>NC_064921.1:671578959-672196737 GCF_023897955.1 Schistocerca gregaria | reverse complement strand
CTCTCATGCTTTCCTGAAATCCTTGAATCAAATCACAGAGGTGGATGCAGTGTATCTAGATTTCTTAAAATTGTATGACTTCATACCACAACAGTGCTTATTAATGCAAGTATGAACATATCCCTAATCTATCCTTTGCACCCATATAACACATCCTAATTCAGACTCATCAAAGGCGCATCATTTCAGAGGCAGTCACCTATGAAAGTAGTTTTGTCAGACACCAGCTCCCCTATAACTTCTGCATAGTGGTGGTTGTCAATGATGTTAGTTAATAGTGTAGAGTACCACTTCTACTACCCTTTTGTAGGTAGGTGTTACCTGTGCTTTCTTTCAATCACTGAGAAAAGCATTTTGTGGGCATGACCACCAATCATCTGAAACCTCCAGATTGTGGCCAAGAGCAGAGCTGACTACATAGTGAGAGAACACATCCTGAGGACAGTATATTCATTTTCAGTAACTGCTTCAGAACCCATGCACTCTAGATTCTCCACCCTGCCCCGTTGACAGCAACTTCTCTAAAATATGTAAACAGGAATTGGGCTTACAGTTCATTCATCAGTCTCACATTCCTCACACCACTGCAAAAGTCTGTGATATAGATATTAGCAACAGTGATGTTGAGGAACAAATGAAATTGCTGAAATTGAACAAGGCACAATGACCTGATGGTATACCTGACAGAAATTACAACTGGCCTCAGTTCCCCTGTCCCACCACCTCCAACTTCCCTCACTCTACGTTCACAATCCCCTTTCACAGTCTTCTTCTTTGTTTGTTCTATAATCCCCTCCCAATCCACTCCACTTCATTGTGTGCAACACTCAACTTGCTAGCCTGCAACAGGTTGACTTCACCAGCACCATATTCCTATCCCATTCTCCTTCTGCCCCCCCCCCCCCCAATCTCTCTCTCTCTTCCTCCCCCCCCCATGCTCCCCCTCTCTCCCCCTTTCCCCCCTTCCCCCCCCCCCTCTCTCTCTCTCTCTCTCTCTCTCTCTCTCTCTCTCTCTCTCTCTCTCTTCCTCCCCCCCCATGCTCCCCCCCTCTCTCTCCCCCTTTCCCCCCTTCCCCCCTCAATCTCTCTCTCTCTCTCTCTCTCTCTCTCTCTCTCTCTCCCCCTCTCCCCCTCTCCCCCTCTCCCCCCCATGCTCCCCCCCTCTCTCTCTCGCCCCATCTCTCCCCCCCTTCCCCCCCTCCCCACATGTAGACTTCAAATATAGTCATATCTTGAATTGGCTTTTCTCTTTGTTAGTGCTTATCCAGTTGTACAGGATCCACTATTTTTCATGATTTGGCAAATTTATTTATTTTTAACTTCATGGCCACATGGCCACATGCCCATCCTGTCTCCACAGTCTACAGCTAACATGAAGGAGAGAAACCAAATGCACCATCTGTCTGTGAATAGTGTAAATTTTGTTTTGTGATATCATATTCCAACGGTTTGTGTATTGTATTTTCTGAGACAGAGCTTGGGGCACCAGCATTTATCTAAATGAGAGTGGAAAACCACCTAAATCGCCTCTCTGGCCGGCCAGTGTTCCCAACCAACTATTGTTATTCTGCCATGGTGGTGCCATTTCATTTAATTCAGTATAAATAGTTGGTTAAAGTCTGCAACTGTAAAAACAATAGATTTGTGTATGAAATAACTTTTCTGCTATCAGTCACAGTATAAATAAAAAGTTATTCGTGACTGGTAGCAGAAAAGTTATTTCATAAGCAAACCTAATGCTGATTCAATTTGGGTCTGGCTCATCTCCAGTTTGGAAGCTATTGTGCTGCCTGTTAAGCTATACACACAGATCACATAGAGCTAGTTGCATTGTTGTTATAAATTCTGAAAGTGGGCAAAATACTCTAGATTTGTTCATATGGAAGAGGGTTTTGATAGAGGTCTGTTGCAAAGTATCAATCTGTGAGCTGCCATCACAATCCCAGAACAGGGAATCGATAAGTTGCTTTAAAGCTACAATTGGTTGCTTCTCTAGAATTACATGTCATATAAGTGCATAGCCTATGTATGGATTAGACTAGTTGCATTCCTATTTCCGTCCTAGAGCAACTCTTCTTCTACTGATCTTCTTCATTTACCACAGTTGACTCCTTATTATTATTCTTTTTCTATTCTTTCCTTTGTTCATGATGTATTATGATTTTTCATTGTTTGTTGAATTTCCTGGTGCTCTTTTATAGTATTACCTTTGGCACTGTAAGTAAGCTCCACCATCATGTTTCCTAATACAGTACTGCAATACCTACTCTTGTTTTTCAAACAGCTAAATTGCAGTTTCACAGTATTTTTCTCTACTCTGTCTTCATCTAACACCAACCACTTCCCTTCTCCCCCAATCCTTTACAACTTCCAACCTTCCCCAAGCAATGTATCTTAAGCTGCTGAAGACAAAATGTATAGTCCTGAAAGCTAAGCATTTTATTTTCCCTACTTTAAATTTTTCTATTGCCAGCACTGAGAGTTCTACCTCTTTCTGGAAGGTCTGGGTTAGCCTTCAGTCTCTCTTGCTGCTTTTTGTTTTATACATAAAAGTAATGATATGCTAGCATGATATAGTCTACTAACAATGGCTTTTGCTGCACCTACAAAATTTGCATATTTATATTGTACTTGAAAGATGAAAGTAACTTTTTCCAATGTGTCACTTTCAAGGAACACATCTCGATGAAACTCGGATCATACACAGAAAGAACTGCTGCAGTGTAGTACAGAAGGTAACTGAAAGAAGTATGCAATGAGATGAGCAGATTTTTTTCAGACAGTAAATGTGCTGAAATCACTCTGATTTATGATGGTGCCCTTGAGAATAAAAATGGTGGGAGATTGTTCTTAATAAGGTGTGCGATCACCATGAATGGCAAAGCATGCTCTGTTACATGCTCTCATCCTGGGAACATGAATGCACCCAGGAACATGTTCTAACATGATCATTTTTGTGATCCAGATGTTATGGTATGGAGAGGCATAATGTTGTGTTGGTGTAATGACTTCTAAATCTTGGACATGGTACACTCACCACTCAGTGTTATTGTGATATTGTACTCCTTCCCCTCGTGCGTCTTTTCAGGGTGCGTTTGGCCCTGATTACATCTTTTTAAATGACAGAGCACGATTACATTGAATTGTGCAAGTACAGGAACTATTGGAATGAAAGGATATTCAACAAATAAACTGGCATGTCCATTTCTCTGACTTAAATCACATCAAGCACATGCGAGTGTTGGGGAAACATATTGAAGCACATCCTCATGCACCGATGACCATCCAGTAGTCATCAACCATGCTGGTAGAGGAATGGAGTGTTCTACCATAAGAACTTCATATAAACTTGTGGCCAGCATTTGAGCACACTGCAAAACATGCATTGGCATCCAAGGTGATCACCCTTCCTCTTATGAACCATTTCCCACCTTTTGTAATGTCCAGGGGACCATTGTAAATCATGATAACAAACATGTCTTTTCTATTTGTCTCATTGCACATTTCTTTCAGCTACCTTCCATAATATACCTGGTGGTCCAAGTTCCACTGCACTATGTTACTTGGCAGTGACAAATCATGCAAAATTTACTTTCGTCCTTAATTTTTGCACACCAGTGTGGTTATTATGAGATGTGGTAGTAAAACTTTAGTTATCACCTCAAAAAAAAAAAAATAAATAAATAAATAAATAAATAAAATAAAATAAAATAAATAAATAAATAAAAATCCGTCTTCTACCATGAAATTTTCTGATAGGGTTAGTCTTTCCCAATACATTCACCCATCACTGCATCATAGTTTT
Organism: Schistocerca gregaria; assembly: GCF_023897955.1. Lineage (NCBI taxonomy): Eukaryota > Metazoa > Arthropoda > Insecta > Orthoptera > Acrididae > Schistocerca > Schistocerca gregaria. The sequence goes on along the minus strand of NC_064921.1, from coordinate 672,192,932 downwards.
CCAGATGTTGGTTATCTTGGTTGTAAAAGTCTACGTTTTGGCTCCTCAGGAAATGTTTCACCTCGAAAATCACATTGGTGTCATTGTAGAAATGCCATACAGGCAGCAGTTTCTTTATCCGAGGAAAGAGTGAGAAGTCACTGGGTGCTGTACCAAGAAAATACAAGGACTACAGCTGTGCAGAATGAACTAGACTATTGTTATGGAGAGAAACACCCTTTTGGATAGCTTCCCACGATGCTTTGTCTTGACAGCCCCTCATAGCATTATCAGCAGATTTTGATCGTGTGTTCCTACATCTGCAACTACATCTTCATGATTACCCTACAATTTACACTCAAGTGCGTGACAGAGATTTGCCTGTAATGAGTATCACCTGTGGGCACCACACCATGGAAGTCCCAAAAACACTCATCACCATGCGCAATGATGACAGCATCTCTCGATAGTGACAGCATCTTCCCCTATTTTGGATGTCGTGAATCAACGTGTTTCTGCTGCATACTTTGCTAGTAAAGCATTTGCTATTTGGGTAGCAAATAACTGATAATGGCCAAAATAGAGAGGTTACAAAATGCAGAGTGACAATAGTAAGAAAAGCGTTTCTGAAAAAGAGGAATTAGTTAACATCAAATATAAATTTAATGTTAGGAAGTCTATTCTGAAGGTATTGTATGGAGTATAACTTTTTACGGAATGAAACATGGGCAATACACTATTCAGGCATGAAAAGAATATGAGCTTTTAAAATGTGGTGCTGCAGAAGGATGTTTACAATTAGATGGGGAGATTGAATAGCTAATGAGGAGATTCTGAATTAAATTGGAGAAAAAATAAGTTTGTGGCATAACCTAATTAAAAGATGGTGTCAGTTGATAGGACACATACTGAGACATAAAGGAGTCATAATTTGTTAATGGAGGGAAGTCTGGGTACAGAATTTGTAGAGAGACACCAAAGCTTGAATGCAGTACTTTGGTTCAAATGAATGTAGGGCACAGTAGTTATGGAGAGACTACTCCGGAGCACTTCATCAAAGCAGTCTCATGATTGAAACCCGCAACAGTAACAACTTTACAAAATTGTGAAGGATTTTGTGGCCACTTGTTGATGTTTTGCATGTTGGCTTCTGTCTTGGTATCTTTGGCTGATGTTTGTTTAAAGATTTTACTGAAATTTCACTAACAAGACTGGCTGGCAAAGGTTTTCACTCCAAATCTGACACCAGCAATGGAGTGTGAACCATTGACAAGGCTAGCCACTTGTGCTGGTGAAATATGAGAAATGAAGGTCAAACATCCCAACACAGAACCCAACAGGCAGTACATCAGTAACAACTTAAAAGCTTCATCTCAGATTCATAGTGATAACCAAGCACTTATCCATGGTGATGTGGTTGCTATAGAAGACATCTGGATTGGCCTGACACAGTTGCTACAATACCATTGTTAACTCAGTTCGGCGTGTGTGAGTAGTTACAGAACCCTGCAGGTGATAACCTTTGTCATGTTCAAAATGTCATGCAAGATTTTGAAATCTGATTGATGACTAACTTTTACTTTTTTCATTGTTGCTTTGTATGTGACACACCATTATTTGAACACTACATCCTCCACTTCTCTTGGAATTCCTGGATCTTGACAGACAAACTCATCATTCATTATTCAGACTTGTTTGCCCACGGTGAAAGTGCCTGCTCCACCTAAACACTGTGCCATATGATTGTGCACTATTACCATGCACTTTCACCAACTCAGTATGGATTGTTGTAGTGTTGTTTTCCCTTCAAATGCAGAAAATGAATGAACTTAGAATACTCCATGTTTCAGTAGACTGAACCGTCTTTTGGCTCCTCTAGTGGCTTTCTTCAGTACTGTGGCTCATGGATTTCCATTCGTACCAAGACTTAAGGCATGGACCTGAAAACAAACAACTAATTAAGTGTTTGACTTTAATTTTTGAGATGATAATTAAAACTTAATGACCTCTCAGACAAACAGAAGCTATATGATGTTAAAGTTAGCGTAAGGAGGGCTATGCGTGAAATGTTCAATGAATTCGAAAGTAAAATTCTATGTACCGACTTAACAGAAAATCCTAGGAAGTTCTGGTCTAACGTTAAAACAGTAAATGGCTCGGAATAACATATCCAGACACTGATGATGGCATTGAAACAAAGGATGACACGCATAAAGCTGAAATACTAAACACCTTTTTCCAAAGCTGTTTCACAGAGGAAGACCGCACTGCAGTTCCTTCTCTAAGTCCTCGCACAAACGAAAAAATGGCTGACATCGAAATAAGTGCCCAAGGAATAGAAAAGCAACTGGAATCACTCAACAGAGGAAAGTCCACTGGACCTGACGGGATACCAATTCAATTCTACACAGAGTACGCGAAAGAACTTGCCCCCCTTCTAACGGCCGTGTACCGCAAGTCTTTAGAGGAACGGAAGGTTCCAAATGATTGGAAAAGAGCACAGGTAGTCCCAGTCTTCAAGATGGGTCATTGAGCAGATGCGCAAAACTATAGACCTATTTCTCTGACGTCGATCTGTTGTAGAATTTTAGAACATGTTTTTTGCTCGCGTATCATATTGTTTCTGGAAACCCAGAATCTACTCTGTAGGAATCAACATGGATTCCGGAAACAGCGATTGTGTGAGACCCAACTCACTTTATTTGTTCATGAGACCCAGAAAATATTAGATACAGGCTCCCAGGTAGATGCTATTTTCCTTGATTTCTGGAAGGCGTTTGATATAGTTCCGCACTGTTGCCTGATAAACAAAGTAAGAGCCTACGGAATATCAGACTAGTTGTGTGGCTGGATTGAAGAGCTTTTAGCAAACAGAACACAGTATGTTGTTCTCAATGGAGAGACGCCTACAGACATTAAAGTAACGTCTGTCGTACCGCAGGGGAGTGTTATGCTTTTCACAATATATATAAATGACCTAGTAGATAAGTGTCAGAAGTTCCATGCGGCTTTTTGCGGATGATGCTGTAGTATACAAAGAAGTTGCAGCATTAGAAAATTGTAGCGAAATGCAGGAATATCTGCAGCGGATCTGGGAGTATGCGTACGGATGATCATAAAATTAATTGTTGGTAAGGTGGGTACCAGGTTGAGATTAATTGGGAGAGTCCTTAGAAAATATAGTCCATCAACAAAGGAGGTGGCTTACAAAACACTCGTTCGACCTATACTTGAGTATTGCTCATCCGCGTGGGATTCATACCAGGTCGGGTTGGCAGAAGAGATAGAGAAGATCCAAAGAAGAGCGGCGCGTTTCATCACAGAGTTATTTGGTAAGCGTAATAGCGTTATGGAGGTGTTTAGCAAACTCCAGTGGCAGACTCTGCAAGAGAGGCGCTCTGCATCGCGGTGTACCTTGCTATCCAAGTTTCGAGAGGGTGTGTTTTTGGATGAGGTTTCGAATATATTGCTTCCCCCTAATTATATCTCCCGAGGAGATCACAAATGTGAAATTAGAGAGATTCGAGCGCGCACAGAGGCTTTCCAGCAATCGTTCTTCCTGCGAACCATACGTGACTGGAACAGGAAAGGGAGGTACTGACAGTGGCATGTAAAGTGCCCTCCGCCACACACCGTTTGGTGGCTTGCGGAGTATAAATGTAGATGTAGATGTAGATGTACTCTTTGTTTTTTACAAGCTCTGGAAATGATACCACAGAAATAGCTCTGTGAGAGGCAGGCGGCCTTCATTCTTTATGCTCTTAATTTTCAAAAGAAAATAAAGTTTCTGATCTGGAAACCATCAGTGAAATGCACCTCTTCTATTTAACACTTCGTTCATAGTAACTCATCTTCATGTATGGCCTGCACTCTTTCAGAACTTCAAACACATTGTTGTCTACTGTTCTGGGATGAAACTGATTTAGTGAGTGTATTGGTTATTGGACTAGAATGACATTCAGTGGGTCTTTTGAATAGGCATTTCCATTTTCCTACCTGTTTCTTCATTAATCCAGAATGTCACTCCAACTTTTATGACATTAATGCCAGTAGTACATTAAACCTTAATGTTTCTTCCATTAGCTAAGAGATCAATAAGAGTACCTCTGCACATCTTGTGGAGAATGTTGTATCTGGGACATCTTTGAATAAAATGATTTGTATTACTAAAGGGTTTCAGAACATGTGCTTACATTTTTATGGATAAAGATGGTACAATGTGACTTACTTTGTTAATGGCATGGAAAGCTATAATAATATAGAAAATTATAAATCATTGAGTGAAATAGCAAATGCATCTTTAGTGCCCTACAGTGGCATTCTGTTACTGTGGACTAATGTTTTAACAATATTAAGCATTAGAATGAAGATTTTGGTTCATTGCAAATTACAGCCATATGTAGTTGTTACCACATGCTCACGGCCAATTAGAATAGAATCTCAGATCACCCATTGCAAGCTCAGCAAACAGCAGTAAGACCCAGCTTATCAATCCAAACTATCTGCAGTTGTCTTCACAGCAGTGACTTATATGCACATTGGCTCATTATGCATTTCCCATGAACAGCTCACTGAAATATCCAATTATTATGGAGGAAAGTGAACTGTTTACCTGGTGAAAGTGGCAACATTATTGTGTCTGTGCCTGAAAAGCAGGGAGGAGAGGTAGCAACAGTGTAAGCATAATTATTCTTACAGGTGAATGGAATTATGTGCCATACGTCTGTGTGTGCTATTTAGTAAAATGTCTGTTAATAATAAGAACAGAAACTGGTTTCAACAGTTTCTTTGCCCAACAAAGTATCTCCTCTCCAGTGATCGTCACCCACTTTTAACTGTGATACACAGCTTTTCAAGTGTCACAGTAGTAAAAGCTAATGTCGCAAGCACCATAAGCAAACTAGTCACATGGTCTTTAGTTTTCATAATCCACTGAAATCATACACTGAAAAAGATGCAACAGTATCTACTTTGCTTTCAGGAAGTCTTGGGTTCATATTCAATTTTTTTTTATATGCACCACATTCTAACTTTGGAGATTGTTTCAGTTACACGTTAATTTCATTTTATTATATAAATATGTAAGTAAACCTTAAAAATAAAATTTTAAAAAAGAGGTTAGCATTTTTGGCTAGTAATGCTGAGGTACTGAGTTCGATTCCCGATCTCCACTTCAAATTTTTCTCCACTCAGCATCTTGAGACCAACTGGAAAGCTGATTGAATGCAAACTCAGCTAAATTTATGCATAAGTCACCGAAGTAGTGCTACATCAAAATGCTTGTACCAGACTAAGTGACATACAATGCTTTATTATCAACAGCAAAAGCCCTTATTTGTTCTGGTAACCATAGAGCAGGAAGCTTGACATATTATTACAATAGATTTTATCCTTTGCAAATTCATGGCTAGTTCGGTATAATTTAGGTCTAGATGATGTGGTGGGAATAGGAAACGACAATCTTCTCGCTAAATTTTGTCAGTGGAATAAAGAGAGAAGGTTGGAGCCCCTTGATTATTGTCAGAAGTTCAGCCTTTCTTGTCTCTATGAATTTCTTTTTGTCTGTTTCTACACCAGGCCAAAGTTTTCCTGTTACAGGCACAGAGGAGAAGTGAACATAAAATGAAACTCAGCATTCATGACAATGAAACATTGCCTAGAATGAGAGCACTCTTCTCTTTGCAACATGTATTAACAGTGTTGTGTGTATGAATCCACAGTTTATCTAAATAAATGACTGCCCTCTTTAATTCTGGTGCTTCATTGTTTTTTAAAAAAAAATCTTTTATACTGCAATATTTTCACAATTATGTTTATTCTGGCACCTTTTAAAATCAGATCCAATGGATGGAACTGATATAGGATTGCGGGATTTGTTATCTATGAAAAAGTAATTTAATTTACGTAACATTAATTTAATATTATGAAAAGGATAGATAGCTACTGTCAGACACAACAAAAAGACTACTAAACAACTGGCCACAGCAACCAGATACAGTGCTCATGTGTGTGTGTGAGCTGCATTTGCTTGAATATGCGTGTGTATTTTGTCTAATTCAGAGGAAAGCCTTCTGACTGAAAGCTGCTTGTTTAGCAATTATTTTGCTGTGCCTGTCTGTGACACAACTTCTCCGCTGTATGGTGAGATGGTGAGTAGCAATCTGTCATTTTCATAGTATTGTCATTATACCACCCTGGATTTTTCATTTTTTGCTTTTAAATTCATTTAATTAACATTACTGATAAACATAAACACTGCTTTGTAAAAGACTTGTACACTAGGCGGTAATCCGTTGGGATCAAATAACACTACATAGTGACCCACACAATTCTCTAAACTACAGTACTAGTAAGAACTGTGCTAACTGAGGATAAGACATGAAGTGATTTGAAACTGCTTATGAGAAAATAAAAACTCTATCATCACAAAAGGCAGCTGTCTCCAGTCATTTCTGGAAACATTTATCTATTACGATCTAAGTGTTCCATTTCCATAATAGACAAAAGTTTTAAGCTAAGTAGTTTTCAGAACTAAGTTTCCAATTGGTCTGCAAAGAACAATTTACCATCACTGTCAACAAAATTCTTCTGGGCGGTTGATCACATTATCAGTCTTTAACATTGTCTGACATTTTGGCCTTCCTCAGTGCTTTATCGGGCAAGGTGGTGCAGTGGTTAGCACACTGGACTCGCATTCGGGAGGACGACGGTTCAATCCCGCGTCCAGCCATTTTGATTTCGGTTTGCCATGATTTCCCTAAACTGCTCCAGGCAAAAGGCAAATGCCGGGATGGTTCCTTTGAAAGGGCACGGCCGACTTCTTTCCCCATCCTTCCTTAATCCAATCAGACTGATGACCTCGCTGTCTGGTCTCCTCCCTCAAAACAACTCAACTCCTCAATGCTTTGTCCTGAGCTGACTGCTGAATGAGAGACACTTTAGATCTTAGGTAGTAGCAGAGGAAGCTGTTTGCGTAATTTGATAGGGTACTTGAGGATAGGAGGAGTGGTCTTGGGTATTCTTTATTGGTCTTTATTCCTTGTGATTGGTGGATAAAGACATGCTTGATTGGTGTTTACATTATTTATTGCCATTGCTGGAAACAGGTGAATTCGAAGTGGGATGCAGCTGTGGCATAGCCCTGTTTAATTGTTGGGTGCAATGTGTGGGCTGTGGCACACCTGCGCTCTGTGTACATGCAACCACTGCGGTCTCCCACATGCCTGTGTGAGTGGCTTTGTGCATGCTGTCTTCCCATATGTTTTCACTGCTGGTAACCAGAACACCAGAAGCCTATACCCGTACTTTCTAATCATGTTTATGGGCTGCTTGGCTTGTTCTATTGCCTCTCCAACTTCCTCATCGTAAATGACTGTTTCTCCATTACACAGGCTTCACAGAATATTATCTCTTTATTGCGCTCATCCTGGTGTTCTGCCACCACTGACCTGGTGTGTTGTCCTAGACAGATATATCTTTCATGCTCTGCAATTTGTGTGCTGATTGGCTGTCCCATATCACCAACATACACCAGTCCACACTTGCAACCAATTTCGATTTTGTAGTCTCTTGTTGTGTTTAGCTTGTTGACTGCATCTTATGTTGAGCCTAGAACATCTTTTATTTTGTTATTATTCTGAAAGATTGACTTGGTACAGGCTCGGTGGAGAATTTTGCCCACACATTCTAATGCTTTGGATGACCCTCAAGTGTACAATAATTAACAATATTTCAACTGTTCTTTTTTTCTACTACAATAGTCAAAGTTATAAAACAGCACAGAATACATAAACACTCTTTGTTCTTTCACTATGGCTTCCATGACGCGACCAGCAAACACTTGTTGGTGCCATTCGACCGCCATGTCTACAGTCTTCTTATTACACACTTTAGACTGCACACACAGACAGGCAAATGTTTTAAATATTGTGCGTTCGATATAGTAGAAGACCGATTGATTTTAGAATTTACTTGGAAACTCTCGAAGCACTACATACCCCCCCCCTCCCCCCCCCAGATCGGACACGTGATATACATTTTTCACACCAACAGTCCTTTCTTTCTGTCTCCCCCCCCCCCCCCCTTTTTTTAGCTGAGCAATTCTTTAATAACTAGACTTGAGTATTCATTAGTGGTCCAGACAGGAGTTTGTGATACTTGAGAAATCTTATTTTCCATTTTCATCTTTAATACTCCCTTTCCAAAGTAGGTATTATTTATAATTTTATGTAGTTTGGAGGAACTCTGGGTACCATAAAAGTGTTCCTTTTCACACTTGTAAACTTATGTAGCACGTAAAATACTCATTGTGTATAGAATTACCAGAATAATCCCTATAAAATATGTGACTTCTGTCATGATACTGTCCCCTCCAGCTAGGATCAGTACCTAGGTAGACCATATGAATGCACTTCCTCTTTCGATTCTGGTAGGTACAACCCTTTATAAAACATCCCTATTTTGCATGCCACAGGTCGTCATATCCCCATGTAGATACGCCTGTTCTATATATTCCTATGTATACTATAATTAAATATTTTCTGGTAAAAATAGAAAATCTATTCTACACTACACATTTGCTTCTTAATACTTCATCTAATTCCTGGAGTCGTCCTCTACTTTTCAACTTCTGGACTCCTAATAGATTCCATGTCTGCATACTATTCAGTAGATAACATGTTTCCTTAGACTATACGAGTCCCACTATCTCACACTTCTTTGGCTTATGTTCTCTTTCATTACTCATACCTCCTTCTAATGTACACTTTATATACGATCATCATAGTTCATAGTTCTTATATGTATGTGATAGTTTTTATATAAGTAAACGATGTAGAACCATCATAATAAAAAACTAATAATGTGTGCATGTTTCCTGATGTACCATTATCTTTCCCCCTACAACACTTGGCGGTTCTCACATCTTTCTAATCTGTTACCTCGTTGTTGTGTATCTGTCTCTTTTTGTATGAAAGTGGACATGTGTTCGTGTCATCTGATTCTTCTGCCTTCTTATCTAAAGATAAGATGTAGGTTATTAGAAACCACTGAAAGTAGGAAAGACTTCTGCGATAGAACTATGTGAATATGGAAAGAGGGAAAAAATAGATAGGTCCTCAAATGAGAAGTAAGAAAGGAAATAAATAGAAATGGTTGCTAAGATTGAAGAACAGAAAGAAGATAGCCCCAAAGACTGGAAACCCTTTCCACGCCCCTTCCCCAGGATCCCTACCTCGCAGGTACTTGAGTGAGAAGCCAGAAGAGGTTTGATGTGAAATCGTCTCCTACAGAATGGACATTTCCACCTTCACCCTTGAGGTCCCTGAAGGAAATCTTAGCAACCCTATGGAAATGGCAAATGATGCAGAATCAGTCACACTTGTTCAAGAGGGTTGTATGAAAGGTGTTGTGTGTGTTTTTTGTTAGTTGTGATTTATGTGTTCGTGTAAACCTTGCTGTCATCTCAGTACCCACCCCTTTCAAACTGATACAAACCCTCCCATCAACATCATATCTCATAAAAGGTATAAAATATTTTGTACAAAGTAGAAAATCATATGCTATAGTATCATCATTATTTAATTAGTCATCCAATATTATATGTTCTGCTAACATAATATTCACTTCTGTTCATTAAGACAAATAGCATTAGGAAATATAAATGTGAACTCTGGTCCGATTGTGGCGGTACATCTGCTAAAGAATGACGCGGTTGTCCTAAGGCCAGCTCAGCGAGGACGGAAACCTCATGTAGAGCAAAAAAGGCAAAAGCTGGCTTCACTATATTACAGTCTGAGAATAGTATTCCCATGACCGAGGGAGATAAGAACTGACCAGGCACCTAATATATCCTGCCCCAAGGCTGTGCCAAATGACTGAGATCGGAGACAACATGTGTAAAAATTTCAACCTCATCCTGCAGCTGATCAAAGTCAGGACATCTAACAGACTGGAACAAGAAAATCTCTTACCATGAGCAATTTTGGATGACATAATCACAAATTCTCACTGGTATGGTTTTTTCCAGTACCTCTAAATGTGGGCTGATAGAATAGTTTATGAATTTGGGGGAATTCAGTGCAGAAAAATTATTACTGAAGAAATACCGAAAACAACTCAGGGACCTGATGGTTGTCACTCTGCCCATTAACTAAGAATGTTAATGACCCTGGAAGAAATAAAACTTTACATCTTTCACATTGTACTTTCCGTTTTCTGATCCAGTTGTAGGATCCACTAAAAATAACGTTGTGGGATGGATTACCGTTTGTACTCAGGATATGGTCCTTCATATTTTTGGAAAAACTTCTGTGTTTCTTTCTTCATGTCAGAGCTTTGAAGGTATTGATTTATAAGAACTAGGTCATTGACCTTGTTCTAAGTTCTACAGCTTTCTCATTATGCTTACTCACCCTTTGCCGGGCCTCCTCAACTAAATTCTGAGAAATGATTTCTTGGTTCAATTCATAATTGACACTTGGTTGTTCAGGCCAACTAAAATATTTAGTGAGAGGTTCTCCTACAAAAGGTTTGCCTGTTACTTATAAAGGTGATAACCCCTGTTGACAAATGTGGTAATTCATTTAGAATAAGTTCAAAGTCTTTAATTTTTGGCACCTATAAAGTATGTTTTTCATGGCAGTAAGTACAGCATAATGTCCCAATTTCTTTCATAACTCTTTCACATGGATTCAAGGAAGGATTATAGTTGGATATAAATGCTTGATGAATACCTTCCCAAGCAAGAAACTCTTTTTAAATTCCTTACTCACGAACTGTGGTCCATTACCAGTGAGAAACCATTTTGGTTTACCTACCTCCAGAAAGTATTATTGTAAACAGTGTATAACTGTTTGGGTATTTGCTCTTTTGATTGGGTATGGTTTAACATATTTTGACCAACACTTTATGATAACAAAAATGTATAAAATTCCTCCCTTTCTGTTTTGAATTGGTCCAAAATAATCTGCTGCTGTGAGAACTTAGGGATAATCGAATACATTTTGTACTTAACACGAGTATTATTCTCTTTCACCTTCTGACAGATTTCACAGGTTATAATTAAAAATGCTACTTTATGCCCTAGCTTTTTAAAATAATAAAAATTATTCATATGAGCTATACATTGTTTTTATTCCAAAGTATCCATATCCTGTATGAACATACCCCACAAGTGCATCTTCCATTACGTTAGGAATGCATGAGCGCCATTGTTGGATGTCACGCTGCCTTTCAAAAACAAATTATGACCTATAATTTTCCATTTTCCTACTTGATTAGGAGATAAGAAATTTTGGATACATATAGAAAACATTTCTGTAAAACAGGGATCATGATGGATATTTTTTGCATTATTCTCTGAGCCATCTCTTGTAATCTGATGTTCAGATGTTTTAATCACATAAAATTAATTGCTCACATAAAATTAATTGCAAATATAACAGCGGGTCCTTCCATGCGTTTTAATTCTTCCATGCCTACGGGTAACCTAGACAAAGCATCCGGTACAATATTCTTGGACCTTTTACATATTGTATGCTAATATAATATTCCTGTAGGAAAAGCATCCAGTGCATTAACGTACTATGTAATAAATGACAACTCATTAGAAAAGATAAAGCTTGATGATCTGTACAAATGTGGATATCTGAACCACATATTAATGTTTGAAATTTTTGGATACTTTCTATAATTGCTAACAGTTGTTTTTCAGTAGCCAAGTAATTTAACTCGTGTTTGTTCAGACTACAGCTACCAAAAGCTATGGTTCAGTGTTCTTCATGATTTAGATCCCGCTCTCCTTGGGAAAGTTCTGCTGCAATATCATAATCAGATGCATCTGTTAAAATTTTAAATGGTTCGCTCATAACCAGATGATGTAATATGGGTAACTCAACAAGTGCTATTTTGACGTTTTCAGATACTTCATTCACCTCTTTATCCCAAATCCATTGTACTCTCTTCCTTAATAAACTTAAAATTTTCAGGTCATTCATTTCTTGCCCTCTTATGTACCATTGATAGTATCCGGCTATTCCTATAAATCCCTTCAGCTGTCTTACATTTCTAGGATGTGGACATTCTTTAATAGCTTTGATGCGTTCAGGGTCCAGTCTAATTCCCTGCACCCCTACCATATGCCCTAAAAACGTAAACTCTTGACACGCAGAATATGATTTAGATAGCATAACCTGTCTCTTTAAATTTTTTCAGAGTCTTACGCAATGTTATACAATGTTCTTCCCAAGAAGGTGATATTATCAGGATATCATCTACATATATTATTAAATACTTCAAGAAATCTCTCCCTAATGCTTCATCCAGCACACATATAAATATGGATACAGAAATATTAAATCTGAATCGCAATACATTGAAATGGTATGATTTACCACCAAACAAAAATGCTGTATACTTCTTTGATTCTGGATGTAACCTAATTTGCCAATATCCCGCAGTCAGGTCCATCATATGGAAAAACCTTGCTTTCTCAAATTTGGATATCAATTCATCAATGTTAATGAGTCTCCACCTGCAGTTTTCTTCACCTAAACCAAAGGGTTATGCAGATGCTGGAGCTACGTTCAATTATATTTTTATTAATCATTTTGTTGATTTCCTCCCTAACGCTTCTTTCAAACTTACCAGTATTGGAAACACTACAATGTTCGGTAATGTATGGTAATAGGGCTATGTCCTGTGCAGCCATCTGCTCTTCCCTGTAGTTCTGCCTTCAGGTGTTTGTCATCACTGGTTCTGTGGGTCCTCCCAGTTAAAGTGTGAAGGATGGACTTCTGTGTAAGATGATGGTGGGAGAAGGTGGCTTTTCTGTATACTCTGTGGCCAGGTTTATCATCAGGTTTACGGTAAACTTCCATGTCGAGGAAAAGCAGCATCCTATTCTTTTCAATCTCCATAGTGAATTGTATTTTACTATGCTGTTGACTGAGATTTTGGTGGAACTGCTGTAGTTGATGACGAAGCTATCATTAACATATCAGAGCCAGCAATCAGGGCATAATGGTGAGGGCCAGAGAGCTGTTTCTTCAAATGCCTCCACGAAGATGTTTGCTGCAATAGGTGAGATAGGGGAACCCATAGCTACACCATCCATCTATTCATAAATTTCCCCTTTCCACCTTAAATAGGTGGTTGTTAAACAGTGGCACACTAGTTTGTAGATGTCAGGTACCACACTTTCCTCTAAGATGGTCACCATGTCTGACACTGGTGGTACATTCATGAATAGAAACTTCACATCAAAACTAACCATCAGATCTTTAGCCGATAGCAACAAGTATGTGTATAGCTAAAAAGTTAGGAAAAAGCTTACAATCTACAATCAGTGTGTATAATCAATTTGGATGTATGAAAGCAAAGCGTTCTCATTAATGTGCAAACTGTTTGATAACTAGGGTGGTTCAGAGAGGAATTCAGAGTTTAATGTTGGTGATTACAAGGGCAAGCAACAATGATTCAAATGAAATGAAATGGAGACAGGAAGGACATTAAACCAGGAGAATGTAAGAACAAAGCAAGTAGTTTGTTTCGTTTCAACATATAAAAAAAGGCGAAAGTGATGACGTGGGTAAATGACATTAGAAAATAACCACTTGCATGTGTATAGCTAAAAAAAAATTGGAAAAATTCTAGAGGGGGCATTTATTCAACAGTGGATACTGAATGTGTAATGAAGGCTATTAGTGAATCTCATCCTTTCGGCTGTAGCATAAGCTTAATTATCACAGATTTTTATGAAACATTTCTGTTATTGAAGACAGCATTAATTTGAGAAATGTACGAGAAGAATTATTAAGTGATACTTTTTTTTTCCTCTGCATGGCTGTATTTACTAAGCAAAAATGAACATATCTAACACAATCAGCTGATTTTTTTCCTCTACAGCCATTTTCAAGTGATCAATCTGTAAATATAAACTTTGTTATTGTTGTTGTTGTTGTTGACATCTTCTGTCTGAATATTGGTTTGATGCAGCTCTCCATGCTACTCTATCCTGTACAAGCCTCTTCATCTTTCTGATAGTGTTTACTGTATTCATCTGGTGGTCTCCCTCTATTATATTTACCCCCATGCTTCCCTCCAATACTAAATTGGTGATTCCTTGATCATCAGAATGTGTCCCATCAACCGATACCTTCTTCTAGTCAGGTTGTGCCACAAATTTCTTTTCTTCTCAGTTTCATTCAGTACCTCCTCATTAGCTACATGATCTGCGCATGCTTCTGTAGCACCACATTTGTAAATATGCTGTTCTCTTTTTTGTCTAAACCGTTTATCCTCCATGTTTCACTTTCGCACATGTCTACTCTCCATACAAATACTTTCAGGAAAGACTTCCTAACATTTAAATCCATATTCATTGTTAGAAAATTTCTCTTCTTTAGAAACACTTTTCTTGCCATTGCCAGTCTACATTTTATGTCCTTCCTACTTCTGCCATGAGCAGTTATTTTTCTGCCCAAATGCCAAAACTCATTTACTACTTTTAGTGACTCATTTCTTAATCAGATTCCCTCAGCATCAACTGATTTAATGTAACTACACTCGATTACTCTTATTTTGCTTTTGTTAATGTCCGCCTTGTATCCCACTTTCAAGACACTGTCCAGTCCATTCAGCTGCTCTTCTAAGTCGTTTGCTGTCTCTGATATAATTACTATGTCATTCGAAAACCCAAAAGCTTCCATTTCTTCTCCCTTAACTTTAATTCCTAAACCAATCCTACATTATTCTTGAAGTCTGAGGGTATTTTGCCTATCTCGTACATTTTGTACACAAGATGGAATAGTTTTGTCATGGCTGGCTCACTCAAGGCTGTCAGTAGTTCTGATGGTATGTCATCTACTCCCGGGGCCTTGTTTAGACTTAGGTCAGGCAGCAGCTGCCAGCCAAGATAGAGCAGCAGTGGGGAAGTAACCGATTTTGTGACATTTGACTAGTTCCTAACAAGTAGCAAATTATTTAGTCTCACCTGCATGCTTTGTTAGTTTATTTTTTGAATGTATGTGTGCTAATCTGATGTATTAGACACAGTTCATATGTTTTCATCATTGGCTCCAGTAGAGGTCTGCAGTGCGTGTCCATAGTCCTTTGTTTGCCTATGTAGTATAGTAGTTCATGGTCTTTAGTACAGATTGGGTCTGTGTTTGCTGTGTGTGAATACAAGCCAAGTTGTTGACACTTTGCTCTCAGCTCCAAGCTGTGTTGACATCAATTACACAGCTTGAGGCTGCAGTGCATGGGCATCACTGTTGTGGCCAGCTGTGGGGATCCAACACACATCAGCATCACCCATGAGTTCACTGATCAGTCTGTACCGGTGGTCAGCCCAGTTACTGCTCGCATCGAAATTGACACCTCACCCACGTTCGAGTGAGAGATCACCTCAGGGTGCAGCAGACTTCTCGGGGTGGCCGAACATAAGGCTTCCCAAGTGTAGCAAACAGGTTCCCAGTGCTGTCTGTAGTTGACACTGCCTTGTCTTGTTTCAGAGGAAACCTCTCAGTCTCCAATATCTGAGCAGTCATAGAAGGTGGGATTATTGGCTTTAATGTTAGGAGTGTTATGGGTTCCCATAGAAAATGGCTGCCAAGGAGAGAGAAAAAAGTCAGTGTGCACTCTGTGGGCATACTGGGTGGAGTGTTTCCAGATGTGGAACGGGTCCGTCTGCATGCCATGAAGAGAGCACAGAGTGCAGCTAACTGCAGGCGGTGGCTCTTGCCGGTACCAGTGATGTATGCCACTTTGGACCAAAGAGATTCTCCCTGGTTTTGAGCAGATATCACCATTTGCAGTATAGTCGACAGGACTGATTGCAGACCTCTGGGACAGAACTGAGTTGAGGGTCTCAACCAGAGGATCACATGGTTCTGTGACCATGTACACTACAGATTCCTTCACTTGCGCCATAGGGAGGTGGCGTTTTTGGTTCTACTAAATAGGCAAAGAGTTCACTACTTGCAGGAGGTGGCTGCAAGTGGTTACGGGGGCTGTGTGGCATGGGCTGGTCAGTTTTATAGGTTAGAGGGTCTTGTGGAAACACAAAAAGGTCTTCAGTCTCAAAGGGTTCAGGACAAACAGATGAAGAACCTAGATATAGGAATCATCAATATAACAGTTGTAAATTGTCATAGCTGTGTTGGCAAAGTACCAGAGCTCCGACCTGTAATAGAGAAACAAATCATTATAGGCACTGAAAGCTGGCTAAAACCTGTGTTAAGTGCAGCTGAAATTTTTGCAAAGGACAGGCTAAATACAACTGGTGGTGCCATGTTTATTGCTGTTAGAAGGGGTTTTATCTTGTAGCAGAACTGAAGTAGGTAGTTCTTGTGAGTTAGTATGGGCAGAGGTCATTCTTGGCAATAACAATGAAATAGTAATTGGATCCTTGTACTGACCTCCAAACTCAGATGTTACAATTGCTGAAAGCTTCAAAAAAACTTGATCTAATTTCAAATACATGCCAGATTCATGCAACCATAGTTGTTAATGACTTCAATTTACCCTCGATATATTGGCACAAATACATGTTTAAATCCAAAATTGTGCTACGTGCTTTCTCTGAAAATTATTTCAAGCTTTTAGTTCTTGAGCCCACATGAACAGTAAACAGTTGTAGAAACACACTGTACCTCTTAGCAACAAAAAATATGGAACCTATAATGAGCATCAAAAGTGATACAGAGATTAGTGAATATATGTTGGTCGTAGACGGACTCAATTTTGTAACTCCCAAATCCAACAAAAATAAATGAAAAATATATCTATTCAAAAAAGCAGATAAAAATTTGCTTTACGCCTTCCTGAGAGACAATCTCCAGTACTTCCAAATAAACAATGTAACTGTAGACCAAATGTGCCTTGAATTCAAAGAAATATAATTGACAGCAATTGAGAGATTTATGCCAAATAAGTTAACAAAAGGTGGAATTGGTCCCACATGATACACAAAACAGGTCAGAACACTGTTGCAGGAACAACGAAAAATGCATGAGAAATTTAAACGAATGCAAAATCCCCATCATTGGCGATCTTTTACAAAGGTTCAAAATTCCTACGCCAAAGAAGATGAAGTATATATTCCAAAACTCGAATCAAGAACAGCTGACAACATGAGTAACTTAGAAATAGATATCCACGGAGTAGTGAAGCAACTTAAATCACTTAATGAAAGCAAGTCTTCCGATCCAGACTGTAGACCAAATAGGTTCCTTTCAGAGTATGCTGATGCAATAGCTCCATACTTAACGATCTTATACGACCACTTGTTCGACAAAAGATTCATACACAAAGATTGGAAAGCTGCACAGCTCACACCAATATTCAAGAAAGGCAATAGGAGTCATCCACTAAATTATAGGCCATATTATTAACATTGATGCACAGCAGCAATTTGGAACATATATTGTGTTTGAACCTTAAGAATTACCTTGAAGAGAACGGACTGTTCAACATGGATTTAGGAAACATTGTTCTTTTGAAACACAACCACCCCTTCATTCACACAAAGTTTTGAGTACTGTCAACAAGGGATGTGCAATTGATTCTGTTTCTAGATTTCCAGGAAGCTTTTGACACTGTACCTCACTAACGGCTTGTAATGCAATTGCGTGCTTATGGAATATTGTCTCATTTATGGGACAGGATTCATAAATTCCTGTCAGAGAGGCCACAGCTGTCTTAGATTGTTTGCAGATGATGCTGTCGTTAATCGTCTTGTAAAGTCACCAGAAGATGAAAACAAATTGCAAAATGGTTTATAAGAAATATCTGTATGGTACAAAAATTAGCAATTAACCCTAAATAATGAAAAGTGTGATGTCATATGAGTGTGAGTGTGCTGTGTTACGTAGCGTTATGCTTAATTACAGACTTACTATTTTTGTTTTCACCACGTAACACCTGCTGTTTACATCCTTCTTCATTGCTGAGCGATATATCACTTTTCATTCTGACACCGCAACTCTTCCTTTCCTATATCTTCACTAGTTTTTAGCTAATGAACTGTTGGTTTTGCCGTTTAACACTTTTTCAATAACTGTGGAAGTATTACAGGCATCCAGTCCCACCTAATGTGTCACCCGCCTATACGTTTTACATGAACCTTTCAAGACCCGATCGATCTGTTTACAAAGAGAAAGCAGAATATCTCTTCCTTTGATGTTGTCCAACAACGACCTAGGAAGCTCGACGCTCTTGCGGCCCAGGCTCTTCCATGGCTTGCGTTAATTTGCAGCATTCATTTTATTCCTTGCCAACTTGCCGCTACATTGAACTTTAGTGGTGATCGTTGGGCAACATCTTCCATGTTATCTGCAACATAAATAAACTTTCTTCCCACAGTATTTCTGAAAACCCAAAAACAAGCTTAAAGAACATAATAATAATAACTGTTCTTACAGTTATTCGTATAAGTCTTGGTCGATTGAATGAGGGGTGGGACAGGCCTAAGCCTTGTGACACCACAAGTGCTGAAAGGAATCCATTATACATCAGTTACACAATAAATCAGTCAAATCTAAATGCCATCAGTACAACTAAATGCCAAAGAATTAAGATTACAAACTACTTAAATTTGAAAGGATACACAGAAAAATGTTGTGGGGAAGGCGAACCAAAGATTGGATTTTATTGGCAGAATTCATAGAAGATGCAACAGATCTACTAAGAAGACTGCCATAATTATGCCAGAAAAATGTTGTGGGGAAGGCGAACCAAAGATTGGATTTTATTGGCAGAATTCATAGAAGATGCAACAGATCTACTAAGAAGACTGCCATAATTACGCTTGTCCATCCTCTTTTGGAGTACTGGTGTGCAGTGTGGAATCCTTACCAGATAGGATTAATGGAGTACATCACAAGAGTTCAAAGAAGGGCAGCACATTTTGTGTTATCAAAAAATAGGATGGACATCATTAAAACAAAGGCATTTCTTGCTATCACAAGATATTCTCTCAAAATTTCAATCACCATCTTTCTCCTCCGAATGCAAAAATATTTTGTTGACGCCAACCTACATAAGGAAAAACAGTCATCACCTTAAATTAAGGGAAATCAGAGTTCGCACGTAAAGATATAAGTGTTCAATTTTCCACATGCTGCTCAAGAACGGAATAATAGAGAATTATTGTGAAGATGGTTCGGGGAACCTACTGCCAGGCATTTAAGTGTGATTAGCAAAGTATTTGTGTAGATGTAGATGCAGATGCAAATGAGGTCTTTCAGTGCTCTGTCAAATTCTTTTCACAGTATGATACCTCTGATCTCATCTTCATCTACATCCTCTTCCATTTCTGTAATACTGCCTTCAAGTTCATCTCCGTTGTGTAGACCCTCTATGTACTCCTTCCACCTTTCAGCTTTCCCTTCTTTGATTAGTGCCAGTTTTCCATCTGAACTCTTGATATTTGTGCAGCTGTGTCACTTTTCCCCAAAGGCCTCTTTAATTTTCCTGTTGGCAGTATCTATCTTTCCCTGAGTGAAATACATTTCTAAATCCTTACATTTGTCCTCTGGGCATTCCTGCTAAGCTGTTTTGCACTTCCTGTCAATCTCATTTTTTAGACGTTAATATTCCATTTTACTAGCTTCATTTGCTGCATTTGTATTTTTGTGTCTACTGATTTCATCAGTTAAATTCAATATCTCCTGTGTTATCCAAGGATTTTTACTAGACCTTGTCTCTTTACCTATTTGACCCTCTACTGGCTTCACTATTTCATCTCTCAAAGCTACTCACTTGTTGTCTATTGCATTCCTTTCCCCTGTTATAGTCAATTGTCGCCTTATCTTCCCTCTGAAACACTTAGCAATCTCTCGTGGTTCCAAATTATCCAGGTTCCATCTCCTTAATTTCCTACCTTTTTGCGATTTCTTTAGTTTTGTCTACAGTTCATAACCAATAAATTGTGGTCAGAGAAAACATCTACACCTGAAAATGTCTTGCTTTTCAATGTCTGGTTCCTAAATCTGTGTGTTCCCATTTTATAGTGAAAAGCTCCTGATGTCTCCAGGTCTCTTCCACATACACAGCTTTAGTTCATGATTCTTAAACCAAGTATTAGTGATGACTAAGTTATGCTTTGTGCAAAATTCTGCCAGGCGATTTCCTCTTTCATGCCTTTCCCCAAGTCCATATTCACCTATAGTTTTTCCTTCCTGCCCTTTACTTACCATTGAATTCTACTCCCCCATCACAATTAAATTTTCATCATCCTTAACTACATGAATAATTTCTTTTATCACAACATACATTTCTTCAATCTCTTCATCATCTGTGGATCTAGTTGACATATAAACTTGTGATACTGTGTTGTGTGCTGGCTTTTTGTCTATCTGGGCTATGGTAATGCATTCACTATGCTGTTCATAGTAGCTTACCCACATTCCCATTTTCCTATTCATTATTTTTAAACCTTCCCATGCATTACCTGTATTCAATTTTGTATTTATACTAGACTTATAAGTATGTAAGTATCAGTACACATGGATTTCTTTATTTTTGTTGTTCTTAAATTGTAATACCAAGGCATGTCTAATGTCCTTGTAGAAGAGATCTATAGATGAGTAGAACTATTTCTACTAGACAGTTGTGAATCTACATGAACGTGAAAGTATATTTGTAATTCATATGTTATTTATTGTACAACCAAACTTAAAACTCTGTTACTCATTGCAGTTAATCCTCTTCGTATGTGCATTTTCTTACAGAAGTGAGCTAAAATATTATCTTGAAATTCGTGTATAATTTTTAACTCTTTCTATTTGTGGTTCACCAAAATGTACAACGCAGCCTTTCTCCCATATTTCTAGCAGATGAAACAGTGCCTTCTCAGAACATCAGTGATGGTAAATTGGAAGTTGTAGGAATTTATTCATCTTTCCACATTGCACAGCTACAAGTGGGCCTGTCTCAGCCATATAGATTTGGCCAAGCATCACAAGTTAAGGTAACAAATATTTTGTTTTCTCCTTTAATACTTTGGTGTCAACTTAAAACGAAAATTAATTTTGATAATTACAATATATCAGTTTTCATTCAGAATTTGCATCTCTGTCAGGAATTTATAAAGGAGTGGATATCATTCCATAGCTTCATCCAAGTTAAGGAATTTCTGTAGTGTAATGTTTGGTGCAGTGGCACTCATTTTGAAAGTTATTTACAAATGACATGTATGGAAGATGGATTTATACTATAGTGTCATGACACTATAATAATTTTGGCTGGTATCAATCTAAATCAGGTGGAGCACAGTTTAGTGTGTGACTTTCTCAAAGCAGTATACTCAAGCTTTGGTGAAGTGGGTGTGATTCCATGTGAAAAAAAAAAAAATAAAATAAAATAAAAAAGACCAATGTGTATGCACCTCAAATTTTACAAAGTCAGGTGAAAGAAAATTAACTAACTTTGGCCACATTACAGTAGGCTGGACATCATTGCCAGATCTATTTACAACTGTAGATTGCACTATTTTATATACAGATCAGTGTATTTATTTGCTTAAGAAATGTTTCCTGTACATTCGTATCCTGTGTATAGTCACTTGAGTGTCTCCCCCCAGGGGCTCACATCTCTTTCATGAATATGTCCTTGGCCACCACAGGGCCACAGCCCTTATAGTGCTATTTCTGTTTCCGTGCTGCAGGTCTATTTTTCTCATATTCTTTTTTTTCTCTCTACTTTTCCATTAGTAGTCTTCTTGGTCCCAATTGTGCTTGAATCTGGTTTGTGTTTGGACATTCATTTTCTTATCTTCCAGCGTTATACACCTTTTCATTATTAATTATGTGGTCCCCTTGTTGTGTCTGACTTGCTACTTCTTTTCTAAATTTTACAAAATGTGGATCATGCAGGGAAGGCCACCTGGCGCAGTGTATATTCCACCTTTTGTGCCTTTCTTTCTTTGCACCCTTCTTTCTTGGAACCATACTACACCCGAAACACAGCATGGTAATCATTCTGTCGTGGGAAGAGTCATCAAGTACAAGCACAGTGGTGAGCACACAGGGATCACACTGTTAGTGGAATCTCCCCATGCAAGCCAAGAAGTATGTGCCAGGCACAAGGACTCAGATTAATGGTTTACTGGCCAGGCTTGATGGCACCTATGAGTAGAGCTGTCATTCGGAATAGGTGGTACCATAGCAGAATGTTCTCATATGAAGCGTACATGCCCCCAGCAGTCACTTTTGAAGCTAAGACATATTACTAGGCAGAGAAGTATGACTCAAAAATGTTCCTTTCCTTGGCTACATTATGGGAGTAACATAGAGCTCAGAGACCAGGTGAGAAATAGCCCCCCCCCCCCCTCCCAAATACTTGGTTTGATCTAGTACAAATGAGAATTCAATTTTGACTGCAAACCCTCTTTTTTTTAAGACCTTGAGGACAGGTTTGGGCAAGTGGCAGTTATTTCAAAAATTAAAATTTGCTCTGTTCTCTCAATCTGCTGGCTGCCCTTGATGCATTTCCAGGCTCAGACATGACATACACTGATGGCTGAACAGTCAATGGATGAACTGGTTTTGCCTACACACATGCAAGAGGCAGTGAACTACACTCGCTTCCAAATGGATGCAGTTTATTCGCTGCAGAATTGATAGCCATTGCTCAAGCCCTCAGCCACCTTCATTCATGCACTGGAGAGTCATTCTTAATTGGCCTGAGTAGTCTCCACGAAGTCAACCATGACACCCATTGGTTGTGATTGTTCAGGATCTCCTGTATGATATCCACCATGCTGAATGGTTGGTTGTCGTTATGTGGACCCCTGGTCACAGTGGGATCCCAGGGAACAAACATGCTGACCAGTTTCCAAGTTGGCTCCCAGGCTTTAGAGGTGGGGGCTGGAACTGGACCTTCGATCAACTCTATGCCAACAATCGTTGAAGGTCATTAAAGGCTTGTAATTCAGACTGATGTGCCCTACTTTTCCAAATAAATTGCAAACCATAAAGGAGACCACGACCATGTGGCAGACTTCCCTTCATGCTTCTCGCAAGGAATCTACTGTCCTCTATCAACTTTGCATTGTCGACACTTAGCTGGCCCACAGCCGTATCCTCCAATGTGAGGATCCACACCACTGTCAGTGTTGTGCCTGTCTAAGGTGGTCCACATCTTGCTGGACATCTCTAATTTGGCTACCGTAGTGGCAAAACCGTAAGCTTGTTGACATGCTACCTCTGGTGCTAGTGGACTGCCAAAGTGGCTGATCTGGTTTCATGTTTTACCTGTGAAAGAAGTTTTTACTTCTCTCTATGACGTAAGGCACAGTAGCCTCTTTGGTCACTTGAGGGACCGGAGGGGTGCCCCATTGCTAGCTCCACACCAAGGGGCCCATGGTGGCCCTTGCTCGGTGGTCTGGCCTGGATCCAGCAGGTATCACCTTTTTAATTCTTCTCTTTTACATCTGTTGTTGGTTGACAAATTTGTCATCATTGTTCTGTTTCCTGAGATTTTATCTTGCCCATGTAGCTAGTTTTCTTGTAGTAATGGAGAGTCTGGAAGCACCAATTGGATGTGAAGTTTGGCCGCATAACATGTCTCGGGTGAGGGGGCTTTAACTGCTTTCTGGGTGGCGCAACTCTCCCATCTTCACTCTTTTTCCCTTCTCTCACATCTACTTGCTTCTATCTCATGGTTTTCTTGATTCTCAGATGCGTTTGAGTCCATTGGTATTTGTCCTTTTTGTCCTTCCTCTCTGTGGACTATTCCCAGCTTGACACACAAAGGTTTAAAGGACCGATGACCTTATAGTTTGGCCCCTTTAACTTCTTCAATCCATCCATAACATAAGTGTTTAACTGCAATAATGAGTCCTTTTTTAGAACAAATGTGACTTAATGATTTTCACATTTTTGTTCATTGTTATATGTTTTATGCAAAGAAATGCAATAAGGCTGGATTCTGTGTGTCTTTGGTTGCGTAACGTGTCCCGTTTCAGACACATGTATCTTGGAAATTATGCTGTCTTGTAGCTTTCGCCATTGGCTGTGATTCTTTTGATGCCTTATCATCTCATTTACCACAGTGCATAAAATGTTGCTACTATAGCAATAACAGTCAAATTACGTACATTCTAACAATGTGATCATTGAATGGAAAACTGATGACACTGATGGAGGGAATGTACTCACCAAACAACAGCAGCTGTAAACTTTTTGGAAGATACACAATTGCTAGCTTTTAGAACCAGGGCCTCCTTTAGCTGGGAGAACAGTGAATTATTAAAGGAAAAAAGACTGATAGTCCTTAATTATACATGATATGAAACTTCCTGGCAGATTAAAACTGTGTGCCGGACCGAGACTCGAACTTAGGACCTTTACCTTTCGCAGGCAAGTGCTGTACCATCTGAGCTACCCAAGCACGACTCACTCCCAGTCCTCACAGCTTCACTTCTGCCAGTATCTCATCTCCTACCTTCCAAACTGTACAGAAGCTCTCTTGCGAACCTTGCAAAACTAGCACTCCTGAAAGAAAATGTATTGCGGAGACATGGCTTAGCCACAGCCTGGGGGATGTTTCCAAAATGAGATTTTCACTCTCCAGCAGAGTGTGCGCTGATATGAAACTACCTGGAAGATTAAAACTGCCCGTGAAAGGCAAAGGTCCCGAGTTCGAATCTCGGTCCGGCACACAGTTTTAATCTGCCAGGAAGTTTCATATCAGCGCACACTCCACTGCAGAGTGAAAATCACATTCTGTATACATGATATTTTTCTTTATCTTTAATTTTTAATTGCTAGCACGTTTCCTGCAACCGTCATCTCAAAAAAATAGTTCAAATGACTCTGAACACTATGGGACTTAACATCTGTGGTCATCAGTCCCCTAGAACTTAGAACTGTTTAAACCTAACTAACCTAACGACATCACACACACCCATGCCCGAGGCAGGATTCGAACCTGCGACCGTAGCAGTCACGCGGTTCCAGACTGAAGCACCTAGAACCGAACGCGGCCAACCCGTCATCTCACTTCTGCAACAAAACAGAGGCCCTGTCTATGAGAGATAACAGATTTAAATCTTTCAAAGTGTTTCATCTGCTGCTACTTTGTAAGAATGTTTACTCTATCCATATTGCAAATATCTGATGTGCAGCTTATTGATAAAATCTCCACATTTTTAATATCTAATACTCCATTACGAAATATACTTCAGCATGTGATTGCAAGGGAAACAGTTGGCTTTCCTTCGTGTAATTGTATTACTATCCTTTACAGATAGCAAATTGTGTTCTAATGTGAGCTTCCTATTTTTTTTCATCCAACAGAAAAAGACAAATGTTCATTATTTTTACTTTCTCTCCTTTCATTTCTGTTGTTGTTGTTGTTGTTGTGGTCTTCAGTCGTGAGACTGGTTTGATGCAGCTCTATCCTGTGCAAGCCTCTTCATCTCCCTGTACCTACCCATCTAATCTTCAGCATTCTTCTGTAGCACCACATTTCAAAAGCTACTATTCTCTTCTTGTCTAAACTATTTATCATCCATGTTTCACTTCCATACATGCCTAAACTCAATACAAATCCTTTCAGAAACGAATTCCTGACACTTAAATCAATAGTCGATGTTAACAAACTTCTCTTCTTCAGAAACACTTTCCTTGCCAAAGCCAGTCTACATTTGATATCCTCTCTACTTCGACCACCATCAGTTATTTTGCTCCCCAAATAGCAAAACTCCTTTACTACTTTAACTGTCTCATTTCCAAATATAATTCCCGCAACATCACCCAACTTAATTCGACTACATTCCATTATCCTCGTTTTGCTTTTGTTGATATTCATCTTATTCCCACCTTCCAAGACACTGTCAATTCCATTCAACTGCTCTTACAAGTCCTTTGCTGTCTCTGACAGAATTACAATGTCATTGGCGAACCTCAAAGTTTGTATTTCTTCTCCATGGATTTTAATACCTACTCCGAACTTTTCTTTTGTTTCCTTCACTGCTTGCTCAATATACAGATTGAATAGCATCGGTGAGAGGCTACAACCCTGTCTCACTGCCTTCCCAACCACTGCTTCCCTTTCATGTCCCTTGACTCATAACTGCCATCTGGTCTCTGTACAAATTGTAAATAGCCTTTCGCTCCCTGTATTTTACCCCTGCCACCGTTAGATTTTGAAAGAGAGTATTCCAGTCAACATTGTCAAAAGCTTTCTCTAAGTCTACAAATGCTAGAAACGTAGGTTTGCCTTTTCTTAATCTTTCTTCTAAGATAAGTCGTAGGGTCAGTATTGCCTCAAGTGTTCCAACATTTCTACAGAATCCAAACTGATCCTCCCTGAGGTCCGCATCTACCAGTTTTTCCATTTGTCTGTAAAGAATTTGCGTTAGTATTTTGCAGCTGTGACTTATTAAACTGATAGTTCTGTAATTTTCACATCTGTCAACACCTGCTTTCTTTGGGATTGGAATTATTATATTCTTCTTGAAGTCTGAGGGTAGTTCGCCTGTTTCATACATCTTGCTCACCAGATGGTAGAGTTTTGTTATTACTGGCTCTCCCAAGGCTGTCAGTAGTTCTAATGGAATGTTGTCTACTCCCGGGGCCTTGTCTTGACATCGCCCCTCTATAGACCCTCTATATACTCCTTCCACCTTTCTGTTTTCCCTTCTTTGCTTAGAACTGGGTTTCCATCCGAGCTCTTTATATTCCTGCAAGTGTTTCTCTTATCTCCAAAGGCCTCTTTAATTTTCCTGTAGGCAGTATCTATTTTACCTCTCATGAGATAAGCCTCTACCTCCTTACATTTGTCCTCTAGCCATCCCTGCTTAGCAATTTTGCACTTCCTGTCGATTTCATTTTTGAGACGTTTGTATTCCTTTTTGCCTGCTTCACTAGGTGCATTTTTGTATTTTCTCGTTTCATTAATTAAATTCAATATCTCTTCTGTTACCCAAGGATTTCTATTAGCCCTCGTCTTTGTACCTACTTGATCCTCTGCTGCCTTCACTATTTCATTCCTCAAAGCTACCCATTCTTCTTCTTCTACTGTATTTCTTTTCCCCATTCCTCTCAATTGTTCACTTATTTTCTCCATGAAACTCTGTACAACCTCTGGTTCTTTCAGTTTATCGAGGTCCCATCTCCTTAAATTCCCACCTTTTTGCCGTTTCTTCAGTTTTAATGTACAGTTCATAACAAATAGATTGCGGCCAGAGTCCACATCTGCCCCTGGAAATGTCTTACAATTTAAAATCTGCTTTCTAAATCTCTGTCTTACCAATATATATCTGAAACCTTTTAGTATCTCCAGAGTTCTTCCATGTATACAACCTTCTTTCATGATTCTTGAACCAAGTGTTAGCTATGATTAAGTTATGATCTGTTCAAAATTCTACCAGGCGGTCTCCTCTTTCATTTCTTAGCCCCAATCCATATTCACCTACTATGTTTCCTTCTC
The DNA here is from genome assembly GCF_023897955.1 of Schistocerca gregaria. Classification (NCBI taxonomy): domain Eukaryota; kingdom Metazoa; phylum Arthropoda; class Insecta; order Orthoptera; family Acrididae; genus Schistocerca; species Schistocerca gregaria. Next base: position 672,165,515 of record NC_064921.1, on the reverse strand, counting down.
TTCCTTTTCCTAATGTCGAATTCCAGTCACCCATGACTATTAAATTTTCATCTCCCTTCACTACCTGAATGATTTCTTTTATCTCATCAGACATTTCATCAACTTCTTCATCATCTGCAGAGCTAGTTGTCATATAAACTTGTACTACTGTGGTAGGTGTGGGCTATGTGTCTATCTTGGCCACAATAGTGCTTTCACTATGCTGTTTGTAGTAGCTTACCTGCACTCCTATTTTTTATTCATTATTAAACCTACTCCTGCATTACCCCTATTTGATTTTGTATTTATAACCCTGTATTCACCTGACCAAAAGTCTTGTTCTGAGGCATCAAGGGATCATCAATTTAGTATTGGAGGGCAGCGTGGAGAGTAAAAATCGTAGAGGGAGACCAAGAGATGAATACACTAAGCAGATTCAGAAGGATGTAGGTTGCGGTAGGTAGGTACTGGGAGATAAAGAGGCTTGTACAGGATAGAGTAGCATGGAGAGCTGCATCAAACCAGTCTCAGGACTGAATCAACAACAACAACAGTGTAAAAAGACTGTGAAAATTTAGAAGAGTCCTGCACTAGCAACAGTGAGAAATAGTTCTTCATAATGAGAGCAATCTCACTTCTTTTGTGTCAAGGTATTACTTTCAAAATTCCACGAACATTTAGGAACACAAAGTTGTTGTTGTGGTCTCCAGTCCTGAGACTGGTTTGATGCAGCTCTCCATGCTACTCTATCCTGTGCAAGCTTCTTCATCTCCCAGTACCTACTGCAACCTACATCCTTTTGTATCTGCTTAGTGTATCCATCTCTTGGTATCCCTCTACGGTTTTTACCCTCCACGCTGCCATCCAATGCTAAATTTGCGATCCCGTGATGCCTCAAAACATGTCCTACCAACCGATCACTTCTTCTAGTCAAGTTGTGCCACAAACTTCTCTTCTCCCCAATCCTATTCAATACCTCCTCATTAGTTACGTGCTCTATCCACCTTATCTTCAGCATTCTTCTGTATCACCACATTTCGAAAGCTTCTATTCTCTTCTTGCCCAAACTATTTATCGACCATGTTTCATTTCCATACATGGCTACGCTCCATACAAATACTTTCAGAAACTACTTCCTGACACTTAAATCTATACTCAATGTTAACAAATTTCTCTTCTTCAGAAACGCTTTCCTTCCCATTGCCAGTCTACATTTTATATCCTCTCTACTTCGACCATCATCAGTTATTTTGCTCCCCAAATAGCAAAACTCCTTTACTACTTTAAGAGTCTTATTTCCTTATCTAACTCCCTCAGCATCACCCGACTTAATTCAACTATATTCCATTATCCTCGTTTTGCTTTTGTTGATGTTCATCTTATATCCTCTTTTCAAGACACTGTCCATTCCTTTCAACTGCTCTTCCAAGTCCTTTGCTGTCTCTAATACAATTACAATGTCATCGGTGAACCTCAAAGTTTTTACTTCTTCTCCATGAATTTTAATACATACTCCAAATTTTATATTTTGTTTCCTTTACTGCTTGCTCAATATACAGATTGAATAGCATCGGTGAGAGGCTACAACCCTGTCTCACTGCCTTCCCAACCACTGCTTCCCTTTTATGTCCCTCGACTCATAACTGCCATCTGGTCTCTGTACAAATTGTAAATAGCCTTTCGCTCCCTGTATTTTACCCCTGCCACCGTTAGAATTTGAAAGATAGTATTCCAGTCAACATTGTCAAAAGCTTTCTCTAAGTCTACAAATGCTAGAAACGTAGGTTTGCCTTTTCTTAATCTTTCTTCTAAGATAAGTCGTAGGGTCAGTATTGCCTCACGTGTTCCAACATTTCTACGGAATCCAAACTGATCCTCCCTGAGGTTCGCATCTACCAGTTTTTCCATTTGTCTGTAAAGAATTCGCGTTAGTATTTTGCAGCTGTGACTTATTAAACTGATAGTTCGGTAATTTTCACATCTGTCAACAACTGCTTTCTTTGGGATTGGAATTATTATATTCTTCTTGAAGTCTGAGGGTATTTCGCCTGTCTCATACATCTTGCTCACCAGCTGGTAGAGTTTTGTCATGACTGGCTCTCCCAAGGCCGTCAGTAGTTCTAATGGAATTTTGTCTACTCTGGGGGCCTTGTTTCGACTCAGGTCTTTCAGTGTTCTGTCAAACTCTTCACGCAGTATCTTATCTCCCATTTCGTCTTCATCTACATCCTCTTCCATTTCCATAATATTGTCCTCAAGTACATCGCCCTTGTAGAAACCTATATACTCCTTCCACCTTTCTGCCTTCCCTTCTTTGCTTAGAACTGGGTTGCAATCTGAGCTCTTGATATTCATACACGTGGTTCTCTTCTCTCCAAAGGTCTCTTTAATTTTCCTGTAGGCAGTATCTATCTTAGCCCTAGTGACATAAGCTTCTACATCCTTACATTTGTCCTCTAGCCATCCCTGCTTAGCCATTTTGCACTTCCTGTCGATCTCATTTTTGAGACGTTTGTATTCCTTTTTGCCTGCTTCATTTACTGCATTTTTATATTTTCTCCTTTCATCAATTAAATTTAATATTTCTTCTGTTACCCAAGGATTTCTAGCAGCCCTCGTCTTTTTACCTACTTTATCCTCTGCTGCCTTCACTACTTCATCCCTCAGAGCTACCCATTCTTCTTCTACTGTGTTTCTTTCCCCCATTCCTGTCAATTGTTCTCTTATGCTCTCCTTAAAACTCTGTACAACTTCTGGTTCTTTCAGCTTATCCAGATCCCATGTTCTTAAATTCCCACCTTTTTGCAGTTTCTTCAGTTTTAATCTACAGTTCATAACCAATAGATTGTGGTCAGAGTCCACATCTGCCCCTGGAAATGTCTTACAATTTAAAACCTGATTCCTAAATCTCTGTCTTACCATTATATAATCTATCTGATACCTTTTAGTATCTCCAGGATTCTTCCATGTATACAACCTTCTTTTATGACTCTTGAACCAAGTGTTAGCTATGATTAAGTTATGCTCTGTGCAAAATTCTACCAGGTGGCTTCCTCTTTCATTTCTTAGCCCCAATCCATATTCACCTACTATGTTTCCTTCTCTCCCTTTGCCTACACTCGAATTCCAGTCACCCATGACTATTAAATTTTCGTCTCCCTTCACTACCTGAATAATTTCTTTTATTTCATCATACATTTCATCAATTTCTTCTTCATCTGCAGAGCTATTGGCATATAAACTTGTACTACTGCAGTAGGCATGGACTTTGTGTCTATCTTGGCCACAATAAGGCATTCACTATGCTGTTTGTAGTAGCTTACCCGCACTCCTATTTTGTTTATTCATTATTAAACCTACTCCTGCATTACCCCTATTTTATTTTGTATTTATAACCCTGTATTCACCTGACCAAAAGTCTTGTTCCTCCTGCCACCGAACTTCACTAATTCCCACTATATCTAACTTTAACCTATCCATTTCCCTTTTTAAATTTTCTAACCTACCTGCCCGATTAAGGGATCTGACATTCCACGCTCCAATCCATAGAACGCCAGTTTCGTTTCTCCTTTTTACACTATGACAGGTTTAATCCTAATAAGTCAGAGTAGTGCCAGTGAATGAACGATTTACCACGAATGTCATACCAGAAATAAAAAGTGATGGAGCTTCTGCACAGCTTCAGAGAAAATGGCATGCAGAACTGCACAGAATAAAGGATATGGTTTTCATAAATTTAGAGGTTAATATTTTCAGTACGCCACAAGCTGCTAAGTACAAATCTGGTTACTATGACATCTAGTTTGATTCTGTACTGATTATCATTTGGTTGACTATTTATAGGCAAAAGAATATTTTGGATGTGTATATATTGACTAACAATATTAGATTCTATTACAAGAGTGAAAAATTCTAGGAAGCAAACAATAAACACAAATGATGAAAGGCAGCCATTTAGCTGTACCTGAATGATGCTTACCACATAAAAACATATAACACCACAGAGGCACTACTAAGCTTTCAAGCTACCACTCATTTTCATGTTAAAGCACATAACTCACAACCACAGAAACACACCCAAATGCAAATGTCACTGGGGTCAGGTGTGGGTATGTCCGTTCATCTGTGTCTGTCTGTGTGTGAGTGTGTGTGTGTGCGTGTGTGTGTGTGTGTGTGTGTGTGTGTGTGTGTGTGTGTGTGTATGTGTGTGTGTGTGTACTTAAACTATGAGGTTAGTTTGAAAAGTTCTCAGAATGAAATAGAAGAAACGACATACCTCAATGAAACTTTTTTGTTTTGTAATGTAGTCTCCCTGTACACAATGCATTTGGTCGAGCAATGTTCCATCTTGATCCCATATCGAAAATTAACTTCTCCCAGGCTTGCAAGAAACTCATCAACTTTGCCTGTCGGTTCTTCATTTGAAGAGAATCTTAGGAAAATTTTGAGCTTGGGGACGTGTGGAAGAGCCAAATCAGGCAAACAAGGCGAATGTGGCAACAATTCATATATTACTTCATGTATTTTTGCCATGGCAACAACACTTGTGTGTGTGTCCACATTTTCTCGGTGAAAGATAACTTTTCTCCTTGCCAAACCTGGAATTCTCATGTATCTTGTTCTGCAGTTGGTCCAGGAGGTTAGCATGGTATTGTCCTGTAATTGTTTGACCAGTGGGAAGATAATCTATCAGTAGAATTCCTTTCGTATCCCAGAAAATTGGCGCCATTACCTTTCTGGCTGACTGTATTGCTTTTGCTTTCTTTGGTGGTGGTGAATCAGCACATTTCCACTGCTTTGGCTGTCATTTTTTCTCTGTGGTAGTAGTGGTCCCAAGTTTAGTCTGTGATCATAAACAAATAAAAAAAACCTTGTTGGTTTCTCTAAAAATGGGGCAAATATTGTTCAGACATTTCCATTCTGATATATTTCTAATCCTGTGTTAAGTTTTGTGGCACCCATTTAGCAGATAATTTTCTCATATATCCAACTCCTCTCCAAAAATGTGATACACCCATTCAGATGAAATCTTTACAGCGTCAGCAATTTTTTGCACTTTCAGTCATCAGTCCTCCATGACCATTTTATACACTTTTGCAATAATTTATTAGGTAGTGGTACATCTTGGCTGACCACTACACAGATCATTACCTAACCTGTCCTGAATTTGTTTGTCCACTGGTGACTGTTGAATGTGAAGGAGCAGAGTGTCCCCCTCCCCTGCACACCTGCACACACCAGTGGATTCTGAAAATTAGCATGAATTTCCTTTGCTTTCATACTGTTCTTTATGGGACACATAGTCATTGCTTGACTCCTAATTTTTTTCCATCTTCACGAATCACTACATTGAAACAACAACAGAGAAATGTCAGCACCAAAGATCTCTACCCAGAGCACTGACAGGTCACGTTTACTCATAAATGATGACCTATTGTTACAGAGGAACCTTGTTGCAGTAGCACTGACATCTGATGGTGAGTCTGGGAACTTCTCAAATTGCCCTCATAGAATAAAAGTGATAGCCAAAAAGTTGCAAAATTTATGTGCTGTTACATCATTTCTAAGCGCTGCACATCTGTCATTTACAGATAAGTGGCTCCCTCTTCTTATTTTCGTTTGTAATCATTCATGTTATTATGTTTAAGAATGTCAGCTTACTAATAACATCTTACCTTCCATCTTTCTTCATAAATTATGGACATGATAATTATTTAGATATATGTTTGTGTACCAAATGACACTTCCACAGTATTCAACTATTTCATAGAGTGCACATTTTTTGTTGCAGTCTTAATAGGAGCTAATGTAATCAAGTAAGTTTTTGAACATTCATAACAAATTGACAATTAAAAAATTATATTTCAGCCATAATTTCCACTTCTCCCTTTTTTTGTCTATCAGGAGAGTAAACTGTAACAACATTTCAGTTCCACAAATATATTTTGCAGATAACTTTGAAATCACCTGCACCTATCCAGGTAGATGGTGAGCCATGGTTGCAGAAAACTTCAGAAATAAACATACATTTTCATAATCAGGCCACTGTTCTTAAATTGAAGGAAACGGTTGATTAAGTATTATTTCAGGACTATTGATTGCGTTCTGTTATATGTTCCAAAATATTTTGTTTAATTTTATGTGGTTTTAATAATTTAATTTTTACAGCATTTATTTTTTATTAGTTACAAAGAAGTTTCAGAACTGCTTTGCTTTTATTGTTAAACATTGCTTTTATATTTGATATGTTTATATTTTGTATTCATCTTAAATGTCTGTAACAACAAAATAATATCACTAAGATGTGCCTTGCCATAATTATCTACTGTAGCACTGCTTGTACAAGTTTTATAGTCATGCAAATGAGAATCCATGTAAATGTTTAACTAGTAAGCTGCAAGATATTCAGGGATTTACAACAAATCATATGCCAGTACCAACACTAACTGGTAAGGGCCATTCTTTAACAGATATAAGATTATTATGAATTCCACTTATGAAGAAAATAAAACCTTTACAGTCATACATAAATTATCTTTTATTGAAATGTTTTCAATTTTTCCTATTCCACCTTGTTTTGAAATGTTAATGTATTGATAATCAAGTAATTGTATGGACTTAAAAAAGTTATCTTTTGTAACCGACATTGTATTCTGTGTACAAGTGACTGATTGTGTCTTCTACTATTATCTCCTGTTGGGATTTGTGATATTGTGCAGTAATCACATCACTCTAATGGTGTAGCATCTGTGGTCTGGTTTTTCGGACTTACTGGATTGCTGAGTAAGGTGGCGCAGTGGTTAGCACACTGGACTTGCATTCAGGACAATGACAGCTCAAACCCATGTCCGGTCATCCTGATTTAGGTTTGCAATGATTTCCCTAAATCACTTCTTGTAAATTCCGGGATGGTTCTTGTGAAAGGGCATGGCTGACTTTGTCCTCCATCCTTCCCCAATCCGATGGGAGCGATGACCTTGCTGTTTGGTCCCTTCCCTGAATCACCAACTAACTTACTTAATGCATTCCAAAAACTTAAATCTATTGAACAGCATTAGTACAGTGTGCAAATGATGCCTCACTGTGACAGAGTGTTTAGAAAGATCACAGACAGATTTCTGATGAGCATGAAAGAAAGAAAAAAAACAGTAGTATGTTGATTCAAAGTGCTGTGAGCAAGACCATGCCATGATTCTGATGGATTTTTTTTAAAAAAAGTTGCTCATCAGAATAGAAGTATCAGTTTTTATGTGTATGACATTAGCCATAACAGGCTGTGCATGTGATGTTTATAACATCAGGAAACTGATAGAACAGTCCTAAAGTTGTCTATTTACATGTATTTGATTGCAAAGCTAATATGCAGGGTGATTATAATTAAAGTTAAACTTTTAAACCACTGTAGAAATAACACCACTGGTCAGAACGATGTCAAATTGCAATGGAATGTTATCAAAGAAGGGGGAAAATGTATGACAGAAGAAAAATAAATAGTTACAAAAGGTAGCAATAGATGGAAATGTAAGCATCATAAATTAATAGGGTTGACTACAAATGACAAATGAATCATAAAAACAGTGCCTAAAGTGTCCGTTTGATGTTAAAGAAACTGTACTACTGAGTCTGCATGGGTTTACAGGTGTGATACTGTTAGTTACATAAGCCCATCCACCACTGCAAAGTCATATCACCTTAAATGGGAAAAATTGGTTTTTAATTGTCCTGAGGCCAAAAACGGCTTAAAAGGATCACTCACATTTATTTTTAATTGTCCTGAGGCCAAAAACTATATCAAAAGCTTCACTCAGAATCAAATCAGATTATTAATTTTTGTTTGACTGGCACAAAACATGTTCAATATGCTGTCCACTTTCTGCAATAAGTTGAACTCGAGAAACAGCATATTCCACAACTGTTTCACTTTCAGAATGTGTTGCACAGTGCCTGCCTTCAGTGCAGCTAACATTGCAATCAGAACAATGAACACAACAACTTTCAGATAGCCCCACAGCCAGAAGTCACAAGGATTAAAATCAGCTGATTGGGACGGCTAAGCTGTAGGGAAATGGCGGCTGATAATTCTAGCATTCCTGAAATGGCATTTCAGCAGCTGCTTAACTGGATTTGCAAACTGCAGAGGTGCGCCATCTTACATAAAAATGATCCCATCTACATATCCACCCTGTTGGAGAGCTGGAATGACGTGGTGATGTAAGAGACACTCATATCATATACCAGTGACAGTACAGGTAACAAGACCGGAACCACCTGTATCTTAGAAAAAATATGCCCCTATGATAAATGATGCAACAAACCCACACCACACAATGGCCTTTCCAGGATGAAGTGGTACTGGTTGATTTGCGTGTGGATTTTCTATTGCCCAAATTCAACAATTCTGTGTATTGACATATCCTGTCAGATGGAAATGGGCTTCCTCTGTCCACAAAATCTTCCACGGCCAATCGTTGTCCACTTACATGCAACCAAGAAATATTAAAGCAAAGGTCTCTCTTGCTGGCAAGCCAAGAGGAAGCAACCCGTGCACTAGGGTATTGTTGAATGGATAGCAAAGAAGGATGATTCATAGGATTTTACGCACTGTGCTCACGGGTATGTCCAAAGTTCGGGCAATTCTCCGTGCACTACACGTTTTCACACCACTACTTGTCCCCTCCTGCATTGTTGTGGCCGCCACTTTCACTGATGTCAAATCAGTTTGTGTCCTCCCTCTGCCAGATTGCACTCCAAAAGAACCTTTCTTTTCAAATTTTTTAATCATTTTTTTTCAAGACCCATGGCAGTCATTGGACCAATGTCTTTCTTCAAACACTTCAGTGTATGGTGCTTCTGCAGAGCGACATGTGCACAGTCATCATTCTCATTATACAGCTTTACAGGCAGAGTGTGATCCTGCATTGAGACAATTATGGCGAACTTCGCAGAAGGGAAAGGAGGAAAATCCGTGTACCCAGCATGTTTATGCCAACTTCAATTCGTTGTGCGCTTGACAGTTGTTTTCATTTGCATAGTCTGACACATACAGCGCAACCTACCAAAGAGTTTTCACACTATATATACAGAAAGAAACTTCCACATGGGAAAAATATATTAAAAACAAAGATTCCAAGACTTACCAAGCAGAAAAGCGCTGGTAGACAGGCACAATAAAATAACACACAAACACACACACACACAATTTTGAGCTTTCGCAACCAGCGGTTGCTTCGTCAGGAAAGAAGGAAGGAAAAGGAAAGATGAAAGGATGTGGGTTTTAAGGGAGAGGGTAAGGAGTCATTCCAATCCCGGGAGTGGAAAGACTTACCTTAGGGGGAAAAAAGGATAGGTACACACACACACACACACACACACACACACATCCATACATATACAGACACAAGCAGACATATTTAAAGGCAAAGAGTTTGGACAGAGATGTCAGTCGAGGCGGAAGTGCAGAGGCAACGATGATGTTGAATGACGGGTGAGGTATGAGTGGCGGCAACTTGAAATTAGCGGAGATTGAGGCCTGGTGGATAACGAGAAGAGAGATATATTGAAGGGCAAGTTTCCATCTCCGGAGTTCGGATAGGTTGGTGTTGGTGGGAAGTATCCAGATAACCCGGACGGTGTAACACTGTGCCAAGATGTGCTGGCCATGCACCAAGGCATGTTTAGCCACAGGGTGATCCTCATTACCAACAAACACTGTCTGCCTGTGTCCACTCATGCGAATGGACAGTTTGTTGCTGGTCATTCCCACATAGAAACCGTCACAGTGTAGACAGGTCAGTTGGTAAATCACGTGGGTGCTTACACACGTGGCTCTGTCTTTGATCGTGTACACCTTCCGGGTTACAGGACTGGAATAGGTGGTGGTGGGAGGGTGCATAGGACAGGTTTTACACTGGGGGCGGTTACAAGGGTAGCAGCCAGAGGGTAGGGAAGGTGGTTTGGGGATTTCATAGGGATGAACCAAGAGGTTACGAAGGTTAGGTGGACGGCGGAAAGACACTCTTGGTGGAGTGGGGAGGATTTCATGAAGGATGGATCTCATTTCGGGGCAGGATTTTAGGAAGTCGTATCCCTGCTGGAGAGCCACATTCAGAGTCTGATCCAGTCCCGGAAAGTATCCTGTCACAAGTGGGGCACTTTTGGGGTTCTTCTGTGAGATGAGATGTTCTGGGTTTGAGGGGATGAGGAAGTGGCTCTGGTTATTTGCTTCTGTACCAGGTCGGGAGGGTAGTTGCGGTATGCAAAAGCTGTTTTCAGGTTGTTGGTGTAATGGTTCAGGGATTCAGGACTGGAGCAGATTCGTTTGCCACGAAGGCCTAGGCTGTAGGGAAGGGACTGTTTGATATGGAATGGGTGGCAGCTGTCATAATGGAGGTACTGTTGCTTGTTGGTGGGTTTGATGTGGACGGATGTGTGAAGCTGGCCATTGGACATATGGAGGTCAATGTCAAGGAAAGTGGCATGGGATTTGGAGTAGGACCAGGTGAATCTGATGGAACCAAAGGAGTTGAGGTTGGAGAGGAAATTCTGGAGTTGTTCTTCACTGTGAGTCCAGATCATGAAGATGTCATCAATAAATCTGTACCAAACTTTGGGTTGGCAGGCTTGGGTAACCAAGAAGGCTTCCTCTAAGTGACCCATAAATAGGTTGGCATATGAGGGGGCCATCCTGGTACCCATGGCTCTTCCCTTTAATTGTTGGTATGTCTGGCCTTCAAAAGTGAAGAAGTTGTGGGTCAGGATGAAGCTGGCTAAGGTGACGAGGAAAGAGGTTTTAGGTAGGGTGGCAGGTGATCGGCGTGAGAGGAAGTGCTCCATTGCAGCAAGGCCCTGGACGTGTGGGATATTTGTGTATAGGGAAGTGGCATCAATGGTTACAAGGATGGTTTCCGGGGGTAACAGACGGGGTACAGATTCCAGGCATTCGAGAAAGTGGTTGATGTCTTTGATGAAGGATGGGAGACTGCATGTAATGGGTTGAAGGTGTTGATCTACGTAGGCAGAGATACGTTCTGTGGGGGCTTGGTAACCAGCTACAATGGGGCAACCGGGATGTTTGGGTTTGTGAATTTTAGGAAGTAGGTAGAAGGTAGGAGTGCGAGGTGTCGGTGGGGTCAGGAGTTTGATGGAGTCAGGTGAAAGGTTTTGTAGGGGGCCTAAGGTTCTGAGGATTCCTTGAAGCTCCGCCTGGACATCAGGAATGGGATTACCTTGGCAAACTTTGTATGTAGAGTTGTCTGAAAGCTGACGCAGTCCCTCAGCTTTCAGATCACAGATAGCCTGGGCTTCGGCTGTGGTGATGATGGGAGTAAGATTAAGGTTTTTCAAGAAAGATTGAGAGGCAAGGCTGGAAGTGAGAAATTCCTGGAAGGTTTGGAGAGGGTGATTTTGAGGAAGAGGAGGTGGGTCCCGCTGTGATGGAGGACGGAACTGTTCCAGGCAGGGTTCAATGTCTTGGGGAGTTGGATCATTAGGAGTGGGATCAGGATTATTTTTCTTTGTGGCAAAGTGATATTTCCAGCAGAGACTACGAGTGTAGGACAGTAAATCTTTGACAAGGGCAGTTTGGTTGAATCTGGGAGTGGGGCTGAAGGTGAGGTCTTTGGATAGGACAGAGGTTTCAGATTGGGAGAGAGGTTTGGAGGAAAGGTTAACTACTGAATTGGGATGTTGTGGTTCCAGATTGTGTTGACTAGAGGTGTTGGGGGGAGTGGAGCTGGAAGTGTGTGTTTGTGTGTTATTTTATTGTGCCTGTCTACCGGCGCTTTCCCGCTTGGTAAATCTTGGAATCTTTGTTTTTAATATATTTAAATGATGTGACTTACCAAACAAAAACGCTGGCAGGTCGATAGACACACAAACAAACACAAACATACACACAAAATTCAACCTTTCGCAACCAGTGGTTGCTTCTTCAGGAAAGAGGGAAGGAGAGGGAAAGACGAAAGGATGTGGGTCTTAAGGGAGAGGGTAAGGAGTCATTCCAATCCCGGGAGCGGAAAGACTTACCTTAGGGGGAAAAAAGGACAGATATACACTCGCACACACACACATATCCATCCGCACATACACAGACACAAGCAGACATTTGTGAATTGTGAAGGCAAAGAGTTTCCACGTGGAATTAGCTACTGGAGTGAAAAATGAATCCATCACTTCAGGCTAGAAAACAAATACCAGAAAAATTTAAGCATCTGTAATCTTCTGCCAGGAAAGAAACCATAAAGCCAATCAACACAAAATGTGATTCAGCTGTACAACAATAAAACTGGAACACTAAAAAAAGGGGGCTGCTGTAGACAGAATGACAGAAAAATCAGACCATTTGGCAATAGCAGCGTAAAAAGTGAGCCAGGGTATGGCATGAGACAGAAGAAGTGGGTCATTGATTGAGGAATTGCAAGATATCCAACACTCACTCTGTATTTATCTATGCCCTCTGCGCTAAGGATTACTTATGTTACAACACAGGTTAAGGACCTGGCTGAATGTTTGAATTGCAGTGACAGCATTTGATACTAACAAATATAAGGCACAGAGGTTATAAAAGTTTTACAAATGCACTTAAAGGGGCTCAGTATCTACCATTCAAGTTTAACTAAGAATGTAAGACCAGTTTCACCTACAAGTTTTTTTTAATCATTCATATTCATCTTTTGCGAACTGAAATGATAACTTCACACATTTTAGAATGAAAATAAAAACTGTGTTATTACCTTTGATGAGCATATGGTTTTAAGTGCTCAAGAAGACTGTTTTGATGTTTGTCTCTTGTGGCAAGTAACAGGTAGAGGAGTGCAGTTATAATCTGAAGGTGCAGAGTTCAAAGATATATGTTTCCATTTTTTGTTGTTGTTTGTACAAATTCACCAGAAAGAAAAAGCTCATGAAACTTCAGACATTGTTTAATCAAATTATGAAATCGAATGTGAGAGTAATGAAATAGCTGGCCTTACAGCATATAGGTTTTCTTTGATATGGCATTGAGAATTTTTCTTTGCTCAGATTTTTTATGATGTTGCAATATTTTATATGAGAGTTAAGTAGAATCAGTTCAGTGGAGACTGGTAGCGACATGTTTCCAGTTCAGTGGAAGGAATTTTGAACTTAATGTAATGTAATTATGTTTCTACAGAAATGAGAGTAGGACATGTGTGGTTCTGTTTTCATTTTTATCTGATGGGGCAAGGCAAGGCTGGTGACCCTTTACTAAATTATTTCTGTAATACTTGAGAGTTGGAGTTGATCTGAGTCTGCTGATAAATTTTTCCACAGTGGTGTAATTGCCTTGTGTAGTGAGTCAGCATAACTTATCGTGCCTGGACTGTGTTTATGCTCATCACCAAAACCACAAGTTGCGAAGGTAAGAAATTGTGTATGATGCATATTACTAGTTCTTTCGTCATTTGGGGACAAATAAACATAGAAAAACTAACAGATGCAATAAACCTCGTTTGGTTCCTAAATGCTTAATCTATTCCATTCTCATAACATCTAAAACTATTGCTTTAGCATCTTTCATGTTCTTAATGGCTTTATCAAGTACTTGCTTGGTGATTCCAGTTTGGGGTTCCTAGTACTGATATCAATTTGTCATTCTCTGATATTATGTTTATGTGACCCACCATTTTTCAGCAATGGAAGAGGTGATGAGCAGTAGTATGAGGAGACAGGTTAATGTTCCCAGCACATGTCTCAAAGCATTCTGATTATTTTAAGACATGTTGAACACTATATGAGTTCATATGGGTTCAAATGAAACAATTTTGTTTACATACCATTAAGCATTTCAGCAACATCTCTCTGTCAGAGGGTTTAACTGAAACAGAGAACAATATTTATGTAACACATCATTAGACTACATCCAGGAACATAATTTATTTTCCATCCACATACTGCAGACTGATTGTCTGTATCATTGCCATGATGAGGTCTCAGTCTGCTACTGACAAAATTAATTTGTCTAACTACTTAATGATTTGTTCAGTGCTACTCAGCATTTACTCAGATGGTGTATTCACAATTTTTTTAAAAATTTTGTTGGCTGAAGTAGAAAAATGGTGGTATTTACAAGTGTGTAATTCTGGAATTTCATAAATTTTCCACCTTTGGAACTAAGATACACTCAGTAAAGGATATGATAAGGTCTACGATAGAGAGTTTTTCTTGAGATCTCCTCCCTATTTTCAGTCTGTCAATTTAAAGAAGAGGAAAAACATAGATGCCAAATAATATTCTTCCATCGAGCACTGAATCCACAACTTACATACCCATTGCTTCAGACTGCAATCACATTACCACTATGATAGTGAGCCAGTGCTGTGTTCCATGCTCTGCCATTACTATAGTCATAACTAAATTTGTAATTTATGATGTTAAAGACTAGAGATGTTTTATTTTTTCTGTGGAATGACCTTCCTGTACTCAAAACCATAAATGCGATAATCCAGTATCATGTCTTACATGAAAATCACAAAGGTTATTTAAGGGGAGTTGAAATGCCCTAACCCAACAATGTAAAAATCAGTGACTTGGCTTCCCTGTATTTCGAGAATCACCGTAGACATTGACATGAAACTTTTGCAGGACATTAAACTGTATATTCTGAGTCTACTGAACTACATTAATAGCATTTCAGTCACTGCTTTTGGAAATACAATTTTGTAATTACACAGTTAAAATTTTTTTTACATTATCCTAAGTAATTTTAATTATACATAACATTATGTTCTTCTTTTAGTTCAGTAGACTCAGGCTATGTATGTTATTACTCCCTGAAAATTTGAATACTCTACTCTAAGTGGTTTCTGAGATTTTGGGGAAAATGCAACAGAAAATGTTAATTTTCAGGAACAGCTCTAAAGTTTCACAAGACTGTAACTCACTTAATATATGCTTGATTTTGTAGTTTTATTCACTCAGAAGCACTTTGCACTGTACATCAACCTCTTGATCTTTTTCCAAGTTATTTTCTTCTTTTTTTCTTTGTGGATTCCTTAGTGACCAATTGTGCTGCATACTCTGCATTATCAATGCAAACCTTGTCCATCCGTTTAAGTTCTCTGATGCAGTTTGCTCCAGGATTTATTCCCATATGCTGTAGCACTTTCACTACCAATGTTTCCATCATTAAAAGTGGTAAGAGCATCACTGATCCCCCACTTTAGTGTCTTCATTCCAGCAAAAACGTTTTTTGGTAAGCAAGTCCACATAAGATTATTGAATGACTCTTTGGGATTTTGAATCTAACCATGCAGACACTTCTTCAGTAATTCAGGTTTTGCCAGGTCTCTGTAAATAGGTTTCATTATATCCATGACTGCTGCTAGGATGGAATGTATATGGCTGTATGGACTGTTTGAGTTCTGGGCATTGCAGTAATTGCAACATGAATCAGGTCCAGGAGGGCAAAGGAGGTTTACTGGCTTTTCATCAAGTGACAGTCTGTGTATGAATGTAGCCCATACTGTCTGCTTCATTTTCAACAAATCCTCTGTACTATTTCTAATAGTGATCCCACAATACTGCTTAGTTCATCAATCATTTTGTCTGTCAGCCTGCCTCTTATGGTTTTACGATCAGAAAATACCATTCAAATCACTGCCACTGTCCAGCAAACACTTACCATGTATACCGTGTACAGTTGCTGTTATTACAGGGTGACACACTTCCTTTTTGTTTACCATGTGATCTTGTTCATACAACAAATCCTCAGTAATAATTTCCCTGCAAAAACTATCATCCTGCTGACCAAAAGATTATCAGACACAGTCAAATGACAAATAGCATGGTCCTCTTCCTTATTGCCACTCTCAACCTCTTAACTCTTCATTAGGCGTAAATTTATCCTCCTTTATTCTTTTTCTACTTAACACATTACCATCATTATCAATTATAAATTCAAACACCTCATTCTCATCACTACTGGATTCGTCACTGCTATCATCATTACAACTGCAATCAGAATCAGACCCACTGTCACTTACACTATGCTCCAGATTTTGTACCTCTTCCACTTTTTTCTCTATTTCAGTCAATTTTGAATCTACATTTTAATTTACTTTTACCAGTTTTTCCTCTACCACTAACACACACTCGGTTTCTACATCCATTTCACGATCATTTTTAATGTGATTGATTTGGTTCTCAAGTTTAACCCTGTTTTCAGCACACTGGTTTTCAAAAACCTCCACGTTCCTACTATTGTCATCACAGAGTTTTTCTCTCTCTCTTTTCTAAACATTTACTACTCAGTGTTAATTACTCATTAGTATTATGTACTACTTTCTTTATACTGTTTTCCAACCTGTTAATGTCTTTTTTTCTACTTATATTACTCAACATATTCATAATTTGCCTTAACATCGCTTCCAGCTCTCCATATGTCATCAACTTTTGCCCTTGCTGACTTTCGCTTCTAGATTCCTCCTCCTTAACCTTAACAACCACTTCAGTATTGTTTTCATCCATTTCGCTCTTTACACTAGGACTATCAGCCCAATCCTTCAAAATTACATTCGTGTTTGATTTATACTCTGCTACAGAACCAGTACCACTTAGGTCTTTCTGCTCATCCAACAACTGAAGATCTACAGCTTTGTTCTCAGTCACACTGTCTTGTTCTTTAAGGAAACTCATTATGTATCACTTAATACAAAACAGCTTTTGCTATGAAATTACCTTATTCTTGTTCACTCTTCTTCTGCTGCTGCTGATGCTGCTGTTGTGTTGTCCTTTTCGTTCATCGTCTGCACAGCTGCGGCAAGCTGTAATTCTCTCGACGAGGCATCTTGTTTACCTCTGGTCAGCTGTATCCACCTACATACTGCTTGGCTGCTCATGTACTCAATGGCTGCTTCCATAGAACCTGCTTGCTGATAATCTGCTGTCATACTGTGGCCATGAAACCCCAGTGCTGATTGGTTGTAGCATCTCTACACTTTTCAAAGTTCACGAGTACTTGTTTTATTGTGGCTATGTACAATATTCCTCACCAACAAGGTCACCATATGTAGCGGTTGTGCCTGCTTTAATTCTTCATTTGTTGTCTTCGGTGTTGACGTACTATGTTGCTAGACTGGCTGAATATTGGGGTTTATAGTTTGGACACTGACTATAGTGAATAATGTAGCCATCTTATGCACAGTTACGCTTCACGGTCTTTTACTTTTGCTGTTCACACCCCAATAATACACAGTGATATGCCCAGTTCACTATCGTTTAACCTTCGATAAGCTTCATTAATAAGTTTCAGGTGAACATCCACATTCTGCTATATTAGTCTGCTGTTGAACATCTAAGAGCAGTAAAACCTAACCACAAAGTTCACAGTTCTTGAAGAATAATCAAGTACGTATGGAGCAGACTCTGTCATTGGTTTAACACATGGCCTATTGGTGTAACACTTATTTCACTGTTAAGTTAATACATTGTTGTCATTTTCATCTGAAACTCGGCCATGGACTGACTGGCACTGACTCGTGACCAAAAATCGGTCCCTTATATGTCCTAAAAATAATAGGTACTGAAACTACACATTGTTCGAAGTTTAATTTCCAGAAATTACGATTAAAACTTAACTCACTGAATTAACTGACTACATCAATAAATTCCGTCTTTTCAACAGTTTCTTCTCCTAGAAGGATTAAGCCAAATTATTTGTTTAAACCATGAAATTAACAGATATATTTATGTAAACAATACTTTTGACAAAAGTGTTAATTTCTTTGGAATTAATTAAGGTATGGCTTTGCTAACATGTTTTGGAATAGAGCCAAATAAATTGTTATAACATCAAGTTTAACACATATATTTCAGAACGACACAACACATATAAGTCACAGAGTAAGTTGACAAGCAAGACATGTGTACACTTGCCATTCGAATGAGCACTGAGTCCCAGTCTAGCGGCCGCTGCTCGGCTGGCCGCTTAGGTGGCGTAGCTGCTGCATGGCTGGCAGACAGTGCTGCACATAGAGGACGTGCGTAATTGTGCAGCGGCGCTTTGAATGATCGGCGAGTCACAACACTTTTCCCCTCTTGAAAATTGTTGCACTGGTCCTGATGGAGGTGTCCTGGAGATGGCTAATGTCCATAGGCATTGTTCGACTCACCATAAAGTCTCGAGGAGAAGGCTTCCCATACGGACGGAAGTGTCACTGATGATAACGGGTCGAGATGACAGGAGACATAGGGGTAGAATCTGTTGGGCCCCCAGGCACCAATCTGTCCATTGCGGCAAGTCCAGTTGATATAACAGGAACCATGGGTGATGTGTCAGCTTCTGTTGGCGGAGGAGGCGAGCAGATTGGCTCTGACAGAGGATGGTCATCCGGTTACTGCATGGGCACGTCTCCTGGTGGCATCCGGTCTTGTGCTGGCATCACGATGACGGTGAGAGGGCTGCGTTGTGAGTATTGAGAGATGCCAAGATCGCGAGCGTCAGGTAGAGCCGAATGTGGTGTAGCAGCATTCGGAACCAGCGTTGCCGGCACACAAGGCCAAAACTGGTCCAAATGCTGCACTGCAACACCCATGTCC
This sequence comes from Schistocerca gregaria, assembly GCF_023897955.1. Classification (NCBI taxonomy): domain Eukaryota; kingdom Metazoa; phylum Arthropoda; class Insecta; order Orthoptera; family Acrididae; genus Schistocerca; species Schistocerca gregaria. The sequence continues at coordinate 672,146,981 of NC_064921.1, read as the reverse complement.
ATCTGGACTTCATACAGGCGTCGGCCACGGTGTCGTAAGATGCGGACCGGGCACCATTTTGGAAGCCTGCCATATCCCCGTACCCAGACGAGGTCGTCGGCGGTGAACCGGCTAAGTGAAGGCACCTGCGGCCATGAGGTGGAAGGCCGCAGAAGATAAAGTAGTGTGCGGGGCTGTCGGCCATGTAAGAGCTCAGCCGGGCTGTGGTCGCCCATGGAGATGAAACGGTAAGACGCCAGAAACTGGAGAAGCTCGTCAGCAGCAGCAGCAGATGAAGTCAGAAGTTTCTGCATCTGAGCCTTAAATGTGCAGACCAGTTGTTCAGCCTCACAGTTTGATTGTGGATGGAACGGCGGGGCCATGACATGCATGATGCCATGATGAGCACAAACATCTGCAAATTCGGAAGAGGCAAATTGCGGACCATTATCAATAACAAGAGTAGAGGGGAGGCCTTCCAAAGAAAAAATGCTGGAGAGAGCACTGGTGGTTGCCAACATGCAACGGACAATGAAAGGAAAGTTAGAGTAGGCGTCAATTACGAGGAGCCAATAAGTACCTAAAAAGGGTCCCGCAAAGTCAGCATGAATGCGCTCCCAGGGCTTCTCAGGCGAAGGCCACAGTGACAAAGATGACTTCAGGGCAGCGGCCTGAGACATACAAGGTCTGCAGGCAGCGACCATGTGTGCTATTTCAGAGTCGATGCCAGGCCAGTACACATGACGGCGCGCCACAGATTTTGTGCGAGACACACCCCAGTGCCCTTGGTGAAGGAGGCGCAAGACCGAAGCACGCAAAGAAGCAGGTACCATAACACGCGGCATAGCATTGTCAGTGGAAAGGAGGATAACACTATCCCTCCCCGTGAGGCAGTAGCACAAAGCGTTGTAGTTCCTCAACGGATCAGAAGTCTTAGCGGATGGGCGATCTGGCCAACCCTTCTGAATACAGTGTAAAACCCGAGAGAGGGTAGGGTCAGAACCCGTAGCAGCCTGTTCCAACTGATGGGGAACCTGTCCACAACCCGCTGCTTGGCAACATCCAGGTGGAAACACAAAAGTTCGTCCCTATCAAATGGCAGATCAGGACCCATGGGAATGCGAGACAGAGCATCAGCATTTGCATGTTGAGCTGTTGGCCAGAAATGAATCTCATAATTGAAACGAGACAAGTAAAGAGTCCAACACTGTAGGTGATGTGCCGCCTTGTTGGGAAGTGACGTTGATGGATGAAACAAGGAAACAAGTGGTTTGTGATCTGTAACAAGATGAAATTTTGAGCCATAGCTTCTTTTTCAATTTGAGAATATTTTTGTTGGGCATCCATGAGCGTTTTGGAGGCATAAGCAATGGGTTGTTCCGTGCCATCAGGAAAATGGTGCGCAAGGACTGCATCGACCCCGTATTGAGAGGCGTCTGTGCCAAGAACAAGATGTTGGCCAGGTCGATAAGTAGCCAGGCACGGGGCCTGTTCAGCATAGTCTTCAATTTCTAGAAAGCCGCATCGCATGACGCGGACCAGTGAAAAGGCACCTTTTTATGCAACAGGCGATGCAACGGCTGAGCCACCGAAGGTGCAGATGGTAAAAACTTGTGATGGTATGCTATTTTCCTCAAGAAGGCCTGCAGTTCCTTAACAGATGTAGGGTGAGGAAGGGCATCGATTGCAGCGACAGTTTGCTGAAGCAGACGAATACCATCCCGAGAGAGTTGAAACCCCAAGTACGTGATAGATGCCTGAAAAAAATTGTGATTTCTGAAGATTAAACTTAAGACCGGCAGTCTGTAAGACATGAAAAAGTGTGCGGAGATTTTGAAGATCGTTGGTCGAGAGGAAGTTGATGATAAGTTTCTGACAGGTCAGTTTTAGAAAAATACTGGCCGCCAGCAAGTTTTAGCAACGACAACGACAGGAGAGGACCACTCACTGGAAGTGACAGGAAGCAAGACCCCTGAAGTAGTGAGACGATCCAGCTCCCATTTTAGCCGATCACAAAGGGCCACAGGAGTGGGCCAAGCCTGAAAAAACTTACACCGAGCAGTGGGTTTGAGCATGATATGAGCTTCAAAGTTGTTTGCACGGCCTAACCCAGGAGAAAAAAAGGTACGAAAATGTCATCGACAAGGAATCCAATTGGGCATAAGGAATAGCATCAGAGACAATATTGACAGAGTCAGCTATGGAGAACCCAAAAACACGAAAGGCATCGAAACCAAAAAGATTCTCGGCGTTACTCTGGTCGACCACAAATATGGGAACAGTGCGAACGACAGATTTGTAATATACCTCAGCATTAAACTGTCCCAAGAGAGAAATCTTCTGTTTATTGTACATCCTTAATTGCCGAGTGACAGGTGACATGAGTGGAGAACCCAACTGAAGATATGTCTGAGAATTAATTATAGTGACAGCAGAACTGGTATCCACCTCCATGCGAACATCTCGACCAAGGACTTGGACAGTGAGGAATAACTTCCCTGAAAGGGAAGAACTGCTATTGACAGACAACACAGAATCAGAATCAGCGTCATGTTTATGAACATCATGTATGCGGTCAGATTTGCAAACATGACCTTTCTTTTTCCAATTGTGACACAGAGCCCAACGTTGGAGACAATCCTCGTGTGAATGTATCTTAAAACACCGCGGGCATGAAGGAAGTTGCCGGGGTGTTTGCTGCAGTTTCTTAGCGGGTTGGTTACAGTTAGGCCGAGGCTGTGCGTGGGAGCGCACTCCATCCACGTCAGCCGGCGGGGATGTGCCGCACGCGTCGTCAACAGTGCACAGAGGTTGTATTTCCCTGACATCACCCCATGCCTCTATTTGCGCCCCAGCGGCGTGAGAAATTTCAAAAGACTGCGCAATGGAGAGAACTTCATCTTGAGTCGGATTTGCCAACTGAAGGGCACGTTGTCAAACTTCTTTGTCGGGCGCCGACCGGATAATAGCATCCCGTACCATGGAATCTGCATAGGATTCTTTGTGAATGCCAGTAACAAATTGATGCTTTCGATTGAGGCCGTGAAGTTCAGCAGCCCAAGCGTGATAGGATTGATGTGGCTGTTTTTGACAATGATAAAAGGCAACACGAGAGAGGCTATCACATGTGTTTGCTTTTGAAAATAGACACACAGAAGTGAGCACATTTCAGCAAAGGACAAAGACGCAGGATACTTCAAAGAAGCCAATTGCGACAACAGCAGATACATTTGAGGTGAAATCCAGGAAAGGAACAGAGGCTTAAATGGTTGTCTGTCCATGACGTGAAATGCCAAGAAGTGCTGTCGAAGACGTTTTTCATAATCAGATCAGTCTTCCGCCGTGGAAAAGGAGGTATAGCCAATGACAAAAAACGCCCCGCATTTGACGCCGCAACGAAATCGTGAATCGCCACTGTTAGAAGCATTTGCTGTTCAAGGAAATTTTGCAATAGTTGTTCTACAGTAGCCATGGAAACCTGTGAGTCAATGGTGAAAAGGAAAAATCCCATCCTCGTCACCAATTGTTATACCGTCAAGTTTAACACATATATTTCAGAACAACACAACACATATAAGTCACAGAGTAAGTTGACAAGCAAGACATGTGTACACTTGGCATTCGAATGAGCACTGAGTCCCAGTCTAGTGGTCGCTGCTCGGATGGCCGCTTAGGTGGCGCAGCTACTGCATGGCTGGCAGACAGCGCTGCACGTAGAAGACGCGCATAATTGTGCGGTGGCGCTTTGAATGATCGCGAGTCACAACATAAATATTTTAAGAATACTTTTAGTTGTTCCTCCAAATGTTTATAACTAGTACAGAATTTATATTTGTTTATACTTCAACAGTAGAATTTAAGTTATGAAACAATTACTGATTGAATAGTTCAAATAAATTGGAAAATTAATTACATACATAAAACTAAGCACAAAATTAGATCTGGTGTTATATTCACTAAAAATGAGTGTCAACCTTTCTCTTTTATGAAAATGCAGATTAAATTCACATATGTTAATGCTAATTTGTTAAAAGAGAAAAAATGAATTTAAGGAGGCAAGGAAGGAGGGGAAGGAAAAATATCCCAGCTTGCTTTGTCACATCACCCCCTCATTGGATGGACCAAATAGATATGGCAAATAGCTAACTGGGTGTTTCAATGGCCTCAAGCGATCTCACAAATTGAGTTTAAAGTCCACACTCAAACAAATATTACATAAGAAATCTTATCAAAACTACAGTACATATGTCTTTTTAAATTTATAGTTATGTGAACTGGTCATACGAAAATCCCCATAAAAAATAATTACATACAGTGTATGTATACAGTGTATCACAAAATATCCACAAGTTATACTTTTAACATAAATTATGCATTTTCATCATAAATGATGTCCTTCTTGGGCTAAACAAGGATTACATTTTAAAACACATATCACTTTGTACAAGTCCTGTCCCGCTAAACAAAATAAATCCTAATGGGTAGCAATAGACAGAAAATTTCGCTTGCTCAATATTTAGTAATTTTCACAAGCACTTTCACTTTTTCGATGAGCTTTAACACACTTTCTCACCAGTCTGTCCACACCTTCAGCAGGTCCAAGTGGTAGTTAGCAAGGAAATGCACTGTGATCAGTTCCGCTGTAGATGGTTCTCCTCTGCAACAGTCCATTTAAAAAAAAAAAAAAAAGACAAAATTTCCTACATTAGTACACGTACTTTTTCTTCAAACTTAAGTCTAAAAAAATATGTTGAACGCTAATGGCAAATGATAGTCATTACATCATAAATATATACATTGCATAGTTCTCATAGCAGTACAATAAGCAGCACTGTAGTTAAGGTAGAATTTTCAAAATTTTTAGGTGTGTCCATTGATGAGAGGTTAAACTGGAAGCAACACATTGATGGTCTGCTGAAACATCTGAGTTCAGCTACGTATGCTATTAGGGTTATTGCAAATTTTGGTGATAAGAATCTCAGTAAATTAGCTTACTATGCCTTCTTTCCTTCACTGCTTTCGTATGGCATTGTATTCTGGGGTAATTCATCATGGAGTAGAAAAGTATTCATTGCTCAAAAATGTGTAATCAGAATAATTGCTGGAGCCCACCCACGGTCATCCTGCAGATATCTATTTAAGGATCTAGGGATCCTCACAGTAACCTCACACTTATGAAATTTGTTGTTAATAACCCAACCCAGTTCAAAAGTAATAGAGGTGTGCATAGCTATAACACCAGAAGAAAGGATGATCTTCACCATGCAGGGTTAAATCTGACTTTGGCACAGAAAGGGGTAAATTATGTTGCCACAAAAGTCTTTGGTCACCTACCAAACAGAATCAAAAGCCTGACAGATAGCCAACTAACATTTTAAAATAAATTAAAAGTCTTTCTAGATGACAACTCTTTCTACTCATTGGCTGAATTTTTAGATATAAATTAAGGGAAAAAAAACACTTAAACATTAGTGTCATGCAATATTTTGTGTAATGTAATATTTTGTACAGACATCTTTTATTAACCTGACACGTTCCACATCATTACGAAGTGTCGTATTCATGATCTATGGAACAAGTATTAATCTAATCTAATCTAAAATTGACTATAGTATGAAAGGTGTGGACTAGAAAATTTTTAAAATCAAGAGCACACTACAATACAAAACCTTATCTTAAGTCATAACTCTGTCTGAAACTGGTTAAACTTGAAAGATTTGGATCTCTTTTCCATTTGCAAAATAGCAAAAACTCAATAGGCCTATGTGATTTACCTCTAGTACAAACTCAAGATGTACAGTAGCATAGCTTTACTACTCATTACATTATGAAAAAAATTAGTCACCATCACATAACTTAATTACTATTCAAATCAAAATTAAGGTGACAGAAGTTGTACCAAATCATTGTCCTATTGCTCCACTCTGAGTACTAATTTCATTCAAGCAGAAAATTAAATCCTCACAAAGTCACAAAATGTTACAAAATAGTTTACCTGTCAGAATATTCACATCAGTCTAGCACCACAATTATCAGTTAATCAGCAAAATTACTTTTCTTCATTCCAGTATTACCATTTTAAGCTCATAATTCCTCAGAACAGAAGCAGAAGTTTTCAGGTAACCTATAGATCCAATGATGCAGAATTATATGACTTGTACCTCACTAAAATATTGCTCTTTCTGTTAAGCTCTCATTCCTAGCTGCCCGTGTCATGAATTGCACAATATACACAGTACCCAATGTTGCCTAGTTCAAAATTAGATTACCAATACACTTACACATTTGTTTGTGTACAGTTATCTTTTGCATTACTCAATCATGTCTGTCAGCTCCATTATTTTACTTGCCTTTCTTACCTCGTCAGATAGTGGAGTGCATTCTCAAAAAATATCCCTACTGCAGAGACAGGCTCCCTAACCATTAAGAACCTAACATTATTCATTATTTTATTACTTCCTTATTGCCTTATTAACTAATAAGTAAACACCCACTCTGCCTATCTAATGCAATATTGAATCTACTGAAAAACACTCCACAGTAACAGATCCTTATGCTAAGGCAAATTTAACTCTCATTACCTATCAGACAAAATCATCACTTAGACAAACTGTTATTTCACTGTATTCTAGCCTGAAGGGCAATATATATACAAATCTTGCTTACTCTTTCCACATGCATTACGCCAGGCAACTATGTCTAAAGTTGGAATTCCTAAATGTTAGAAAAGGCTGTGTCACGATACAGATAGAAGGTTATCTCACATATAACGATTGCACCGAACACTAACACTTTTGCTATACCACAGTTAATATTAAGATCTCATATTTAAGATGTTGTATACAGCACACAGTCTCTGTTCTGCACCAATGAGCTGATTACTTCAGAGGTTAATTATCCTCCACACATGCTGACACATATCAGTTTAACTTACCTCGTTGTTTGACAGAAATTCCTTAACCATGGTACCATTTTACTATCTTCCATCCTCTTATGATTGCATTTCTTGTAACTAACACAACATAATCTACACATACACACAGATAACACTAAAGAAACCTATTCTACCATATTTCTATACTAAAGTATCCTACTGCACAAAATCACATGAAAGGTGAAGATAGAATGTTTGTGATTCACTTATAAACTACAGATAGGATAGGAGAAGAGTTTGAATGCCTCAGGAAACATGAATATTGAGACAGACAGCTGGGGTAAGCATTATCGCCACATAATGAATTCTACGCAGAATGTTGAGGGATGAAGTAGTGAAGGCAGCAGAGGATCAAGTAGGTAAAAAGACGAGGGCTAGTAGAAATCCTTGGGTAACAGAAGAAATATTGAATTTAATTGATGAAAGGAGAAAATATAAAAATGCAGCAAATGAAGCAGGCAAAAAGGAATACAGACGTCTCAAAAATGAGATCGACAGGAAGTGCAAAATGGCTAAGCAGGGATGGCTAGAGGACAAATGTAAGGATGTAGAGGCTTATCTCACTAGGGGTAAGATAGATACTGCCTACAGGAAAATTAAAGAGACCTTTGGAGAAAAGAGGACCACTTATATGAATATCAAGAGCTCAGATGGAAACCCAGTTCTAAGCAAAGAGGGGAAAGCAGAAAGGTGGAAGGAGTATATAGAGGGTCTATACAGGGGCGACGTACTTGAGGACAATATTATGGAAATGGAAGACGGTGTAGATGAAGATGAAATGGGAGATACGATCAGCGTGAAGAGTTTGACAGAGCACTGAAAGACCTTAGTCGAAACAAGGCCCCCGGAGTAGACAACATTCCATTGGAATTACTGACGGCCTTGGGCGAGCCAGTCCTGACGAAACTGTTCCATCTGGTGAGCAAGATGTATGAAACAGGCAAAATACCCTCAGACTTCAAGAAGAACATAATAATTCCAATCCCAAAAAAAGCATGTGTTGACAGATGTGAAAATTACCGAACAATCAGTTTAATAAGCCACAGCTGCAAAATACTAACTCAAATTCTTTACAGACGAATGGAAAAACTAGTAGAAGCCGACCTCGGGGAAGATCAGTTTGGATTCCGTAGAAATACTGGAACACGTGACGCAATACTGACCTTACGACTTACCTTAGAAGAAAGATTAAGGAAAGGCAAACCTACGTTTCTAGCATTTGTAGACTTAGAGAAAGCTTTTGACAATGTTGACTGAAATACTCTCTTTCAAATTCTAAAGGTGGCAGGTGTAAAATACAGGGAGCGAAAGGCTATTTACAATTTCTACAGAAACCAGTTATAAGAGTCGAGGGACATGAAAGGGAAGCAGTTGTTGGGAAGGGAGTAAGATAGGGTTGTAGACTCTCCCCGATGTTATTCAATCTGTATATTGAGCAAGCAGTAAAGGAAACAAAAGAAAAATTCGGGGTAGGTATTAAAATCCATGGAGAAGAAATAAAAACTTTGAAGTTCGCCGATGTCATTGTAATTCTGTCAGAGACAGCAAAGGACTTTGAAGAGCAGTTGAACGGAATGGACAGTGTCTTGAAAGGAGGATATAAGATGAACATCAACAAAAGCAAAACGAGAATAATGGAATGTAGTCGAATTAAAGTAGTAAAGGAGTTTTGCTTTTTGTGGAACACAATAACTGATGATGGTCGAAGTAGAGAGGATATCAAATGTAGACTGGCAATGGCAAGGAAAGTGTTTCTGAAGAAGAGAAATTTGTTAACATCGAGTATAGATTTAAGTGTCAGGAAGTCATTTCTGAAAGTATTTGTATGGAGTGTAGCCATGTATGGAAGTGAAACATGGACAATAAATAGTTTGGACAAGAAGAGAATAGAAGCTTTCGAAATGTGGTGCTACAGAAGAATGCTGAAGATTAGATGGGTAGATCACATAACTAATGAGGAAGAATTGAATAGGATTGGGGAGAAGAGAATTTTGTGGCACAACTTGACTAGAAGACAACTTGGTAGGACATGTTCTGAGGCATCAAGGGATCACCAATTTAGTATTGGAGAGCAGCGTGGAGGGTAAAAATTGTAGAGGGAGACCAAGAGATGAATACACTAAGCAGATTCAGAAGGATGTAGGTTGCAGTAGGTACTGGGAGATGAAGAAGCTTGCACAGGATAGAGTAGCATGGAGAGCTGCATCAAACCAGTCTCAGGACTGAAGACAACAACAACAACAACAACAACAACAACATGTTGAATCCCCTACTTGCTAAATACACACGAAATTAGTCCCTGAGATTTTGGCTCACCAACAAATTATATTTTAACAGCTGTTTTGCCAAATTCACTGTTAATAGTATATCTTGTTTCACACTCTTTAATAGGTTACCAATATCACCAACAATTTTTGTTCACTATACCCTCTGTGTTCGTAATAGGTTCAAAAAATGTGTGTGAAATACCATTCAAATCACTGCCACTGTCCAGCAAACACTTACCATGTATACCGTGTACAGTTGCTGTTATTACAGGGCGACACACTTCCTTTTTGTTTACCATGTGATCTTGTTCATACAACAAATCCTCAGTAATAATTTCCCTGCAAAAACTATCATCCTGCTGACCAAAAGATTATCAGACACAGTCAAATGACAAATAGCATGGTCCTCTTCCTTATTGCCACTCTCAACCTCTAACTCTTCATTAGGCGTAAATTTATCCTCCTTTATTCTTTTTCTACTTAACACATTACCATCATTATCAATTATAAATTCAAACACCTCATTCTCATCACTACTGGATTCGTCACTGCTATCATCATTACAACTGCAATCAGAATCAGACCCACTGTCACTTACACTATGCTCCAGATTTTGTACCTCTTCCACTTTTTTCTCTATTTCAGTCAATTTTGAATCTACATTTTAATTTACTTTTACCAGTTTTTCCTCTACCACTAACACACACTCGGTTTCTACATCCATTTCACGATCATTTTTAATGTGATTGATTTGGTTCTCAAGTTTAACCCTGTTTTCAGCACACTGGTTTTCAAAAACCTCCACGTTCCTACTATTGTCATCACAGAGTTTTTCTCTCTCTCTTTTCTAAACATTTACTACTCACTGTTAATTTCTCATTAGTATTTTGTACTACTTTCTTTATGCTGTTTTCCAACCTGTTAATGTCTTCTTTTCTACTTATATTACTCAACATATTCATAATTTGCCTTAACATCGCTTCCAGTTCTCCATATGTCATCAACATTTGCCCTTGCTGACTTTCGCTTCTAGATTCCTCCTCCTTAACTTTAACAACCACTTCAGTATTGTTTTCATCCATTTCGCTCTTTACACTAGAACTATCATCCCATTCATTAAAAATTACATTCGTGTTTGATTTATACTCCTACTTAGGTCTTTCTGCTCATCTAACAATTAAAGATCTACAGCTTTGTTCTCAGTCACACCGTCTTATTCTTTAAGGACACTCATTATGTATCACTTAATACAAAACAGCTTTTGCTATGAAAATACCTTATTCTTGTTCACTCTTCCTCTGATGCTGCTGTTGTGGTTGTCTTCTTGGTTCATCTGCACAGCTGCGGCAAGCTGTAATTCTCTCGGCAAGGCATCTTGTTTACCTCTGGTCAGCTGTGTCCACCTGCATACTGCTTGACTGCTCATGTACTCAATGGCTGCTTCCATAGAACCTGCTGCTGATCATCTGCTGTCATACTGTGGCCATTAAACTCCAGCGTGGATTGGTTGTAGCATCTCTTCACTTTTCAAAGTTCACGAGTACTTGTTTTATTGTGGCTATGTACAATATTCCTCACCCACAAGGGCACCATATGTAGCGGTTGTGCCTGCTTTAATTCTTCATTTGTTGTCTTCGGTGTTGACGTACTATGTTGCTAGACTGGCTGAATATTGGGGTTTATAGTTTGGACACTGACTATAGTGAATAATGTAGCCGACATATGCACTGTTATGGTTCACTGTCTTTTATGTTTGCGGTTCACAACCCTCCAATAATACACAGTGATATGCCCAGTGCACTATTGTTTGACCTTCGATAAGCTTCATTAATAAGTTTCAGGTGAACATCCACATTCTGCTACATTAGTCTGCTGTTGAACGTCTACCTAACCACAAGGTTCACAGTTCTTGAAGAATAATCAGTTACGTATGGAGCAGACACTGTCATTGGTTTAACACATGGCCTATTGGTGTAACACTTATTTCACTGTTAAGTTAATGCATTGTTGTCATTCTAACCAACACAGGTTCCTCATCTAAAACTCAGCCATGGACGGACTGACTGACTCGTGACCAAGAATCGGGCCCTTATATATCATCACAATAATAGGTGCTGAAACTACCCATTGTTCGAAATTTAGTGTCCAGAAATTACGATGAAAACTTGACTCACTAAATTAACTGACTACATTGAAAAATTCTGAATTTTTAACAGTTTTTTCTACCACAAGGGTTAAGATGAAATGTCTGTTTAAATAATGAAGTTAACAAATGTAGTTATGTAAACAATACTTTTGACAAAAGTGTTAATTACTTTGGAATTAATTAAGGTCTGGATTTGCTAACATGTTTTGGAATAGAGCCAAATGAATACTTTAAGAATACTGTTAGTTGTTCCTCCAAATGTTTAAAACTGGTACAGAATTTATATTTGTTTATACTTCAACAATAGAATTTAAGTCACAGTGTGACGCTTTATATGTGGGAATGACCAGCAACAAACTGTACATTCGCATGAATGGACACAGGCAGACAGTGTTTGTTGGTAATGAGGATCACCCTGTGGCTAAACATGCCTTGGTGCACGGCCAGCACATCTTGGCACAGTGCTACACCGTCCGGGTTATCTGGATACTTCCTACCAACACCAGTTCAAGGGCGGGAGGAATGGTGGTGTTATAAAGATCCTGATCACCAGACTTTGTGGAAATGTCCTGGTGTAAATACCAAACCTCTCTGCAGTGACACTGATGGTGATCCATCCACTGGATGGGGAAGTTAAGCTTGGTGGCCCCATTCATGGTATTTGTGAAGAGTAGGCTATGGACCAACTCCGAGTTTCACCCTCTCTGTGCTATCACCACCATCATCATCATCATTATCAAACAAAAACATTGGTACACATATGTGCACGTATGCGCACTCGCGCACACGCACGCACACACACACACACACACACACACACACACACACACACACACACACACACACACACACACACACACACGTAATTGTTTAATTATTATAATGGAACCTGTTTGAAGGGAGGAGGGCAACTGAACTGTTTTTTGTTTCATGTTCAGTTCTATCTTTTGAGAATAGATCTCCAAAAACTGCTTTTGTGTGTGGATATTTTCTCTGACATGAGGCACCATATCTTTAGTGACTCTAGCTAATTGAAAAAAATTGAAATACAGTGAAGGTAATACTATGGCATTTATCTTCATTATAAAACATGCTAAGGCGTCATTTCAGATGTTGTTGTTGTTGTGGTCTTCAGTCCGGAGACTGGTTTGATGCAGCTCTCCATGCTACTCTATCCTGTGCAAGCTTCTTCATCTCCCAGTACCTACTGCAACCACATCCTTCTGAATCTGCTTGGTGTATTCATCTCTTGGTCTCCCTCTACAATTTTTACCCTCCACGCTGCCCTCCAATACTAAATTGGTGATCCCTTGATGCCTCAGAATATGTCCTACCAACCGATCCCTTCTCCTAGTCAAGCTGTGCCACAAACTTCTCTTCTCCCCAATCCTATTCAACACCTCCTCATTAGTTATGTGATCTACCCATCTAATTTCAGATAACAGCAGACAAATTTGAGCAATTATAGGAAAAAAAAACTAATTGGTAAAATTGGTCTTTCATTCTTAGTTACGCCTGAATGGAAGGTAGTGAGCTATTGTAAGTGCATTCATAAAACTAAAAGCCTCTGTATTTCATATTTGTTTGTATTCAGATGCTGTTTCTGTCATTCAAACATTCACTCAGGTCCATACTCTGTGTCATAAAGTAAGCAATCATCAGCACATAAGGCATAGGTGAATTACGAGTGAGCTTTGGTTATATTACAATTCCTCAATCAATGACCTTCCTCTGTCTGACATCAGACCCTGGTGCAATTTTTATGCCGTACAGTGGCCCAATTTTTTCGCTGTTGAAGTGTCTAATCCGAAAGTCCTGTTCCCAAAAGATGTAGCACAGTTACATAAACAGCAAGCAATGTAAGTCTTTATGGTAAAACAACTGACTACATGATCCACATGCTTGAAAGACTGTGGTGGCAGAGCTGTGCTGAGTAGCCTACATTTGGGATTTCACCTAGGCTGGGGTTAACTGCACAGCCAGCTTCACCGCATGCTGAATGTTTCTGGAGTGCTTTCTGCAATTTCTCCCTCCACAGCTCTTTTGTCACCACTGAGGCAGACATTATTTTAGATGTAAAAATTAGTTTCTGAGTTTGAAGATTCTCTGTGAATCTAAAGTTGTTAGGTCTGAAGAGATGTAAAAATGGCTTTGTTTAATAGTGTCTGACCCTATTCTACTTATCCATTTTGAAGAAAACTATCACTTTCAGATTCTTCGGACCTGGAAGAAATATCAGTTACATCTCTTGTTGACATGTAAGAGTGTAGTGTTACACCTACTAACATATAATTCTTAGAACTGCTTCTTTCAGAATCTGTGGAAGTGTTAATGATATACCTCCTGGTGTCATCACATTTTTGGCATCAAATAATTCATCTTCAGTCGCTCTTTGTATCTCCATGGTGTCCTCCTCAGAGCAGCCACAATGCCTTGTCATTTTCTTTGTAGAATAGATAATGAGAAAAATATTGTGGCTGGAATGCTAATGAACAGTAAGATGAAAAGCAAGGTCAAAATTCAGTAAAACAAGATCACAACAAAGTATCCCAACACAGCTTAGTAACAAGAACTGTAAAAAGCTACTGAGATATGGGGCAGATATTTCACTGTATACGTAAACTATAGTCCAATTCACAAATGTGGCAGTCCTTGCAGGTTAAGACATGGACGAGGATTGTTGTGTTGCTGGTTCTAAGCAAAATTTGTCATATGCACAAAGAAGTGATTTGTGCTTATGAAGGCTCATGTCCTGCAAATTAAATCTCTTGCTTGCTTATGTAGAACATGTTGCATACCACTATTGTTAACAGTAGTTACTCATTGTTGTTGTGGTCTTCAGTCTTGAGACTGGTTTGATGCAGCTCTCCAGGCTACTCTACCCTGTGCAAGCTTCTTCATCTCCCAGTACCTACTGCAACCTACATCCTTCTGAATCTGCTTAGTGTATTCATCTCTTGGTCTCCCTCTACGATTTTTACCCTCCACGCTGCCCTCCAATACCAAACTGGTGATCCCTTAATGCCTCAGAACATGTCCTACCAACCGATCCCCTCTTCTAGTCAAGTTGTGCCACGAACTTCTCTTCTCCCCAATCCTATTCAATACTTCCTCATTAGTTATGTGATCTACCCATCTAATCTTCAGCATTCTTCTGTAGCACCACGTTTCGAAAGCTTCTATTCTCTTCTTCTCCAAACTATTTATCGTCCAGGTTTCACTTTCTTACATGGCTACACTCCATTCAAATACTTTTAGAAACTATTTCCTGACACTTAAACCTATACTCGATGTTAACAAATTTCTCTTCTTCAGAAATGCTTTCCTTGCCATTGCCAGTCTACATTTGATATTCTCTCTACTTCGACAATCATCTGTTATTTTGCTCCCCAAATAGCAGAACTCCTTTACTACTTTAAGTGTCTCATTTCCTAATCTAATTCCCTCAGCATCACCTGACTTAATTCAACTACATTCCATTATCCTTGTTTTGCTTTTGTTGATGTTAATCTTATCTCCTCCTTCAAGACACTATCCATTCCATTCAACTGCTCTTCCAAGTCCTTTGCTGTCTCTGACAGAATTACAATGTCATAGTTACTCATAACAAATGAAAAAAAAAAACTAAATAACTCACTACAATCATGTTTAATCTTCTGACTGGCTATGATGTTCACTGTAGAATGCTAAGAACACTACTCAAAACTCATTGGCTGTCAGAGAATATTCAGTCCTGCCCTTCAGATCCTGCTGGTGATGACTAGTCCCCTTACAGTCTCTAATAATGTTTACAAACAAGTATTTAATATGGACATATGCAGAGCTTAATAGTTCTTATCTTTCCAGAGAGGAAATGTGTGCTCAATACAGATGAAGTGATAATTAGTTACTTCACATTCATTTAAGTAAAAAAGGTCAGAGAACTGTTATTATAGTTACAAAAATTATGGAACTGAATCGAAACACATACAGTTTGATGTCTACTCTTCATAGCTATAAAATATGTTCTCTCAGCCTGAATTAAACAAACAGAGAGGCAGCACACAAGGTTCCCAAGGCTGAGCTAGAATTCAGACTAGCTATACTGAATGAAGCTAACTAAATGAAGATCAAAAACAGACTAACAACAAAATAAACAAAAGCTGGGAGCAGACTGAACAGAATGAATGAAATAGCATGATCTTTGGTCTTATAAATTCACTCTAGGATATTGTTCAACTTCTTTAATTTGTAATAGTTTATAAATTCCTTATGTAGGAATATTTACATTTCACTGGCTGACAAGACTATTATTATATATTGTTTATATATTATTCGATTTGAACAGCAGCTGATAAAGCATGCACTATTAATTTGTGCCTGTGCAGTGGAAATCATGGGATTATGACCATGGGATCCATCTTGTATATTAAAATTTAGTTATTGAAAATTTAATATTTTTATTAACTACCCTTGCTCACTAAATTGGGTATCGATAGGTACAGAAAAATCAGGTGATCAAAAGTATGTCAACAGATCATTTAAATTTACAGTAGTTTGGCTATAATTAGCATTGGAAGTTTGAAGCAGGTGAAATCTTTAATTAACAATATCTTTTGAACTAATTAAGTGTGGGCTAATGTAAATACATTACTGAAAAGGGAAAAATAGCTGTTTAATTTGAAAGTGGTTTGTCTTTGTGAATTTATCTATTAGCTCATAAGATTTTGTCTATGGCAAGATGTACAAATTTTTATAATTGCAATAACTTTTGATTAGCTCATTTCAAACAGAATGATCTGAACAATAAAGTTTGGTGGGGGGAATTTTTTTCTACAATTCTGATGCATTGCATAACTTGTGCTTCACATAGGAACTTTAACATAAGAAGTTTGAAAAGAAAATCAGGGAAGGTTTTATACAGACATCTATAAATGGAAAAGGAGTGCATACAAAGTAAAACGAAAGGAACCTGTCTGTTTTGCGAAACACTGATGCTAATACAGGCTCGATGTCTGTGGCCGATGTCACTGTGAATGACAACGGGTCCATTGGCTGCAGTTGTGGCTGCATGGGCAGGCAGGTATTGATGTCTTGTTGTCCCATATGCTCAAACAACAGGCACTGGCAGAGGCTGCTCAGGAGCTGTAGTCTGGGTTGCAAAGTTCCTGAAAAATGAAAACCTATGGCAGGATCACAGTAATCACAAAAATTATGTTGAATTTGATACTGTCAATGGGCATCTGTTTTGCCACAAACAGTATGAGCTCTACCAGTCATCTGAGTGATAGTGCCGGATTTTCAGCTGCAACGCTTGTTATATACACAAATGAAACTTTTGCACTTTATGAGGAAATTTGTTGTGAAATTAACATTTGAAGCAGGGTGTCGAGGGTGAAATTAATGCAGCAAAGTGCAATGATAGCAACCATTTGACAATTCTGCTGTCAGAACACTGTTAGAAGACAGGTGATGAAAGTTGCTGAGGAATAACAACTTGACATTTTCTCTTGAGTACAAAGCAAAGAGTCTGGACATCTGAACTTTGAAAGTGCAAACAAAATGTTCAGGTAACTGTTTGATTGAGAGAGAACAGGGCCATTTGGATATGTTGAATCACATTTTGTTGGCAAAATTGTTGGAATAAAAAATGAAGAAAACTGATGACCATTGTTGTCAATGGTTATTTAAGGCTGCCCTTCTGAACAAAGAACAGGATTGAATACCTTGATAGTGGAAGTGCTGGTCATCACATTCATGGAAATGACATACACGTATCTTCTGTATGCATCAACAATAATTAGCCACCATGTGTTCCATAAAGGACCAGCATGTGTTGCCAAGGCCAAATGAAAAAATAATTGTTTTGGGGCTTCCTAGTTATCTGTGCATGCATGGCAGCAAGCAGGCACCTGTTCAGTCTGCTAATCAAGACCAGGCCTCATACAGTGCTGGAATGTTAGCTGCTTATTGGTTAATGATTACCCATTGTCCTCTATGTAAAAGTCTCCAAACATTTTGCTGCAGTGATGCAGGAACCACTATTTGCATTTGTTCATTAGGAGTACGTAATAAAATTACATCATTCTGAAGAGAAAGGCTGTTGCATTATGTGTGTGGCATTGGAGCACTAATGCTTCTGAAACTGATTTCAGACTTCAAGGTCAACCCATTATTGTAGTGAGTGATCATGTTCAGTTTTGCAATTTGCTGACAGACAGTGGGAGAAGCCTGCATTGCTTGTGAATCAGATTGATAAGAAGCTTCTGATCAATCAAATTCTGAATCACTTCCCATTGGTAAGATGGACAAAGTGTTTGTGTTTGCATGCTGTACTATAGAGTGATAAAGAATTTCATATATAAAACAGCAGTCAACAACTTATGATCAGTTATAAGGAAAAAACAGGCAGATAACTTATGAAATTTTGCAACACTGTGTCTGATGGATGGCTAAGGCTTCCTTTGCCAGCTGACTGTAGTTGACTTGGGCCTTGTATTATAACATCTCTAATGTGAATGCCATGTGGTGTTCATTCTTTCCAATGTTGTGAGATAAAACTGTCCCTAGTCCAAATGATGATGCATCAACTGCAGACACTACCACTTTCTGCAGTTCATAATGAATAAGCCATGAACAACTAAGCAGTGCATTTTTCAACCTTTGAAATGATTATTTGCATTCTTCAACCCATTCCAAAGGAACTTTTTTGCACTAGAGGTGATGCAGAATGACAGCAATTTGCAGTGTGTTCTGAATGATTTTAACGTAGCAGATAAGTTTTCCAAGAACTACTTACAGCTCACCTGTGCCAGGTGAGATGTGCAAGTTTTTATGCTCTTCTAAAGATAAGCTATTTAGATAGTAGTAACAATTAGTTTAGTAGAAATTACTCTTTCAGTACATGTATTAGTGTATTTTTTCAAGCGTTCTATTAAAGGTATCACTTATCTTTATGTGTTATTCCAGAAAACGTAAAAAAATGTAAAGTTGGATTGTAGTCATATTTTTGTTTATGTTTTGGCGCAGTTGATTTTGAGAATCCCATTTAATTGTGCTGTTTCTCATTCCAGCAGTTTTAGTAGAGTGAGTCCTTTCATTATTAAGCTTGTATTTCCAGAAGGTAGCAAATATCTTAAGTTGTTCAATTTAGAAACTTTTGCATTAGTAGTTTGTTTACATGCATTTTGCATACATTAAAGCTGCATTAAAAGCTACAGTCTATTGTAGTTGAGTTAATTAATAAACACTGCAGTTAAGTGAGTGTTGAGTTCTTGTTGTAAGTGGAAATTGTTGTGACTCGCCGATCTTTCAAAGTGCCGCAGCGCAGTTACTCTCGTCCTCTACATGCGGTGCTGTCTGCCAGCCATGCAGCAGCCGCGCCATGTGAGTGGCCAGCCAGCCAGCGGCCGCTATACTTGGACTCAGTGCTGATTTGACTGTTACCATGTACACATGTCTTACTTTGTCTACTTGCTCCGTGACTTACATGTGTTGTGTCTTTTTGAAATATATGTGTTCAGTTTAACGTTATAACAGAAATAATTAACTTTTTGCGTTATATCATACACCTGAAGTGCTAACCTAAAGGGGTAAGTTTTGCGGCTTGTAAATAATGAAAATTTGTGTATTTTGAAGTGTGTTAAGTGATTCAGTTGTATTTTTAAGTGTGTCATATGGGTTGCAATGTGTGATATGTTGTAGGATACTCATGGAGGGAGTGGTCTGGTGACACTAAAGGTTGGAAGTTCACTTGGGTGACTGTAGAGGGAAACTGAATGGGAAATTCAGTCTGAATTAGAACATGCAAAATTTGAGACATATAGGTTGAAGGGACAAAAAGAGTGTAGGAACTGGGTAAAGGTAACAAGCAATGAGTATAAGGGACAGTTCTTCAACTTTTTCATCTACATTTTAGCTTACAGTATTGAATATATTTGACTTGTTACCAGAATTAGGAGGGAACCAGCCTCATCCAGCTGTAGGTAATAATAGAATGCAGCAGACTTCTAGCAAGTAACTGTAGGTCAATATCTAAAGAGAGTAGGAAGAAAAGTTTCTTGCTTCTAGGTAGTAGCCATGGGAGAGGTGTAGGCCAGATGGTGCAGGACACATTAGGGACAGGCGATCAGGTCACAAGAACTGTGAAGGCAAATTCTAGCCTTAGCCAGGTGACGGAGGAATTTGTGCAAAAATTTTGACACAGAGGATCAGGTTCTTATATTGGGTGGAGAAGCAAACAGCCTGGCTAAGGACAGTAATTACAGCATTAGGGGTGACCTGGGTGAAATAGATGTTGTGACCACACACACACACACACACACACGCACACACACACACACACACACACACACACACACACACACACACACACACACACTTGTGTATTTTGTGGAGGCCCTACAGCACCATTACCAGTTCTCTGTTAACACATCAGTGAGCTACGTGAACACTGACGTGAGCAAGGTGCTACTGACTGAAATGAAATCTCATGTGAGTGCAGTGCCCATTGCTACAGTTAGGAGATGGGGATATGTGAATAAGAGAAGCAAAGGTAGGTTGGCTGAGCTTCTTGTAGAAAATGTATGGGGAGCCACCATCACACTAAGCAAGATTCTTATGGTTACTGGTGTCAGAGAGATACCTGCTTTATGTTCGAATCAGGATTCAGGCACCTTGTTTTGAAAGAAGTCAGTATAAGAAAAGAGCCTCACAACATGCTTAAGAATGCACAGAAAAGTAAGGTTAGTTTACTTAATGAAAATATTAGGAGGACTGAGTAACAAGGCAGAAGAGCTCCTTGTCTGTTTGGAAAATTTAGAGTGCTCTAAAAAGATAAACATCCTGTGCCTATCTGAGCACCACGTACCCACAGGGTTAGATGATTTACATACAAAAGATTGCACTCTACAAGCATACTCATGCAGAACTAGTATGGGAAAAGGAGGAGTTGTCACTTATACTGAGACAGAATACAAGTTCAAAAACAATGAGACAAGTTGATTTTGTAGTGACCAGCACATTGAAATGTGTACTTGTGCATCAATACTGAAAAATAGTTTGTTTTTAATTGTAACTGTATATAGATTCCCACTGGGAAATTTTGCACTGTTTATGAGGAATCTTGTTTCCTTGCTATGCTAACTGCCAGACAGCAGCAAGCAGTTGATAGTCTGTGGTGTCTTCAATGTAGAGTTTGTAAAGGATTCTGGTAGGAAAAATTATCTGAAAACCTTATTTGAATCCTACAATTTGATCTCAGTAATTAACTTTCCAACGCAGGTGGATAAAGACAGTAGGGCACTAATTGATAATGTTTTCTTTCGTGAAGCTCAAAGCAAGAATGTAAATAAACGCATATCATTATTTGAAAATATCTTTCCACATAAGACAATCAGAAAGGATACTGAACAGCCATGTAAAAAACCTTGGATCACTAGATGCATTAAATTACCTTGAAAAAAAAAAAAAAAAAAAAAAGGGAAATAAATTTATCTGTTGGCAAGGACAAGTAAACATCCTGAAGTGGTTGCACACTACAAAAGCTACTCAAAATTACTAAGAAAAGTTATTACAATATCAAGGAACATGCACATAATGTCAGAAATCGGTAATGCCAACAACAAACTGAAGACCGTATGGGATGTACTGAAATGAGGGGGAGGACAACCAGCTGTGGAACAGGATATCATCACTCTTTAACTGGGTGGAAAGACTATAACTGATGAGTCACAAATAACAAATGTATTTAATAATCATTTCTTAAATATAGTAGAAAGCATAGGGACAAACTGCATAAGAGAAAAATCACAGCAGTATGTTGAAGAAGCAACTCTCATAAAATTCAGTCATATGAATGCATCACCTGTTCCTCCTTCAGAAATTAAGAAAATTATATATTCTCTCAAAAAACTTTTGATGGTGTTTATGATTGTGTACTAAAGATTTGTTCCAATATGGTTACACTGTCTTATCTGAAACACGTAATGCATTACTAACTCAAAGTATTTTTCCAAATATACTAAAATATCCCATTGTCAAACCACTATTTAAGGAAGGTGATAGGAGATATGGTAATGACTACCAACCTATTTCACTTCTGATATCATCTTACAAAATTTTTGAGAAGGTAATATATTCTAGAGTGCTATTTCACCAAAACAACAATAATATCCTTAGCAAATCACTGTCTGGATCCAGAAGAGTTTCTGTACTGAGAATTTCTTTCAAAAACCAGTTTTAAATGACTACTCTAGAGATATACAACAACCCCCTATGTATTGCTCACTTAGGGATCATGAGGATTGTTATAACTTCAAGTTGAACAAATATATTTCAAGTAAACAGAGTAAGATGTGTGAACACTTTAACAGTCAAATCATAACTGAGTCCAAGTCTAGCAGCCCCCGGCTGGCTGGCCACTTAGATGGCACTGCTGCTGCATGGCTGGCAGACAGCGTTGCATGTAGAGGACGCGCGTTACTGCGCGGCGGCACTTTGAAAGATTGGCAAGTCACAACAAGGATAAGATTAGAATAATTACTTCATGCACAGATGCATTCAAACAATCATTCTTCTAGCAGTCCATATGCGAGTGAAACAGGAAGAAACCCTAATAACTGGTATAATGGGACACTCCCCCGGCTATGCACGTCATAGTTATTTGCATAGCATAGATGTAGATGTAGATGTAGATACATGTTCACTCACCAAATTTTACAAGCATTAACTAATAAAATAGTTCCAGTTGGTATTTTCTGCTGTGTAACTAAGGCATTTGACCGTGTGAAACACAATACTTTCCTAGATAAATTAAATTTTTATGGGTTTGACGATATAGCCTACCTATGGATAATGTCATATCTAACCAAAAGAATGCAGGAAGTTGTTCTTAGTAGTTCGACCAATGTACTCCTTAGACATCATTCTGACTGGTGGGAAATAATGTACAGCGTTCCTCAAGGCTCAATCTTAGGTCCACTATTGTTCCTCATATATACAAATGATCTTCTGTCGAACATACAACAGGCGTAATTAGTTCTTTCGGCAGTAGACACTAGTATTGTAGCCAATCCAAGCATTCACACAGAAACAGAAAAAATGGTAAACAGTGTTATTAAAAATATAATTGACTGATCATCTTTGAATGGTCTCATCCTCAATTTTAAAAAGGGAAACATATTCAGTTCTGTACATCTTGGGGCAGTAGACCAATCTTAAGTGTGACATATGGTGATGAAATAATAAATTGTGTCAAAATTTCAAAATTATTTGGCGTCCATATGGATGAGAATTTAACTGGGAAAAGCACATTTTGGAACTCCTAAAACAATTTATTTCAGCCACATTTCCACTTAGAATCATTGAAAGCCTTGGGGTGAGACAAATCATTAAGCAACTCATCTTCAAGAAAGGAAGTCTTCATTGCTGAAAAATGTGCTGTAAGAATAATATGTGGTGCTCACCCACTATCATCTTGATATCTCTGTTTAAGGATTTGTTCATTCTGGCTACTGCTTCACAGTATATATATTCCCTCATGAAGTTTGTTGTAAATAATACTATTCAGTTCAAAAGAAACAGTAATGTACACAATTACAATACTAGAAGAAAAAATGATATTCATTAGGGTAGTTTTTAACACAAGAAAAGGTGCAAAATACTGCACCATTTTTTTTTTTAATATATAAAGTAGCCAGTGATGTAAAATGTCTGACAGACAACAAAGTAAAATTTGACCTTATAAGTGTTGTATTTTCAAATTAATTTGTGATGTGAATGTAGAGTGACTTGTTCCACATCATTACAAATTATCGTGCAAGTAATGCGTAAAACATCAATCTGACTGACTACCCTTATCGCGAAGGTAATTTCTGGATAGTTTGTAAGTGACACTTTGAGGACAGGCACTGTGGATGTCAGTGAGATGCCCCAAATATTCAAGTTCAGTATTCAAAATAAACATTTCTGTAGATAGCCTTTCAGCCCTGCGTCAGTTAAAAGTTGAAAAAGTAATTCCAAATTTCTGAGGTGGTTTCAGTGTTTGTCCAGACACAGTGATGTCATCCAAATATTTTGAATGAGATGTCACTTGTTCAAGAAAGCACAGAAGTAGTGCAGAAACACATGCTTTTTGAAGTGAAGGTGCTGATAGTGCTACAAGGCTAAATTTTTCTCTTTCCTCTTGTAGGGGAAGCTGAAGGTAAACATCAGCTAAATCTGTTTCGGAAAAGAATTGTCCACCTAATATGCGACCCATAAGCTCCTTGATGTGAGGAAAAGGAAATTTATTTATTTGTTTATTTATTTATTTAGCCATCTGTGGACAATTTAAAATGTATGGATGTTGTAAATTGCGTACGTTCCTATATTTATACAGTTTGTTGTTACATGTAGTTAAACATTGTGACATATAAGTTATTTACACAATCATTTTTGCTCCTTATCAAAATATTGTGAAACAAAAGCTATTTGCAATCATTTTGTACTAAGGAATTCACTTATAGTGTCTAAGCAATGTTCCTGCAAAAACAATTTAAGATTTTTCCTAAAGCGGTACGTGTTATTTGCTTCTTTTATTTTCTGCGGCAGTTTATTATGCAGTTTTACACCTCCATACAAGAAGCCATTTTGAGTGTTATGTTTATTCATCCTGTCTAGGTGAAGACAGTGACTTGTTCTTGTACTATAGTTACAAAAACTGCTATTTGTGCTATAATTTTCTATGTTTTTCTTGATATACACTATGGTTTGGAATATAGATTCACAAAGAACAGTTAGAATTTCTAACATTTTGAAAAGTTCTCTGCAGTGGGCCTGCTTACTGCTTTTTGTTATAATTCTTACTGCTCTCTTTTGCATTTTAAATACTGTTTGTAAATTCTGAGCACTGTTTTCCCAGAAATAATACCATAACTGATTACTGAATGAACATAACTAAAGTATACAGTTCTCAAACATTCACTACTGCATGCGGATACAAGGACTCTTAGTGCATAACATGTTGTGGATATCTTTTTCAAGAGTTTCATAGCATGTTCATTCCACTTCATTTGGCTGTCAATGTGCAACCCTAAGAATTTTGATGTAGGTACATCATCTATGGAGATGTTATCTAGTTTTAAATTTAAAGGACTCTGTTTTCTGTTCATTCTAAAGCATATTGTATTTGTTTTCTTTATGTTGAGAGTTACTTTGTTTTCCTGAGACCATTTGTGAACATCTCTCAGCACTTCAGTAGAATTTTCCAACATTTGTGCTAGTGTCTTACTGGTGATTACTATGTTGCTATCATCTGCAAACAATATGTTCTCTTCAAGGCTTATATGTTGCGGGAGGCTGATATGTTGTGGGAAATCATTTATATACGCCAGAAATAATACTAGTACACTTCCTTGAGGGACCCCAATATTGATATATTGTGGATCAGATATATGTTTCTCAATGTACTTTGATCCACTGGAGACGTGTGATATCTACTGACTGTACTCTGTTTTCTAGATATGAATGAAGCCATGTGAGAACTACTCCCCTTACTCCTAGTGCCTCTAATTTATGCGACAGCTTCTGGTGGTCAACTGTATCAATTATCTTAGGCAGGTCTAGGAAAAGGCCAGTTACATAGCTGTTCTCATCTAGTGCTTCTAAAACTGTTTTTGTAAATTGTGCTATTGCAGATTCTGTACCTCTACCAGGCCTGAAACCACGCTGGTCATTGCAGAGGAGGTTGAATTTACTTAGATAGCTCAAAAGCTTGTTTTTCATTATTGTTTCTATCACTTTGGAAAAGCATAACAATAGGACTATTGGTCTGTAGTTCTCAACCTTTTCTGTGTCACCTTTCTTGGGAACTGGTAAAATTGTGCCATGCTCAAGATAGTCAGGGAAGCAACCAGTTTTGAAGGATTCATTTATGATTTCTGTTAGCAGAGCTTTGATACAGTTTACGCATTTTTTCAGCACACATTGGGATTTCATGTAAACCTGCCGAGTTTTTGTTCTTTAATTGCCTTACAACATTACATACTTCCTCCTCAGTAGTTGGAAGCAATACCATTGAGTTTTCTATATGCTTCTGTATTGGTTGATTAGCACCTTTTGGAAAAATTTTCTGTAAGTTCGTTGTAATGCTGCTAAAGTAGGTATTCACATAATTTGCTAATTCTTTTGGATTACTTTCTAATTTTTCCTTGTACCTGATTTGTGTGTTTGTACCTCTCTGCTTGACAGTTCCTGTTTCTTGTTTCACTACAGCCCATGTAGCTTTACTTTTATTATTGGCCAAATTTATGAACCTATTGTTGGCTGATTTTTTTGCAGCGTTGAGTACCTTCCTGTAGATCCTTTTGTAGTTTTTGTAGTAGTGCAAAAAAACTGGATCACTATTGTCCTTTTTAATGGAGTTTAGGTATTTACAAGTTTGAGCACTTTCTCTAGTTCCTTTAGTAATCAATTTATTGTTGGTGAGTGTTCCAGTGGGAATTAATGCTTTGGGGAAGGTTTCTTCAAATTTTAATTTAAACTCAGACATAAAATTGGAGAACTTGCTATTCACTTTAGTTTCTATGTATACTCCTTTCCAACTTTCGTGTGCTAACTTTAAGGAAAACTCTTGCAAAGCTGATGGAGAGTAGACTCTTTTATATACATGCAGTTTTGATTCCTTTTTTACACATGATTTTACTTTTATAATCTGACATAGATGGTCAGACAGTTTTCTCTGCCTACATCTGTAGCAACATGGTCAATGGTAGATGATGAATGTGTGGTTATTCTTGTTGCACAGTTGACTAGTGATGATATACCAAAACTATGAACTATGTAGGATATTCATAAATGTATTACTGGTGTCATCTGTTGTAGTTGTATTTATGTTAAAGTCCCCACACAAAAGGATATGTTTCAGAGTCAACACTAGTTCTAGACTTTGTATAAGTTTTGAAAAGAATGTCTCTAAATTACCACTGGGAGTACGATATGCACATAATATAGTTAGTTTCTTGGACATAATTGTAGCAACTATCTCTATTGCTGACACTTCAAAGTTCTTTGTCTACACTTAGCATAATAATATCTTTTGTGACTTTAAATTCAATGCCGTTCTTAACATAAATTCATGATACTCCACCTTTCATTGTGTTTCTGCTATAAATACATGCTTGCACATATGAGGGTAAATTAATATATAAGATTTCACTTTCTTTACACCATTGCTCTGTAATACAGATAACTGTGCTGTCTAAGATTTGTAACTTGACTTCCAGCTGTTGCACTTTGTTTTTTACACACTGAATATTTTGGTGGAGTACTGTTAGATATTTATTGTTACTTATCTTGGTGGCTTCTTTTTAATCATATCTGCAATAAAAAAATCCTTCAGATGGGAAGGAGGTGTCCTTTTCCGTCTACTTGCTGCCCCATGGATGGTTGTTTCCATGTCTGCTGCTGCTCCTGCTATTGCTGGGATTTCTGCTGTTACTGCTGTCTGTGATGCTGCTGTTGATGGTGATACTGATGTTGGCATTTCTGCTTTGATTATTTTTTGTACTGCTGCATTTTGTGTAATTGCTATTGGTTGTGTTTGTTATGCTGCCTTTTTTGTTGCTGGTATCATCTGGGATGAGATGGCTTCTCTGTTTTGAGTTGATACAATAGCAGGCATGATGTTGTTTTTTGTGTACATCATCTCAGCCATCTCATTTATTCTAGAATCTATGAACTTTTTCCCATGAATATTTAAATGCATACCATGCCTGGTGAAGTGTTTCCTTTCCAAGAATTTGACATCTAGGAAGTTTGTGTTTCTGTATGCTTTGCATATTTTACGAAATTGCCTGTTGGCCATAATAATTTCTGACATTTCTATTAGGTGATATCTGTGTGGTCTTCCAGCCACTATTACACTTTCATTTTTCACTGTATCTAGGGTTTTCCAGCAGTCACAGATGGCACTTTTTAGTTCATTGGAATAAACATCGTTTGCACCACCAATTATAACCAAAACCCGATTTTCTTGTGTAGTGTTATCACGCTGTATGTTCCTTATAACTTCATTCATAGGGGCCCCAGGTTTTACATATCTGGTAGCTCTAAGATTGTGTTTGTTTTGCAAGATTTTTGCGAGATCGCAACATGACTGTCTGAGTAAACAACTAACTTGAATTTCCTAAGATTTGTATTTCTGCCATTGCTGCCTTTTGGGGCAATGCTATTTCTATATTTTCATATATCAGCAGCATCTGTTAGACGGCAATCAGTATCATTACAGTCTTCCTTGTTTCCTTTACACCACCTAGAGTGCTGAAATTGTTCTGTAGTTTTTTAGACTTAGGCCTGCTGTAAGCACTTTGTGATTCACAGTTTTGGTTTTCAAGAGGATTCCGCAATACTTGCTTTAGATTTTCCAGAAATGCTACGTATTTTTTAGCTGCATTTATATCACAATAAAGCTCATGTAACATATTTAGTTCAATTCCGGCACTGCACATTTCTGTTGCTACTTGGAGACTGTTATACAGTTGACCACAATCGCATGAGATTTTATCAGAGTTTAATTTCACAAAACAACTTGAGTGGTACCATTTATATGTTACTGAGCATGCTCTAATACCTTTTTCCACTATAATATCACATGAACAACACTTTACTGATGTTAATAACTCAAAATTTATGGAGCAGTTTACCACAGTTTGTAAATACGCTGCCCAATAACTGCTGGAGCATTACCTGTTGCTGTAAAGTGTGTACAAAGTCTGTTTTTTTTTGTTTGATTTTCTACTGATGACTAGAGGAGGTGCCCATTGTTTTGCACAAATTGTTTGTTATGTGTAGATTTGTTCCAGTATGCTGAGTTCAGAAGCAACTTCAATGCGTATTGCGTGCGGGACTGGATTTGTGTGGTCATGGTTGAGCATTATGCTTGAATGTAACTTGCATTTGAAAAATATTTGCCTCTCCCAATGTGCTATTGAACATAGTTTCATAGTTTTTACACAATTGTTGCCTGCTGACATGGCAAGCTTGTGTACTGATAGCAAGTGCATTGCCTTGAATATCCAAACCAATCAAATCAAGTCCACAGCTCGTGGTCTCGCAGTCGCGTTCTCACTTCCCGAGCATGGGTTTCCGGGTTCGATTCGCGGTGGGGTCAGGGATTTTCACCTGCCTCGAGATGACTGGGTTTTTGTGTTGTCCTCATCATTTCTTCATCATTCATGAAAGTGGCGAGATTGGGCTAAGCAAAGGTTGATAACCACACAGTTGAGCGTCCCAAAAAACCAAACATCATCATCAATCAAATCAAATGCATTCACGATATAAATAGTGGGACTAGAGTGTGACTGAATTACAATGAATTGCACTAACAGCCATTATAGACTCCTTAGCTTAGAGTGTCACAATTTCTTGTGTGTCTATTCTGATTAATTAATGTAACTGAAGCGCCAGTATCTAACTGTAATGGTACAGTTTCATTGTAAAATGAGGAACAGTTTGCGGCTAGTCCTCTGACACCCCAATTACATGGGGCTCCCAAAACCAGATTTCATTAAGCAATTTTCCAATACTGCTTCTAGTTGCTAGTTTTCCAATTCCAATCTGCAACTGGTTTTGAAACATGCTTGGATTGTCAAGTTACATCTTGTTCTCGGAATATTCAGTTAATATGGACTTAGTGTGCAGTGAAGGCGAAGCAGAAATATTGGAGGAAGCATGAAGCTGCCTACTAGCAGTATTTAAGTGAAGAGAAATAACGATTGTGTTGACTAAACCAGAAACTAGATCAGATGTTTTCTAGACACCATTTTTAACAGGGCTAGCAAATCTGCTGCAAACCTTAACTTGTAAACATGACAGAGAAAAACGGTTTCCGAAATTCGGTTTTTGCCTTATGGAAGAAGTTTTGCATGTAAATATAGTGTGAATGTGATTGTGAGTGCTGGCTTTTGGAGTACTGCCTTCATTTGACTTGTGAGTAATGGAGCATTTTTCTGTCTGTTTATGTGGGAAGAGCTGATTTGTAAGATCAACATTTTGTACTGTTCATGTAGCTTTGCGATTATTGTACTTGTACTCTGCGATTCTCTAACAAACACAGTTGCTGCGTGTATCCTGACTTGTAGCAGTGTCAGCATTCTGTTATGCAGAAATATCAGTGATTACAATATTACGAGAAGGAAAGTTGCTACTCACCATATAGCGGAAATGCTGAGTTGCAGATAGGCACAACGAAAAGACTCACACTATTAAAACTTTAGGCCATTAAGGCCTTTACACACACACACACACACACACACACACACACACACACACACTTGTAAACACAACTCACGCACACAACTGCAATCTCAGGCAAATTCACACACTTGTAAACACAACTCACGCACACGACTGCAATCTCAGGCAAATGAAACCACACTGTGAGCAGTAGCACCAGTGCATCATGGGAGTGGCGACTGGGTGGGGGTAAGGAGGAGGCTGGGGGCAGTGAGGGGGAGGGATACTATGGTGGGGTTGGCAGACAGTGAAGAGCTGCAGGTTAGACAGAGGGCCGGGATGAGATGGGGAGGGTGTAGGGGGGGGGGGGGGGAGGGAAGTAGCGGGAAAGGAGCAAAATAAAAAGACGGTTTGGTGGTGGAATGATGGCTGTGTAATGCTGGAGTGGGAACAGAGAAGGGGCTGAATGGGTGAGGGCAGTGACTAACGAAGATTGAGGCCAGGAGGGTTATGGGAACGTAGCATATATTCCAGGGAAAGCTCCCACCTGTTCAACTCAGTTAAGCTGTGTTGGTGGGAAGGATCCATATGGCAGAGGCTGTGAAGCAGTCGTTGAAATGAAGGATATCATGTTTGGCAGTGTGTTCAGCAACAGGGTGGTCCACTTGTTTCTTGGCCACAGTTTGTCAGTGGCCATTCATGTGGACAGACACCTTGTTGGTTGTCATGCCTACATAGAATGCAGCACAGTGGTTGCAGCTTAGCATGTAGACCACGTGACTGGTTTCACCAGTAGCCCTACCTTTGATGGGATAGGTGATGTTGGTGACTGGACTGGAGTAGGTGGTGGGAGGATGTATGGGACAGGTCTTGCATCTAGGTCTATTATAGGGGTATGACCCATGAGGTAAGGGATTTGGAGGAAGGGTTGTGTAAGGATGGACGATTATATTGTGTAGGTTCAGTGGACAATGGAATACCACTATGGGAGGGGCGGGAAGGATAGTGGGCATGACATTTCTCATTTTAGGGCACGACAAGAGGTAATCAAAACCCTGGTGGAGAATGTAATTTAGTTTCTCCAGTCCTAGGTGGTACTGAGTTACAAGGGGAATCCTCCTCTGTGGTCGGATGTTGGGACTTCGGGAGGTGGTGAGAGACTGGAAAGATAAGGCATGGGAGATTTGTTTTTGTACAAGGTTAGGAGGATAATTACAGTCAGCGAAGACTTCAGTGAGACCCTTGGCATATTTCAAGTGGGACTGCTCATCACTGCAGATGTGATGACCATGGGTGGCTAGGCTGTACAGAAGGGACTTCTTGGTATGGAATGGGTGGCAGCTGTCAAAGTGGAGGTGTTGTTGGTGGTTTGTAGGTTAAATATGGACAGAGGTGCTGGCGTAGCCATCTTTGGGTTGAGTAGGACCAGGTGAAGCAAATGGGGGAGGTTCTGGAGGAGTATGGATAGGGTGTCCTCACCTTCGAGCCAGATAGCAAAGATGTCATCAATAAATCTGAACCAGGTGAGGATTTTAGGATTCTGGGTTTTTATGAAGGATTCCACTAGATGGCCCATGAACAGGATGGCAAAGGTTGGTGCCATTCAGGTGCCCATAGCCGTATTCCTGATTTGTTTGTAGGTAATGCCTTCCAAGGATAAGTAATTTTGGGTGAGGTTATAGTTGGTCATGGCGACTAGGAGGGAGGTTGTTGGTTTGGAATCCATCAGACTTTGGGAAAGGTAGTCTTCAGTAATGGTAAGGCCATGAGCATTAGGAATGTTTAGCGTACGAGAAGGTGGCATCAATAGTGACAAGCAGGGCACTGTGTAGTAAAGGGACAGGAACTGTGGACAGTCAATGGAGGAAATGGTTGGTATCTTTTACATAGGAGGGTGGGTTGTGGGTAATATGTTGAATGTGTTGGTCTACATGAGCAGAGATTCTCTCAGTCGGGGCACAATAATTGGCCACAAAGGGGTGTCCTGAGTGGTTAGGTTTGTGGACTTTAGGAAGCATGTAGAAGGTAGGAGTGCGGGGAGTGGTAGGGCTGAATAGAGAGACGGACTCCGAGGAGAGGTTCTGGAATGGGCCTAAGGATTTGAATAGTGCGTGGAGATCCTGCTGGATTACTGGAATGGAGTCTTGGTGGCAAGATTTGTAGGTGGAAGTATCTGATAGGTAACATAGTCCTTCCGTATTGCACGGAAAGTTAGTCACTGTCCTCACCCAAGAAACCCTTTCCCTGTACCCATTCCAGCACTACACAGCTGTCATTCCACCACCACACCCAGTCTTTTTATTTCTCTCCTTTTCCAATACTTCCCCCCACCTCCTCCCCACTTCTCCCCTGCGTGCCGTCTAATCTGCAGCACTTCACTGTCTGCCACTCCACCGTACTATCCCTCCCCCTCCCCACCCCAACCTCCTCCTTACCCCCACCCAGTTGTCACTCCCATGATGCACTGGTGCTGCTGCTTGCAGTGTGATTTCAGTTGCCTGAGACCGCACTCATGTGTGTGAGTTGCATTTGCATGAATTTGTGTGTGTGTGTGTGTGTGTGTGTGTGTGTGTGTGTGTGTGTGTCTACTGTTGACGAAGGCCTTAATGGCTGAAAGCTTTAATTGTGAGAGTCTTTTTGTTGTGCCTATCTGCAACTCAGCATCCCTGCTACATGGTGAGTAGCAGCTTTCCTTCTCCTAATATTGTTACATTCCATCCTGGATTTTCCATGGTTTGAAAATCAGTGTTAACTGTCATGCGTTATATAGCACTGAACAGAAGGCTTCAAAATGCATGAACTTACAGGAAAACTTGATGGGTGCCTTGTCGACTGCTCATGCTGTTGCCTGGAGCTGCGGTGAACATGTGCTGTTTGGAACTTGGTCTGCTTTGAACTATTTGCAGCCATCACCACATCAACATGAACATTTGAAGCCTAGTTCCTCAGAGTCTTGTACTTCCTGATGTTCAATCACTTTAATTACATCACTGAGACCAGGATTGTGATACTTTGAAATCGAGGTCATATACTGGTGTCCTCAATGATCTGAATAATTGCATCACAAAGAAATTCATCTTGAAAAGAAGTTTCACAAGTGCAGGTAAATTTACAAATCCATAGTGATGCCCTTGAGGTTGGTGATCCATTCCTTATACCGTTGATTACTGTCATGGCAAGCACAATAGAATTTGAACGAGCAGCAGCTGTTTGGAACTGAGATTGAAAACATTCATCAAGCTTCTTAATGCCATCCTCATAGCATAGGTCACGGAAACAGCTTCCTACATAAGTGGAAAATGTTCATTCCGACCTATGGAATAAAAGGAAAAAGAATGTTGCGTGTCACCTGAGATTTTGTAGGCTGGAATGTGCTTCTCCAGTTTAAGTTTGTACTCCATCCAGAGCCATCCTGTTTTGCATCAAAGGAATAGAAGGAAGGAGGTGGCTCTTGACCTTCGGAATTCTTGCTGCGGTCATAGTTGGCTGCTGGGCTTGTAGTGGATCCGGCAGTCAGTTAATATTCAACAGTACAATTTGTCTTTGTTGGCTCCGAAACTGAAATCCAGTGAGAGGTATATCTCCAGTAATTGACATTTTATACAAAAATTAAGAACATTTTAACTCACAAGAAATCCAAAGAAAAAAATTCAATTATTTTCTAAACTTGCCTGAAAAGGATATTTAATTAATTTGATGTCATTTGAAGTTGCTTGTATTTAATCCAATCCAAATCAATCCTCTCCTCATCACCAGATATGTATGATGTGTACATAGTTCATATGAGGTAGCTGGGCAAACCCTGAACACTCTAAACATTTAATAAATGACTACGAACAATGTGTTGTATACATAACTTTGGATCACTGTCAGTCTCTGTTCCATAATATCTCTGAAATATTTCTCACTATGCGGTCTTGGTAAAATTAGTAAAATTATGAAATATTTGTAGTAGTCTCACTGCTAGTTTTCCAACATCTGAAGAGAAGAGCTCAGTTTGTGTCATCTTAAAAAGATACAAGGATGAATAATTTTTGTACGCTGTGTACTCCGATGGCTTCTGTAGCACCACCTATAGGAATATCAAGCCTCATACATAGCATGGCTCACATTGGCCCTCCTGCTGGCTTGTTTAAATGATGCATCTGCTGTGGAGATGTAGGTGGTATGCTTTGTTTGCTCAACATAGAAACTGTCAATACCTTACCCACCCCAATCTACCTTTTACTGTTCAGTTCATTTATGTTATCTGTGAAGAATGATTTCCACTTCTTTCTGTATGAATATGAGTTCCCCTAATTTTACCATCATGATCATTACATGAGATATATGTAGAAGGAAGTGATATGTTTCTTGAATCATACTTAAACTGGGGATCTTGGGAAGTCAAGAGTGATCTTAATGGGGGTATGACTCCCTGCTGTTTACACAACCTTTCTTCTCTGATGGGAATGTGCTCGCCATACCTGTAACACTTTCTTGCTAACCAAGTAAATCCCTGGCATATCACACCATTCTTCTTTGAGCCTTGTCTGCCTCTCTATTAACCCAACCTAATAAGGCTCTCAGATGGATGAACGGCACTTAACACTTGCTTTATTCCCATGTATTAAACCTTTCACAGTAGCATGTGGACATGGTTGTGAGGGCCTCGTTGTTGTGTTGCAGTCATTCCCCATGGGTGCATTGTTATCATGCCTTGTGTGCTGAATAGTTGCAGTACACTTGACATTATTTGCCTTTTTTTTATTTGAGCTGTAATTAGGCAATGGAAATGTTTAAGTCTGTATACACTGTTTTTATTCATATAATTTTGTTCATTTATTGGATACACATGTAAGTACCTCTCTGTTCACCTTTTCCAATGACCTCTATTTGTCTGTCTCCTACTCCCTCCTCTCTCTGTCTCTCCAACTCTTCCTCCCCACTTTCTCTTTGCCCATTTCCTTTGTCCCCTTTCCTACCATATCTTCATCTTCCACCCTCCGTCCATATCCTCCTCCGCTCTCTCTGCCCATCTCCTCCTCCCCTCCTCATTTTCCACCTAACCATTACATCTCTACATTTCCCACCAGCTTCCTGCATCTCCCTATCCTGCATCTCCCTATCCTCTCCCTCTCACTGTCCATCCCCTCCTCTCTGTCTGTCCATCCCCTCTTCCTCCTATCTCTGTCCACCACCTCCTTCCCACCTCTGATCCATGTCCCCCTTTCTATGTCCATCTCATCAACCTCTCTCTTACTATCCCCCCTCTCTCTTCTCAGCTGTGGCTGTCCATGTGTGTGGCACCTGCAAGAAGTTTTAGAAGACCAGCCTTGTGCAGAGTTTCAACTAGCTGCACAACACACTAGTTGTGCTAGGCAATCTCGATGTCAGAAGACGAAAAACATTTTCATCCATTCTCTGCCCCTATAGCAGGTAGAAGGTCCTAACTCCCACAATGCTGATTCTCAGACAGCAAGCAGTATTTTGCCAAATTTGGTTGAAATCAATCCAGTGCTTTGGGAGGAGACACTCAACATATACACGTACTGGAAAATGGCAGCAAGGGACAGCAAAGGACACCAGGTACTATCTGTATGTATGCCTGGGGGCCTCATGCAACATGTTGAAGAAACTGTTCTGGTAGCTACGGAAGGAACCAGGGTGCAACTAACTGTAGATTGTGACACACACTGGAACAAATGATGCCTGTCGTCTGGACTCTATTGTCATACTAGTGTCATACCAGCAACTGGCAGAGAAGTTTTAGAAGACCAGCCTTGTGCAGAGTTTCAACTAGCTCATAATTTGCAGAATTATCCCCAGAATTCATTGTGGCCATTTTATTTTGAGTCAAGCGGAGGGACTGAACTAGAGACTTCGAAGGTTCTGTGACAAGCTAGGCTGCAACTTCCTGAAATTGCACCATAGTGTTGAAAACTGTAGAATCCCCCTAAGTGAGTCAGGCATGCACTACACATCAGAAGCTGTTTCTCCGGGGTGTGGGGTGCACAAAGGGTTTTTTAGATTAGTTGACTCTCCATCCAATCCACACAATGATAGATGTAGGAAACCTACAAGTATCAGTGTCAGATCAAAAGAAATACCTCCCACAGGTGAGGGTATTAAATTAACCACCAAAGCATTCTCAACAAAGCTCCAGAGTTCAAAGCACTCCTAAAAAGCAATGAACCTCTCATAATACTAGGTAGAAGAAGCTGTTGAAAACTGAAATTGATAGCAGAGAGATATATTTCGAAAGGATGGGCAACTGGGAAAAGGAGGTAACGTGTCTTTTGCAGCAGATAAGAAACTCATATCCACTGAGACAGAAATAGAAACTGCCTGTGAGGTTGTTTTGGCAAGATCCAATATCAGCGGTGGGCATAAAATAATAACTGGATCCATCTATTGTTCACCATATTCATCTCCTGGTGTAACCGATGTAGAGAAAACCTCAGTTCACTTGTATGTAAGTTCCTCAATCATACTGTAATCACCAGTGGAGGCTTTAATCATCTTACAGTCAATTGGGAAAATTATGGTTTTGTTAATGGTGGGCATGGTAAGACATTCTGTGAAGCTTTACTAAATGCCTTCTCTGAAAACTACCTAGAACATATAATTTGGAATGCTACTCATGATGGAAATACATTAGAAGTAATGGCAACAAACAGACCTGATCTGTTTGGGGATGTCCACATCAAAATTAGTATCAGTAACTATGCCATGGTTATGACAACAATGATAACCAAAGTATAAAGGACAACTGTAGTTTGAGTCATGAGTGATGGCAATCGAGGTAAGGCTGCTTCTGCACACCTGCAACATGTATTCTCTGACATCCAATAAGCTTTCAGTGATGCCCTGAGAACTGTGCTGTGGATGTTGTATGCAATGTGAGCATTATATGTGATTGTAGCGAGTTATTTAGTGAATTTTTATTTCTCCTTTTGCGAGTTGTCATGGCTGAGGGTGATGGGAGTGATAAATTCTACACAAGCAAGCAAGAGACATTATTTGTGGATACATGCTTTTGTCAGGCACAAAGCACAGGTATACACCTACTTCAACTGTCACCTGGAACCAGCAACAATGCAATCCCGATCCTTTTCTTGATCTGCACAAACCACCATCATTTGGGGATCTGACAATGAAACAAGCAGAGAGATATATATGTTCAGAAAACTGTATAAAAAAATTGGTAGTGTCACATTTCAGTGAGGAACTTAAAACTTTCAGGACAGGGCAGGAGCATGTAGAGGAACTATGACTCAAGAATAATTGACCATGCACTGGATAGATAGGTACCCAGTAGAACAGATCATTATAGAAGGGGCCCTTCATGGTATACAGTCACTATAAGGAACTTCTAGATGAATTAAATGCATCAAGCTGTCAAGATGATGCTTTAAGCAGTCAGTGGCTACCATAGCAGAATACTGTCAAATGATCTTCCACAAAACTCAAAGAAATTCTGGTCCTATGTACATGCTATTAGTGGGACCAAAGTTGGGGTCTAGCCCACATGCAAATGATACAGCAACTTAAACTGCGGGTAGCAAAGCAAATGCCAAAATATCTAATTCCATTTTCAAATGTTCATTTACAAAGGAAAACCCAGGAGAATGGTCCCAACTTAATCCTTGTACCCCTCAAAAGATGATCAAAGTAAGTATTAATGTCAATGGTGTTGAGAAACAGCTGAAATATTTGTTAGTGAACAAAGCTCCAGGGCACAATGAAATCCCTATCAGATTCTATACTGAATTTGCAGCTGAGTTAGCCCCTGTTCTAACTATAATCTATCAAAGATCCCTTGAACAAAAAACTGTGCCCAGTTTCTGCAAGAAATCTGAAAGAATGGTAGTAGAAGTGATCCACAAAACTACCGTCCAATATCCTTGACATTGATTTGTTTAGAATCGTAGAATGTATTCTGAGCTCAAACATAACGAGTTATCTTGAACAGAATGAACCCCTTATGCCAGCTTGCATGGATTCTGAAAACATCTAACATGTGAAACCCACCTCACACTTTTCTCACATGACATACAGAAAACTTTGGATCAAGGGATGCAGGTAGATGCAGCATTTCTTGATTTCTGAAAAGCATTTGACTCAGTACCAAACCTACACTTATTGTCAAAAGTATAATCATATGGTGTATCAAGTGAAATTTGTGACTGGACCGAGGACTTTTTGCTGTGGAGGATGCAGCATGTTACCTCGGATGGAGAGTCATAATGAGATATAGAAGTAACTTTGGGTGCACACCAGGGAAGTGTGTTGGTACCCTTGTTGTTCATGTTGTGTATTAAATACATTGTAGACAGTATTAATAGCAATATCTGGCTTTTTGCAGATGGTGCATTTATCTATAATGAAGTATCTGTGGAAGAGCTACATAAATATTCAGTCAGATATTGATAATATTTCAAAGTTGTGCATAGCAGCCCATGAATTCTGAGGAAGTGCAGTCAGTCAACAGACTGCTTACAAATCACTTGTGCGACTGGTTCTAGAATATTGCTCAAATGTATGGGACCCATATCAGATAAGACTAATGAGATATTGAACATATACAAACAAGGGCAGCATGAATGGTCACAGGTTTGTTTAATCCGTGGGAAGGTACACTTTGTGATCAAAAGTATCTGGACACCTGGCTGAAAATGACTTACTAGTTTGTGGTGCCCTCCATCGGTAATGTTGGAATTCAATATGGTGTTAGCCCACCCTTAGCCTTGATGACAGCATCCACTCTCGCAGGCATATGTTCAGTCAGGTACTGGTAGGTTTCTTGGGAAATGGCAATCCATTCTTCACGGATTGCTGCACTGAGGAGAGGTATTGATGTTGGTTAGTGAGGCCCGGCACAAAGTTGGCATTCCAAAACAACCCAGAGGTGTGCTATAGGATTCAGGTCAGGATTCTGTGCAGGCCAGTCCATTAAAGGGATGTTATTGTCGTGCAACCACCCTGTCACAGGCCATGCATTATGAACAAGTGCAGTCGCCATCCCCGAATTGCTCTTCAACAGTAGGAAGCAAGAACAGGGTGTATACAACCCGGGACAAGCGGGAGATCCGTGAATTTTTTCATCCGGGAGGAAACCACGAAAAACTGGGGAATTTTGTAGAATTCCGGGAATTTTTCATTGTTTTAGTTTTCTGTTAAATTTTTGTAATTTTCACTGGTAAGAACCGATACTCTAACAAAGGATATTACTGTATTCTGTTACTGCAGAATAACACTTCAACAATAAAACATAAACGAGAGGAAAAAACGAAAATAGCTTAAACTGCAAAGCAAATGCACCATATACAAGAACAACACACAGTCCTCACACAAGCTTGTGCCAACAGCAAAATGTGTCAAAGGCTTTAGGAAGACTATGCAATGCTTCATAACAACAAATTGCCTCCGATGAGCGTGAAGTCACAACCGTTTACATATTATTTCGTTTTAGCAGTTGCGAGCGGGCTCATGCGCTTGTGCAGTTGAGCAGCGTTGTAGTAGTGGTAGGTTCTCCACGGAATGTGGCTGTTGGCTGGGCAAGCAGTCGCAGCAAGCAGCTAGATGCTACCGAGAAAAGGGGGCTCCAAATTCATATTCTAGAGGAAAAAAAAACTTGTTTCACAAAGCGCTTAGCATCCAGCGCACATTGGTCTATCGACTATTCATATGATTTTGAAATGCATCCCTGTTGGTTTTTGAAAATTTTTGAACACATTTTAAGTTGATTTCTGAATGAATCATAAGTTGATTTTTGAATGCATGCATTGTGTATGTGATGTCTCTGTCAGGAGATTGATTGTTTTCAAATGATCAGCATTGTTATAATTAACATAGATTCAGACTACCAGAATGAAAATAAATGACTAACTGGAATAACAGAGGAGAAAGATTATGTATTACCTTCTCGGTGTATCCAAGAAAATGAAATTTTGACAGAAACGTTTTGGCCAGATCGCTACACTAGTTAGGATCAGTTGTACATTCTCCATCTAGCGGCCACGTAAGATCTATTCTGGAAGTAACGTGGAAAATGTGTTGTACGAACATGTAACAATGCCTAAATGGAGAATAATCATGGGATACCTAAACCTGTGATTCTGGCGGGGCTAGTGAATTTAATCGGGAAACAAATTTTGACAATGGCAGGAATTGCTTCAGAATTGGTGATGATAAGATTGTTTGTTAGAAAGAGGAAGGAGAAGAAATGGGGACATCACAAAAGTTATGGAAGAATAACACGATTCCAAATTTTTATAAAAATTTCATAATACTACTTTTCGATCTCATGCTTGAGAAACAGGTGCATATGAATGAAATGTGAAACTATTTCCTAACATAAAGCTTTTTGTTTGTTGTAGGCCTAATAGGCATTTGTTATTGGTACTTCGTGAACTATATTCTGTCGTGTTATAAAAATGACCACTTATGCCAAAACAGTCTTGTTTATTTGGTGTGCTTTACAAAAGTGCTGCAATATTAGAAAGGCCTATTTTGTTTTATCTGGCAGACAGTGACAAAATAAATGTAATCAGATCGAGAAACCACACCAATCTTGGGTATTATTTGTATTAAGAGCTTTTTCAGTATTAGATAACGACATGTAGCAGAATGTTTGACGAACTTCAATGAGGTAATAGATTCTTTCGCAGGAAGGAAGGCACACCATGTAAAGCTGTAACGTGATTAGAGAGAGAAAATTGCTAAGAGCTAAGGATTGAAGAAATGTGTACTTTCTTGCTTGTCTCTTGTCTTTATTGGTTTTATGTGTCCTACATTTAATTTTATGTAACACAAAACAGAAAGTTATTAGGTAATAGGCAATGAAGAGTGCTAATTTTCTGAAGAGTTCTTGTGCTCCCGTTTACAAATAATCCCATTCACTATTAATAGTGAGATTTTTTTTAAGAGAGTCAGGCTGTCAAACCGGCTGACTGGGAGTAGGAGAGGCACCACAGGACATTTCAATTTCCACTTTCTTGAATATAGTTTGATGGCATCTATTACAAAATATACACGTTTCAATACCACAGAGCGAAATACAGTGACGTGCGATAGAAGAATGATGTATGAACAGGCATGGCACTGTACTGTGCCACACTTAAGACCAAACAACATATCTTACATTTCTTCGAACACATATGTATCTTACATTTCCTTGAACACATATGTTTTCTGTTTCAGACTTTTCAAAAAGACGGGCACTACAAGATGAAAATATTTTAGAAAATTTGTGTGTGTGTGGGGGGGGGGGGGGGTTTAAGTATTGACCCAGTTAGCAGATGCCATGTATCTGGAGCAGATGCGCCGAGCAGTCTGAGTTATAGTGGGTAGTCTCCATGTGGCCCATCTTTACATTTAGTGATTTTGTTGTTTCTCCTTCGATTACTCTCACATTAAATGAAAACAAAAAGGATATCTGTGGCTGGGAGCTATCAAGTGAATTAAAATACATTCATAATTACAGAAGGCTAAAATATGTTATTAGTTTCAGATTTTATTTTATTTCCACCTTTCTGACAGTCAAACATTAATCGCCTTGCAGAACAATGAATTTATTTTTGTCTGTGTGCTAAAGAAACTTGACTTTCATTAACCTTTTCCATAGAGGCCGTCAATGTATTTGAAATAAAATGTTTAATTCGACAGTACTGGCTAGTTTCAACTGTTCGCTGCATTTCAAGTGCACGTTTTCATCTGCTAGCACGTATGGCAGTATTCCATAATAAAGAACCAAGCATGGTATAATACAGTACTGGTGCTCCAAGAAAATTTACATCCCAAAAACTGCACTGAGAAGCTTAATATCAGGTCGAGGTCTACTTCATTGGCAATCTGGACATACAAATGTGCACTTTAAGTACGTACTTTAAATGTGCACATTTTAGTATGGTTCATGAAATTCCGATGCTCTTGGAGTATCATCTGATGTCTTGTTTCTTTTATGTCATAATGTATGATCTTTCAGTGTTTTACACGTATGTACATATGGGCTTCCTACGTCATGGTAGCTGCGCAAGCACGTTGTCGCCGTTATCTGCGCGCTATGGCAACTGCTGAAACGAACCTATTTCTAACAGGTTGTGGGAAAATATTGTGAATGGTCATTTGAACAGCGTTACTTTCAAAGTAAAGATCCTTTTACATAAGTTGAAGTATGTGGGAGAATTACCATGATTTCTTAAATCACAGAGCGTTTGACTTTCATTTAAAAATCATCTCTTTGATGACGAGCCATTTAGAATTTCGAACCCTGAAGATCAGACATTTATGTCATTATTAAAAATTTTACAGGTACATTTGTGCGATAAATCTTAAAGTGTAACACGCACAAAAAAGGTCAACATTATATGTGAAAGCTTAGCTTCTCTTGCAGCGTATTAATCTTAGAGACAATATTATATGTGAAAGCTTTGCTTTTCTTGTAGCAGCACTATGTATATTAATTTAAACTATTAACATTCCCTGCTTGTGTATTCGTGCTACTTAATGGTGGAGTTGCAGTTGGCTGACTGCATCATGTGTCCTATACTCTGAATATCCGCTGTCATCGGCTGGCGAGATCACGTGACATGAGCTATGACTGGCTTACAAAAGCGCATCGCAATCTCGATTTCAGTGATTCGGAAAGTAACATGCGGTGTTTGGTGGAATTACAATTTATAACTTCGTAATACGAAAATACGCAGCGTAAATGTTGCTGTACATCAAAGATATTTCCAAAACGTGTCTTTTTCCCTGAGTTTCGTTTTCTAAAGTGCCAGGAAATTCAATGCCCATGTCTAGAACCATAACCATTCAAAGGATTGATAAGTTTTGCAGGGAAAAATATACTGTCACTTACATGGAGAAAGTGTGTTTTCACCCAGGAGAAAGGGTATTTTTAACCAGGATATCTGGGAAAAATCCAGGAATTTCTTTTCCTTGTCTGCGTATATGCCCTGAAGAAGGTGCTTAAAACATCAATGTAGGCCTAAGCTATGATAATGCCATGCAAAACAACAAGGGATGCAAGCCCCATCCTTGAAAAACATGTCCACACCATAACACCACCGCCTCCTAATTTTACTGTTGGCACTACACACGCTGGCAGATGAAGATCACTGGGCATTCACCATATTGGATCAGCATATTGTGTACCATGATTCATCACTCCACACTACGTTTTTCCACTGTTCAATTGACCAATGTTTACACTCCTTACAACAGGCAAAGTGTCATTTGACATTTACTGGCATGATGTGTGGCTTATGAACAGCTGCTCAAACATGAAATCCATATTTTCTCACCTCCCGCCTAACTGTCATAGTACTTACAGTGGATCCTGATGCTGTTTGGAATTCCTGTGGGATGATCTGGATAGATGTCTGCCTATTACACATTACGATCCTCTTCAACTGTCAGAAGTCTCTGTCAGTCAACAGACGAGATCGACCTGTACGCTTTTGTGCTGCATGTGTCTCTTCATGTTTCCACTTTACTATCACATCGGAAACAGTGGACGTAGGGATTGTTAGGAGTGTGGAAATCTTGCATACAGATGTATGACACAAGTGGCACCCAAACACTTGACCACATTCAAAGACCATGAGTTCCGCAGAGCGCCCCTTTCTGCTCTCCCACTATCTCTAATGACTACTGAGGTCGCTGATATGGAGTACCTGGCAGTAGGTGGCAGCACAATGCACCTAATATGAAAAACATGTTTTGGGGGGTGTCCAGATATTTTGATCACATAATGTGTTACAGAGGTACTGAAGAAACTCCAATGGCAGACTCTTGAAGATAGACAACATAAACTATCCTGAGAAAGTCTACTAAAAAAGTTTCATGAACCAGCTTTAAATGATGACTCTAGGCATATGCTGCAACTCTATACATACTGCTCACATAGGGATTGTGAAAATAAGATCAGAATAATTGCGTCACACCAGAGGAATGCAAACAATAATTCTTTCTGTGCCCCATACTTGTATGGAATGGGTAGAATCCCTAATAACCAGTATAATGGACATACCCTCTGCACATGCACTTCATGGTGGTTTGCACAATATGGATATAGATGTAGATAGATACATCCTATATATATATATGATACTAGCCTTTTTTCCTGGGGCTTTCCTAGCGTATGTGTGTCACACATGTAATGCACACATCTCCTCTTCCCCTTTTCTGGGTCCACCTGTTCATCCCCATCTCTGTGTCCACTTCATCCTCCTCCAAACTCTCTGTCTATAGCCTTCTCCCCTCTCTCTCTCTCTCTCTCTCTCTCTCTCTCTGTCGATCTCCTCCTTACCCAGCTCTGGCCATCTTCTCCACCCCCATCTTTTTGACCATGTCCCCACCCCCTTCCTCTGTCCATATCTTCCTCTCCCACACTCTGTCCACCTCCCACTCCCCCCTCTTCCTTTGCCACTTGCTCACTATCCCTCTACTCTGGACCTTCCACCTGCCTCCTCCATCTCCCCTCCTCCCCTCTCTCTGTCAATCTCCTCCTCCCCTCTCTTCTAGTCCGTATGCCCCTGTGCCCCACTCTCTGTCTATTTCCCGTCCACCTCTATTCATCTTGTCCTCCCTTCCCTGTTTTCCATCTCCCTCTCACCCCATGTCTCTTTGTTTCTCCTCCTTGGCCCCTCTTTGTTTCCATCCCCTCTTGCCCCCTATCCCTATCCATCTTCTAGTGCACACCTTTCCCTATGCATTTCCTCCCCCCTGTCTCCTTATCCATCTCCTTTCTTCCTCTCTGTACCTCCCCTCCTTCCTCCACTCACTGAGCACAACGCCCACTCCCTCTCTCCCTGTCCATTCCCTCTTGCCTCCTCTCCTTGTCCATAAAGTCCTCTGTCCATCGCAATCTGGCCCCACCCATGCCCACTTATACAAGTTGTGCCTGCAAAACCAGTTGATAGAGCAGGCCAATATCCAACAACATGCTTGTTGTGCTGAGCAGGCTACACATCACGTAACTGAAAACCACTTTTTGCATCTGACATACAGGCTGTCATGCAAAGCAGGTCAATAGAGCAGGCTGATACTACTCCAACACAACATGCAAGCTATGCAGCACAGCCTGCACATCAGGGGCTGGAAAACAATATCTTGCCGCTGACATTTAGGTGCCTTGCAAAGCAGGTGATATTACTCCCACACAACACTCTTTTCATGTAGGGCAGCCTGCACATCTGCTCCTATAAGAGATGTAAACCACACATTGGTGACACTCATGAAGTTTGCTATATGTTGTGCCAAATTCAGTTAACATCAATACAGGTTTTTATCATATCTGTGGCCACCTGTTTGTCCTCCATCTCTCTGTCCACCTCATCTTCTTACCTCTATCTGCCCCCTCTCTCTGTCCATATCCTCGTCCACTCTCTCTGTCCATGTTCTTCTCCGCCCCCCTTTGATTGTCCATATCCTCCTCCATCCATCTGTGTCCTTCACCTTC
Organism: Schistocerca gregaria; assembly: GCF_023897955.1. Lineage (NCBI taxonomy): Eukaryota > Metazoa > Arthropoda > Insecta > Orthoptera > Acrididae > Schistocerca > Schistocerca gregaria. The sequence continues at coordinate 672,102,015 of NC_064921.1, read as the reverse complement.
CCATCACTGTCTGTCCATCTCCTCCTGCACACAACTCTCATTCTATGTTGTTGTGTCCACTCGCCCTATCCATCTTATCTTACTCTCCTCTCCTCTCTATTGATCTCCTGCCTCTATCCCTATCTACCTCTTCCTCCTCCCCCTCTCACTGTTCACCTTCTCCCTTATCTCTGCCCCCCACCTACTTCTCCCTTCTATTTGTCCATCCTCCCATACTACACTCTTTTTCTATATACCTCTCCTGCCCTCTTTCTCCCTATGCATCCTTTCGTACACTCTTGCTTTGTCATTCCATCCTGTCCTCTGTCCATCTCAAACTTCTCCCATCTGTGCCAATTCACATCTGTGTCCTTGCAAAAGAGATTGATAAAGCACCTGGATACTATTCCAACACAACATGCCTGTTGTGCAGGCCAGCCTGCATATCAGCGGCTGAAAAACTATTTCTTCTCCCCGACATATAGGCTGCCATGAAAAACAGATCATACTATTACCACTCTACACATCTGTTGCTCAGGGCAACATTTACAGCAGGGGCTACAAAAAACCTTCTTTGTCCACATCTCCTATCCTATTGGAGCTCGGACATTATAAATTCTGTAGTGCTGATATTCGAAAAGTTCACTGTTTGTATGCCATATTTGGTTGAAATCGATCCAGGGGTTTGGGAGGATATCCTGGACATAGACACATACATGCTACTAGACTTCTTTCCATGGCTTCAAAACATATGTTGCACATGCCTCCTCCTTCCCCACCCTTACTCTATCACCTCCTCCCTCCCACCCTGACCATCTGCTCCTTCCCCCATAGCTCTGTCATCTAAATCTATGTCTAAGCTAGCCTTTTTGCCATGGCTTTATCCATGTGTGTGTTCAACACATAAATTGCACATGTCTCCTCTTTACCCACTCTTGGTTCGTCACCTCCTCCCCCACACTGACCATCTGCTCCTTCCCCCCATTGCTCTGCCATCTACATCTACATATATACTCTGTGGAGGGTACCGTGTGCCACTACTAGTTATTTCCTTTCCTGTCCCACTTGCAGACTGAGGGAAAAACTATTGTCTATATTCCTCTGAATCAGCTCTATTTTCTAGTATCTTATCCTTGTGGTCCTTGTGTGAAATAAATGTTGACACCATTAGAATCGTTTCTGCAGCCAGCTTCAAATGCTGGTTTTCTAAATTTTATCAATAGTGTTCCTCAAAAAAGAAAATCGCCTTCCCTCCTGGGATTCCCATTTGGAACTCAAACGAGGGAACTTTGCATTTCATAGTCATGTGCTGTTCAGACCTCTATCCAAGCACTACTGATGACCTGCCCTCACATCTTTACTCCCACTAGTACCTCATTTCCTACCTTTCAAACTTCACAAAAGTTCTCCTATATGTCTTTTGAAACTAGCACTCCTCAAAGAAATGATGTTGGGGGAAACCATGGCTTAGTCACAGCCTGGTTAATTGTTTCCAAAATGTGTCACTCTGCAGTGGAGAGCATGCTGATATGAAACTTCCTACAAGATTAAAATTGTGTGCCAGAACAGGTTCAGTCTTTCTAGTGTCACATTTTCTAGTGTCTGATCCACATCTGCATAATTATATACTCTGCAACCCAATTTATGGTGTGTGGCAGAGGTTACCCTGTATGACTACGAGTCATTTCCTTTTCTGTTCCAGTCGCAGGTACAGCAAGGGAAAAATGATTGTCTTTATACCTCCATATGAGCCCTAATTTCTCTAATCTTATTTTCTTGGTCTTTGCACAAAATGTACGTTAATGGCAGTGGAATCGCTCTGCAGTCAGCCTCAAATGCCGGTTCTCTAAATTTTCTCAATAGTGCTCCTCAAAAAGAAAGTTCACGTCACTTGGGTGATTCCTGTTTGAGTTCCCAAAGCATCTCCATAATACTTGAATGTTGTTCAAACTTTCTGACAACAAATATGGCCATCTGCCTCTGAACTCCTTCAATGTCTCCCTTTAATCTGCCTGGTGTGGATCCTAAACATTTAAACAGTACTCAACAATGGATCACACTGGTGTCCTATATTCAGTCTCCTTTGCAGATGAACCACACACCTCTAAAATTCTCCGTAGGAACCGAAGTCGACCATTCATTTTCTCAACTACAGTAATTACTTGCTCATTCCATTTCATATTGCTTTCAACAGTACCCTGGATATTTAATCAATACAACTGTGTCAAGCAGCACACCAGTAATACAGAATTCAGTCATAATATGTTCTACATTTAGAGCTAGCTGCCATTCATCACATGAAATACAAATTTTGTCCAAGTCATCTTATATCCTCCTACAGACCTTCCAGACTGCATCATCAACAAACAGACCCAGATTTCTGCTTACCTAACCTGCCAGAACATTTATGTATATAGAAGATAACAGTGGTCCTATCACACTCCCTTGAGGCACTCCTGACAATACCCTTGTCTCTAATTAACACTTGCCTCTGACTACAATGTGCTGGGTTCTGTTACTTAAGAAGTCTCTCAGCCATTCCATTACCTTATAACACTTTCTTGGACGACAAGAGACAGTGCTGTGTTAGGTTACACAACTCATATTTCTCTTCCAGTTGACTCATACGTTGTGCGTGCAGCTGATCCTCTTCTTTGGCTCATCAGCTATGTCATTCTCACTGTTTAATTATTCTCCGAAGACTGTATCAGGTTAAAGGGAATAACGTTAACCAACTCTCTATTCTTGACATAAATCATGTACTCATAGAATCGTGTCAGTTCATCAACAATATATTTTCAACTCTCATCCCAAAGTAACAATTATTCTGTACAAGCTCCAGCAAGCCAGCTGGTTCCAAGATAAATGTCAGAATTGACTAAACACTCATACAGTTACATAAGTTCTGCCTCATACAGAGCCAAGACATGAAGTAAGAGTCTCTATACAATACACTCTTCATCTGTCTCTGTAACAATCCTCATGACACCACAAACCATGGAAAATTATACAGACACTCTTTGACTTTTTGAAGTAAATTCCACTTGTCGGGGCCACACATCTGATGCGGCTCTTGGCTTCTTGCGACAGCTGTCCCCCCTGCACACACAGATATGCGTGGTGCAGTAAAAAGGCTCTCTCAGCCTCGTCATTAAAATATTGGATGTTCGAGACGGTGGAGAGCCAAGTGTTTCTAGAATTTACCCCAAAATTCTTGAAGCACTACAACCTTGGAACCTATGCCATGTGCTTCAGTATTCGTTAACAGTTGGCAGTGTGGCTCCATGTCAAATGCTTTACAGAAATCTAGCAATATGGAACCTGCCTGTTGCTCTTCATACATAGCTTGCAGTATTTCAGAAGAGAAAAGGGCAAGCTGAGTTTCCCATGGGCAACACTTTCTACAATGGAGCTGATTCGCGAACAGAAGCTTTTCTCTCTCAATGAAATATATTGTGTTCAAAATGAGAATAAGTTCAAGGATTCTGCAGCAAACTGGTGTTAAAGATATTGATCTGTAATTTTCTGCATCTGTTCTTTTACCCATCTATGTACAGGTATAACACTGCTTTTTTCAGTAGCTTTGGACTTTGCCCTGGGTGAGAGATTCATGATAAATGCAAGCCAAGTAAGGGGGCAATGCTGTAAATTACTCTTTGTAAAACAAAATTGGGATTTAACATAAGGGTGTCTGTGTGATGATTGAACAATGGTATGGTTGTACGATTCCCCTGCATGAACGAATTCATAAATGTGAAATTTAAAAATTTGGCTCTAAATTTGCTATTTTCTACTGTCACACCAGATTGATCAACAAGTGCCTGGATCGAAGCCTTAAATGCAGTTCGAGATTTTACATGGGATGAGAATTTTCTCAGGTCCTTGGCAAGATCTATTGCTAAGGTATGGCGATGGTAAGCTGTTGTAAGCTTCATGCATTGTTAGTTTTACAGATGCATGAATTTCTTTTAGCTTTTGCCTGTCATCATTTGCACATTCTCTTCTGAACTGAGAGTGCAACAATCTTTGCTTCCTCGCCATTTTTCAGATTTTGTTGTTAAATGACAGTGGTTCTTTCCCACCCATCATCTGATGCCGTTGATTAGGTCAGGCCTCTTTGTAGCTACAAGGTCTAAAATATTTGCATTGCATGAGAATTGTCGAACTAGCGGCTCACAATAATTTTTGGAAAACATGTTGGGGCAGTATCTGACAATTTCTGCTGAGTGGTTGCTCTTCTAAACAGCACCCCATATGAGCAAACCAGTTTCTTCTTTATCTCTGGTTAGTTTTACTTTAGGTATCTGGGCTATGCCCAGCTCTGTTTAAAAAGAATAGCTTGATATTGCCACAGGAACAGTCTGTGCACAACTGCTTTCAGCCCCGCAATTAATCCGCTGCACATAATAATCTGTAACAGGAATCCTGCAGTCAAATAGTCTGTGCATTGGCTAGAGTTGCAAGTTAATAAAATACATAAAAATACACAACAAAGTTAAATGAGTAACAATGGTTTTGTTCTAACGTCTGTATCCGATGTATAAGACAGAGAATTATGTTGAATAATGTTTATTCAAGAAAGAAAATCTCAAATAAATGGGAAGTGATCCTATGATATCCAGTTTAAATACAGACGTGAAATATCCTTATCAAACACAGTGAAGTTACATTAAGAGCCCTATGAGAATAGTAACAAAATCCCCAAACTAAATTGTTATGAAAGATCCATTATCACAATACACAAAATATTTATCAGATCAAAACAATTCACAGTTCAACATGATTCACAAATTGACACATATGATACAAAGAAAAGTAACTCATACTCTGTCTGTCCTCAGTTTGATGACACAAGTGGAAATGTTAGAGTCCTACGCTGGAGCACATTCAAACCTCTCCAAATATAAAGTCCATTCAGAAGTTAAAGTATGGTAGCAGCCATTCAGCACCCAGAAATTATCACTCACCCCATCAAAAACCACAAAATACCACAGGGAGGTCTGCCTTCTTCCAGAATGAACATCCAAGTGTCCCCTTCAAGATCTAATCAGAAAGTATCCTCAAAAGTTAGTGTTTCATAGTGGCTGTTCACTGCCCAGAATATATTACCTATATGACCAAATTATGTATGTTACCACAGGCAGGTCTGTCTTCTTCCAGGACAAATGTAAAAATGTCCAGAATCACTCCCTTGAGCCCTTCACTTGAAAAAGTACCAATCTCCACTTGACTCCTGTAGTGTTCTGCTGCTGACTGCTTTACCATTGGCTGAAGACTGTCTCCACCAAATGTACATTGCTTTCACATTCTGAAGATATGATTTGTTTCAACTCGACCACTTCATGGACTAAACTAATATATTACAACAATCTTTAAATAAAGAAATGTCATAAACATTTGGTTACACTTAGATCATTTACAATAAATGTAAGTAATAGTTGGTTCATAAATGAATAAGGCAGCATTTTAGTGCAAGTGTGCTGTTGATAAATGACAACAGATTGTCATTAAATATTGTTTAAGCAATAGTTTACACTTTCTTAACAGAAGCGTCTCTTGGTTCGCCTTTCAGTTGCAGTGTCAGCTAACACATGTAATTGACCACTTTGAAATTAGCACAGCAACACTTAAATAAAGTTACTGGCAAAGTAGTAAACTGTTCACTAAATAACTACATAAGCATGATAATATGTGAGGTATTCATACTGTATTCATTTGCTGTGTAATTGTGAAGAATATGATGATCTGCCAAACATTTGCATAATAAAAAAGATATAACAGACTTCAGTCAGTGAGTAAAATAGATACTGATGACTGGTTTTGTGAGATGATAGCTATTTTACAGTACTATTATCTGAGATAATATTTGTTGAAATCGCATGAAGTGTGCTAGAAATTGTTAATTCAGAGGTTCTTTGTTTAAGTGTTTATTCACTGTAGTTCTAAACATCTTCAAAACATTGTTGTGGCATTGGATGCACTTCATTTTTCTGAGATCACAGATGTATTCAGATTTTATTTAATTATCACAGATTCTAAAAGAGCTGTAACAAGTCATCTTTCATTTTATCTCAAAGCCCACCATTCCCGGTCATTCTACATTCTGCTAAATGAGGTGACCATTGCTGAAATTCCCATCTTTGGAGTTTACCCATTTCTGGTGACACTGCTTACCTTTGTTACCTGACTTGCCTGTACCACTTGCTGCGTCTTGCATAGCGGCGGCATTTTGGCTCAGGCGACCACAATGCACCCTGAGCCCCAGGCCCTCACAAGCAACTTTACCTTATATCCTACCATCTCAAGTTGGTGAAATCAGTCACCTATATCTGCATAACATTCCAGTGTTCTAAAGAACAGCACAAGCCTGTCTGTCCATATCCTCTGCAATGAATCCATAAATGTCCCCGCCTATACTTGGTAGGTTAAAGTCACCTCCAACTTATATTACACTATCTGGGTAGACTTCCAGTCAGTGCTCTAAAACAACCACAAAAGAATTAGGAGGCCATTAAAAACATCCAACAATTAACTTGATTTGACCCAGACCTTTTATATGCAACCAGATAACTGTCACACAGTCAAATTCGACCTCAGTAAATGTAACATATTTGTCAACTTCATTGAACACCCCCCCCCCCCCCACTCTCTTTTGGCATCTAATCTGTTTTTTCAATATATGATCCATGAAGCAGTGAATATCTCAGACCTTCTTACTCCTGGTTTCAGCCAGCTCTATTTCCTGAGAATAATTTTAGTGCAAGAAGTTTCCTGGAGGTCTGTAAATTAGGGAACTTTGTTACGAATACTTTGATAATTTACTGAAAAAATTTTGACTGTTGAAGTGCCTTGACTCTGAATGCGGTCTGATTTTACTATTTGCAAGTCTGGAAGGTTTTCATCAGAGAACTTTAACCTACTGCCAACCCAAAAAAGACCCCACATACACTCCACAAGTACTCTGCTACAATGTAGATGCTTCCTTTGCACACCTGACCTATTAAGAGGAATCCTACAGGTCCCCAGCTGATAATGCAGGTCTAGAAATCTGCAGCCAAGGCCATTACAGAGTCAAACGAGCTTTTGGTTGAGCCCCTTCACATGGCTCCAAAGCAAGGCCCTTGATCAACTCTGGGAGAAATTTTGCAAATTGTGAGTTATGCTTGCACCCACATGCGAGGTCAGCAGCCTTCACCCCTCTGCCAGCTGCCTGTATGAATTAGGATGGTCTCAAAATCAGAATCCATGTGACAGGCATCATTGATGCCAATGTGAGCCACAACTTGGAGGTTGCATGCTTGATAACTGCAGGCAAGGCCTCCACCCCATCTCGGATCAGGCCCCCTAGCAGACATACCGAGAGCACAATGACTTTCTTTCCAGCCTTGAACACTATCTGCCTAAGGGGCTCCATAACATGCCTAAAATTGGCGCTCCTGATGACTAGTAAACCCCTCCCCCTGTGTGCCTACTCGGACCCTGCTGAAGCACTCTTCACCTGTCCACTCGCAGGGTAGGGTAAATGGGTGAGGCGAGATGGCCAGCCTCCAAATTGACCCTATTCTGCAAGTGACATGAATGTGTTACCACCTGCCACTCATCTCCCTGTGAGGGCAGATCCAGTGTATCGGTGGAAGGTGCCTCAACAGCAGAGCCTGTGGCTGAAACAAGTGACACTTGAGGTATCTCATGTAACGTGCCAGGGTCTCTGCCACCACTACCCCGTGGGGCAAACATCTGAAGATGACTGATCGTAGCCAAAACCACATTCATCGGTTCGCAAACTGTGGCCAGCTCCTCCTGTGTCTGCACACAGCACGCATACATCCTGCCCATTCAAGTATTACTAACTTAAGAATTGACTGTAAGAGCACAGTCAGAAATCTAGATATGCAACTTGCTAACCTCCTGACATGTTTCCAGTGGAGAGTGACACTTATGAGATGTAAAGCTGGTTTTTCAGCAGAAATGAAAACCGTGCAACAAAGGACCTGACAACACTTTACTGTCACAAAAATGAGAAAATAAAGCTCTTAAATAGAGCTAAGTTGAGGAGGGTGATGGGTGCTGGGGAATGGGAACTAGCAGTTGGCAAGAAGGTAGCTAGGAGGAGGAGGTAGTCAGATAGTTGTACTTTGCCTTTATGCAATAGACTTGACCAACTGTCAGAGTTGAGTGGAGAGGAGCCTGTTGTAGCTGTAGGTGTAGGTAACATGCAGCAGTCCTTTTCTGTTAGGAGGCCTAGGTCAGTTGCAAAGTCTAACAGAAAGAAGAAGATTCTGCTGCTAGATAGTTTGCATGGTAGAGGTGTTTTCCAGCAGTTGCAAGAAGCATTGGGGAGTGAGTACCAGGTCACCAGCATTGTGAAGCCTAGTGCAGGGTTGGCTCAGGTGACTGACAGCATAGGCGAGTTATGTAGGAATTTTACAAAAGAGAATCAGGCAGTGATAATGGGTGTAGCAAAGAATAGTCTTGATAGGGGCGGTGAAAATGATTTAGGTGGTGACCTGGTAAAGGTAGCTACTCAAACTGGTGGCACTAATGTGGATTTCATGCAACTGTTTCAGCATCATGATCAGGGTCACCTTAATGTGGTTGTTAGACACCTTAACATGGGGCTGGAGAAGGCACTGATGGCAGAGTGCATGGGTCACATTTCAGTGGTGCCAGTTAAGTCCATCAGTAGATCAGGTTTCACTAGGCATGGCCTGCACCTCAAGAGATATGGGAAAGGGAAGCTAGCAAAGCTTATAGGTGACAGTGTAGCGAGTGGTCGTGGGATCACTCATGGAAAAATTCCTGTAGTAACTGGTGTTAGAGCTGCACCTTTTTTTAGGTTGAAGTCAACTGAAAGGTACACCTGCTTATAAGAAGTCCCTCTAACTAAGGGATCACCTTCATATGACATCATGTTTTCAAGTACAAAAGGAAGTAGCATATTTCATCAAAATATAAGAGGTATTAGAGATAAAGTTAGTGAACTGCTTATAGATGTTGACTCTGAAATTATTGGTATACCAGAGCACCAATTAAATAATTTGACATTTAAGATGCTTCCTTTATCAGGCTACAGATTAGCTGGCTGTTTTTGAAGGAGTTCCTTGCAGAGTAGGGGAGTGGCAACCATGTACATAAAAAACAATATTCCATTTGAGTCCATAGACATACTGGGGCACTGCGCTGAACAGATAATTGAATGTTGTGCAGGAGCAGCCTAATTTAGTGACACTAAACTTCTAATTTTTGTTTATTGTAGGTCCCCTAACTCTGACATCAGAGCATTTCTGTTCAAGCTAGAGAGCGTTCTTGATTCACTTTATACGAAGTACCAGAAATTAATTATATTAGTTATATGTGGTGACTTCCATATTAATTTTGTATATGATGGTGCAAGAAAAAGGATGTTGGTAGATCTCCTAAATTCATATGGCCTGATGCAAACTGTGTTTTTTTTCCAACTAGGGTGCAGAGGAACAGTAGCACAGACATAGACAAAAAATTTTTATTCGTTATTCATAATTAGATGGGCATTCTGTTAGTAAAAGGGTAAATGGAATTTCAGACCATTATGCACACATTTTAAAACTAAAAGGCTTTTGTACTCAAAAAATGTCACATATAATTACAAACTATGTAGGAAAGTTAATACAGTGGCAATAGAGTTTTTTAAACCTCATCAAGGAACAAGAGTGATGATCTTAGAGAGTTGCTTTCCAGTAGAACACTCTAAACAGGGTACTAGCAGTAAAAAGCAGCCTGGATGGGTGACTAGTGGGATAAGGATATCATGTAGAACAAAGTGGGAATTATATCAAAATGTAAGAGGTAGTCACAATCAAGCTACAGTAGTCCATTACAATCAGTAGTGTTAGGTGCTTGAAAATGTTATTAGGAAGGCAAACAGTATGTGGTATGCAAGTAGAATAGCTAATTCACTGGATAAAATTAAAACCATACCGTCAGTTGTGAAGGAAGTGTCTGGTCACCAACACAAGTTTGACGATATACAGTCACTTCATATTAGTGGTGGCCAGTAAGAAATCACGAGTGTGTTAGCCTGAAAATATAAAGTGTGAAAAAAGTGTAATATGCAAAAGATTCCATGTCTATTGTGATCCAAAATTTATTGTGTGTAATAGTGTGACTTAAGAAGTGAAAGAAAATGGTTCCTGTGCAGGAAGTGTGCGATGTTACTCAGAACGAAAATACAGCTATTGGAGGTAAAAATATGCCACGTACTAAATGTGTAACTGATATTGAACATCTAAAAGAATGTATCGTAGATATTCAATCAGCAATTCATTCTTTAAAGAGTGATGTAATAAAACTTTGAAAGGAAAATACTGAACTTATTAGTTACCTGAAATTCTATGTGTCATCCAAAACAAAACCTACAAAAACTGTAAACACTGAATAAGAAATGCAGAATGGAGGGTTCAGAAGCCTAAATACAACAGCAAAAGACTCAAGTGTGTGTGTTATGGAATGTGTTGATATAAGCAACAGTGCAAATAAAGGTGAACATTATAAAAAAAGCGACAGACCAGAACACAAATACAATACAAATGGACACATTAGATTTCAAGGAGAAATACTTATTCTTGCTGACAGTCACGGACGAAAAATAGCAGAAATGTTGAAAGAACTACAAGCTAATGCAACAGGCATAGTTAAGCCAGGTGCTTCAATGAATGAAGTCACACAGGACTGCAAAACACTAGCAGGCTCACTAACTAAAAAGGACGTTGTTTTAATATTTGGTGGTGCAAAAGATGTCTACCAAAACAACACCAGAGAAGCCATCAGATCTGTCAGAAGGGCCCTGAATAATTTTAAAAATCTAAATGTAGTGTTGTCAAGCACACCACTCAGAAAAGATCTAGTTCCAGGTTCATGTGAAAACAAGAAAATTGAAGTCACGAACAGAAAACTGGAAAAGATTACCAAAGCCTTCCTAAATACATTGCTTTTAAAACTTGATGGCTTAGAAAGAGTGCATTATACCAGACATGGTATGCATTTGAATAATACGGGAAAGCAATATGTCTGTACAGAAATAAAAAAGCTCATCTGCAAATTTATTGACAAGAAAGATGATGATCCTATTATATTACAAGTGGAAGCAGAAGACCCAACACAGTACTCTAATATGTATATAGGTATGAAGGTAACAACCACGGCACCTTCTCTAACTATCAAAGCTGTGCCTAAATGACTAGTCCGAAACAAATTATGTAGTCCAACAGCTTCAAGAACCAATGTAATAACAAATGCAGAACAGCTCACTCCTGCTGAAACAAGCACACAGAAGTCTGAAAGCAAGATCAATAATTCAGGGAAACACTCCACTATTCCAAGTAATTGCAAGAATAACGGAAAAACAAGATCAGTGCAGCCTATAGTGACAACCGACACACCGAAGAATGGAAAAATGAGCCTAAGACCAAAACGACCCTCAAGAATGAACCAGAATTTTGTCTACCTCAAGTTGCAGTATATAACTTTCAACAAATGTGCAGACAACCAACTTCTCTACGACCAGTTCGATAAAACCAACTGTAAGTGTAACTAAATCTAGGCTCCTGTCAAATTCTTTTCCAGTTATGAATCTAAATATCCAGTCTCTGAGAAATAAATACCTTGAACTAGAAGTTGCTTTAGATGAGTTTAACATTGACCTGATCTCATAGCTCTAGTTCTGCCAGTACCTCATCTCATTTCTTCCAAACTTTACAGAAGATTTTCTGAATACCTAGCAATTCGGGAACTAAGTGCACTGCAGAAACATGACTTAGCCACAGCCTGAGGCACAGATACCAGATTGAATTTTCATTCTACCACAAAGTGTACACTGATATGAAACACACAGCCAGATTAAATCTGTGAGCCAGCCCGAAACCTGAAACACTGCCAATCATGGAGAAATGTCCCAGCAAGTGATCTATCCAAGCATAACTCACAGCCTGCCCTCACAGCCTTACTGCCCCCCCCCCCCCCCATACCTGATCTCCAACCCTGCAGAGTTAGCATGAAATGGCTTAAACACAGTCTAAGGGACTGTTTTCAAAATGAACTAGATAGCTCTCTCGGCAGACCATTTGCCCAAGGAACGCAACATTAACAGGTATGAGTCCATGTCTAGCATGCAGTTTTAACATGAGAGGGTGTTTTCATAACAGTGTACACTCCACTGAAGAGTGAAAATTCATTCAGGAAACAGTCTCCTAGACAGTTGTTAAGCTAGGTCTCTGTAATATTCTTTCTTCCAGAACTACTAGTTGTGCATGGTATGCAAGAATTATTCTGGGAAGTTTGGAAAGTGAGAATGAGGTACTGGCAGAAGTGAACCTTTGAGGGTGGATCATGAGTCATGCTTAGGTGCTCAATTGGTAGAGCACTTGCCTGCAATAGGCTGATGCCCTAGTTTCGAGCCTCCATCTAGCACACAGTTTTAATCTACCAGGAAGTTCCGTAACTACACATAATCCACTTCAAAGTGAAAATTCATCCTGGAAACAATCACCCACAGCGTAGCTAAGCCATTTCTCCACAAGGTATGCAGGATAACTTATGTGAAGTTTGGAATGTGAGAGATGTGATCTGGCAGAAGTAAAGCTGTGAGGGTGTGTAATGAATCATGCATGGCTGGCCCAGCCAGGAGATCAGTTCCCACAAAGGTGAAAGGATTAGCTTTCAGTTGTGGTCTGGTACACAATTTTAATCTGCCAAGGACTTCCGTGTCAGTGAATACTCTGTTGCAGGTTGAAAATTCATTCATGAAATTAATGCCTCATGCTAAGCAATGTCTCCAAAATATCCTCTCTTCCAGATGTGGCAGGGAAACTTTGAAATTTAATGTTGTGTGAATGTGTCATGAGTCCTCCTTGGATAGGTCAGTCATTAAGGCACTTACCTGTGAAAGGCAAAATTCCCAGGTTTGAATCCCTTAATTGAAAACATTTTGAATCTTTTATAAACCCCTGCAGAATCAAAATTCATTCACGGAAACCTTCATCCACTTTAAGCCATGTCTCCACAATATCGAACCTCCATGAGTGTGCAAAGTATGGAAGATAACTAGGAAATTTGTAAAGTAAGAGATGGGATATCAGCAGAAGCAAAGTTGTGAAGGTTGGTCAGTCAGTAGGGAACTTGGCCATGACAGGTAGAGTTCTTAATTTCAAATCCTATCCATCACAGAATTTTAAGTTGTGAGTGATATTGTTATAAGAACACACTCCACTGCAGAATCAAATTTCCTTTTGTAATCAATCATGCAGTTTGTGACTAAGCCATGTCTGTGCATTATCCTTTATTCCAGGAGTTCTACTCCCACAAGCTATGTGGGAGAACTTCGGCGATGTTTGGAAGGTAGATGACTTACTGATGGAGAAAAGCTGTTTGGGTGAGTTGTAAATTGTGCTTGAACAGCTCAGTCAGCACAGCATTTGCCATGAGTGGGCAAGGTCCTGGGTGTGAGTCCCACACTGGCACACAGTTTTAATCTGCCAGGAAATGTCATATCATTGCGCATTCTGCTGCATAGTGAAAATTCATTCTGGATACAACTCCCAAGTATCTCTATGTCTCTGCCATATCTGTTCCTCCAGGAATGCAAGTCATGCAAGATATGCCATAGAACTATTGTGAACTTTTGAAGGTAGGAGATGAGGTACTGGTGCAACTAATGCTGTGAGAGTGGGTTCTGAATTGAGTTATGATACTTCAGCGGTCTTTCCCATGAAAGGTAAAGATCGCAAATTGCAATACCAGTTTGCCACAGTATAGTGTCAGTACCAGCTCTGGATCAAAGGTGCCCAAATTTCTAGTATGCCAAGGTTACAGCAAACCTCTTCCCCCCAAGTCACTCCATTGTGTGGTGCGGTCACCCAGCAACAGTGACAGTTCTGGAAGAAAGGGACTCATTGTTTTATTACACCAAGGTCATTGGACTGCCTTTTGTTTTAGTATACCAAGGTAATGGACCACATCCGTGCCCCCTTCCTGGACCAATAGGAATCTGGTTCCCCCACCACCTTTTTAGAATCCCAACTATGTGAGTTACATTATTTATTTGTAATTTGTACCCAATCATGAAAGGATGAATAATAATAACAAATTCAAATTAGGTTTATTATTAACAGTGATATTCATCCTTTTTCTTCCTCCTACTCTCTCTTTAGAGCAATTTGTTATTCATGTTATATACCCCATATATTGTAAATAATAATAGGCATATAACAGAAATCTGGTGTATTAAGAATAATTTTTTTTTTTACAAAACGCCACTTCAGAGTTACTTTAAGAAACAACAGTTTTTTTATTCTAACAGAAAACTTCAAATAGAGATACATCAGACAAATACTGCTATGTTTCCTACTGATTGTTTACATATTTTTTTACAACATATATAGTACAGGTGAAGAAAAAAAAACACACAGATGTGTACATAGGATACAACATATACACATGCTTACACAAATCTATGATAAACATTCATACTACTGCTTCCTGCACACCCACTCTTTACAAATAAACAAATACATCTCTCTCTCAGTATCATCCAAGTGAAAAGTGTGAGAACAGGAGGATGGCAACCCCATCCTCACAGATGAACAGTTTGTCGCCATGGCACAACAGGCTGACTTTTGGCTGTAGTGCAATATGCACTTCATGGCCTTGTGATCAAAAGACTACCTGGAGCACCACATGTGTAGTTTGAGATGGAGAACCATCAGCCCTCAAATACACACTCCTTGTAATCTTTTGTCATTAGAACAACTGAGGCAACATGATGCACACATGAACCTGTCTGTGGATGGCATGTGTATATGTGTGGTCTATGTACATTTTCGATCAGAGTCCCTTCAGTTCCACAATACCCATACCATTCACCTTGTCCTTCTAATTTTGAGATGTAATACCATAAGAGTTATGACACATATACAGATATGTCGAATGCATCAGGATAGTACCTTATTACTTCATATAGACTGCAGCCTTTCACCCAGTAGATGAAATTGCCTGTATTCATATAAAGTAATTTTGGATCAGCAAATTTGGTTTCACAAACTCATAGTGGAATTGATACATGTAGAGTTTGGGAAGGTCCATTAGATACATACCACCGCAGAAATGTTTCATCAACGCCACCAAACCTATGCCCATCTCCAGAGCGACTAGTCCTGAAGATGGTGGCCACTTAAAATTGGGCCTGATGATGTAATCGACGGTAAACTAAATATTCCATAGTTTTTCCAAAAATTAAATTGTTCATTCATTTTAAAAAGTCCCTTTTGAAATGACACTTTGCAAGAGCCCTCTTTTCGGTACTTACATCTTTATACTCCTTCAGCCGGTATGACTGTTGGAAGGAGATGACACGGGTCATTCAGTAAGTTCCATACACTTATTGAGGTACTGCTTGAGTTGTAGCCTATTTGGTCCCCAGCATTATGGTCAACATGGGGATGGAACCATACCATGGGACTAGTCATTCTGGGCATAGTAGCAAGTCATTGTGCATGTAGTAGAAAAGTCTGTCTCCATCACACATCCATCACCAGAATCCGAAACAACATCTTGCAACTTATCGAGTCTGGTGATTGTCTTTTTGGACGACCATTGGTATCCTAGATTCAGCAGAGATTGCTGTATAGCATGCCCATATAGATTGTTTACACCCATGTATAGGACATAAAGAAAATGTCAGATGGCTTCTACTCTTCCTCACTCATTTGCCATAGCATACCTATGCATATACCAGCAAAGTTCCCCATGAATCTCATGTTCAAAAGAAACCAGCATATCAACATAGGTCCACAGTTCGATTTTGACACATTTTCTTCTTAACTCTGCATCCCATGAAAGCCCTGGTGCAGTGTAATAAATGGCAGGATTGACAATGTGTGTGTCGAAGCACATACTCAGGAATTTCTTGAACCTACGAGCAGGTATCTGTCAGTGTCCATGTGTAGTCAGACACATTTCTCTGAAGCAGTGATGCTGAATTTTCTCCAAAATATTCACTGCATGCCCATATTCCTCATCTGCTATGGCAGTGTCTGTAAGTTTACTGGTCAAAGCAGCTATGCCAGCAATGTGATTTTGTCAAGTTTCTACTTTGGATCCAGGTATCTGTAAATCTTCTTCGTCAACAGCTGAAACTTTGCATAATTGGGACATGCAGTTCTAGTGATGTGCATGTCCACCTGATGCACTGTCTCAGCAAGTTTCTGAAGAGGTGCATACATGAAATGCAGGGAACATACCTTCATCGAAGAGTCAAGCAGTATATTGCTCCCTCCTACGTATATCTCGCGAAGAGACCATGAGGATAAAATCAGAGAGATTAGAGCCCACACAGAAGCATACCAACAATCCTTCTTTCCACGTACAATACGAGACTGGAATAGAAGGGAGAACCGATAGAGGTACTCAGGGTACCCTCCGCCACACACCGTCAGATGGCTTGCGGAGTATGGATGTAGATGTAGATGTAGATAGAATCCAGGAAGTGGAACGTTATTTTTGGGGGGATTCATTTGGAGAATGAGATGTTCAGGGTGGTTATAATTTAACTTTCACTATTTAGAGAGCCTCTGTGAAAAACGAGTGAGCTTAGAACTATGAAATTCGTGGAAACATTTGTTAGGATATGTGGAAGAGAAATAATAAATTAAGTCCCATAGTGCTTAGAGCCATTTGAACTATTTTGAACCAATTAATAAATAAACCATTGAAAGAAACATACACATTTTAATGATCACATAAGAGGATAACATTTGTTAATTGCATGCCATGTTTACATTCCATATTACAAACATTGCTCAATGATGACTATCTGCTTCCACAGCAGCCCGAACCATTCCAAAAATTGCTCTATTGCTGCTTGAAACATCTCAAGTGGGCTACTGGCTACCTCCCTCAGTGTGTGCATCTTCAACAGCTCATGTGTTACTTGAAGACTGAACATTGCATTCGGCATTCTCAGCCATGGCAACAGTAAATTCTTCAAAAAATTGTGTCTCAGTTGACAGTCAGCCTCTCCCAGGGACATTTCTCAAATCTATTCAAACTCTTGAATCATGTTCTTCAGCTCTGTTGCAGAGAGAGAGCCTGCCCACATTCCTTTAGTGGATCAATACTCATGAAGAGCAGCAGCACTATTGCTGTTGGTTTGACAAAACAGTCTAACGAGTAAAGGCCTGCTCACCCTGTCCAAATCCATGTTGACTGTTGCAACTGTAACACACTCTGATGCTATTGTTTCAACCATACATTGCCGTACCAGTATTGGTGCCTGATGGCAATCCTGACACTAATAAAAATGCAAATTCTGCAATGTAGTCTGAAACTCATTCCTACAAAGTTGGGTATAAATATGATAAACAGTTTTCTGTGTATGCTGGCTCAAGTAGCAAAAGTTTAATTACAGCCACATTGTATTATTTGATGCTATCAGGCAGGGTGTCAACCTTACCAGCTACCAAATCATAATCACACAAGTGCTCAACAAGGAGTTCACACATTTCTGTCCAGCAACAACCCACAAATAAAACAATCGACTGCCTACTTGAATAAGATATCATTCTGTTGCGATTTGGTCATGGGAATGTTGTTGCGTTGAATCCAATCAACATTCAGTACAAGCTTTTGTAGCTCAGGGAGCAACAGTGTTGCAGGATTAAGCCTGACATATGATTAGGACTGATTGAGGCTGGATTTGTACAAGCATACAGCCTGATACACACCTGCATAAGGTAAGTATCATTCTGTGAAGGTAGTATGAGAACCAATGGGGTTGCCTTCACAGCATTCCACAGGAACTGGTAGGCATTTGAAATCTGCATAAACAACAAATGGGCAGCTCTCCTGATGTTGGGCACTCTTAAACTTTAAGAACTTGTTTGCCTCAGTAAGTATTTCCACACATACTGGTTCATGGCTAGTGTAATCGGCCAGATGCTGCTGTAAATACTCACTCTTTCTACATGAGTTTAGGTATATACAACAAAAATACTGTGTAAGACCTTTACTCAGTTTGCTGGGAAGTAGGCAAGACATACTATTATTCCAGCCATTGTGTCGCACCTCACCCTCCAAGAAAAGCAACAAAACTACATATGTGAAGGATTCTTGGGTGTCCAGCTTGATACGATCATCGAAGGTCCACCGTATTTCACCAAATAACAATTTTTCCATCCTCAGGTGGTGCTGCTGCAGTGGTATCTTCGCTCTCTGCCAGTAGTATTTATCCCTTGCAGGCCCAGGTGCAATTGCGTGTGCCAACGATGTGTGGCATGTCCGGTGTTGGTGGAAGCAGAGGCTGCAGTAGGTGGTGGTCAGGGGTGACCATGGTATCTCCTTGGCGGCCGTGGTGGAATGATCTCATGTCTGCTTGCACCATTGCTCCATTATTTGTCTCATCATAATTAGCTGTGTGTTTAGAGCTTATGCAGTGTTCTGCTAGGGCAGACAAGGGTAATGATGCTGTCATTCTTGAGAGATGTGACTATGAACAGAAGATGCTGCAATTACTATATGATCCAACATATCAGAAAATTTAAACAGACCCAACTAAAAAGATACAACAAAGCACATGCAACGTGCTGAAGAATGGCACACTCCAGGATAAGGACATTAAGAGACTTTGCAAATTCTTGGTGATAACACTGAGGATACACCCTCAGAAGATGCACAAAAATAGGATGTGACCGAGAGCTACCAATGCAGGGACACTGACGTACCCCTGGCACAGCACCTGGCAGGCCTGCAATGACCCTTCATGGAAAAATGTGCGCACCACATCAGGAATTCTACAGACTTCATTGGCCTCCTAAAGGATAACTTGCAAGAATCAAACATCATGGTCAGCTTTGATGTTGTATCACTATTTACATGAGTCCCCTGGAAGATCCTATCAACTTAATCAGTGAGAAATTCGGGGCAAAACTGAGACAAATTTTCAGGCATGTGTTAACACTGACCTTTATATTCAACAGCCAGTGCTGTGAGCAGACCAATGGAGTGGTCATGGGGAGATCTCTCTCTCCGGTGGTAGCCAACTTATTCATGGAGAGTTTCGAAGAAGTAGCCCGGGAAACCGCCGAACTGAAGCCTGTATGTTTCTTTCAGTGTGTTGACGACACATTTGTAATCTAGCCACATGGAAAGGATCAACTACAAATATTTCTACAATATCTGAATTCCATGAATAATAACATAAATTTCATTATGGAAACAGAGAAAGGTGGACATTTGCCCTTTTTTTGATGTCTTGGTGCAGTGCAGGTCAGATGGTTCGCTATGGTACAGTGTGTACCGCAAGGCCACACACACTGACCTGTACCTACAAGCTTCCACTTCTACCATAGCTCAGATAAATGGAGTGCTTAACACCTTGGTACACAGTTCACATATAACCTCGGACAAATGGAACCTATCAACGAAACTCAAACTCCTGAAGACTGTGTTCCACATCCAAAGGACGTTCCAACAACAGAGGCGCAGTGGGGACCAAGATGAAGAATAAATGGAAAAAGAGGAAAAAGGCCTGGCGATTCTATCTTTTGCAGGCAATGTGTAATTCAAAATAGGGAGACCATTGAGGCAACATATGGTTGACGTAGTCTTCCAACCACTGCCTAAGATGTGCGCCTTACTAGTGTCATGAACCTGCTCTACTGTGCAGGAAAAGTTATCTCCATAAGGACACCGTTACGGTTTGGCTAATGGCTGTATAGTACTTTAGTAGAGCTGGCCATGATGTCTCCTTTGTTGATGCTGCTGAGTCTGCGTTGTCCATGTGGCTTCTCGTGGTCTAGGTGATGATTCCTTTGCTGCTCTGGGTCCAAGAAAAGGTGCGGGTTTTTTAATTATCACTGGACTATCAAAATCATGACGCAATATTCCACGGTTTCTTTGTATCAAAAACACACTTTTATTGTCAAAACTAGATACACAACTTCACTCAACTGCGGCCAACACTCAAGTGGCCGAAAACCCGTTGTAGACCAAAGATCACAGTCATAAGCTACAAAGAACATACAGTTCCAATATTGATTATTGATTGCAACACCTAACTTAGTATTATCTTAAGCAAAAGCTTTTTTAACACCACTTTAGTGTATAACATAACAAAATGATGTCTATTTGTCAGTTCCATTACACTAGGAATAGTGAAGGATGATGTCAGCCTCCAGAAAGTGGGTGTATACAAAATTCCATGTGGCTTTGGCAAATCCTATACTGGGCAAACACTCGTGCAGTGGAAGACTGATGCGAAGAACACCATCACTACAACTGCTAAAGCCAAACCAGCCAATCTGCCCTAGAAGAACATTGTATAAACTCTGGATACACAGTGATTTATAATGAGACAAAAGTACTGGCCTCCACACATAACTACTGGGATTAGATCTAGAAAGAGGCCTTAGACATTTGTGTAACAGGCAACTTCATCAACAGGGACACTGGTTATCAACTCTGTGAGGCCTGGAAACCAGTACTAAGCTCTATCAAGGAGCAACGATGCGAGCGGACATGAGATCATTCCCTCAAGGTCTCTGAAGACATAATGTGTCCCATCCCCACCCCCACCCCCACCCCCACCTCTGCCACCACCCACCGCAGCCTGTGCTTGCCCTGCCACCGGACACCCTGCACATCATTGACAAATGGAATCGCACCCGGGTTTGCGAGGGATAAATACTAGTGGCAGAGAGCTGACAGACCATTACATCAGGACCAACTGATAATCGCAGAATGATTATTCACCAGAATATCAAGAGTGTTCGAACATCATATCCAGCTGGACACCCGAGAATCCTACACACAGCATATGCACTGGGAAAGGCTCAGATCACATATTAACAAATCTACATGTTTGTTGTGCTGACAATCTACTTTAGGCACATAGAGGACTCCATCTACTTAACTGTTAACAGCTTTCATGTTCTGCACAGTGTGCTCTTTGCCTTCTTCTTCTGGTTTGATTTTTTTTATCTATGTGCAAACTGTAAACATGAAATGAATAGTCGAGATTAAGCCTCTCAGATTTTGATAGACCCTGGAGTTTACCAGGGAATGAGATGCTAGTGAAGTTATAAGGGTCGTGGATGTAAGATTTTTCGTACATAGTCATATAAAGTGCATTTTTCTCATAATTTGCACAACAAGCCAGAAGTGACCATGCAAAAAATACATCCCCCTTATCAGTATTCTGGACATTAATATTAGGTTGATGCATAAGTTAGTGGCTATTTTGTTTTACATGTTGGTATTCCGATTGCTATGGATTTATTTACTGATTGTCACTTTTTATTTCTGGTTCACTGGTGCTGTTTGAGTTCACATATTGTCATTTTGTCATTTAGAGAAAGTGAGCGGAGCTGTGGGCATTAGAAAATGAAGTGTCAAGAGAGTAGATGCAAGTAAGTGTATAAGCTATATGCAGTACAATGAAGTTAATTGATGACAGCTTATCAAACAATAAAAAATTAATGGGCATACCAGAAATGGATCTGAGGAACTGTTGATGGCAGGAGACCAAGAGAACAAAAATGAACAGAATGAGGAATAAAATCAATAAATCAACAAAAGCTTGAAGGCTAAGCAAAAGTATAGTAATGATCTATCGTTAAAATTATAAAATATAGTACCCAGAGGTCGTCTGTGACATGTACAACACACAAATAAGTCGCCTGAAAGATACATATCAAACCATGATAAGATGGTTATGGATATAATAAATTTTTTGACACCAAAGCAATAAAAATGTGGACAGTAGGGGGAGCAGCAGGCCTGTGTCACGTACTTACTTGCAGCTACCCTTCAGAATTTAAATTAATATTTCTCTTTTGTCTCATCTTAAATCTTAGCTCCCTTTCAAATGCATTTTATTTATTTAATTTAGTTGTATGCAGATGTAGTCTAAAATTACATTTCTAACTTCATATTATGCCATTGTAAACCGTATTTGGCCAACAACATCTAGTGGCCATGCCCACCCTCAGCTGTTTGCACTGGTGTTGTAAGCACAGTGTGTGCAAGTGATAACCCAAAATTATGAGGCATGAGTGGTTCGTATTTTATCATGATCTTATCTATGTGACAGTGCTACTTATGGCTACATATTATAATTGCTTTCCCTTTTAATTTCATGAAGACAGGTATGTTTGCTAAGTTTCCAGTCTATGTATATTATGACACTGTTTATTTAAGTTGTCATTTACATTTTTATAGCATGTGCACATTTCTGTGTGTAGACCAACCTGAAGATAATTAAAATGATCAAAACCGGTAATTGAGTAAACGAATATATGTGATTAGTGACTGTAGTAGTAGTAGTAGTAGTAGTAGTAGCAGCAGCAGCAGCAGCAGTAGGCTTCTAAGGGACTTGAAGCTCCTGTGCTGATCTCACATGATTCCTCCGGATGCTCTTGTCTTGTGCTGCCTCTTTCCAGTTATTTATTCCCAGTCTTTCGCATATGCAATCAATTTCATTGCGCCAAGTACTCTTGTGTCTCCCTGTTGGTCTTTTGCCATATGGCTTCTCCCTCAGTATTCTTAACACAATTTGATCTTCTTTCATTCTCATCAGATGTCCAGCCCATTGCTGTCTTCTAGCTTTTATTATGTTTACTACCATTGGTTGTTATGACAGCTTGTGAATTTCTATGTTGCGTCTTCTCTTCCAGCATTGCGATTCATTCTCATAATATGGACCAAAGATTTTCTATAAACTTTATTCTAGACAATTGTAAATGGTGGTGTTCTGTTTTCAGTAGGCTCCATGTTTATGCTCCATACATTAGAACTGGTCTTATGATTGTATTATATAACTTTATTTCAGTTTTCCTAATCAGCAGTTTGGACCCTAAGACATTTTGTATTGCATAATAGGCTTGGTTGCCATTTTGCAGTATCACTTTTATTTCTACCTGTCTCTAATTCTGTTCATCTTTCACTGATCCCAGAAATTTGAATTGTTCAACACGCTTGAATTTGTGTTCAACTATTAGATGTGATTGGTTATCCCATTTATCTCTACATCTTTGAACTATCATGTATTTCATTTTCTTCTCATTTACTTTCAGGCCAAGTCTTGATGCTTCTGTTGCATGCTCCACAAATAATTGCCTAATCTCTATTTCACTGTTTCCAATGAGCACTATGTCATATGCTTATGCTAACACATTAATTTTGGATCCCAGCAGGTACCAGTTTGAGTTTCCTCACAACTCTATCTAAAAGTACACTGAAGAGAAGGGAGTACAAAGCATCTCTTCGTCTTAACCCATTTTTATTTTTAAAATGGTCAGACATTAATCCCTTTAGTAAAACCCTGCTTGTATTTTCATCCACACATACTTTGCAGAGATTTATCAATTTAATTAGGAAACCAAATACAGTCATTACGTTCAACAAGCTTTGCGTATGGATGGAGTCATTCACTTTCATGAACTTGATGAACAGATAATGTATTTTTTGTTTATATTTCCAAACTTTTTCATTCATTGATTTGATATACTTTACCACCTCCTCATATGTGGGTTCTGGAATTTCCTCACAGTTGTGACTGTTGCTGGAACTAGTAATTGGTGCTTCTGGATCAGAACAAAAATACTCCTCGCTTCTTGCTAAAATTTTTCTTGTTGCCATTTAAGTCCTTCTTCACCTTGGTTTTGTAATTAAAACTTTTTCTAATTTTCTTGATTGTACCATACATTTTCAAAATGTTGTTATTTTGATGACATTCATGAATAGGTTCAATCTATTGTTTTAGGAATTGTTTCTTTTTCTTTTGGTTAATTTTGTTCGCTTGCATTTGAGCCTGCTGTTAAGCAAGTTCTATTTCAGGATTCTTATATTTTTTCCATAGTTTCATAACCTTGTCTTCAGTTCTTCACACTCTTCATTGGACCATTTCTTCCTGCCTTTCTTAGCTCTCTGCAGGTTATTATTTGCAACTGTGAGATGACTTCTTTTACATTGTTCCAGTATTCATCACTGGTCATTTCAAGTCTTTCTTCCATATTACTTAAGGCCTCAAACTGATTTGAAACTTCAACTTTGTACTTCATTATTCCTTCTGTCCCTATCACATTTTTCAAATCAAATCTGTTCAAGTTTCTAGATTTCAGTTTTGGAGCTGCCTTCAGCTTGATTTGCATGGTGCTTATTACTAGATTGTGATCTGATCCCATTTCAGTTCCTCAGAAGGATCATAAGTCACTAATTATTTTTCTGTTTTTGCTGTCTATGAGAACATGATCAATGTGATTTGCTGTTTTCTTATCACTTGAGTACCATGTTTGTTTGTGTATTCTTTTATGGTGGAAGGGAGTACTGCTAATGATCATATTTTTTGATGCAGTGAAATTTATCAGCCGAATGGCATTGTCATTACTTTCCTTATGCAGACTTTCTTTTGGTCTGAAAATATCCGCTTTTCCTATTTTTGCATTAAAACCGCCTATTATTATCTTGATATCATGTTTTGGTTGTTTGTTCCACAGATCTTATAAGTTTTCATAGACGTTATCCTTTATTACATCATCTTTGTCATTAGATGGTGCACAACAGTTTATTAGTGAGAAGATGAACCTCTTGGACCTGATTCTAAGATAGCAGTCTTTCATCGATGGCTTCAAACTTTAATACTGTGGGTAGAATATCATTTAGTACACAGAAGGCCATGACAAATTCGTGATAACTGTTGAATATTGTGTACTTATCCATATCTTGTATATTCTGACCTAATAGTCGTGTTTCCTGTATTGCTGCTATTGCTACATTGTTAATGCCTAGTTGTCCAGAGAGTCTTCGGAGGGATCCTGTTTGAAACATACTCCGTACATTCCATGTTCCAACTCTCATGTTTGATTTCCATTGCAGGGTCATCATATTGTGGGGTCCATTTTTCATCCAAGGCATATGTGAGATATTTGTAATATTGCTGTTTACCATTGCTGGGTTATATTGGCCCTCTGTACTACCTCCCAACCTGGAGGACTGGGTCTTTTTCTGTAGGCGTGTACCTCCCTTAGACTTAGTAGATGCTACGGTCACAGGTTCGAATCCTGCTTCGGGCATGGATGTGTGTGATGTCCTTAGGTTAGTTAGGTTTAAGTAGTTTTAAGTTCTAGGGGACTAATGACCACAGCAGTTGAGTCCCATAGTGCTCAGAGCCATTTGAACCATTTGAACCTTAGTAGATTCCTCCAAGGCAGCAGTGCTGATTTTGGTCCACCCCGAGTATTTTATTTACTCAGTACCCATCGTATGTGATGAACTTTCCCCTATCCACCACCTGGAGAGGCGCCTGAAGAGAGACTGGCAAACTCCACTCTGGTTAGTGATTGTTGTAGCTTACAAAACTTTCATAACATTCATAACAGCGGATCGCAGTGCAAGAAAAATAAACTCCTCCCATTACATCTGAAAGTAATTGAAACAACGAGAAAAAACAGTGTCAGGAACATTCCTGTAGTCGTACCAGAATACATTTCATCTGCATTTGTACTTTAATCGAAGATGTTCAGTTTTGGGAAAAAATCCCCTAAAATACCTAGCTTTTAAATTTTCTTTTAGACTTTATAGACGACTGTTAATTTCTTTTCAAATGTGTCAGTGTCTCCTCTGAGCGTTTTATCCTGAGTGGTAGTATGTTTTACTAGATTATAACATGTTTTGGATGTTTCCTGACATTTACTTATTTCGTGCTTATAGTGTGTTTAAAATCTCTTGCGACTGTTCAGTCTGGTTCGCGAGTGAGGGACGCGACGTTGTTGCCCAGGTAACCCCAATGATGAGCTGGCTTTCCCTACCACGCCCATGGGCGTACCCAGCGAGGGGTAGGAGGGGGGGGCAGCTCCCCCCCCCCCCCCCCCCGAGGATATTCGCAGTTTTTTACTAGTTTACTGTTTTATTTAATAATAAATGCTGTATGTTGTCTCGAGTCCTTGTTTCCTAAGACAACATGGTTTCGTGCACTGATGCTTGTACGTAAAGTAGTATTTTCTAGTGTTGAGGTGTTCTGCAGTAGTCAGGTATTGTAAACAAGTGTTTTGTGTTGGTGTTGCATTAATAATAACAATGCAGCACATCTGAACAAGGGATTTGCAATAAAAGTTCTGCAACAAAATATTGCTCCGAATTTGACAACTCCAATGGACAATGCGCCATACCACTCTGTTGTGATGGGTAAAGCTACAATAGTGCAGTGGAAAGCTGATATTTTGCTCTGGTAGCCAGGGAAAATTTCCATTGGATAAAGTTGAACCCAACATGCATAAAGAGTAGTTAATGGAACTTGTAAAGCTGTACAAGCCAAAAAATCCACGATGCCAAGTCTACGAAGTGGCTGACGCTGAAGGGCATACTGTAATCAAGTTTCCTCCATATGATACTAATAAAAATCCGACTGCGGATCTAAGGACCTACGTGAAAAGTAATGTGGCAAAAAACCTTAAGACATATAAAATGAGTGAGTTTGAAATGCTGACAACAGAAGCCAATGCAAATGTTACACCATAGGAATGGTCTCGAGTTGTCAGCCATTCCAAAAAGGTGGCTGAGGGGACATGGATACGTGAAGGACCGTTAAGCATTTTGAGCAATACATAACTGTCTTGTTGCCATATTAAAATCTGCTTCCTTTGCCAAAACACAGCCAACTTTAGAAATACTCATCTCACTAAGATTCTCTTTAACTTGCGACTGAGGGCAAGAAAGCTCAATAGTTACGAAAAAGCCTACTCTCAGTATAATAATAAACGTGTAACTTCATCACATGTACCGCTACAGAACCCACAGCATTTCTCATTTCTACTGTTATTGGTATCCTACAAATTCCATTATTTCATTTAAAAACTGTAGTTGCTTGAATAGCATGATAGATAAGGAAGTTCCATATATTTATCATGTGGCGAAATACTCTCCTCTCGGTGTGCTATAATTTGTCAAAATCTTGTATCGATATCTCAGACCTTTTACGATATAAGAGAGATTTATGACTATTCAATTGTGGCTTTTTCACTGGCGCTTGCATTGGTGATGGAGCGCTTTACATACATTCCATTTTCTCGACATTGGAGGCAACTAACGATATCCTTGCAACTTTAAAGAATAATTGAATATGTTATCTAAATTTCATACGCAGTAATATATGATCCAACACGCAAATGCATAGCGAGCCCTATTTTTCACTGCAAACGTTAAGAATTTCTTTGAGTAGTTGACCTATTATCGAAATATCACAATAACTATGACGATTAATGATGTGATAGGCAGTTCACCACGAAGCTGACGAATTAAGCTATTAGATGTGCAAGAATCAGAGTTTATTACTGAATAGTTTCTTTGAAATTGTTTGACAAAGATTACAGATTGGCTAGCTTATGCGGCTGGCTGTTCACGGGAGCTTGGCAGTTTTCCGCGCCAAGTAGTCTGGCATTATCGCCAACTGCTGACGCATTTGGCACACACTGTCAACTACGGTTCCTCCACTCGCACCGTATATAACTGTCAAAAGTCGCAGTTAATTGTAAACCCACTATTTTTTCAATTATTAACAATGGCATGCCTCCTGGGAGAGAACGCTGTTATATGCAAGTAACGTTGAATATTGCAGAATATACTTTTACTAAACCAACAAAAAATGCCAGAGTAATTTAGAAAATATGAATAGTAACAGGACGCAAACCAGCTGTATCTCACTTCATAATTCTGTATCTCTGGTCACTATGCTACTGTGAACAAGTACGAGGGGCGCTTGAAAAGTCCGTGAAATGGCAGCACCAACGCGTATCGACGTCATTTTTTGTTATTAGCATCTTTGGAAATAACGCACACCAAGTTTTCGCCATATTGGTCTATTTCGTGTGGTTATTAAACATTAGTATCTGAAAGGCAAAACGCCTCAGGAGACTAAAGAAAAGCTTGATAAACATTATGGTGACTTTGCACTTTCGATTATAACAGTTTATAAGTGGTTTCAAAAATTTTTGGAGTGGTCACATGGGCACAAGTGATGCTGAATGTTCTGGACGCCATGTGAAGGTTAAGACTCCAGAAACCATTGATAAAGTCCATGATATGTTGATGGATGACAGAAGAGTTAAGGTGCATGAGATTGCTAGTGCTGTTGGCATCTCGAATGAATTGGTACATAATATTTTGCATAAACATTTGGACATGATAAAGCTATCAGCAAGATGGGTTCCGCGATTGCTCACTCTTGACCAAAAGCGGAATCGTGTGAAGCGTTGCGAGGATGGTTTGCAGCTGTTCAGGAAGAAGATGCAGGACTTTAAGCCTCGTTTCGTCACTGTGGATGAAACATGGATACGTTACTACACTACTGAGACCAAAGAACAATCTAAACAATGGGTTACTAAGGGAGGATCTGCACAAAAAAGGCGAAGAGCGTTCCTTCGGGCAGAAAGGATTCGCAAAGGATCAGCCTCATTGACTCTCTGGAAAAGGGTAAAACTATTACTGGTGCATATTATTCATCGTTATTGAACTGCTTAAAAACCGAGCTGCAAGAAAAACGCCAGCGATTAGACTGCAAAAAAGTCATTTTCTATCATGACAGTGCATCAGCACACACCTGCGCAAAATGGCTCTGAGCACTATGGGACTTAACATCTTAGGTCATCAGTCCCCTATAACTTGGAACTACTTAAACCTAACTAACCTAAGGACATCACACACATCCATGCCCGAGGCAGGATTCGAACCTGTGACCGTAGCAGTCCCGCGGTTCCGGACTGCAGCGCCTAGATCCACACGGCCACCATGGCCGGCACACCTGCACAGTTGTGGTCGCAAAATTAATGGAAATAGAATTCCAACTCGTTTCACAGCCCCCCCTCCCTATTCCGCAGACTTCACTCCCTCTGAATACTATTTGTTCCCCAGTTTGATGATATGGCTGGCGGGACATAGATTTTATTCAAATGAGGAGGTGATTGCAGCAACTAATAGCTATTTTGCTGACTTGGACAATTCCTATTATTCGGAAGGGATCAACAAATTAGAACAGCATTGGACAACGTTTATAAGTCTAAAAGGGGATTACGTCAAAAAATAAAAAAGGTTTATCCCAAACAAGTAAATAGTTTTTATTTTTGCGCAGACTTTTCAAACGCCCCTCCTATGACTAGTAACCAAGTTCTTTAATTTATAACTCTAAAAGGTTTAACTATGCTGTGTGGGGTAGCAGTGCAGTCAAGGGGTCTTGTCATGGTCTGCATGGTTGCCGCATTGGAGGTTCGAGTCCTCCACCACAAATTTCCTTTAACTGCCAATCTGTCGTTACCCCATATTTAGTCATAACAAATCATACCAAAACTGACAGGTTTTTGAGAAATCCTAAATGACCTGGTGTTTTAAAACAGTATATAATCATACGACATAAATTACAAGCAAAGCAGTCGTCAATCCTAATCTTCTTTTGAATCTCCCAGTGCTTTACTAAGCATGTTTCATTAACAGGTTGCATTCTGTTGCCTTCCTCCAACCTCTGAACAGACTAACCAAGCCTTCTGTAAGGGGACCTGCAGTTTAACATGCATTCCAAACCGAGATCAAACTCAACATTTTAAAATCACCAAACATTGCTAGAGGTGAAAGAAGTGATAAGTGACAGACAAGAATCTTTGGATTTGTAGTCGAGCACTTTACTGTTTAATCACCGAAGTGCCTTTATGCCTTTATAATAAAGACGTTATATTATAAAACACAACAGATACTAAATTAAAGAAATTCAAAATGCAGTCTCACACTTTTCAGAATCGATACATCCAGGAAAGTCAGTAGACGTTCCCAGTGGTCAAAGCCGACCAGAGACATTTCATAATGACGTCATGAAGAGATATCACATTTTTCCAGCAGCACTCGCAGGGAGCAGGAAGGTTGTGCGTGACGGTTGGGGGGGGGGGGGGGGGGGGGGAATATTCCCTGTGAGAACTGAAATAATTTACGAATATAAAAAAGGACCTATAACCACAGACTCTGGATTTTAATGATCTTAAATACATGGAAAATTATCCAAATGATCTGAAAATAATATAAATCATGCATAAAGTAACATGAACAGACGCCAAGTTCGTTTTGTTTGCTGATGATATAAACATTGCAATAAATAGCAAATCAAGTGTAGTCTTAGAAAGATCACCAAATAAAATATTTGTGGATGTTAATCACTGGTTCCTAGCCAATTCTTTGTCACTAAACTTTGAAAAAACACACTACATGCATTTCAGAACTTGTAAGAGGTTTCTCACGAGTATACACCTAACATACGATGACAAGCAGATAGAGGAAGTGGAGAGTGTTAAATTCTTGGTATTACAGCTTGATAATAAATTCAACCGGGAGGAGCACACCACAGAACTGCTGAAGCATCTTAACATATCTCTATTTGCAATGCGAATTGTGTCAGACATAAGGAATATAAAAATGAAAAAGCTGGCATACTATGCTTACTTTCATTCCTTGATGTCATATGGGATTATTTTTTGGGGTAATTCATTATGCCATGCTAAAGTTTTCTAGGCACAAAAACGTGCAGTAAGAGTTGTATGTGGTGTGAACTCAAGAACAACCTGCAGAAGCCTGTTTAGGGAACTACGGATGCTAACTACTGCTTCCCAATATATTTATTCCTTAATGAAATTTCTCATTAAAAATATATCACTTTTTCAAACCAACAGTTCAATTCATGGAATCAATACTAGAAATAAGAATAATCTTCACAAGTATTTAAAATTACTTAGTCGTGTACAAAAAGGTGTGCATTATTCGGGAGCACACATTTTCAATAACTTGCCAGCAGCCATAAAAAGCTTAACAGGCAATGAAATTCAGTTTAAGAGAAGCCTAAAGGATTTATTGGTGGCCAACTCCCTCTACTCCATTGATGAATTTCTCAGTAAAACCAACTAATATAACTTTAGCACAATTTTACTGCAGTAATTTGTTCATTGTATATATATATATATATATATATATATATATATATATATATATATATATATATATATCTGTGTGTGTGTGTGTGTTAGAGAGACTACAATCTAACTTGTGCTCCATTTCTGTGCAGTAATGTGTTCATTGTATTATAGTAGTTGTATTACACTTTTATTACCTTATAAATAAATAAATAAAACTTTTTTATTTTGAATTCAGTGCATTAGTATTTCTAAAATGACTCTTTCATATAGTGTTCATTAAAAAATGACGGTCATTCCACTTGGGACCTGTCGAATGGTACATAACCTTATTTGTTTTGGTTGTAAATATTTGTCATGTATTGTTGTTTTTCTGACATGTTCTACATCCTGGAGGACCTCCTCACTATGGACCAATTGGAATGGTAGTAAATCTAATCTAAACAAAAGGCATGTGATGGCTCCTAATATCATGGCGGGCCTCGTTTTATGTGGTGTTGTGCAGCAACTCGACATAACATGTCTTTGGAAGTGCCCTGCAGAAGTATTGACATGTCTGAAAGAACAGACACCACACACTCATGTAACTGATTCCCTCAATGGACAATGACTCCACAACAGTGTGGTTGCACATTTACGTTTGTCCTCCATTGGGAATCTAAAAATTAGAGAGCATAGAGAAAGACAGAAGGGGACTGCAGATATGTGGCTGCTAGGTGGGAATGTGGGCCGGTCAGGGAGAATGTGAAGATATTCCGCGCATTTGCGATAAACACTTCGTCCAGGTGGTGCAGTGGTTTTGCAACTGCAAATAAGCAGGAGAGCCCGTGTTCAAATCCTGGACTGGAATATATTTTCACTCATAGTCGCTGATTGCACGAAGTCTTGATGCAGCTGGTATTACTAGTTACTTCTCTTTTCTTTCCTTCCCTTTCCCCTTTCAACTTCGACCTTCAGTTTCCATAAGATAATGAGTTACCAGCGGTCAAGGGTTTCATGTGACGTATGACACAGATCAGAGTCACAATTTCTACATTATCACTGTGGCGTAGTGGGTAAAGAGATGGTGTTATGAATTGTAAACACAGAAATGCTAGTGGATGTTCAGAACCGCAGATTATCCGGTAAAAACAAACTGTCATAAGAATAAAAAAGCATAGAAAAGATTGATGCATATCAAAAATAATTTAAAGGTGTCTTAGACTCAGTGTCAGCCGTCTATAAAGTATAAAAGAAAATGTACCAGCTAGTTGTTTTAGGAAAGTTCTCTTCCAAACAAGAATTTCTTCATCAAATTACATATGCAGACGAAATAAATTCTGGTATTGGTATAGGAATATTCATGCTGGTGTTCGTTCTCTTTCTTTTAGTTACTTCCAAATGAAAAGGAAGAAGTTTAGTTTCTTGGTAATGAATTGTAATTTTTCTGAGAAATATGAATGTACTTCACACATCCAGCACATTTAAGTAGCAGTGGGGGAGCTTCTCCTATAGTACTTTTCATAATACATACCACTTTATGTATAAAAAGTATGAATTTGGCAGGCTCTCACTTTTAAAGAAAGAGAAGACAGCATTAGTTATAATTTTCCCTACAAATTACGAGATACTGCATACAAACATCACATTTATCTGTGGTAGCATTGGGGGAGCTTCTCCTCAACAACTTTTTGTAATACAAACCACAATGTAAATAACGTGCATGAATCGGGCAGGCTCCCACTTTCAAAGAAAGAAAAGACAGCAATACTTTCTAAATTTGCAATGAATGAACCAGATGAACATATAATGAGCTGCTGCTTTAATTCGTCTGGTAGAATGTTGCCGCAGTCACAAAGATGCTCTGAGAAAAGAGACATATAATGATTCTTCAAAAAAAAGCTGAAGTCTATCTTTGAAAGGAGTGAAAGTCACAGTATACAAAGATAAAGGCATGTGCTCACATCTAAACGTGTGACTAAATTTCAGGGGAGACGTTAGACTTACCTAGGCAATACTTCTCTGTGATATCATTATGGCGAGCAGAGCTCCATATTATAGGAGTCTTAATGATATGTACGTGCCAAATAACGATCGTTTGCGATTTTATCGATTTTCGTACTCGTATCAAGTTCTGAGAAGTGGGAGATGATTTTCGTCATCATACTTGACGTGGTCTCGCGGTAGCGTTCTCGCTTCCCGAGCATGGGGTCCCGGGTTCGATTCCCGGCGGGGTCAGGGATTTTTCACCTGCCTCGTGATGACTGGGTGTTTGTGTCGTCTTCATCATCATCATCAATCATCCCCATTACGGTCGGAGGAAGGCAATGGCAAACCACCTCCACTAGGACCTTGCCTAGTATGGCGGCGCGGGTCTCCCGCGTCGCTCCCCTACGCTCGGTAAACGGAGTATGGGACTCATCATCATCATCATCACTTGAAGCTCACATTTGATAGTTTTTAAACACAATGTATGTCCTATAGATAATTGCTACTTCAAATACAGAGGTTCGGTCGAAAAGCTTCAAGGGTCTGAATTGCGAAGCAGACTCACAAACTGTGAGTGTCTGTGATAGCATAAGGCGTTGGGACCCCAAGTTCGGGAGAGAAGTGGAGCTGGTGCTAGTTCACATCCTGCTACTTCTAACTTTTTTATAACCGTCGGTTCCCTCCTTCTCATAGACTTAAGAAAAATATATCCTATAATATTCGATGTTATGTACAAATAAGAGCGCTCTCTCCCAGAAGTGAATTATTATTGTCAATAATTAACAAATTGAGTTTGAAACACACAAAAATGGTTCAAATTGATCTGAGCACTATGGGACTTAACATCTATGGTCAACAGTTCCCTAGAACTTAGAACTACTTAAACCTAACTAACCTAAGGACATCACACAGCACCCAGTCATCACGAGGCAGAGAAAATCCCTGACCATGCCGGGAAATGAAACACACAAATGCCAGTAAATATTTGGAACATGTTGATCATCTGGTGAAACAAACTAAGTTCCACTCAGAATAACAAGCCCAGAAAATACTGATACATTTGAATAAGAATTAAAAAGTAATTCATTCTCAGCCGTTTATAAAGTTTAAAAGAAAATTTGAAAGCTATTTATTTTACGAGACCTCTTCCCCAAAACAGGCTATCTTCAAGAAAAGTACATATGGAGACGAAATGTAGCCTGGTACAGATATAGGAATGTGCCTCTGCTTATTTTCTCGTTATTTGTTGCTTTCAGGTGCAGGGGAAGAAGTTCATTTTTCTCACGGTGAATTATAATTTGTCTCACAAATTAGAGCATACATTAAACAGCCAGCGCACTGTTAGTGGGAGTCTACTGTTAAGTACTTTTACCAATACATGTGTAAATAATGAGTATGAAAGAAGCAGGTTCTCACTTTCAAAGACAGGAAAAGCAGCAATAGCTTCCAAAATTACGATGAAGTTACTGCTTCAAGGTGGATTCACAGTTGTTGGAATGTCACCGTCATGTAACCGTCACGGGTCTGAACGTCGAAGGGCAGAGGAATTACTGAGCGTTCACACTACACGGTGCTTCAACGTCAAAAGAACGTCGTGATCTACAGCTGGTTCATAAAATACACACCAGACTCGCTATTTCGAGGTTCGTGGTAGATCGCCATAAAATCCAGAAATTTAGTTTACAACAGTTTTCAATGACTGCTATTGCATTTGATGTTGAGGAACAGAGAGCAAACAGAGCCTGGGTTAGATAAATGTTAAAAAATCGAGACTGTGAAAAGAGGTCCACACTTTACAAGGAGCTAGAAGAGGAGGAATCATCGTTCTATAAATATTTCAGAATATGTAAACAGCCGTTTTTACCTGTTAGCTAAGATACAAATAAAAATTACGAAGAGAAATTCAAGATTCATGCGTCCAACATCACCTCAACACAAGCTGATGGTTTGTGTCTGGAATGTCTGGGTCGTTTTAGTGTACTTGAACTACATTTACATATACTTCTGCTTCTTGCTGCTTCGTCTCTAATTTATTAAGAATTTTATTGTAAACGTATGCATGCCACAACAGCGTCATCCAGGTTTTTCTTTTAGCTATTCTACTGAAAAAATCGTCGTAAAGCACACCAAACAAGGCATGTATCGTTTATTTTGCAACGTATAAAATCAAATACTTTAACCTAGTATAGTCTTCCAGTACACATTAACACCTTTTCGCAACAGCAGTCAGTGAGGAATACTTTCGTATTATGTCATACTGTGTACTTAATGTAATAGTTGCTCGCGATGTACGCTACACTCTGGCCCGTCGAAACATTCTTCCCGAAAAACCTTGACGTGACGTACGTGACGGTGATGTTCCGTCAAGTGTGAAGTCACCTTTAATTCGTGACGAGAATGGCTACAACAGTTGCAATGATATTCCACATTTACAATGTTTTCACACTTTCAGAAGAGTGTTATGATAACACTATATTTGTTATACAGGTGTGCGAACCACATATAATTTGTATTTGTAAATAGACGATATTACACTACGTATATGGTCCTCCAATGAACAAACAGATCAATTAAAACGAAGTCGATAAACATCTGAAATCGAATAAGATGAGGCAAGATATGACTTAACCACTGGTGTAAAACCCCTAAATACATTTAGTAATACTAATGAGGCACAACCAGTGACTGTGCATCTGCAGATAGCATTTCTGAAATGAACGTTAGCTGGTTAGACACATTTCACTCGCGGAAATTTAAGCTGTGCTCTTAGATTGCTACCTAACCACTAACCACACATTGCGACATATTCGGAATAAGCAACAAAATTATTTCTGAGAAGTAAGAATCGAAATGTTTATGCTGCTTGTATTATCGGCACAAGTTTTTAACTGTCCTCCTATGTTCGACCACCTCTTGAGGACTCCCATCTTACCATTGTGAGTACGTTTGTGTGTCCTATTATAACCTGAGAGCTAGCTGTTGGGAGCTTAAGCTCCTGGCAGGCACACTCGACCAGACAAGTCGAAGGGTTAGGACCAGATGAAGACTAATCCACAACGAGGCATCTCAAGGCTTCAGATTAGACGCCTTCAGGAGTGCTCAGACATTGAGCAGAAAGGGCTCTTAGGCATGATGAAGGCGACCTTCCTAGTGGAAATAAACTTAACGAAAAATTAAGAAGCTGGTGATTCACAGTTAGGTGACTGGACTGCTGAAACTAGAGGAAGTAAACTTTGACCAAATATTACTTGCAAGTCACGAGGTCAAAAGTCAGCAGTCCCACCATATGTCTAGCCTGACTTTGGGGTGGCATTCTGTTGCAGCGACTTTAATTTAGTATTAATCTTCAAAGAAACTAGCTAGATGGATTACATACAAGGGTCGTTCAATAAGTAATGCCTCACCTTTTTCTCAGAATACATTCATTGTTAAGAGTCTGAATTTGCTGACATTATGCATCAACATGTCTTGTCCATGTCCTATTTTTCTACATAGTCTCCAACGCGTTCTATGGCCGTTCGCCAAAGTCGTGGAAGAGCATGTGATCCCTGCTGGTAAAAGGTATTGTCCTGTAGGTGTAGCCATGTCTTCACTGGATGACTAACACTCGCGCCATCTTCAGAGTGTGTTCCCTGTAGAGAATCTTTAAGCGACCAAAAGAGATGGAAGTCCATGGGTGTCAGGTCTGGTCTGTGGAAGAAGCAGTGATGTCCAACACAGTTTGGCGATGTGTTCCCATGTTTTCAGACTTGTGTGCGAGCGTGTATTATCGTGTTGGAGAAAAATTTCTGCTGAATTCTTGTCCGACCGAACACGTCAGAAACAGTTCTTGAGTTTATTCAGAGTCTTCGCGTATACGTCTGAATTGATGGTTGACCCTCTTGGCATCACACCCACGAGAATGACGCCATCACAGTCCCAGAAGACTATCACCATGACTTTTCCAGCAGAGGGGGTTGTCTTGAATTTCTTCTTTTGTGGTGAATGAGGATGATGCCACTCCATGGACTGCCTTTTTGTTTCTGGCGCGCAGTGGTGCACCCAGCTTTTGTCCCTCGTAATGATCCATGGAACGGAGGCCTCTCTGTCGTCCTTAAAACGCTCCAACCGTTCAGATGAAATTCCCTTTCTTTGAATCTTGTGGTCCGCTATGAACATTCATGGGAAAAATCGTGAGCACCTCTTTCAATATATGAGAGCTTCGATCATTGAAGACGCAGTTGCAACGCTGACTGACAACTGTAGGGCCAACTGTCGAATTGTGATGCGCTGGTCAGCACGAATAATGGCATTCGCACGTTTCAGCATGTCTGGAGCAGTGGCAGTGACAGAACGTCCCGAGCTTGCCTGGTCATGGAGCCCTGTTTCTGCATTTCCTGAGGCTGTAACTTTCTTTACCCATCGCCCAACTGCAGCACCGCCATACACTGCACACAAACGATTATGGTTGTTCCCCATGGTTTCTTTTAATGCACACAAGAATTCAATAACAGTACGCTGCTTCTAACGTGAGTCGTATGTAGATGCCATTTTGATGCTGTACTACAGCTCTGCCATCTTCCAGAATGGTTCGAAACTTCACTGGCGCAAACAACAAACATCAAACGTGAAGCACCAACAAGGACGTTTGTCTATGAATGTATGACTGTTTAAAAAAAACGTGGGGTATTACTTATTGAACAACCCTTGTAGAAGACAACTGAAGCAAGAAAAGGATTAACAATTTGGAATAGTGGAAAAGTTCAGCATTGTGATTTGGAATGTGAGAAGCCTACATTTAAATGAAGGAGAGCTACCTAAAGAACTGAAACAAAAAATATTAGTTTTGCAACAATTACAGAAAAAAGAAAAAGCTGAGAGAAGCTGTATGTTTAGATAGATAGCTAATGTTTACAAGAGTGTAGGTAATGACAAAAGAGCTAGTAATGGAGTAGCAATATTAGTAGATAATATGTGGAAATCCAAATTCGAAGATTACAGTTACATACAATGGCTAAAACGGTCAAGGGTACCTAATAGTTATATGGGTTTATGGCCCTGAAGATGGAAAAAATGAGACAAAACGTTTTGTGAAACCTTACAAGGAAAAGTAGATAAATATAACAAAAGGGATCTACCATTAATGTGCAGAGATTTAAATGCTAGAAAAGGAAATAATCCAGTGTCTCTAACAGTGGGAACTTTTGGTGAACAACAAATAAAAGATAATGGAATTTCTCTTATATATTTTTGGCTCAAGTAATGGAGTGAAAATGATTAATTCTTTTTTTTAGGAAGAGGAAATGACAAAATACAGTGCTAAATATTGAACAGGCCATGTATGAGTCACTATGAGAAAAGAATAAGATAATAAGTAAGAAGGGACTAAGAGTGTGGAACGAAGATAAAACAAAAGCAGTTGAGGAAAAGAAATGAACATAACAGATGTATTTACAGGCGAAAAAAAGATTATGCAAAAGAAAAATATAAAGAGAAAAGAAATAAACTAAAATCCATTGTTAGGGAAACAAATGAAGAACTGCAGAATAACTTTGTGAATAGCATTGTACATGATATACATAGAAGACAGTCTGTAAATTACGAGATGATAAAGCATTTAACTAAAATTGAAAAAGAGACACTGAACATAAAGATAATACCAGACAATAAATGGATAGCACTCTGTCAAAAGGTATGGTATAATGAAGACCAATCATTAGAGAAAAACCCCTTGAAAGTGATAAACAATATGATATACTGATAATGATCCAAGAACTAAACAAGGCACTGAATAAAAAAAAGCAACAGGAACTGACAACATAAACGAAGAGTTACTTAAATATGGTAATTATTTTTCAAGCTTAAACTTCTTCATTTATACAATATGTGTTGGAAAAGATGCCAAATTCAAAAACCATGGACAGTTGCAGACCTCATATCAGTAATCAAAAAAGGTAAATAGAAGGAATACAATAATTTCTGTGTAATAACGTTAACAGACACAGCACTTAATATTTATACCAAGATAATAAATAAAAATCTACAAATTATTGATGAAGATCTATTATCTGATCAACAAGATGGTTTCATAACAATGGAATCCGGTACTGAAAATGTTTTCACACTTAATCGCCTGATAGAGAAACAGAGAGAGTTCAATGGGGAAACACACGCCTCGTTTGTAGACGTAAGAGAAGGCATTCGACGACATAGGTAGAAAAATTTTGTGGAACATATTAGACGAGAACAGAGACTCTCAGCAAATAATAAATGTTAAAGAGGTAAAAAAAAAATGAAAGTAAATACTAAGCCAGCTATATCAGAGGATATACCTATAAACAAATGGTTCTAAGAAGGGTGTAGTTTATCACCCACACACTCTAATGTATACAGTCTAAGACATAAAACCCTGCCGCTGCCTGGCCGCCGCAGAGACTAGGTAAAAGTCGTATAACTTGCCGCAGTCCCAGCACATGTACCATCTGGCAAAACTGTAGGATGTGGTTGTGTATGGAGGAAGTGCTGTCACTCCCCACGGATTGTCACAGTGATTTATATTCTATTAAGCTAGAGGTAAGCGTCGTGCAATGTAGACATAAAGACTCGAGTACTAGTCCTCTCCATTCCCTATATTTTTAAATCACATTTCGCCAAACAGCTAAAGCTACCAATGTGATGGAACCGCAAAAATTATTCGCTTCGCTCTCTAACCCACCTGTCAAAGCAAAAACGTCCATAAACAACTCTGCAAAACACCTTGAGACAGCTTCGAGATCAGTGTATGCTCGAGATGTTCCTCGC
The DNA here is from genome assembly GCF_023897955.1 of Schistocerca gregaria. Classification (NCBI taxonomy): domain Eukaryota; kingdom Metazoa; phylum Arthropoda; class Insecta; order Orthoptera; family Acrididae; genus Schistocerca; species Schistocerca gregaria. The sequence continues at coordinate 672,062,326 of NC_064921.1, read as the reverse complement.
TCTACGGCGGCCACTACCTACTGGCTACCAGCTACCGACTACAGCCCACACGCAAATCGCCCCCTGGACGTCAGGCGCGATCCGAGTAGGCGAGAGCGGCGCGGCGCTATCAGAGTATTTATGAACAGTAATTTTCTTATTTGAAGTTGTAGTATGCATCCTGCAGTTATGTATTGAAGTTTGTATACTTCCCCACAGTCGTTTAATGAACAAAGTAAGAGCATATGGACTATCAGACCAATTGTGTGATTGGATTAAAGAGTTCCTAGACAACAGAACGCAGCATGTCATTCTCAATGGAGAGAAGTCTTCCGAAGTAAGTGTGATTTCAGGTGTGCCGCAGGGGAGTGTCGTAGCACTGTTGCTATTCACAATATACATAAATGACTTTGTGGATAACATTGGAAGTTCACTGAGGCTTTTTGCAGATGATGCTGTAGTATATCGAGATGTTGTAAGAAAGGAAAATTGTACTGAAATACAGGAGGATCTGCAACGAATTGACTCATGGTGCAGGAAATGGCAATTGAATCTCAATATAGACAAGTGTAATGTGCTGCAAATACATAGAAAGAAAGATCCTTTATCATTTAGCTACAATATAGCAGGTCAGCAACTGGAAGCAGTTAATTCCATAAATTATCTGGGAGTACGCATTAGGAGTGATTTAAAATGGAATGATCATATAAAGTTGATCGTTGGCAAAGCAGATGCCAGACTGAGATTCATTGGAAGAATCCTAAGGAAATGCAATCCGAAAACAAAGGAAGTAGGTTACAGTACACTTGTTCGCCCAATGCTTGAATATTGCTCACCAGTGTGGGATCCGTACCAGATAGGGTTGATAGAAGAGATAGAGAAGACCCAACAGAGAGCAGCGCACTTCGTTACAGGATCATTCAGTAATCGCGAAAGCGTTACAGCGATGACAGATAAACTCTAGTGGAAGACTCTGCAGGAGAGACGCTCAGTAGCTCGGTATGGGCTTTTGTTGAAGTTTTGAGAACATAATTTCACCGAGGAGTCAAGCAGTATATTGCTCCCTCTTACATATATCTCGCAAAGAGACCCTGAGGATAAAATCAGAGAGATTAGAGCCCACACGGAGGCATACCGATAATCTTTTTTTCCACGAACAATACGAGACTAGAATAGAAGGGAGAACCGATAGGGGTACTCAATGTACCCTCCGCCACACACCGTCAGGTGGCTTGCGGAGTATGGATGTAGATGTAGATGAATGTGATTCAAGAGCTGTAAAATCGAGTTGCAAGTGGAAAAAGCTCTAATATTGTCTTCTCTTTGGGTTTAACAAAGGCAGTGAAGGCAACTCTAAACCTCGTTATTCTGTGTGGGGCGAGTGCTTTTGTGCAAAATGCGTCAGAAAATGGTATTTCCTTGTTTCACGAATCGTTCTAGCATGAGTGATTTTACACATGGAGGAATACACAATAACTGACATACATGATGAATTGTGACCGATTTAAACATTGTGTGACATTTGCATTAATAGGGAAGATTCAGAAGTCGGGAACAGGAGTACTGCATGTTCTAATTCAAAGCAGCAAAAATCAAACGAGTGACTGTTACTGCATTTTTGATTGAACGTCGTCAGTTCGCCTACTGAGCATTCCCCTGCATATTGTTAGTGGTGACGAGCTATGATGCCTTTATATTAACTTCTTAAAAGTAAATTAATGGCCGGACCCCATCGAAAGACGTATACTCGAGCAAAGGGCAGTGAGAAACAATACTTTGTATCTGGTTGCTCAAAAAGAGTACTGCGCGCTAAAAACTTCTCCCCAGCCTTGCGTCCAGCAGATATGGTATTTTGCTGCCAATAACTTGAGACACTTTTCGATCAAATTGTAAGAAATATGACCGACAAAAGTCCGTCATATCTTGCTACCACTCGATAACGCACTCTACTGATTTCACAAATAAAACTATCCAGAAATTTGTTTCAGAAGTCATGCATCATCCACTTGTCCTTATCATCTTATGCCCTCAAATGTTTACCTTTCCCACACCTTTCCGAAAAACTGTCAAGAATAATTCTTCCTGGATAACAAAGTATTTCCAACCGAGTTTGACAGCACTTTTAACTCATATCTAGTAGACTTCCACAGGTGTGGAATCATTAAACTGTCTTTCCAACCGAGTTTGACAGCACTTTTAACTTAGATCTAGTAGATGTCGACAGGTGTGGAATCAGTAAATTATCTGAGCACTGTCAGACTTTTTGGGTCTACACACTTTCCTCAGATGCTGGATCTGTGTAATTAATGATCTCTGGCAACTTTTGACGTCATTAGTCAAAACCGACAAGTTGTATCCCGTTCTTCAGTAGATTGTTTCCTTCTGTGGTTAAGAGTTTCTTCATTGTTACCTTTTCCACTGAATGTGTATACATTTTAAAAATAGTTTGCTCATGTATCATTCAAAATTATCATTTTAAGACCATGCTCTTTAGGCTTTTTCGCATTTACCTCCTAAGTTTACACCTTCTGTCGAAATCCGATGTATATTTCATCTATGCATGTATATTCGTCATTTAAATACATTATTGGCAGTTCTCTAGAAACTTCTAGAATATCCATAAAATGCCACTGTTGTATAGAATTCTTTACTTGTCGTTGCACTGGTATCATCGAAATGAAGGTAAGCTAAAACCAAACTTACATATTTAAAGAAGATTATACATTTGAATATCAACCAACCTGTACCACCTATTGCAAACATTGCTTTTAAATGTTCATTGTTTGATTTATACATAGATGAAAAAACAAATTCCCTATGAATGGTTTCAGGTCTCCAAGATTTAATTCTTGATATTCAATCTCGTTTTGCTACTTTAGCCTGTCTCTCACTTGTTGCAGCTTACTGTTGGTATGCACCACTACCTCTGTTCGTATTACATTTGTGAAAATTACTTTCCAGTTATTTTTCACTGTCTTATGTGGAGAAAGCGTTCTCCCTGCACCAACTGTGCTTGGCAAAAGTGTAACTGTATTTGGTCTCCTTCTTCAGATGTGTCTTGCTGCTCTCGTGTTATACCATTTATGTCCATTTTTTTGCAAAGTAATATAATGCACTTTCGTTATTTTCCATTGGTGGATCATGCTCTATTTTCAGAGAAAAGCGACTCTTCTCTGATACCTCCTTATCTACTTAAGTACTCTCATCATCTTCAGTTTCAGCATTACTATCAAAATCACAGATCAAATCTGCACTTAAATGATCATTACCACTACATTAACTTTGTTCTACATCTATAGCGTTCTGTAACTGACCACCAAATTTTGGAACATTAACCCACATCGACCAGGATGCCATGGTTATTAAAAAAGAAAAATAACACAATATGAAAGCAGTAATCCAGTATAGGATGTGGGATATATTCTGGCCCAGACCATACTCAAAGGAGTATCATTTGTCATTCCTTTCCTCCAAGTATATAACTGCAGCTCATAACAATTAATAACCAACTGATACAAAGATAGTGAGAGGAGCTGCTGTGTTGGGTGATGGATAAAGGAATTGTTGTAGCACGTGTGTGAGGCTGGGGTAGAAAATACCCCAAGTCCAAGTTTACAGGTCCGTCATCCCACATCACATCACATGAGTTCAAGTAGCCCAGTATCATGTGGCAGTGATTTTTAAACTGATAAAAAGTCGCACTTTCTGACCGCTAAATAGTGATAATAACATCAGTGACGATGATAAAAGATAGCGAGGCCATAGATGATTATTAATGAGCAATCCAGTATGCACTAATTAATTAGTAGCCGTCTGCCTGTCTATGTTGAGTTCTGAAAGAGACTAGATGCATGTGTTAAAAATGTACACATGCCAAGTTTCATTAACCTTGTGAATGTAATAATACCAGAGAAGGAAAGTTGCTACTCACCATACAGCAGAGATGTTGAGTCGCGACAGGCACAACAAAAAGATTCACACAATGATAGCTTTCCGCCATTAAGGCCTTTGTCAGCAGTAGACACAGCAGTAGACAGAGCTGAAACCACACTGTGAGCAGCAGCACCAGTGCATGATGCTCTCTGAGACTGTAGACATGTGTGCAAGTTGCGTTTGTGTGTGTGTGTGTGTGTGTGTGTGTGTGTGTGTGTGTGTGTGTGTCTATTGCTGACAAAGGCCTTAATGACGGAAAGCTATAATTGTGTGAATCTCCTTGTTGTGTCTGGCCCGACTCAGCATCTTCACTGTATGGCGAGTAGCAACTTTCCTTCTCTGGTATTATTACATTCCATCCTGGATTTTCCATTGTTTCGTTTTGACCTTGTGAATTTTTACATAAAAGTTGTGTATGACAATAAATTCAGGACAGTTTCAAAACTTTGTTTAAACATTTATTTATTAGTCCATGAAAGGACATTGTAACAAATGACTGGATGATCATGACAACCTGCAAGGATACCAGTAATAAAAGAGGAAAACACCAATGTGTCACTGCAGTGTTAAAGAGGTGTAAGAAATTATTTCAAGAAGGGACATAAAAGCATTTCTAATTTTTATGTCTATGTATTCACAACAAAATCTTATCGTTCCTTTTTTTCATCGTTAGCTATGGTGACTATTCCAATAGCCGAAACCTGTCCTTTGTTCAGCCGTCTTCAGGCTGCTGCCTCGGAGTGCAGCGGCAGTGGGGAGTCTGGTGCGTCGCATGGTGCACCCCAGGTGTTAGATGCTTCACCCACTGTCCCTGCTGTCGAGACATCTTCGCGGGTACCGGGCGCGGTTGGGCCACCCTCTCCCCAAGGGGAGTGGCGGGTTCAGCGGCGTTCGCGGCGCACGAGGCGGAGGGTCAATGTGGAGGCTGGCCGTGTGGCATCGCCCGCTCTGCCTGTGAGTGGACATGTGGCTGCTCCTTCAGCAAGGTCCGAGCAGGCACACGGGGGGAGGGGTTTATTAGTTATTGGGAGCTCCAACGTTAGGCGGGTGATGGAGCCCCTTAGGGAAATAGCGGAAAGGTCGGGGAAGAAGGCCAGTGTTCACTCTGTCTGCTTGCCGGGGGGTCTCATCCGAGATGTGGAGGAGGCCCTACCGGCGGCGATAGAGAGCACTGGGTGCACCCAACTGCAAATTGTTGCTCATGTCGGCACCAATGACTCTTGCCGTCTGGGTTCAGAGGTCATCCTCAGTTCGTACAGGCGGTTGGCGGAGTTGGTGAAGGTGGAAAGCCTCGCTCGCGGGGTGGAATCAGAGCTAACTATTTGTAGTATCGTTCCGAGAACCGATCGCGGTCCTCTGGTTTGGAGCCGAGTGGAAGGCTTAAACCAGAGGCTCAGACGATTCTGCGGAGAGCTGGGGTGCAAATTTCTCGACCTCCGCTATCGGGTGGAGAAATGTAGGGTCCCCCTGAATAGGTCAGGCGTGCACTACACGCCGGAAGCGGCTACGAGGGTAGCGGAGTACATGTGGAGTGCACATGGGGTTTTTTTAGGTTAGAGAATTCCCTCCCTAGGCCCGACAAGACGCCTCCTGAGACGCGGCAAGGCAGGAGTAGGCAAAATGCAACAAGGAATAACAATATTAATGTGCTAATAGTAAACTGCAGGAACGTCTATAGAAAGGTCCCAGAACTGCTCTCATTAATAAACGGTCACAACGCCCATATAGTACTAGGAACAGAAAGTTGGCTGAAACCAGACGTAAACAGTAATGAAATCCTAAACTCTGATTGGAATGTATACCGCAGAGATAGGCTGGACAGTGAAGGGGGAGGCGTGTTTATAGCGATAAGAAGTGCAATAGTATCGAAGGAAATTGACGGAGATTCGAATTGTGAAATGATTTGGGTGAAGGTCACGCTTAAAGCAGGCTCAGACATGGTAATTGGATGTCTCTATAGGCCCCCGGGCTCAGCAGCTGTTGTGGCTCAGCACCTGAAGAATAATTTGGAAAATATTTCGAGTAGATTTCCCCACCATGTTATAGTTCTCGGTGGAGACTTTAATTTGCCAGATATAGACTGGGAGACTCAAACGTTCATAACGGGTGGCAGGGACAAAGAATCCAGTGAAATATTTTTAAGTGCTTTATCTGAAAACTACCTTGAGCAGTTAAACAGAAAACCGACTCGTGGCGATAATATATTAGACCTTCTGGTGACAAACAGACCCGAACTATTTGAATCAGTTAATGCAGAACAGGGAATCAGCGATCATAAAGCGGTTACTGCGTCGATGATTTCAGCTGTAAATAGAAATATTAAAAAAGGTAGGAAGATTTTTCTGTTTAGCAAAAGTGACAAAAAGCAGATTACAGAGTACCTGACGGCTCAACACAACAGTTTTGTCTCAAGTGCAGATAGTGTTGAGGATCAGTGGACAAAGTTCAAAACCATGGTACAATATGCGTTAGATGAGTATGTGCCAAGCAAGATCGTAAGAGATGGAAAAGAGCCACCGTGGTACAACAACCGAGTTAGAAAACTGCTGCGGAAGCAAAGGGAACCTCACAGCAAACATAAACATAGCCAAAGCCTTGCAGACAAACAAAAATTACGTGAAGCGAAATGTAGTGTGAGGAGGGCTATGCGAGAGGCTTTCAATGAATTCGAAAGTAAAGTTCTATGTACTGACTTGGCAGGAAATCCTAAGAAATTTTGGTCCTATGTCAAAGCGGTAGGTGGATCAAAACAAAATGTCCGGACACTCTGTGACCAAAATGGTACTGAAACAGAGGATGACAGACTAAAGGCCGAATTACTAAATGTCTTCTTCCAAAGCTGTTTCACAGAGGAAGACTGCACTGTGCTTCCTTCTCTAGATTGTCGCACAGTTGACAAAATGGTAGATATCGAAATAGGCGACAGAGGGATAGAGAAACAATTAAAATCGCTCAAAAGAGGAAAGGCCGCTGGTCCTGATGGGATACCAGTTCGATTTTACACAGAGTACGCGAAGGAACTTGCCCCCCTTCTTGCAGCGGTGTACCGTAGGTCTCTAGAAGAGCGAAGCGTTCCAAAGGATTGGAAAAGGGCACAGGTCATCCCCGTTCTCAAGAACAGACGTCGAACAGATGTGCAGAACTATAGACCTATATCTCTAACGTCGATCAGTTGTAGAATTTTGGAACACGTATTATGTTCGAGTATAATGTCTTTTCTGGAGACTAGAAATCTACTCTGTAGGAATCAGCATGGGTTTCGAAAAAGGCCTTAGACACGGGTTCACAGGTAGATGCCGTGTTTCTTGACTTCCACAAGGCGTTAGACACAGTTCCGCACAGTCGTTTAATGAACAAAGTAATAGCATACGGACTATCAGATCAATTGTATGATTCGATTGAGGAGTTCCTAGATAACAGAAGGCAGCATGTCATTCTCAATGGAGAGAAGTCTTCCGAAGTAAGAGTGATTTCAGGTGTGCCGCAGGGGAGTGTCATAGGACCGTTGCTATTCACAATATACATAAATGACCTGGTGGATGACATCGGAAGTTCACTGAGGCTTTTTGCAGATGATGCTGTGGTGTATCGAGAGGTTGCAACAATGGAAAATTGTACTGAAATGCAGGAGGATCTGCAGCGAATTGACGCATGGTGCACGGAATGGCAATTGAATCTCAATGTAGCGAAGTGTAATGTGATGCGAATACATAGAAAGATAGGTCCCTTATCATTTAGCTACAAAATAGCAGGTCAGCAACTGGAAGCAGTTAATTCCATAAATTATCTGGGAGTATGCATTAGGAGTGATTTAAAATGGAATGATCATATAAAGTTGATCGTCGGTAAAGCAGATGCCAGACTGAGATTCATTGGAAGAATCCTAAGGAAATGCAATCCGACAACAAAGGAAGTAGGTTACAGTACGCTTGTTCGCCCAATGCTTGAATACTGCTCAGCAGTGTGGGATCCGCACCAGGTAGGGTTGATAGAAGAGATAGAGAAGATCCAACGGAGAGCAGCGCGCTTCGTTACAGGATCATTTAGTAATTGCAAAAGCGTTACGGAGATGATAGATAAACTCCAGTGGAAGACTCTGCAGGAGAGACGCTCAGTAGCTCGGTACGGGCTTTTGTTAAAGTTTCGAGAACATACCTTCACCGAAGAGTCAAGCAGTATATTGCTCCCTCCTACGTATATCTCGCGAAGAGACCATGAGGATAAAATCAGAGAGATTAGAGCCCACACAGAAGCATACCGGCAATCCTTCTTTCCACGTACAATACGAGACTGGAATAGAAGGGAGAACAAATAGAGGTACTCAGGGTACCCTCCGCCACACACTGTCAGGTGGCTTGCGGAGTACGGATGTAGATGTAGATGTAGATGTAGAATCTTAAAAATCATTCAACCTTTAAATAATATTTCCATTATCATTTCCAAATCCTTTTTTCCAATAATTTTTCTGTAAATGGCGGTTGAACAGTGACCTTGATCTCCAAAAATTTTATGTGTAGGTACAATAAAAATTAGAATGCATTATTGGAGATTAACAGTGTGCTAATAGTTATTTTTTTGCATAGTTATGGTATATGAGGAAGGAAGATGGAAAAGCCAATTAATAATTACTGGGAATAAGAACATTTAAACCATCCAAATATAATGGAAATTGCAAAATTCTGTATTATAAGAAAATGTGCACAAAACTTCATTCAAGGTAGGGTCAAGAGTATTGATGAATTTTGTGCACGTGAGAGCAATTCCACCATTATCCTACCCTCTGTTCAATATATCAACCTTCATAGGAGGTAACAAAGTACAACCTTGTAATGATTAGTCTTGTAGTGTTTGTTACGTGGTACTACCAGAATTATGTAGCACCATATTACAAGCAAAAAGTAATTTCTAAAAATACAAAAAAAATTCTATAAGAATTTTAAAAATCTTATATATTCAAATATTATGTGTGTTTGTCAAAAATGGAATCCAACAACAAACAACAAATAATTAATAGTAATCGTGAAAATGAAGTATCTACAATTCTGAGAATAAGAGATGAAAATAATGAATCCCAACAAGTTGGTAATTAGCCAAATAATGAGAATATTCAGTTAAACTCTATTATTATTAGTGAATCACACGTGACTTTGGGAATTATATGTGGCTCACACTTGATGAGACAGGGTCTCAGTCAATGTTGGAGGTTGCAGTTTTTGATAGTAATGATGAAAGAAATAATGACAAGCTTCATGACTCAGTTTTGAGCGAATGAGGTGGGCTCGCAAGAATGAGTAATTTGGTAGATGGGTGCCTAATGTTAGGAATGAGATTGAGAGTAATCATATTGAAAATGAGTTCAGAGCTGTCTAGCATGCATATAGAATTGACCAACATACGTTCATAAAGTGCTGGTGCACGAAAATAAGTACTGAAATTGCCATGGTACGGTCAGATAATACGAATTTGCGAATGAAAGTGGTTGCTTGAATGTAAAATTAACTTCAAAAATTGAGACTCATGCAACAGAAATGAACAATCTCGGTCAGAATCTTTCTAAGCGTATTAACTTGGTAGAACAAAAAGTCTATAGGTTAGTTGATCATCTTTAAACTTTGCATAATAATTGGAGTACAGATCTAACAGGGACCACTAACGAACATGAAATGAAGTTTTCTAGTATGAATATGCAGTTAAAACAAAAGTTGCCAGGCATAAAAAAGAAACAGAAAAAGATACAGACCAAGTTCAAACGTTGTATAGGCACAAGAAGCCTTGCAAAACTAGCTCATAAATCTGACCGAATTGGTCACGAATGTGCAAACAAAATGTAGCAGAATTTGTGTTGACTTTTGGAGAATTGGCAGAGATGTTGGTCTTTTAAAACTGGGTCATATGTTTCTAACATCAGAACATGAAGGGCTTATGAAGGATATAAAGAAATTAAACGAAGGAACTGAAGCGAAAATATCCGAATGATAACAAGCTCACAGAAAAGTGTATCCAAGAATAGAGGACTAGCGTCAAGGCCGTAAAGTAAATAATTAGTAATTGTGAAACGAAAATGTTTTCTAAAATTGACAATGACATAAAAAAGATCAAAGATGAAATTCTGTCTGAGGTAATAAGCGAGAAGTATAGTTCAAACGGACAGTCTGTAGCTACTAATCATAGTCGGTCAGCTATAGAAAATAATCGCACGAACACCGTTTCGCCACGATCAGAGAATGATACAGGTGAACCGGAACAATTGCAAATAATAATGCGAAAATGCCAGCGTTGTCGAATACCGCCACGCCATCAACAAAGTGGCGGAGAAAGACATCACAGTCAAATGAAATAGCACAAGGAATACTATCAGTCCTCATTGATGAAGGTTTGCTCAATCACAGACAATTTCCGATCTTTTTGCAGGAACCGCAAAGACACCAAATGGTATTTTTGCGAACATTTAGAGACGTGTTACCCCGACATTGGTCCGAACGACAAAAGAATCCAATTCGTTGTAGGACGGATTCTGGATGACACCCATTAACAGGCAGCGAAAGAAGGCGACAATTGTCGCCCATACGAAGTATTCGAATAAGCCTTTTTAGCGAAACACTGGTCGTAGGGAATACAAGAGAGATTTTGAGTGGAGGTCTTTGAGCCGCAACCTTTCAATGCGAAAATATTTAAACATGACAAGATTTTGGAGTAACCCGATGTCACATGTTGACAGGTTAAGAAAATTAAAAGGATAGTTACCCACACACACATGTGAAGAAGTGGTCGCAGTTCTGGCTTACGACTTAGAATCTTATTTCTCCATAGTCGATTCCACTTATCTGAAATATGACTGCAGCCCTAAGACAACCGATTACAATCGTAAAATCACTCAGGCGCGTCCGAAAATAAATTTTAACAACTACAACAACAATGGCAATAATGACAGTGGGGGCAGCTACAACATCAATAAAGGTAGCAACCACTGCAACCAATATGGTAACGCACAACAAGCGTATCATCCATATGCACAAGCCCAGGGGTATGGTGAGAACCACAATTTCGGAATTAACCGAAGAAACGGTAGCAGAGGCGATAACGGCTGGGGATGCAATTAAATCCTGGTTCTCAACAACGCATTAACCACAGTGGATGGAAAATGCGTATGGCCCAACTGCAATGCACAACAAAATTTCAGTAATAGTAATAATAAACCACCGAGTAAGTACAGTAATAACAGTGGTTATGGGGGCTGGAGAAAACCAGAACAGGATTATGCTGCCCCCGATCAAATATAAGGCCGTATGTGGAACAATTCTGAACCCACGGTACACATAGTTGATGTGAAGATGATGGGATTAACCCCCCACCTCCGCCACATCGGTTGGGCCAAGTTCCCTGCCAACGATCTTGACAGGAACTGGGACCTAAGACTTTTCAATAGCTATTTGATTAGATATGACCAGAATAATGACATGAGGGATGATTTTTATACAGATGTAATAAGTGTAATATTAAAGGATCAGTGGTCTAAGTACAAGATATTATAAACGCCAAACTTGGCAACACAGACACATAGGTTGTGCTAGACGCTGGTGCAGTGGCGAATTTAATTTCGCAAAATCTGTTTGACAAACTGCAGAACAAATTCAATTTACCTACTTCACTAGTACAAAATTATCACATTATAGCTGTACTGGGTAGTAAATAAAAATTTGTCAGGCTGCAAACTTGTTTACCTATTAACATAAATAAAAACATATTTACACACACATTTTTAGTAGTCGAAAAATTAATTGTTAACAGTCTGTTAAGCATGGAATTTTTCAAGAAGTATCAGGTAAGGATTGATCTAGCGAAAGCTAAGTGCCATTTATATGTTGATGAATAACCTATTTCAGTTGATTTGTTGAAAACGAAGGCAAAGGTCCACAGGCATTTGACAAGCATGGTTAATATTCAGTTGATGTTTCCTGAAAATTTGTATATACTTGAAACATTTTACGATCAAAATGTGGAGAAGGTGATCACACCTAAATATATACCAAATAGTTGAAGACTCAACCACGTTTAACACAAGAATAGAAAAATGGTTACATGCCCCATTGAAACAATTCTCACATGTGTTTGGAGGAAAACTGAATGTAATAAAGGGGAACATGTAGCAAATGAAGGTATATCCACATGCAACTTCTTGTCACATGTCATACACAATTCAATTGACTAAAAAAAGAGGCTGTCAAAAAAGAGATTGAGCGCATGATTAAGTGGAATGTAATTGAACCATCACATTTGCCATAATGCATTCCAATTTTAGCAGTAGCCAAACTGAAAGTTACTGTTCGCCTTGTGCTAGATGCCAGGGAAATAAATTGTCATACCAATAAGAATCAGACCAGACAATACTGAAGAGCTAGTGTTAAGTACTTGACCTCAATTGACCTCTGGGCCTGATACTGCCAAATTTTACTTCACCCTGAAATACACTCGTGTATTGCCTTTGTGTCCAACAGTAGAAGTTACCAATTCTGCATTGTGCCACTTGGCGTTAACGTAAGTGCCGGCTTATTTATTGCAGCATTAGGTATAGTGCTTAGGCCAGAACTTTATGAGTCAAGTCACTGTATTTGTGGATGACTTCTTATCGCCACCCCCAAGCGGGAAGCTCATGAGCAAATACTTAGAAGTGTTAGGAAGGTTCTCTGAATATGAAGTTGCATCTAACTTGAAAAAATCTGAGTTCACGTGGGAAGAGATAACATTTTTAGGCCACATCATCTCTCCTACTGGGGTTAGACCTGGTCCCAACAAGCCAGACGCAATTAAACATTTTCCTAGCCACAGAGAAAGAAACAACCAAAACCATTTCTAGGCATAGCATCATTTTTTTCCAAAATTCGTGCCCAGTCTGCTATTAAATAGCGATGCTCTTCTGAATTTATTGGGGAAAAATCACATATGGTAGTGGACACCCAAGTGCCAAGATAATTTTGAGGCAATTAAACAGGTTTTAATAAACTGAGACATTTCTGCTGCCTCATCACAAGGACCGAGGAGAATATTTTTTCAAATCACAACAAAACAGGGACATCAAAACAGACATCATAAGTTCCTTACCGAAAGTGAACGAGCTTATTCAGTTACACAAACCGAGGCATGAGCAATAATATGGGCTTTTCTAAAATTTCAGTATTTCTTTTGGGGAAATCACACTATGGTATGAAACTTCCTGGCAGATTAAATCTGTGTGCCCGACCGAGACTCGACTTGGGACCTTTGCTTTCATGGGCAAGTGCTCTACCATCTGAGCTACCGAAGCACGACTCACGCCCGCTCCTCACAGCTTTACTTCTGCCAGTATCTCGTCTCCTACCTTCCAAACATAACAGAAGCTCTCCTGAGAACATTGCAGAACTAGCACTCCTGAAAGAGAGGATACTGGGGAGACATGGCTTAGCCACAGCCTGGGGAATGTTTCCAGAATGCAAGGTTCGCAGGAGAGCTTCTGTAAAGTTTGGAAGGTAGGAGACGAGATACTGGCAGATGTAAAGGTGTGAGGACCACGAGTGAGTCGTGCTTCGGTAGCTCAGATGGTAGAGCACTTGCCCACAGAAGGCAAAGGTCCCGAGTTTGAGTCTTGGTCGGGCACACGGTTTTAATCTTTCTGGAAGTTTCATATCAGCGCACACTCCGCTGCAGAGTGAAAATCTCGTTCTGCACACTAAGGTATCTTGCGATCATGAAACGCTTTCATTCCTAATCGCATGCAAATTACTACAGAAACGGTTAGCCAGATGGTGCCAGTTCTTACAAGGGTTCGATATGGAAGTAATTTATGTCAAGGGTTAACATAATATTTTGGTAGATGCCATGGCTAGACTTTTGGAAGGGTAGAGCGAGTATGTGGAACTTACGGAGCAGATCTGAGATTTCTGAGTACACCTTATGCACGATGGTTCTTTTAGATGTTATTATCTTAAGATGGGCAGGAATATGCCTGGGTACAAGAAGAGGACGAATGGTGACATAAGGTAAGGCAGCAGTTTGTGCACAATAACAACACTAAACCAGAGACACGACACAAATTGCACAATGGAGTATTATTTTACCAGAGAATGCCTGATTCTCATAACTGATCTGTCTGTTTGCCAGAAAAATACATCAACGGCTGTATACAGTACACAAACAGTGTATGGGGACATTATGAAGTGACAAAGTGCACTAGTAAAATCACAACCCACTGTTATTTCCCAAATATTAGAAAAAGGATATTGCACGTAATCAGGAAATGCATTTTATATCAAAAACATCCACATAAATCACGTCTTAATGAACTGCATGCAATCATACCAACAAACCCCAGAGAGACCTCATGCCTATTGACGTAGCTATAACGTTTTCAATCACCAGAGGAGCTGCAAAATACGTAATCACCTTATATGATATATTTTCAAAACACTTAAAAAGTATACTACCAAATCTCTTGCAGCGGGATCCATAATAAAGAAAAAGTAGGAAATTGTTTTGTTCGAGTTAAATAACTTTTTTGCAGCAATAAGCACCTTCCTATAGATCTTTTTGTATCTATGATAAATACATACTGATAGATCTATACTAGAAAAAATTTTCTGAGCACATAATTTTTATTTGGTAGTATTTCAGGGGAGTGATTGAAAGCCTGGTGATTTTCAGTATGATATCCATACACATTCAGCATCAGCGTGTCAGAGTCAGTTAAAGAAAATTAAAAATCTTTTTCTGTTGTCCTAGCTTAATTGGAACACGAATTATAAAGAAAGCAACATTGTTCCGTAAGTCAAAAATTTGTCATTATTTCAATTTTTTAAAGTCCATTACTCAGTAACATTTCATCAGAAAAATGTAAAAAAATTAATTTGTGGTACTATTTATGAGTACTATAGGCATACTTAATTTCATTTAAATCCAAGAGGGTAAGGTTGAAAATGATGGTTTCATTTGTTCATTTGACGTGGAATGACCCATTAGTGACATATCCAGTACAGTATATTATATTAATGATTTTGACGAGTGTCCTGTAAATTAAGTCAGTGGACAATGAACTTACATTCCATTCTATTCCTTATAGTGTAGCTTATGTCACTGAACTAAGGAGATTCTGTTGTTTTTACATGTATTTCATAATCATTCTTCTTTTGTGATTATTTAATAATGCTAGCGACGCACAAATTGAACCTTTTAACTGATTATATAGAAAACTGATTAAACACAATCTTTAATTTTACGCTTGCTTTCTTGCCGCTTGTGCCTAGTGTCGCAGCAAGAGGCAGATGGTAACAATTTTCACAGCAGTGAGTTGCGATACTGATATGTTAGACTGTGGTAACATCTAGTTAAACTTTTTGTGTCATCCGCTTCGGTAGCTGCGTAGTGACCACAGCGCATTGCTAACCGAATTTGGCTCGCTTCTATGCCTTCTAGGAGTTGTTGCAGGATTCGATTCCCAGTGGAGTCGGAGATTTTCTTCGCTTGTGGGGCTGAGTGTTGTGCTGTGTACATGTTCATATCGTTAGAAATGACATTCTGCTCTAAAGCCTAGTTTACACGACGACACTAGGTTCCTGGCAACTGCGTTACCGCCCACTGCGCATGCGAGCCGCGCTTTTACGCAACTCCTCAGTGAAACTAAACAGTTTCGGCGTGTTCCAGTTTTGGTGACACTAGTTGCATGGATTTTGAGATTATGCGTGTTCGTAGAGTGAAGAAAAACTGAAATATGAAGTCGGGAACGGAGAATAATGTTCGCTTTTCGGATATCTATGCTTTGCATAGGTTTTTGTGGGATTTCAGTGATGCTGATTACAAAAATAAACAACATATTGCTGCTTTTGAGACCGTCACGTGAGATCAGAACAAATAGTTTGACAATATCTGAGCTGCAGGGCAAAATTTATTGAATTAGGAGCACATATACAACTGAATTAAGAAAAATACAAGCAAATGTATGCCTAATTCTAGCTGTAGAAATGCTCTTATCTACAAACTAAAATCCCATCCTCCGAATTGGCCGACTCTTTTTAAAAGGAGTGTTGTTGACAGGTTTGAAGACTACACAGATCAAGAAGCTACATTATTTATTCAATATTCATCTATTTAAAAAGTCGCAGCAGTACTCACCATTCACATATGGTTGAATTTTGAAGTATTGCCACTGTACAGATCTATCTTTAAGGCAGTGCGATCTGCTTCGAATAATTACTGCTGTTAATGTTAATAATTGTTACTGTTAATAATTACTGGAGTTAATGAAAAAGTGTCATCACCAACTAAAATAGCATCTTATAGCATTCAGAGCGTTCTCGATTATATTGCATGCAATGCGATACGTAATTTCAGTTCTGGCTACAGTGCTTCATTCGTTATAATATCTTTATTCCTTATCACATAATTAACTCTATTTAGAAGAAACTTTAACAGTTCTGGTGACAATCTAAGATAATTAAAAGAACTTCTTGGGTCTTCCATTACAAATTATTTCAGCAGGGATGCTGAGCAACCGAGCTGACGTCTATTCTTCATCCAGTCACGAATCGAAGAATGTTTCTTTCTTTTCTTATGCAGCAATTCCACGCAACAAGCTTTAACTCCATCACAACTCGTGCGACGTAGTGCTCTACCATCTGAGCTACCGAAGCACGACTCACGCCCGCTCCTCACAGCTTTACTTCTGCCAGTATCTCGTCTCCTACCTTCCAAACATAACAGAAGCTCTCCTGAGAACATTGCAGAACTAGCACTCCTGAAAGAGAGGATACTGGGGAGACATGGCTTAGCCACAGCCTGGGGAATGTTTCCAGAATGCAAGGTTCGCAGGAGAGCTTCTGTAAAGTTTGGAAGGTAGGAGACGAGATACTGGCAGATGTAAAGGTGTGAGGACCACGAGTGAGTCGTGCTTCGGTAGCTCAGATGGTAGAGCACTTGCCCACAGAAGGCAAAGGTCCCGAGTTTGAGTCTTGGTCGGGCACACGGTTTTAATCTTTCTGGAAGTTTCATATCAGCGCACACTCCGCTGCAGAGTGAAAATCTCGTTCTGCACACTAAGGTATCTTGCGATCATGAAACGCTTTCATTCCTAATCGCATGCAAATTACTACAGAAACGGTTAGCCAGATGGTGCCAGTTCTTACAAGGGTTCGATATGGAAGTAATTTATGTCAAGGGTTAACATAATATTTTGGTAGATGCCATGGCTAGACTTTTGGAAGGGTAGAGCGAGTATGTGGAACTTACGGAGCAGATCTGAGATTTCTGAGTACACCTTATGCACGATGGTTCTTTTAGATGTTATTATCTTAAGATGGGCAGGAATATGCCTGGGTACAAGAAGAGGACGAATGGTGACATAAGGTAAGGCAGCAGTTTGTGCACAATAACAACACTAAACCAGAGACACGACACAAATTGCACAGTGGAGTATTATTTTACCAGAGAATGCCTGATTCTCATAACTGATCTGTCTGTTTGCCAGAAAAATACATCAACGGCTGTATACAGTACACAAACAGTGTATGGGGACATTATGAAGTGACAAAGTGCACTAGTAAAATCACAACCCACTGTTATTTCCCAAATATTAGAAAAAGGATATTGCACGTAATCAGGAAATGCATTTTATATCAAAAACATCCACATAAATCACGTCTTAATGAACTGCATGCAATCATACCAACAAACCCCAGAGAGACCTCATGCCTATTGACGTAGCTATAACGTTTTCAATCACCAGAGGAGCTGCAAAATACGTAATCACCTTATATGATATATTTTCAAAACACTTAAAAAGTATACTACCAAATCTCTTGCAGCGGGATCCATAATAAAGAAAAAGTAGGAAATTGTTTTGTTCGAGTCAGCAAGCCAGAAGCCATAACCAGTGACAATGTTACCATTTTTACAGGCGCCAGTAGGAAGAATTTGCTAACTCTTATGGTATAAAACATATTTTACATCTACATTCCGCCCAGAAGCAAACCCCCTTAAATGGGTATTTGAGAATGCAATAGATTCATCAGAACATACATTACCCTAAACACAGCAAATGGAGATAGTATATAACACATATCAAACCAATAGTAAAAAACAAAATGCCTCACATACACTCCTGGAAATGGAAAAAAGAACACATTGACACCGGTGCGTCAGACCCACCATACTTGCTCCGGACACCGCGAGAGGGCTGTACAAGCAATGATCACACGCAAGGCACAGCGGACACACCAGGAACCGCGGTGTTGGCCGTCGAATGGCGCTAGCTGTGCAGCATTTGTGCACCGCCGCCGTCAGTGTCAGCCAGTTTGCCGTGGCATATGGAGCTCCATCGTAGTCTTTAACACTGGTAGCATGCCGCGACAGCGTGGACGTGAACCGTATGTGCAGTTGACGGACTTTGAGCGAGGGCGTATAGTGGGCATGCGGGACGCCGGGTGGATGTACCGCCGAATTGCTCAACACGTGGGGCGTGAGATCTCCACAGTACATCGATGTTGTCGCCAGTGGGCGGCGGAAGGTGCATGTGCCCGTCGACCTGGGACCGGACCGCAGCGACGCACGGATGCACGCCAAGACCGTAGGATCCTACGCAGTGCAGTAGGGGACCGCACCGCCACTTCCCAGCAAATTAGGGACACTGTTGCTCCTGGGGTATCGGCGAGGACCATTCGCAACCCTCTCCATGAAGCTGGGCTACGGTCCCGCACACCGTTAGGCCGTCTTCCGCTCACTCCCCAACATCGTGCAGCCCGCCTCCAGTGGTGTCGCGACAGGCGTGAATGGAGGGACGAATGGAGACGTGTCGTCTTCAGCGATGAGAGTCGCTTCTACCTTGGTGCCAATGATGGTCGTATGCGTGTATGGCGCCGTGCAGGAGAGCGCCACAATCAGGACTGCATACGACCGAGGCACACAGGGCCAACACCCGGCATCATGGTGTGGGGAGCGATCTCCTACACTGGCCGTACACCTCTGGTGATCGTCGAGGGGACACTGAATAGTGCACGGTACATCCAAACCGTCATCGAAACCATTGTTCTACCATTCCTAGACCGGCAAGGGAACTTGCTGTTCCAACAGGACAATGCACGTCCGCATGTATCCCGTGCCACCCAACGTGCTCTAGAAGGTGTAAGTCAACTACCCTATCCAGCAAGATCTCCGGATCTGTCCCCCATTGAGCATGTTTGGGACTGGATGAAGCGTCGTCTCACGCGGTCTGCACGTCCAGCACGAACGCTGGTCCAACTGAGGCGCCAGGTGGAAATGGCATGGCAAGCCGTTCCACAGGACTACATCCAGCATCTCTACGATCGTCTCAATGGGAGAATAGCAGCATGCATTGCTGCGAAAGGTGGATATACCTGTACACTGTACTAGTGCCGACATTGTGCATGCTCTGTTGCCTGTGTCTATGTGCCTGTGGTTCTGTCAGTGTGATCATGTGATGTATCTGACCCCAGGAATGTGTCAATAAAGTTTCCCCTTCCTGGGACAATGAATTCACGGTGTTCTTATTTCAATTGCCAGGAGTGTATATATAGGATACACACCTACCCGATTAATGCCTGACAAGCTTGAAACTGACAAACAAGCCAAGCCTTTAGCAAAATTATCCGAAAAAACTTTACCTTTGGATGAACAGGTACTTGATGCATTGAATTCTAGAACAAACCGCACTATCCAGGAGGGTTCAATACGATAAGAAGGTTGGCCATTTTACTACCTGTCACGTCGGGCAAGAAGTGTTGTTACAAACATATCCACTAGGAATTAAACATAGGAAACTGAACCGAAAATGGCGTTTAGTGTGTGTAGGGCCCTACGTCATACACAAATTACCACACCCAGGACGTTACTTACTAAGTTATCCAAAAACCGGAAAAATGCATTGATTGTGCCTGTATAAAGATCTTAAGGAATTTATACAATAATACAGAGGCCAAGAACCTCAAACATTACACAGAATACGGTTAGAAGAGAGAGACATGTCCAAATCACATAAGAAGGCGAAATATGGAGCTGAACAAAAAAGCACAAATTATTTTTCGGATGACATTTATGACACACCTTTGCGACTTGTGTGTAAGAAAAAAAGTGAAAGACCCAAGTGCAAAACACATACTTGTATATAGATTGGAGTGTAAATATAATGTAAAGTAAGATAAGTAAGATGACTTGAAAGTAATTAATTTGTAAGAGAATTTATATTTGCAATACTATTTGAAAAAGTTAGCATTCCCTGTAAACTGTGCACTGAACGTATATTGTGGCAGATAAGAGGACAGTTTGGAAGGTCATTCACCTGCAAATACTTCTTCTCACTTAATTATGTGAGAACACAGTAAGCATCTTGCACATGTACAGAACTGCAAAATATTAGCAATATACTGTTCAGCTTTCTACAAAGCAGGAAGTGCTACCACATGCAACTAAAAGAAAAATTAATCTAACCAATCAGATAAAGATTTATTAATTGATTTGAGAGTAATGTTGTTAATAGAACTCTGTTGGAGCATGGTGGAGTGCTAACAGATGGAGGGACATTATCACAAGTACTAGCCATATAACATAAGGCATACCGTTCATACTTGTTCAGGTGGATAGGCATGCAAATGGAGCGTCCCACACAAGAAAGCATTGTGGTTGGTAGAGAAGTGAATATGGCAGCAGGCACATTGAGGCTAGGAGCAAGCATGATGTGATGATGGTGAGGTGACCAGCAGAGAGGCTGAAGTATCGACGTTTGTGGGTAGTGGAAATGTCTCAAGAAGATGGTGTTCATCAGATTTATTTGAAGACTTGCAGCCTGTGAGTGTCACTTCAAGATAACCTCCATCAACAGTGAGCTGGAGTTCCTCAGGGCAGGAACATTGCACGTCCAGGCACATTTTGAAGAGGGTGGATGCCTTCGAAGAACGAGGGGGTCAGAGTGCAATAGGCCATGAGGTATCAGTAACTGTGAGTACATTGCTGAGTATACAGATCAGTTTGAGTCTGTTTTGCTAATTGAGAAAGGATTTAAACTGCCACATGCAAGCAACACTCGCTGGAACTTTCGTTCCAGGGCAGTTTCAACAAAATCTAGTCATTTCTCATGGCTATATAGTGTTTTTAATTATATAATTGATGATACAGACTATAAGTGGGACCTAGAATCTTTGAACTGTGCTGTGGAAATGAAACGATGGCTGGATGATCCTACATTTGTCTACTTGCTTTGCTTCTACCGAGGGTGGTTTGTTTCTGTTGATCATCTCTTTGATGTTCTTAAGTCAGAATCTGTCAGTATAATTGCTTGCCATGACGAAATAAAAACTCTTTTGAGAAACTTACAACAATTTAGAATGGAAACATTCATTGATGAATGCAATAAGTGCAGCTTATTTTTGTATTGCAACTAATAATTGTGTGATAGTCAAGAGAGATTTCTCAGGGCACTAGCTTACAAGATACTAGATTTGCAAATTGTTCAGATGGAAAACACTAGATCGCGTGTTCCCCAAATTCAGTTTGTAGAACTTTTGAACGAAAAGTGTTTCCCAAATTATCAAAAAGAATTCCCAGAGTTGAAACTTCTTCTGTTATTAGAACAATACCCTTCTTCAAACAAGAACAACTTGAAAATGAACTGTGTAACATAAACACTTATGAGAAAACACACTCATCTCCAAGAATCCTCTTGAAGTACATTGCCAACAATGATTTAGACTCTGTTTATGAAGAAAGAACGAAGTTCCTGCATTTGGTTTTGACCCTACCTGCAACTACAGCAAGCAGTGAATGAAGCGTGAGTGCTCTTAAATGAGTGAAGAATTATTTAAGGACTTCAATGTCCAACACCCAGCTGTCATGTTTGAGGACATTAGCAATACAAAAGACACTACTTGGAGAACTATCCAGTGAGCAGATCTTTGTAGACTGAGTTATAGACTTATTCATAAAAAAAGACTGGTGCATTGCACTTGTGTACAAAAAATATAAGTGCTTCTTCTCTTGCTGCTGGAGTTCTACAAATTTGTCATCGTTTCTTGAACAAGTTTATTATTATTATTATTATTGGTGGTGGTGGTGGACGTGGTAATAGTAGTAATAGCAGCAGTAGTAGTTGTTGTTGTTTTATTTGATGCATTATATTTCATTTGTTTAAATTATTGTTTATTGTAGTATTTTGTCTCCCTATAATAACTGCAGAGTCTCCCCAATCTTTACAAACACGCTACACCACTGTTATTGACCAACTGTAAACTTACTTGAGAGCTTCATTTGCTTTCTCTGAAAGGAGTTCTCTTGTATTCTCAGTGACTATAATATTGCTGTCATCTTCGAAGAGAATTTTTTTCCATGAGTAACACTACTGCGAAAGTCATTGCTCTACATCAGGAATAGTATTGGTCCTAATATGCTTCCTTACAGAATTCCAATGATATTGTATTTTGGTTCTGATAAGTGTTTTACTAAATATTTAGATCTATTTGAAGTATGTATTATCTGTACTCTTTGTACCCGATCTGCTAGGTATGATCGAAACCAGTCATTAGCTACCCCTCTTATTCCTAATGCTTCTAATATATTTAATAGAATCTTGTGGTCAGCTGTGTCAAACATCTTAGAAAGATCCAAAAATATGCCTGTGACACACTAATCTTTGTCAAGAGCATTAAATACAACCTTTGTGAATTCTTCTCTGGCTGACTCCATATTTTTGCCACTTGGGAAACCAATAAAACATGGTATTTATTCAGGTATTTCATTATCTGTCTTTCATAATTGCTTCTATTATTTTTGAAAATGGTGTCAGCAGAGAACTGGGCCTGTAATTTTTTATGCGTTCTGCATCACTTCTTCTTAAGCAAAGGTACACTTCTTGCCCATTTTAACTGCTCTGGAAATGTCCCTGATGTCGAGGAGTTAAGGATTCATTTTCTGTATTTGTTAATGGGCCTTGCATAACATCTATGCATTGTTTCTGTACATGCATTGGTACTTGATCTAAGCCCGCTGACTTCTTATTTTTCAGTTTCTGAACAGTTTTATTGACTTCACTCTCTGAGGTTGGGAGTAACATCATTGTATTTAGTGCAACATTATTTACAGGTGTTATATTTGTTTTGGGGAATTTTTTCTGTAACATGGCTGCAATACTTGAGAAATGCTCATTTACATATTTTGCTAAGTGTTGTGGATCATTTATTACCTTATCCTCCTCCCTTAGCATTTCGTCATTCTGCGTTTCTTTGTTTCCTTTTTTATAACATCCCAGACCACTTAGCTTTTATACTCTGCATATTATATTATTTTGTCATTGTTGTTGTTGTTGTCTTCAGTCCTGAGACTGGTTTGATGCAGCTCTCCATGCTACTCTATCCTGTGCAAGCTGCTTCATCTCCCAGTACCTACTGCAACCTACATCCTTCTGAATCTGCTTAGTGTACTCATCTCTCGGTCTCCCTCTACGATTTTTACCCTCCACGCTGCCCTCCAATGCTAAATTTGTGATCCCTTGATGCCTCAAAACATGTCCTACCAACCGATCCCTTCTTCTAGTCAAGTTGTGCCACAAACTTCTCTTCTCCCCAATCCTATTCAATACCTCCTCATTAGTTACGTGATCTATCCACCTTATCTTCAGTATTCTTCTGTAGCACCACATTTCGAAAGCTTCTATTCTCTTCTTGCCCAAACTAGTTATCGTCCATGTTTCACTTCCATACATGGCTACACTCCAAACAAATACTTTCAGAAACGACTTCCTGATACATAAATCTATATTCGATATTAACAAATTTCTCTTCTTCAGAAACGCTTTCCTTGCCATTGCCAGTCTACATTTTATATCCTCTCTACTTCGATCATCATCAGTTATTTTACTTCCTAAATAGCGAAACTCCTTTACTACTTTAAGTGTCTCATTTCCTAATCTAATTCCCTCAGCATCACCCGATTTAATTTGACTACATTCCATTATCCTCGTTTTGCTTTTGTTAATGTTCATCTTATATCCTCCTTTCAAGACACTGTCCATTCCGTTCAACTGCTCTTCCAGGTCCTTTGCTGTCTCTGACAGAATTACAATGTCATCGGCGAACCTCAAAGTTTTTACTTCGTCTCCATGAATTTTAATACCTACTCCAAATTTTTCTTTTGTTTCCTTTACTGCTTGCTCAATATACAGATTGAATTTAAATAACTTTTTTGCAGCAATAAGCACCTTCCTATAGATCTTTTTGTATCTATGATAAATACATACTGATAGATCTATACTAGAAAAAATTTTCTGAACACATAATTTTTATTTGGTAGTATTTCAGGGGAGTGATTGAAAGCCTGGTGATTTTCAGTATGATATCCATACACATTCAGCATCAGCGTGTCAGAGTCAGTTAAAGAAAATTAAAAATCTTTTTCTGTTGTCCTAGCTTAATTGGAACACGAATTATAAAGAAAGCAACATTGTTCCGTAAGTCAAAAATTTGTCATTATTTCAATTTTTTAAAGTCCATTACTCAGTAACATTTCATCAGAAAAATGTAAAAAAATTAATTTGTGGTACTATTTATGAGTACTATAGGCATACTTAATTTCATTTAAATCCAAGAGGGTAAGGTTGAAAATGATGGTTTCATTTGTTCATTTGACGTGGAATGACCCATTAGTGACATATCCAGTACAGTATATTATATTAATGATATAAGAAAAAATACAAACCTTCTTTATGTTTTGACGAGTGTCCTGTAAATTAAGTCAGTGGACAATGAACTTACATTCCATTCTATTCCTTATAGTGTAGCTTATGTCACTGAACTAAGGAGATTCTGTTGTTTTTACATGTATTTCATAATCATTCTTCTTTTGTGATTATTTAATAATGCTAGCGACGCACAAATTGAACCTTTTAACTGATTATATAGAAAACTGATTAAACACAATCTTTAATTTTACGCTTGCTTTCTTGCCGCTTGTGCCTAGTGTCGCAGCAAGAGGCAGATGGTAACAATTTTCACAGCAGTGAGTTGCGATACTGATATGTTAGACTGTGGTAACATCTAGTTAAACTTTTTGTGTCATCCGCTTCGGTAGCTGCGTAGTGACCACAGCGCATTGCTAACCGAATTTGGCTCGCTTCTATGCCTTCTAGGAGTTGTTGCAGGATTCGATTCCCAGTGGAGTCGGAGATTTTCTTCGCTTGTGGGGCTGAGTGTTGTGCTGTGTACATGTTCATATCGTTAGAAATGACATTCTGCTCTAAAGCCTAGTTTACACGACGACACTAGGTTCCTGGCAACTGCGTTACCGCCCACTGCGCATGCGAGCCGCGCTTTTACGCAACTCCTCAGTGAAACTAAACAGTTTCGGCGTGTTCCAGTTTTGGTGACACTAGTTGCATGGATTTTGAGATTATGCGTGTTCGTAGAGTGAAGAAAAACTGAAATATGAAGTCGGGAACGGAGAATAATGTTCGCTTTTCGGATATCTATGCTTTGCATAGGTTTTTGTGGGATTTCAGTGATGCTGATTACAAAAATAAACAACATATTGCTGCTTTTGAGACCGTCACGTGAGATCAGAACAAATAGTTTGACAATATCTGAGCTGCAGGGCAAAATTTATTGAATTAGGAGCACATATACAACTGAATTAAGAAAAATACAAGCAAATGTATGCCTAATTCTAGCTGTAGAAATGCTCTTATCTACAAACTAAAATCCCATCCTCCGAATTGGCCGACTCTTTTTAAAAGGAGTGTTGTTGACAGGTTTGAAGACTACACAGATCAAGAAGCTACATTATTTATTCAATATTCATCTATTTAAAAAGTCGCAGCAGTACTCACCATTCACATATGGTTGAATTTTGAAGTATTGCCACTGTACAGATCTATCTTTAAGGCAGTGCGATCTGCTTCGAATAATTACTGCTGTTAATGTTAATAATTGTTACTGTTAATAATTACTGGAGTTAATGAAAAAGTGTCATCACCAACTAAAATAGCATCTTATAGCATTCAGAGCGTTCTCGATTATATTGCATGCAATGCGATACGTAATTTCAGTTCTGGCTACAGTGCTTCATTCGTTATAATATCTTTATTCCTTATCACATAATTAACTCTATTTAGAAGAAACTTTAACAGTTCTGGTGACAATCTAAGATAATTAAAAGAACTTCTTGGGTCTTCCATTACAAATTATTTCAGCAGGGATGCTGAGCAACCGAGCTGACGTCTATTCTTCATCCAGTCACGAATCGAAGAATGTTTCTTTCTTTTCTTATGCAGCAATTCCACGCAACAAGCTTTAACTCCATCACAACTCGTGCGACGTAGTGCTCTACCATCTGAGCTACCGAAGCACGACTCACGCCCGCTCCTCACAGCTTTACTTCTGCCAGTATCTCGTCTCCTACCTTCCAAACATAACAGAAGCTCTCCTGAGAACATTGCAGAACTAGCACTCCTGAAAGAGAGGATACTGGGGAGACATGGCTTAGCCACAGCCTGGGGAATGTTTCCAGAATGCAAGGTTCGCAGGAGAGCTTCTGTAAAGTTTGGAAGGTAGGAGACGAGATACTGGCAGATGTAAAGGTGTGAGGACCACGAGTGAGTCGTGCTTCGGTAGCTCAGATGGTAGAGCACTTGCCCACAGAAGGCAAAGGTCCCGAGTTTGAGTCTTGGTCGGGCACACGGTTTTAATCTTTCTGGAAGTTTCATATCAGCGCACACTCCGCTGCAGAGTGAAAATCTCGTTCTGCACACTAAGGTATCTTGCGATCATGAAACGCTTTCATTCCTAATCGCATGCAAATTACTACAGAAACGGTTAGCCAGATGGTGCCAGTTCTTACAAGGGTTCGATATGGAAGTAATTTATGTCAAGGGTTAACATAATATTTTGGTAGATGCCATGGCTAGACTTTTGGAAGGGTAGAGCGAGTATGTGGAACTTACGGAGCAGATCTGAGATTTCTGAGTACACCTTATGCACGATGGTTCTTTTAGATGTTATTATCTTAAGATGGGCAGGAATATGCCTGGGTACAAGAAGAGGACGAATGGTGACATAAGGTAAGGCAGCAGTTTGTGCACAATAACAACACTAAACCAGAGACACGACACAAATTGCACAGTGGAGTATTATTTTACCAGAGAATGCCTGATTCTCATAACTGATCTGTCTGTTTGCCAGAAAAATACATCAACGGCTGTATACAGTACACAAACAGTGTATGGGGACATTATGAAGTGACAAAGTGCACTAGTAAAATCACAACCCACTGTTATTTCCCAAATATTAGAAAAAGGATATTGCACGTAATCAGGAAATGCATTTTATATCAAAAACATCCACATAAATCACGTCTTAATGAACTGCATGCAATCATACCAACAAACCCCAGAGAGACCTCATGCCTATTGACGTAGCTATAACGTTTTCAATCACCAGAGGAGCTGCAAAATACGTAATCACCTTATATGATATATTTTCAAAACACTTAAAAAGTATACTACCAAATCTCTTGCAGCGGGATCCATAATAAAGAAAAAGTAGGAAATTGTTTTGTTCGAGTCAGCAAGCCAGAAGCCATAACCAGTGACAATGTTACCATTTTTACAGGCGCCAGTAGGAAGAATTTGCTAACTCTTATGGTATAAAACATATTTTACATCTACATTCCGCCCAGAAGCAAACCCCCTTAAATGGGTATTTGAGAATGCAATAGATTCATCAGAACATACATTACCCTAAACACAGCAAATGGAGATAGTATATAACACATATCAAACCAATAGTAAAAAACAAAATGCCTCCCTTCACTCCTGGAAATGGAAAAAAGAACACATTGACACCGGTGCGTCAGACCCACCATACTTGCTCCGGACACCGCGAGAGGGCTGTACAAGCAATGATCACACGCAAGGCACAGCGGACACACCAGGAACCGCGGTGTTGGCCGTCGAATGGCGCTAGCTGTGCAGCATTTGTGCACCGCCGCCGTCAGTGTCAGCCAGTTTGCCGTGGCATATGGAGCTCCATCGTAGTCTTTAACACTGGTAGCATGCCGCGACAGCGTGGACGTGAACCGTATGTGCAGTTGACGGACTTTGAGCGAGGGCGTATAGTGGGCATGCGGGACGCCGGGTGGATGTACCGCCGAATTGCTCAACACGTGGGGTGTGAGATCTCCACAGTACATCGATGTTGTCGCCAGTGGGCGGCGGAAGGTGCATGTGCCCGTCGACCTGGGACCGGACCGCAGCGACGCACGGATGCACGCCAAGACCGTAGGATCCTACGCAGTGCAGTAGGGGACCGCACCGCCACTTCCCAGCAAATTAGGGACACTGTTGCTCCTGGGGTATCGGCGAGGACCATTCGCAACCCTCTCCATGAAGCTGGGCTACGGTCCCGCACACCGTTAGGCCGTCTTCCGCTCACTCCCCAACATCGTGCAGCCCGCCTCCAGTGGTGTCGCGACAGGCGTGAATGGAGGGACGAATGGAGACGTGTCGTCTTCAGCGATGAGAGTCGCTTCTACCTTGGTGCCAATGATGGTCGTATGCGTGTATGGCGCCGTGCAGGAGAGCGCCACAATCAGGACTGCATACGACCGAGGCACACAGGGCCAACACCCGGCATCATGGTGTGGGGAGCGATCTCCTACACTGGCCGTACACCTCTGGTGATCGTCGAGGGGACACTGAATAGTGCACGGTACATCCAAACCGTCATCGAAACCATTGTTCTACCATTCCTAGACCGGCAAGGGAACTTGCTGTTCCAACAGGACAATGCACGTCCGCATGTATCCCGTGCCACCCAACGTGCTCTAGAAGGTGTAAGTCAACTACCCTATCCAGCAAGATCTCCGGATCTGTCCCCCATTGAGCATGTTTGGGACTGGATGAAGCGTCGTCTCACGCGGTCTGCACGTCCAGCACGAACGCTGGTCCAACTGAGGCGCCAGGTGGAAATGGCATGGCAAGCCGTTCCACAGGACTACATCCAGCATCTCTACGATCGTCTCAATGGGAGAATAGCAGCATGCATTGCTGCGAAAGGTGGATATACCTGTACACTGTACTAGTGCCGACATTGTGCATGCTCTGTTGCCTGTGTCTATGTGCCTGTGGTTCTGTCAGTGTGATCATGTGATGTATCTGACCCCAGGAATGTGTCAATAAAGTTTCCCCTTCCTGGGACAATGAATTCACGGTGTTCTTATTTCAATTGCCAGGAGTGTATATATAGGATACACACCTACCCGATTAATGCCTGACAAGCTTGAAACTGACAAACAAGCCAAGCCTTTAGCAAAATTATCCGAAAAAACTTTACCTTTGGATGAACAGGTACTTGATGCATTGAATTCTAGAACAAACCGCACTATCCAGGAGGGTTCAATACGATAAGAAGGTTGGCCATTTTACTACCTGTCACGTCGGGCAAGAAGTGTTGTTACAAACATATCCACTAGGAATTAAACATAGGAAACTGAACCGAAAATGGCGTTTAGTGTGTGTAGGGCCCTACGTCATACACAAATTACCACACCCAGGACGTTACTTACTAAGTTATCCAAAAACCGGAAAAATGCATTGATTGTGCCTGTATAAAGATCTTAAGGAATTTATACAATAATACAGAGGCCAAGAACCTCAAACATTACACAGAATACGGTTAGAAGAGAGAGACATGTCCAAATCACATAAGAAGGCGAAATATGGAGCTGAACAAAAAAGCACAAATTATTTTTCGGATGACATTTATGACACACCTTTGCGACTTGTGTGTAAGAAAAAAAGTGAAAGACCCAAGTGCAAAACACATACTTGTATATAGATTGGAGTGTAAATATAATGTAAAGTAAGATAAGTAAGATGACTTGAAAGTAATTAATTTGTAAGAGAATTTATATTTGCAATACTATTTGAAAAAGTTAGCATTCCCTGTAAACTGTGCACTGAACGTATATTGTGGCAGATAAGAGGACAGTTTGGAAGGTCATTCACCTGCAAATACTTCTTCTCACTTAATTATGTGAGAACACAGTAAGCATCTTGCACATGTACAGAACTGCAAAATATTAGCAATATACTGTTCAGCTTTCTACAAAGCAGGAAGTGCTACCACATGCAACTAAAAGAAAAATTAATCTAACCAATCAGATAAAGATTTATTAATTGATTTGAGAGTAATGTTGTTAATAGAACTCTGTTGGAGCATGGTGGAGTGCTAACAGATGGAGGGACATTATCACAAGTACTAGCCATATAACATAAGGCATACCGTTCATACTTGTTCAGGTGGATAGGCATGCAAATGGAGCGTCCCACACAAGAAAGCATTGTGGTTGGTAGAGAAGTGAATATGGCAGCAGGCACATTGAGGCTAGGAGCAAGCATGATGTGATGATGGTGAGGTGACCAGCAGAGAGGCTGAAGTATCGACGTTTGTGGGTAGTGGAAATGTCTCAAGAAGATGGTGTTCATCAGATTTATTTGAAGACTTGCAGCCTGTGAGTGTCACTTCAAGATAACCTCCATCAACAGTGAGCTGGAGTTCCTCAGGGCAGGAACATTGCACGTCCAGGCACATTTTGAAGAGGGTGGATGCCTTCGAAGAACGAGGGGGTCAGAGTGCAATAGGCCATGAGGTATCAGTAACTGTGAGTACATTGCTGAGTATACAGATCAGTTTGAGTCTGTTTTGCTAATTGAGAAAGGATTTAAACTGCCACATGCAAGCAACACTCGCTGGAACTTTCGTTCCAGGGCAGTTTCAACAAAATCTAGTCATTTCTCATGGCTATATAGTGTTTTTAATTATATAATTGATGATACAGACTATAAGTGGGACCTAGAATCTTTGAACTGTGCTGTGGAAATGAAACGATGGCTGGATGATCCTACATTTGTCTACTTGCTTTGCTTCTACCGAGGGTGGTTTGTTTCTGTTGATCATCTCTTTGATGTTCTTAAGTCAGAATCTGTCAGTATAATTGCTTGCCATGACGAAATAAAAACTCTTTTGAGAAACTTACAACAATTTAGAATGGAAACATTCATTGATGAATGCAATAAGTGCAGCTTATTTTTGTATTGCAACTAATAATTGTGTGATAGTCAAGAGAGATTTCTCAGGGCACTAGCTTACAAGATACTAGATTTGCAAATTGTTCAGATGGAAAGAAGGTTTCAAGACTTTCCCCAAATTCAGTTTGTAGAACTTTTGAACGAAAAGTGTTTCCCAAATTATCAAAAAGAATTCCCAGAGTTGAAACTTCTTCTGTTATTAGAACAATACCCTTCTTCAAACAAGAACAACTTGAAAATGAACTGTGTAACATAAACACTTATGAGAAAACACACTCATCTCCAAGAATCCTCTTGAAGTACATTGCCAACAATGATTTAGACTCTGTTTATGAAGAAAGAACGAAGTTCCTGCATTTGGTTTTGACCCTACCTGCAACTACAGCAAGCAGTGAATGAAGCGTGAGTGCTCTTAAATGAGTGAAGAATTATTTAAGGACTTCAATGTCCAACACCCAGCTGTCATGTTTGAGGACATTAGCAATACAAAAGACACTACTTGGAGAACTATCCAGTGAGCAGATCTTTGTAGACTGAGTTATAGACTTATTCATAAAAAAAGACTGGTGCATTGCACTTGTGTACAAAAAATATAAGTGCTTCTTCTCTTGCTGCTGGAGTTCTACAAATTTGTCATCGTTTCTTGAACAAGTTTATTATTATTATTATTATTGGTGGTGGTGGTGGACGTGGTAATAGTAGTAATAGCAGCAGTAGTAGTTGTTGTTGTTTTATTTGATGCATTATATTTCATTTGTTTAAATTATTGTTTATTGTAGTATTTTGTCTCCCTATAATAACTGCAGAGTCTCCCCAATCTTTACAAACACGCTACACCACTGTTATTGACCAACTGTAAACTTACTTGAGAGCTTCATTTGCTTTCTCTGAAAGGAGTTCTCTTGTATTCTCAGTGACTATAATATTGCTGTCATCTTCGAAGAGAATTTTTTTCCATGAGTAACACTACTGCGAAAGTCATTGCTCTACATCAGGAATAGTATTGGTCCTAATATGCTTCCTTACAGAATTCCAATGATATTGTATTTTGGTTCTGATAAGTGTTTTACTAAATATTTAGATCTATTTGAAGTATGTATTATCTGTACTCTTTGTACCCGATCTGCTAGGTATGATCGAAACCAGTCATTAGCTACCCCTCTTATTCCTAATGCTTCTAATATATTTAATAGAATCTTGTGGTCAGCTGTGTCAAACATCTTAGAAAGATCCAAAAATATGCCTGTGACACACTAATCTTTGTCAAGAGCATTAAATACAACCTTTGTGAATTCTTCTCTGGCTGACTCCATATTTTTGCCACTTGGGAAACCAATAAAACATGGTATTTATTCAGGTATTTCATTATCTGTCTTTCATAATTGCTTCTATTATTTTTGAAAATGGTGTCAGCAGAGAACTGGGCCTGTAATTTTTTATGCGTTCTGCATCACTTCTTCTTAAGCAAAGGTACACTTCTTGCCCATTTTAACTGCTCTGGAAATGTCCCTGATGTCGAGGAGTTAAGGATTCATTTTCTGTATTTGTTAATGGGCCTTGCATAACATCTATGCATTGTTTCTGTACATGCATTGGTACTTGATCTAAGCCCGCTGACTTCTTATTTTTCAGTTTCTGAACAGTTTTATTGACTTCACTCTCTGAGGTTGGGAGTAACATCATTGTATTTAGTGCAACATTATTTACAGGTGTTATATTTGTTTTGGGGAATTTTTTCTGTAACATGGCTGCAATACTTGAGAAATGCTCATTTACATATTTTGCTAAGTGTTGTGGATCATTTATTACCTTATCCTCCTCCCTTAGCATTTCGTCATTCTGCGTTTCTTTGTTTCCTTTTTTATAACATCCCAGACCACTTAGCTTTTATACTCTGCATATTATATTATTTTGTCATTGTTGTTGTTGTTGTCTTCAGTCCTGAGACTGGTTTGATGCAGCTCTCCATGCTACTCTATCCTGTGCAAGCTGCTTCATCTCCCAGTACCTACTGCAACCTACATCCTTCTGAATCTGCTTAGTGTACTCATCTCTCGGTCTCCCTCTACGATTTTTACCCTCCACGCTGCCCTCCAATGCTAAATTTGTGATCCCTTGATGCCTCAAAACATGTCCTACCAACCGATCCCTTCTTCTAGTCAAGTTGTGCCACAAACTTCTCTTCTCCCCAATCCTATTCAATACCTCCTCATTAGTTACGTGATCTATCCACCTTATCTTCAGTATTCTTCTGTAGCACCACATTTCGAAAGCTTCTATTCTCTTCTTGCCCAAACTAGTTATCGTCCATGTTTCACTTCCATACATGGCTACACTCCAAACAAATACTTTCAGAAACGACTTCCTGATACATAAATCTATATTCGATATTAACAAATTTCTCTTCTTCAGAAACGCTTTCCTTGCCATTGCCAGTCTACATTTTATATCCTCTCTACTTCGATCATCATCAGTTATTTTACTTCCTAAATAGCGAAACTCCTTTACTACTTTAAGTGTCTCATTTCCTAATCTAATTCCCTCAGCATCACCCGATTTAATTTGACTACATTCCATTATCCTCGTTTTGCTTTTGTTAATGTTCATCTTATATCCTCCTTTCAAGACACTGTCCATTCCGTTCAACTGCTCTTCCAGGTCCTTTGCTGTCTCTGACAGAATTACAATGTCATCGGCGAACCTCAAAGTTTTTACTTCGTCTCCATGAATTTTAATACCTACTCCAAATTTTTCTTTTGTTTCCTTTACTGCTTGCTCAATATACAGATTGAATTTAAATAACTTTTTTGCAGCAATAAGCACCTTCCTATAGATCTTTTTGTATCTATGATAAATACATACTGATAGATCTATACTAGAAAAAATTTTCTGAACACATAATTTTTATTTGGTAGTATTTCAGGGGAGTGATTGAAAGCCTGGTGATTTTCAGTATGATATCCATACACATTCAGCATCAGCGTGTCAGAGTCAGTTAAAGAAAATTAAAAATCTTTTTCTGTTGTCCTAGCTTAATTGGAACACGAATTATAAAGAAAGCAACATTGTTCCGTAAGTCAAAAATTTGTCATTATTTCAATTTTTTAAAGTCCATTACTCAGTAACATTTCATCAGAAAAATGTAAAAAAATTAATTTGTGGTACTATTTATGAGTACTATAGGCATACTTAATTTCATTTAAATCCAAGAGGGTAAGGTTGAAAATGATGGTTTCATTTGTTCATTTGACGTGGAATGACCCATTAGTGACATATCCAGTACAGTATATTATATTAATGATATAAGAAAAAATACAAACCTTCTTTATGTTTTGACGAGTGTCCTGTAAATTAAGTCAGTGGACAATGAACTTACATTCCATTCTATTCCTTATAGTGTAGCTTATGTCACTGAACTAAGGAGATTCTGTTGTTTTTACATGTATTTCATAATCATTCTTCTTTTGTGATTATTTAATAATGCTAGCGACGCACAAATTGAACCTTTTAACTGATTATATAGAAAACTGATTAAACACAATCTTTAATTTTACGCTTGCTTTCTTGCCGCTTGTGCCTAGTGTCGCAGCAAGAGGCAGATGGTAACAATTTTCACAGCAGTGAGTTGCGATACTGATATGTTAGACTGTGGTAACATCTAGTTAAACTTTTTGTGTCATCCGCTTCGGTAGCTGCGTAGTGACCACAGCGCATTGCTAACCGAATTTGGCTCGCTTCTATGCCTTCTAGGAGTTGTTGCAGGATTCGATTCCCAGTGGAGTCGGAGATTTTCTTCGCTTGTGGGGCTGAGTGTTGTGCTGTGTACATGTTCATATCGTTAGAAATGACATTCTGCTCTAAAGCCTAGTTTACACGACGACACTAGGTTCCTGGCAACTGCGTTACCGCCCACTGCGCATGCGAGCCGCGCTTTTACGCAACTCCTCAGTGAAACTAAACAGTTTCGGCGTGTTCCAGTTTTGGTGACACTAGTTGCATGGATTTTGAGATTATGCGTGTTCGTAGAGTGAAGAAAAACTGAAATATGAAGTCGGGAACGGAGAATAATGTTCGCTTTTCGGATATCTATGCTTTGCATAGGTTTTTGTGGGATTTCAGTGATGCTGATTACAAAAATAAACAACATATTGCTGCTTTTGAGACCGTCACGTGAGATCAGAACAAATAGTTTGACAATATCTGAGCTGCAGGGCAAAATTTATTGAATTAGGAGCACATATACAACTGAATTAAGAAAAATACAAGCAAATGTATGCCTAATTCTAGCTGTAGAAATGCTCTTATCTACAAACTAAAATCCCATCCTCCGAATTGGCCGACTCTTTTTAAAAGGAGTGTTGTTGACAGGTTTGAAGACTACACAGATCAAGAAGCTACATTATTTATTCAATATTCATCTATTTAAAAAGTCGCAGCAGTACTCACCATTCACATATGGTTGAATTTTGAAGTATTGCCACTGTACAGATCTATCTTTAAGGCAGTGCGATCTGCTTCGAATAATTACTGCTGTTAATGTTAATAATTGTTACTGTTAATAATTACTGGAGTTAATGAAAAAGTGTCATCACCAACTAAAATAGCATCTTATAGCATTCAGAGCGTTCTCGATTATATTGCATGCAATGCGATACGTAATTTCAGTTCTGGCTACAGTGCTTCATTCGTTATAATATCTTTATTCCTTATCACATAATTAACTCTATTTAGAAGAAACTTTAACAGTTCTGGTGACAATCTAAGATAATTAAAAGAACTTCTTGGGTCTTCCATTACAAATTATTTCAGCAGGGATGCTGAGCAACCGAGCTGACGTCTATTCTTCATCCAGTCACGAATCGAAGAATGTTTCTTTCTTTTCTTATGCAGCAATTCCACGCAACAAGCTTTAACTCCATCACAACTCGTGCGACGTAGTGCTCTACCATCTGAGCTACCGAAGCACGACTCACGCCCGCTCCTCACAGCTTTACTTCTGCCAGTATCTCGTCTCCTACCTTCCAAACATAACAGAAGCTCTCCTGAGAACATTGCAGAACTAGCACTCCTGAAAGAGAGGATACTGGGGAGACATGGCTTAGCCACAGCCTGGGGAATGTTTCCAGAATGCAAGGTTCGCAGGAGAGCTTCTGTAAAGTTTGGAAGGTAGGAGACGAGATACTGGCAGATGTAAAGGTGTGAGGACCACGAGTGAGTCGTGCTTCGGTAGCTCAGATGGTAGAGCACTTGCCCACAGAAGGCAAAGGTCCCGAGTTTGAGTCTTGGTCGGGCACACGGTTTTAATCTTTCTGGAAGTTTCATATCAGCGCACACTCCGCTGCAGAGTGAAAATCTCGTTCTGCACACTAAGGTATCTTGCGATCATGAAACGCTTTCATTCCTAATCGCATGCAAATTACTACAGAAACGGTTAGCCAGATGGTGCCAGTTCTTACAAGGGTTCGATATGGAAGTAATTTATGTCAAGGGTTAACATAATATTTTGGTAGATGCCATGGCTAGACTTTTGGAAGGGTAGAGCGAGTATGTGGAACTTACGGAGCAGATCTGAGATTTCTGAGTACACCTTATGCACGATGGTTCTTTTAGATGTTATTATCTTAAGATGGGCAGGAATATGCCTGGGTACAAGAAGAGGACGAATGGTGACATAAGGTAAGGCAGCAGTTTGTGCACAATAACAACACTAAACCAGAGACACGACACAAATTGCACAGTGGAGTATTATTTTACCAGAGAATGCCTGATTCTCATAACTGATCTGTCTGTTTGCCAGAAAAATACATCAACGGCTGTATACAGTACACAAACAGTGTATGGGGACATTATGAAGTGACAAAGTGCACTAGTAAAATCACAACCCACTGTTATTTCCCAAATATTAGAAAAAGGATATTGCACGTAATCAGGAAATGCATTTTATATCAAAAACATCCACATAAATCACGTCTTAATGAACTGCATGCAATCATACCAACAAACCCCAGAGAGACCTCATGCCTATTGACGTAGCTATAACGTTTTCAATCACCAGAGGAGCTGCAAAATACGTAATCACCTTATATGATATATTTTCAAAACACTTAAAAAGTATACTACCAAATCTCTTGCAGCGGGATCCATAATAAAGAAAAAGTAGGAAATTGTTTTGTTCGAGTCAGCAAGCCAGAAGCCATAACCAGTGACAATGTTACCATTTTTACAGGCGCCAGTAGGAAGAATTTGCTAACTCTTATGGTATAAAACATATTTTACATCTACATTCCGCCCAGAAGCAAACCCCCTTAAATGGGTATTTGAGAATGCAATAGATTCATCAGAACATACATTACCCTAAACACAGCAAATGGAGATAGTATATAACACATATCAAACCAATAGTAAAAAACAAAATGCCTCCCTTCACTCCTGGAAATGGAAAAAAGAACACATTGACACCGGTGCGTCAGACCCACCATACTTGCTCCGGACACCGCGAGAGGGCTGTACAAGCAATGATCACACGCAAGGCACAGCGGACACACCAGGAACCGCGGTGTTGGCCGTCGAATGGCGCTAGCTGTGCAGCATTTGTGCACCGCCGCCGTCAGTGTCAGCCAGTTTGCCGTGGCATATGGAGCTCCATCGTAGTCTTTAACACTGGTAGCATGCCGCGACAGCGTGGACGTGAACCGTATGTGCAGTTGACGGACTTTGAGCGAGGGCGTATAGTGGGCATGCGGGACGCCGGGTGGATGTACCGCCGAATTGCTCAACACGTGGGGCGTGAGATCTCCACAGTACATCGATGTTGTCGCCAGTGGGCGGCGGAAGGTGCATGTGCCCGTCGACCTGGGACCGGACCGCAGCGACGCACGGATGCACGCCAAGACCGTAGGATCCTACGCAGTGCAGTAGGGGACCGCACCGCCACTTCCCAGCAAATTAGGGACACTGTTGCTCCTGGGGTATCGGCGAGGACCATTCGCAACCCTCTCCATGAAGCTGGGCTACGGTCCCGCACACCGTTAGGCCGTCTTCCGCTCACTCCCCAACATCGTGCAACCCGCCTCCAGTGGTGTCGCGACAGGCGTGAATGGAGGGACGAATGGAGACGTGTCGTCTTCAGCGATGAGAGTCGCTTCTACCTTGGTGCCAATGATGGTCGTATGCGTGTATGGCGCCGTGCAGGAGAGCGCCACAATCAGGACTGCATACGACCGAGGCACACAGGGCCAACACCCGGCATCATGGTGTGGGGAGCGATCTCCTACACTGGCCGTACACCTCTGGTGATCGTCGAGGGGACACTGAATAGTGCACGGTACATCCAAACCGTCATCGAAACCATTGTTCTACCATTCCTAGACCGGCAAGGGAACTTGCTGTTCCAACAGGACAATGCACGTCCGCATGTATCCCGTGCCACCCAACGTGCTCTAGAAGGTGTAAGTCAACTACCCTATCCAGCAAGATCTCCGGATCTGTCCCCCATTGAGCATGTTTGGGACTGGATGAAGCGTCGTCTCACGCGGTCTGCACGTCCAGCACGAACGCTGGTCCAACTGAGGCGCCAGGTGGAAATGGCATGGCAAGCCGTTCCACAGGACTACATCCAGCATCTCTACGATCGTCTCAATGGGAGAATAGCAGCATGCATTGCTGCGAAAGGTGGATATACCTGTACACTGTACTAGTGCCGACATTGTGCATGCTCTGTTGCCTGTGTCTATGTGCCTGTGGTTCTGTCAGTGTGATCATGTGATGTATCTGACCCCAGGAATGTGTCAATAAAGTTTCCCCTTCCTGGGACAATGAATTCACGGTGTTCTTATTTCAATTGCCAGGAGTGTATATATAGGATACACACCTACCCGATTAATGCCTGACAAGCTTGAAACTGACAAACAAGCCAAGCCTTTAGCAAAATTATCCGAAAAAACTTTACCTTTGGATGAACAGGTACTTGATGCATTGAATTCTAGAACAAACCGCACTATCCAGGAGGGTTCAATACGATAAGAAGGTTGGCCATTTTACTACCTGTCACGTCGGGCAAGAAGTGTTGTTACAAACATATCCACTAGGAATTAAACATAGGAAACTGAACCGAAAATGGCGTTTAGTGTGTGTAGGGCCCTACGTCATACACAAATTACCACACCCAGGACGTTACTTACTAAGTTATCCAAAAACCGGAAAAATGCATTGATTGTGCCTGTATAAAGATCTTAAGGAATTTATACAATAATACAGAGGCCAAGAACCTCAAACATTACACAGAATACGGTTAGAAGAGAGAGACATGTCCAAATCACATAAGAAGGCGAAATATGGAGCTGAACAAAAAAGCACAAATTATTTTTCGGATGACATTTATGACACACCTTTGCGACTTGTGTGTAAGAAAAAAAGTGAAAGACCCAAGTGCAAAACACATACTTGTATATAGATTGGAGTGTAAATATAATGTAAAGTAAGATAAGTAAGATGACTTGAAAGTAATTAATTTGTAAGAGAATTTATATTTGCAATACTATTTGAAAAAGTTAGCATTCCCTGTAAACTGTGCACTGAACGTATATTGTGGCAGATAAGAGGACAGTTTGGAAGGTCATTCACCTGCAAATACTTCTTCTCACTTAATTATGTGAGAACACAGTAAGCATCTTGCACATGTACAGAACTGCAAAATATTAGCAATATACTGTTCAGCTTTCTACAAAGCAGGAAGTGCTACCACATGCAACTAAAAGAAAAATTAATCTAACCAATCAGATAAAGATTTATTAATTGATTTGAGAGTAATGTTGTTAATAGAACTCTGTTGGAGCATGGTGGAGTGCTAACAGATGGAGGGACATTATCACAAGTACTAGCCATATAACATAAGGCATACCGTTCATACTTGTTCAGGTGGATAGGCATGCAAATGGAGCGTCCCACACAAGAAAGCATTGTGGTTGGTAGAGAAGTGAATATGGCAGCAGGCACATTGAGGCTAGGAGCAAGCATGATGTGATGATGGTGAGGTGACCAGCAGAGAGGCTGAAGTATCGACGTTTGTGGGTAGTGGAAATGTCTCAAGAAGATGGTGTTCATCAGATTTATTTGAAGACTTGCAGCCTGTGAGTGTCACTTCAAGATAACCTCCATCAACAGTGAGCTGGAGTTCCTCAGGGCAGGAACATTGCACGTCCAGGCACATTTTGAAGAGGGTGGATGCCTTCGAAGAACGAGGGGGTCAGAGTGCAATAGGCCATGAGGTATCAGTAACTGTGAGTACATTGCTGAGTATACAGATCAGTTTGAGTCTGTTTTGCTAATTGAGAAAGGATTTAAACTGCCACATGCAAGCAACACTCGCTGGAACTTTCGTTCCAGGGCAGTTTCAACAAAATCTAGTCATTTCTCATGGCTATATAGTGTTTTTAATTATATAATTGATGATACAGACTATAAGTGGGACCTAGAATCTTTGAACTGTGCTGTGGAAATGAAACGATGGCTGGATGATCCTACATTTGTCTACTTGCTTTGCTTCTACCGAGGGTGGTTTGTTTCTGTTGATCATCTCTTTGATGTTCTTAAGTCAGAATCTGTCAGTATAATTGCTTGCCATGACGAAATAAAAACTCTTTTGAGAAACTTACAACAATTTAGAATGGAAACATTCATTGATGAATGCAATAAGTGCAGCTTATTTTTGTATTGCAACTAATAATTGTGTGATAGTCAAGAGAGATTTCTCAGGGCACTAGCTTACAAGATACTAGATTTGCAAATTGTTCAGATGGAAAGAAGGTTTCAAGACTTTCCCCAAATTCAGTTTGTAGAACTTTTGAACGAAAAGTGTTTCCCAAATTATCAAAAAGAATTCCCAGAGTTGAAACTTCTTCTGTTATTAGAACAATACCCTTCTTCAAACAAGAACAACTTGAAAATGAACTGTGTAACATAAACACTTATGAGAAAACACACTCATCTCCAAGAATCCTCTTGAAGTACATTGCCAACAATGATTTAGACTCTGTTTATGAAGAAAGAACGAAGTTCCTGCATTTGGTTTTGACCCTACCTGCAACTACAGCAAGCAGTGAATGAAGCGTGAGTGCTCTTAAATGAGTGAAGAATTATTTAAGGACTTCAATGTCCAACACCCAGCTGTCATGTTTGAGGACATTAGCAATACAAAAGACACTACTTGGAGAACTATCCAGTGAGCAGATCTTTGTAGACTGAGTTATAGACTTATTCATAAAAAAAGACTGGTGCATTGCACTTGTGTACAAAAAATATAAGTGCTTCTTCTCTTGCTGCTGGAGTTCTACAAATTTGTCATCGTTTCTTGAACAAGTTTATTATTATTATTATTATTGGTGGTGGTGGTGGACGTGGTAATAGTAGTAATAGCAGCAGTAGTAGTTGTTGTTGTTTTATTTGATGCATTATATTTCATTTGTTTAAATTATTGTTTATTGTAGTATTTTGTCTCCCTATAATAACTGCAGAGTCTCCCCAATCTTTACAAACACGCTA
Source organism: Schistocerca gregaria (assembly GCF_023897955.1). Taxonomy (NCBI): domain Eukaryota; kingdom Metazoa; phylum Arthropoda; class Insecta; order Orthoptera; family Acrididae; genus Schistocerca; species Schistocerca gregaria. Next base: position 672,020,772 of record NC_064921.1, on the reverse strand, counting down.
CACCACTGTTATTGACCAACTGTAAACTTACTTGAGAGCTTCATTTGCTTTCTCTGAAAGGAGTTCTCTTGTATTCTCAGTGACTATAATATTGCTGTCATCTTCGAAGAGAATTTTTTTCCATGAGTAACACTACTGCGAAAGTCATTGCTCTACATCAGGAATAGTATTGGTCCTAATATGCTTCCTTACAGAATTCCAATGATATTGTATTTTGGTTCTGATAAGTGTTTTACTAAATATTTAGATCTATTTGAAGTATGTATTATCTGTACTCTTTGTACCCGATCTGCTAGGTATGATCGAAACCAGTCATTAGCTACCCCTCTTATTCCTAATGCTTCTAATATATTTAATAGAATCTTGTGGTCAGCTGTGTCAAACATCTTAGAAAGATCCAAAAATATGCCTGTGACACACTAATCTTTGTCAAGAGCATTAAATACAACCTTTGTGAATTCTTCTCTGGCTGACTCCATATTTTTGCCACTTGGGAAACCAATAAAACATGGTATTTATTCAGGTATTTCATTATCTGTCTTTCATAATTGCTTCTATTATTTTTGAAAATGGTGTCAGCAGAGAACTGGGCCTGTAATTTTTTATGCGTTCTGCATCACTTCTTCTTAAGCAAAGGTACACTTCTTGCCCATTTTAACTGCTCTGGAAATGTCCCTGATGTCGAGGAGTTAAGGATTCATTTTCTGTATTTGTTAATGGGCCTTGCATAACATCTATGCATTGTTTCTGTACATGCATTGGTACTTGATCTAAGCCCGCTGACTTCTTATTTTTCAGTTTCTGAACAGTTTTATTGACTTCACTCTCTGAGGTTGGGAGTAACATCATTGTATTTAGTGCAACATTATTTACAGGTGTTATATTTGTTTTGGGGAATTTTTTCTGTAACATGGCTGCAATACTTGAGAAATGCTCATTTACATATTTTGCTAAGTGTTGTGGATCATTTATTACCTTATCCTCCTCCCTTAGCATTTCGTCATTCTGCGTTTCTTTGTTTCCTTTTTTATAACATCCCAGACCACTTAGCTTTTATACTCTGCATATTATATTATTTTGTCATTGTTGTTGTTGTTGTCTTCAGTCCTGAGACTGGTTTGATGCAGCTCTCCATGCTACTCTATCCTGTGCAAGCTGCTTCATCTCCCAGTACCTACTGCAACCTACATCCTTCTGAATCTGCTTAGTGTACTCATCTCTCGGTCTCCCTCTACGATTTTTACCCTCCACGCTGCCCTCCAATGCTAAATTTGTGATCCCTTGATGCCTCAAAACATGTCCTACCAACCGATCCCTTCTTCTAGTCAAGTTGTGCCACAAACTTCTCTTCTCCCCAATCCTATTCAATACCTCCTCATTAGTTACGTGATCTATCCACCTTATCTTCAGTATTCTTCTGTAGCACCACATTTCGAAAGCTTCTATTCTCTTCTTGCCCAAACTAGTTATCGTCCATGTTTCACTTCCATACATGGCTACACTCCAAACAAATACTTTCAGAAACGACTTCCTGATACATAAATCTATATTCGATATTAACAAATTTCTCTTCTTCAGAAACGCTTTCCTTGCCATTGCCAGTCTACATTTTATATCCTCTCTACTTCGATCATCATCAGTTATTTTACTTCCTAAATAGCGAAACTCCTTTACTACTTTAAGTGTCTCATTTCCTAATCTAATTCCCTCAGCATCACCCGATTTAATTTGACTACATTCCATTATCCTCGTTTTGCTTTTGTTAATGTTCATCTTATATCCTCCTTTCAAGACACTGTCCATTCCGTTCAACTGCTCTTCCAGGTCCTTTGCTGTCTCTGACAGAATTACAATGTCATCGGCGAACCTCAAAGTTTTTACTTCGTCTCCATGAATTTTAATACCTACTCCAAATTTTTCTTTTGTTTCCTTTACTGCTTGCTCAATATACAGATTGAATTTAAATAACTTTTTTGCAGCAATAAGCACCTTCCTATAGATCTTTTTGTATCTATGATAAATACATACTGATAGATCTATACTAGAAAAAATTTTCTGAGCACATAATTTTTATTTGGTAGTATTTCAGGGGAGTGATTGAAAGCCTGGTGATTTTCAGTATGATATCCATACACATTCAGCATCAGCGTGTCAGAGTCAGTTAAAGAAAATTAAAAATCTTTTTCTGTTGTCCTAGCTTAATTGGAACACGAATTATAAAGAAAGCAACATTGTTCCGTAAGTCAAAAATTTGTCATTATTTCAATTTTTTAAAGTCCATTACTCAGTAACATTTCATCAGAAAAATGTAAAAAAATTAATTTGTGGTACTATTTATGAGTACTATAGGCATACTTAATTTCATTTAAATCCAAGAGGGTAAGGTTGAAAATGATGGTTTCATTTGTTCATTTGACGTGGAATGACCCATTAGTGACATATCCAGTACAGTATATTATATTAATGATATAAGAAAAAATACAAACCTTCTTTATGTTTTGACGAGTGTCCTGTAAATTAAGTCAGTGGACAATGAACTTACATTCCATTCTATTCCTTATAGTGTAGCTTATGTCACTGAACTAAGGAGATTCTGTTGTTTTTACATGTATTTCATAATCATTCTTCTTTTGTGATTATTTAATAATGCTAGCGACGCACAAATTGAACCTTTTAACTGATTATATAGAAAACTGATTAAACACAATCTTTAATTTTACGCTTGCTTTCTTGCCGCTTGTGCCTAGTGTCGCAGCAAGAGGCAGATGGTAACAATTTTCACAGCAGTGAGTTGCGATACTGATATGTTAGACTGTGGTAACATCTAGTTAAACTTTTTGTGTCATCCGCTTCGGTAGCTGCGTAGTGACCACAGCGCATTGCTAACCGAATTTGGCTCGCTTCTATGCCTTCTAGGAGTTGTTGCAGGATTCGATTCCCAGTGGAGTCGGAGATTTTCTTCGCTTGTGGGGCTGAGTGTTGTGCTGTGTACATGTTCATATCGTTAGAAATGACATTCTGCTCTAAAGCCTAGTTTACACGACGACACTAGGTTCCTGGCAACTGCGTTACCGCCCACTGCGCATGCGAGCCGCGCTTTTACGCAACTCCTCAGTGAAACTAAACAGTTTCGGCGTGTTCCAGTTTTGGTGACACTAGTTGCATGGATTTTGAGATTATGCGTGTTCGTAGAGTGAAGAAAAACTGAAATATGAAGTCGGGAACGGAGAATAATGTTCGCTTTTCGGATATCTATGCTTTGCATAGGTTTTTGTGGGATTTCAGTGATGCTGATTACAAAAATAAACAACATATTGCTGCTTTTGAGACCGTCACGTGAGATCAGAACAAATAGTTTGACAATATCTGAGCTGCAGGGCAAAATTTATTGAATTAGGAGCACATATACAACTGAATTAAGAAAAATACAAGCAAATGTATGCCTAATTCTAGCTGTAGAAATGCTCTTATCTACAAACTAAAATCCCATCCTCCGAATTGGCCGACTCTTTTTAAAAGGAGTGTTGTTGACAGGTTTGAAGACTACACAGATCAAGAAGCTACATTATTTATTCAATATTCATCTATTTAAAAAGTCGCAGCAGTACTCACCATTCACATATGGTTGAATTTTGAAGTATTGCCACTGTACAGATCTATCTTTAAGGCAGTGCGATCTGCTTCGAATAATTACTGCTGTTAATGTTAATAATTGTTACTGTTAATAATTACTGGAGTTAATGAAAAAGTGTCATCACCAACTAAAATAGCATCTTATAGCATTCAGAGCGTTCTCGATTATATTGCATGCAATGCGATACGTAATTTCAGTTCTGGCTACAGTGCTTCATTCGTTATAATATCTTTATTCCTTATCACATAATTAACTCTATTTAGAAGAAACTTTAACAGTTCTGGTGACAATCTAAGATAATTAAAAGAACTTCTTGGGTCTTCCATTACAAATTATTTCAGCAGGGATGCTGAGCAACCGAGCTGACGTCTATTCTTCATCCAGTCACGAATCGAAGAATGTTTCTTTTTTTTCTTATGCAGCAATTCCACGCAACAAGCTTTAACTCCATCACAACTCGTGCGACGTACAGCTGCCAAAATTTTCATTTCAAACACGACTCAGGAAACCACAAAACGACGAAACTGGAGTATATACTGGTTTCTCCTTGTCTCTTTAAGAAGGGAAGCAAAGCTGAGCCTGCTAACTACAGGCCAATTTCACTAATTCCAACACTAGCCAAAGTCTTTGAAGGCATAATGTATCAGCAGATCTATGAGTACCTAGAACTAAACGATATGCTGAGTACATCACAGTTTGGTTACAGGAAAGAAAGGTCAACCATACATGCCATAGAACTCTTAGTGAGTGACATTTTAGCAGCATTTGAGGACCAGGCTCACATACAGGTAACCTTATGTGACCTGAGCAAGGCCTTTGACTGTGTTGACCACTCTGTTTTACTCTCTAAACTCGAATATTATGGAATATGTGGCAAAAGTTTAAAACTCGTCATACATACCTTAATAATAGGAAGCAAGTGGTAAGCTCAGGAAGTAATGTGTCAAACACACTTGAGGTTCAACACGGAGTGCCACAGGGATCTAAATTAGGACCACTTCTATTCCTCATACATATAAATGACCTACCGGCAAATATTAATGTAAAGATATATATATGTATGCAGATGATACAACTCTGCTCTCTGTAAACCATGATTTTGATAAACTTGTAAGCAGTATGAATTTGGCAAAAGAAAATGCAACATCATGGTTTAATGCAAATGGGCTACTATTAAATGAGACAAAGACCCAGAACATGTGGTTCAGTCTATCAAAGACTACAAAAATAGAAAAACAATGTGCAAAATTTTTAGGTATAATCCTGAACAACAAACTAACATGGGACTCTCATGCAGAACACATAGCAATTAGGCTGTCAAGAGTTATATACCTGTTGAAGAGGCTGATGTTGTGTGTGACATCGGAATATGTAAGGACAGCGTACTTTGCTTTTTTTCAGTCTGTTTTAAGGTATGGGCTAACGCTCTGGGGAAATACCAAAAAAATAAATGAAATTTTGGTGATCCAGAAGAAAGCAATCAGAGTAATAGCAAAGGTAGATAATAGGACACATTGTAAACCATTGTTCATTAAATATAGAATTTTAACAGTTATTAATCTATATATTCTTGATAGTGTTAACTTCATACTTGCGGAACTACCTAGTTTAAGTGTAATGAATCAAAGACATGACTACAATACAAGAAACTGTACTTCTCTGATCTTGCCACGGAATAGATTAGCAAAAACAAACAATAGCCATAAGTACATGTCAATTAAAATATATAACAAATTGTACAAATATGCCACAAGCATGCCAATCAAATTATTTAAGGAAAAGCTACACAGCTTCTTGTTAATGAACCCATTCTATTCAATAGAAGAATTTTTAGAAATACCCAATATCAACTTAAGTTAAATGTGTTAAATATATTTAATAAAAATATTAGGTTAAGTGAACTGACGAAGTCTATTGCATGTAATAATGCTGAATGACCAATAAAGAATCTGAATCTGAATCTACAGTCAAATATGAATCCATTTGCGTGCAACTAATTCCACGCTACGAGTGGTGCAACCCAGTGTCGTCGTGCAAACTAGCCTTTAAGTTGGCTATATGGGCAAAAGCCAATAAGTTAAAAAAAATTGTGGCATTACACTAGTTGCGTCTCGTATGTTGCGCCACACAGCTGGGGGTTCTCACATGTAACTGCAATATGCTACTAGTTGCGACAACACTTCTGTTGCATGTGTGAACCCGGCTTTATTGTTGGCGCCAAAATGGCATCGGAGGTACTAGGTAGAATGTCTTTGATAGCATAGTGAGCGTGTTATGTTAAATTTTTGCAGGTGCTTAGATAAGTTGATAGTGACAACAATCGCTTACTAACAATGGGCGGTGTCGTAGCTGCCAGAGCGGAAATGTAATACAGTAACAGAAGAAATGAAAGTGCGTGACTTCCTAATGTGTGACTGTGTTGTGGTGATGGTAGCGATAATTTGTGCAAGTTTCTGCATCTTATTCGATAACATTTTTGCACGTAGCCGTGTTTTCACACTAAAGCAAAATATAGCCCTATAACAGCCAAGTGCTTCTGTCTTTCAGCTTTATGTAACACTAAAATCATCACAGACTATGTTGAGTTATCTGTCAGTGTCTATAAGTGTTCCAAGTCTGCGCGTGCAAGGGGATCCACAGCACTAAGTTTTTCTTGTATGTTTAAGCATTTGATTTCTCGGTGTTTGTGAAACAGTTATTTTGTGTTTTTCGTATTCTGTATCGTGTAATGGCTTCTTAATTAGTATGCAGGTGTTTTTAATTGCAGCACAGTAGTTATGATGACTAGCGTTTGCCCAGTTTTAGTGGTTGTGGTTCCTTAGGTAATTATGTATGGTTAATGGGAGTGTAACTTTGTTGTTAGATACCTTTGTTATAGTTTTCCCTGTGTCAACGTGTTAATACGATGAAGCGCTACTGCATTACTGCTTTCCGAATAGTATACCTATTCACAGTAACTTGTTCTAAAGATGTACAGTATTAAATGATTACTTCATAGTACTGTTTCTTGTGTTTGATGCTCTGGTACACCATAATTATGCAGGAAGGGTAGATAGATATTGGGTGTGTTCTGTCCATGAGATGTTGATGGAACTTCCGACTATGCTTCCTTCTTCATTGAATATGGAAAAAGCCATGTATGCAAAATATTTGAGTGTGTACAAGTGATAACCTTTCACGTACACGGCTTCTCCATAATGAGTCGAATGTAGTTTTTGATACTATTTTTGTTCAGAGATGGTGCTCAGCTGTCATATGATGATTATTGTTGTGCAGATGTTGCTGGGTGTGTTGTGAGCTTAATGTACAACTTCCACCCGCATGTTAATAATAACCCCCCCCCCCCCTTCCCCCCATGCAATCACTTGTTTCACAAATAGGCCCTAATGACTCCAGCTTAAGCCAATCGGACAGTCTCTGGCAATATTCATAACATCGCAATATGAACATTCCTAGTGAGGAAAGGAGGCACTTTATTTTTTTCACATTAAAAGGTTTCATTTTATCTCCTCCAAACACACTAAAAGTTTTCATGCATAGTTTTTTTAGATCCTATATATTGCTATCAGTGCTTACGTGGCTGTATACTCTGTGAAATAAGTTACTTTCTTGTAGGGGTGAGCTTGTATTGAATGAGCGCATGATGGTCTTTTGTATTGTATAGTACCAAAACCACTTGTCATTTCTTTACATTTATAAATCTATATTATTCTTCTGTTTGCAATGTTTTCAGTTCATTTGAAGAATCATTGCATGTATGCTGTACTATTGCATGTAGGATTGTGTCATTGCTTTCTGCTTTATGTATTCAGTTTGTCTTTCACTTCTCACTTCTAGACTAAACGAACTTCTAGAGTAAATGCCATTCATTTTCAGATCTATCATAATTTTGTACTGGTAGTCCTACATTGACATACGTAATCTTATGTTCTTGATACACACTGTATATAGAGTTTAAAGTAGTCATAAAGTGTGCTAAAGCTTGCATATTTTTTTTGGACACACTGTGTAGTAGCCAACTTAAGCACACATATGTGTGGTCTGATTACTTGGCAATTTTCTGGTTTGTTGTTTATTCCCTGCAGGTGGAGTAAGTGTGAGTGAACTATCACTCTTTCTTCCTGTTTTGTTTTACTCTTGTTAATGGGATATCTTCCACTTGGTATAAGATTTTATAAAACAATTTGTGTACTGTCATGAGTGCACAATTTTTAGTGGCACTACTGAGGTGACGTTACGTGCCTGTATTGCTCATCGCCATGCCTGATACATTTCATGTACGCTATTATTTTACTCTGTAATTATACAATTGTATTTAAAGAGATGATTTTGGTTTGCTGTATTTTTTTAAATAAGTGATGGTTTTTAAAGACAGGTTTTGATTTGATACCTTTCGATATACTATAGTAATCTTACTCTCCAAAACATCACCAATAACATTCTGTTTCTGCACAAGTTTTGAAAGCTTCGTGAGGTGTAATATTACAAAAAATCTTTTTACTTATCTTTATTTTCTCATGTTGTTGGCTCGAATGCTTGTGTCTTGGGGTACATTCTTGAGGCTGAAATCTTGACCTACTGGGTTCCAGAAGTACTGTCGGTTGCTATGATTTATTTAATCCTATTCTTCCATATCACACTGATTTCACAATCTCCTTCTTCATAAAACTATCAGTTACATTTTGTTGTAAACAAAATTAAAATCTACAGATGTTATCAGAGTCATGCACACTACTGCCTACTTTCCACGTTACTCACAATATTCCAAAGTGTGTACAAAACAAGAGTTTACAAATTTTCTTAATGAAAGAAGAATTCTCACCAGGTTATATTGTTATTAATTAATGAGTCTTGAAATAAAGATTATAATTTGCATTCGATTGTGTAATTAATAATGTGAATTTTAAGTATGCCAGAAATTTTATAATTTCAGATCTTTCTAAAAGAAGAGTAATTTCAACCATTAGTACATATTGATGCAACAAATTAATTGCTTTTCATACATTTTAGCCTGAAATATAATACATCATACATAAAATCATATGAAATTCTTTTAGCGAAATGCCGCAATGTTCACCTATACCAGATTCAGGATTAATTCTGGTATCAGCTACTTCCATAAAAAAAGATATGTTAGAAAAGGGTGTCCCATTACAACACCTAGCTGATGGTTTTTCTCCAGAGTAATTTTGATTGACTGTAATGGCAGCTGCAATTTGTCCAGTTTCGCTGCAGTGCTTTTATCAACTAGTATTAGCAATGATTAGTAAGGGATTACGCATTAAGTTCATAAGCTACAATATTTCGTAGAATAGGCATTCTTCTGTAGGATTGTTTTAATCTTTATTGTCATAGAATAAGTAATGGTTTTTTATATTTAGCATGATCACATTGCCTATGCCTCATGTCACAGATGGCTGACTCATATTATTGTGTGGTTTACAGTTCATATGTTCACACTTTTGTTTGAGTAGAGCGTGGGTGGTACCAGAGGAGGAAAGCTGTGGCCTGAATGTTAAATGTTTCTGGAAGAGGATTGATGTGGGAGTAAACTCGCTCTGTTCATTTGTGTTACAAATGTGGGCAAAGATAATTTTAAATGCCTTGAATATATTGTTCATACCCGAATCCATTGTCTCAAAGAATTTTGTGAAAGAAACTATTGTCCACAGTAGGCTGTGCAATTCTCCTGTATTCATTGTGCGACTGGCCAGTTTTGGCACCAAGTCATTTTCAAGCACTTATAGTTACACACAAGCATTACGCAGTATGCCATATGTGTTTTGGCATAAATCAAAACACCTTTCATATCTGAGATAGTTCATCTACATTACAGTATAAGAATGAAAACATTGTTTCCTAGAAGCATATAACCAAGTCATCTGATGTGTGAATTACAAGACTTCCGCGTACAGACTATCTGCATGTGGAACTTCTTTTGTTCATAGCTGAGCTGACGTGGTTATATGCTTCTGCATATGGCTTTGCAAATGGAATGTGTTTTGATTGTATTCAAAAACATATATGACGTATTTCATACTGCGTATGTATAAGTGCTTGAAAATGGCTTAGTGTTGAAATTTGCCAGTTGCACAGCAAATAAAGGATAACTGTACAGCCTACTGTGGAAAGCGTTTTCCTACTCAAGTTAAAATGTTCCATATTTGTATAACTGAAATTGGAAATGTCGTCCTCCTCCCAAGTGTATCAGCATATTCCTTCTTTTTCTGCAGTTGAAAGCATCTTGATTGCTACATGAGCATCCCAATCCCCCACCACCACCACCACTACTCCGCTGCACCAAGCAAACTAAAAGCATCTGTTCAGTTGCACACATTTTCAGTGTGAAGCACCACTAATTGCAAGGATACTATAACCACAGTTGCAATACTCTGCGAGTGATAATTCTCATCACTGTTTAGCTTTCACTGGTTTTTCTTGTGGCTATTCACTTTAGAACTGTCCCTTCCATGACAGCAGTGCATGTTTTGGGTTAGCATATTGTAGAAATCATGTCTTTTCTATGTCGCCAAGTCACAAATATTTCATCTACAAATTGGTATAAAGAAATTTACTTCCGTGTGTCTGAATTCCTTTACAAATTAAAGAACTTTAGTCTCTCATTTTTGTATATAGAAATGTTATCGTATTGAAACAGGGTGAGCTACCTTTACTGCTATGTGACATTATTTTGCAGGTTTTAATGGAGTTCATGTTATTTTCCAATGTGAGGGCAACTATAATGTACAGGATGCTGAGTCAGATGTAAGCAGCACGTCTGGGATGATAGGAAGTCATAAATACGATGAAAATATTGTCTAAATTTATCGTATTTTTAGTTTACAATCTGATCTTCCAGTGAGGATGGATTGTACATTGTGCCAATCTCATAGGTAGTTGGGATGGTTGGCAGGAGTTAGAATATATTCAAAATGGACAGTGATGTTTCAGGGTGAATGTGGAATAAGTGAGAGACTGAGGCAGATTTACTAAGGCATCTTCTGTGAGGCAGACCAACTCACAAGAGAGCCAGCCTGATGTGGCCTAAGCTAATGCATTTGCCTTGGAGTGAAGCTAAATTGCAAGAGAGATGAAGGCAAATTGCATAATAAGGCTGGGTGAAAGCTGACATCACAGAGAGCGGGATTCACGAGCACCATAGGCAGGCAGATGTGGGGGACAATAGGCCCTACGGTATTAAGTGATACAAGAGACTGTTAGAACCAGAGTTGTGACATTGAGCATAGGTTTAAGAGCAAGTGATACGATTGTAGCAGATGTATTCAGTGCTGCAAAACAGGCATTTCATAACTTTTTGAAAGTATGAGGCTGTCTGACTCAGTATATGCTGCCCTGAAATTTCTCTGACCACCCATTACTAATAACGTCATTAACATTACTCTCACTAAATAAGTAGAAAAAATTTGCATCATAAAATCTTAAAAAATAAAAAAAAGACCTGTTATTCAATAAAATATCAACAAAGTTAATTACATACTGTTTTTCTGCATTTAGTAACATGTTGAGTTACTCATTTAGCCAGTTGTGTACAATTGAAAGATTTCCCGATTGGCTAAAATATTCTGAAGTTATGCCTTATATAAGAAATGAGATTTAAAAATACCATCATACTTCTGGCCAAGTAATCTTTTGGCATCTCAGTAATTGTAGAGAAAATAAAATTACGAGCGGATTCTTAACCATCTGATAACAAATAATATAATGTTTAAACTTGTAGGCTGCTGGTATATTTTGTGATCTGTCAAAGATATCTCTGAATCATATTATCCTTTTAAATAAGTTAGGGTATTATGGTAGTTGGATTATATATTTGCACAATAAAATAATACTAATAGAGAAACACTGTTTGGAAGGCAGTTTGCGAAGGCATGTTTGCACAAGGCATATAACACAGAAAAAGTAGTCTGGATACCTAAGAATATATATAATAGGCAGAGAGGTCTATATACATTAACTCGCTACCAACAAATAATTTTTTTTTCACCAAATCCCAGCACCTGCCCTTGTACAAATATGTTTATATGCTCACAATAATCTTGAACACTACACCTTCCCTAAACACTGTGCTTAGAACTTTGTTGTTAAATCCTACAATTTTACCAATTTCTGGAGTTTGTCTTTACTGAGAGGCTCGGTCAGTTAATCAGAAAGCATTTCCTTTACGTACACAAATAGTTTATAGTAATATCCAGCTGTTTCAAATGGTACAGAATAAAACGTTGCCTAATATTAGTGTGCGTGGATCACACAGTTGTTGTTTGGTTCTGAGCTAACTTGATAACTCTCATGTTGTCACAAAATCATCCAGTTAGCTCGACAATTGGGTGCTGCTCAATTTCACCTTTTGGAGTGAAAGAAAACACCCTGTATTCAGCCTTGACGATACTCAAAGCCACTGTTCTTTGTTTCATTCAAGACAAGGATATTGATCCTTCCATCAGTTTGAAACCGCTACCTATAATGGAATGTCTGTTACACATTCTATTTCTCCAGTCTGCATCACTATAAAATTCCTGTTTTCTGTCTTACAGAATCTTAATTTGTAATCAAGAGTTCCTTTTAAACATCTAAATATTCTTTTAACCTTAGAGTGGGTGCACCCATGTATAAAGTGCGCCAGCCACAAATAACTGTCGTGTACCATTCCATTGTTTCAAGATTGCAAATCAGTAAAATCACTGCAGCTTACCCAATGGTAAGTTATACTGTCACATGTTTAAGTGAGCATTCATAGTTTAAAAGAAACAGTGACATAGGTGAGAAAAAAATTATGATCCATGCAAGAAAATGACCCAGGTTCCAAGCTAGCAGTATATTCCACAATGAGGCAGTTGTCTATAAGATAATTAGCAGTTGAATAAGCTGTGGGCTGGAATCTGTTGCAACTATGCTATTTAGTGCTGTGAGTAGGTCATTACTGTGGACTAACACTTGTACGAGTTAACAGACTGATACAATGAAAATTTATTTTATTTTTGTTTAATTTTGTAATAAAAATCGCGCACCCTTTGGGAGCCCATTGCAACCCAATGTTTAAATAGAGAGTCTTGCAAAACTTGCTCGCAATGTTAGTAGCAAAGGCAATATTTTCCCTTGGAAGTGCGAGCTAAATGCAAAAGACTTTCGCCAAATGGTCTGAGGCGTCTTGTCACTGTCTGCGCGGCAGACATGTGTAGCAAATGCTACATCAGCCCCCTCAGTAGACGCAGAGCGTCATCTCAGAAACAGGCAGGAAAGTGCACGTGGCGGCCAGAACTGATCATACTTGTCGTTGCTCCACGTCGGCCTGTTGCTGCATCTACACTTGGTGGCACTGGTGATGGAAGGTGTTGAAGCCTTGATGCTGTTGTTGATGGTATCCATTTGTAAAAAATGCATGCAAGCTCAATGTGGCTGAGTGAAGCAGTTGTGGGCTTGCCATTTACTGCATCCTTTGTATTCATACCTCTTCATATAAGACATGGTATGGGCCAATGTAAGGTGGTTGCAATGGTGGCTTAACGCTGTCATCAGTCAGGAGTGTTATGTGCAAGTGGCTGTGTAAGTCATAATGCACATAATTATGTGTTACCTTCCATGTATGTGTGGCCAGGAGTTTATGCAATAAACACTCCACTTCCGTTGTCACAGTGACATTTACAGGAAAAATACACAAGCAGTTGCCACGAACCGTCCAACAGTTGCTGCAGTGATGCACTGATAGCTATTTGGTTTGTGTCCACCGCCAACACAAAGGTTGCATCGAACTTGGGTGCATGAGGAGTGCTGTGTTTGTCTTATTTTGCTTCCCAGCCTCGAAGGCGGAGCTTGTCTCCTCAGTCCACTGCACTATGGTACTACCACTGCTCAAACTTGCATTTGACTTTGTTTTGCCTAGGTCTCCTAGATAATGGGGGATCATCTGTGGTTTCTGTACGATCCACCGTATTGTGTTGCACTTGCGTAGGTGTGCCTGGAGATCTAGTCAAAGCTGGGAATTGTCTTAGCAGTGAGGCGTATGCTCTGCATCACACGCCTGTATCATTTTAGCACTGTGCGCATTTGCACTGCCATGAAACCCTGCAGCTGTCAGTCCTGTAATGCTGCCAACCAGGTGAACATTGGCTGTATCCGTTAAGAAGTGGTAATGGCGAAGAGATCAGCTCCTATTATTGCCTCCACAACAGTGATTCATGCCACTGCATACGTTGGTATGGACAAGTTATTTGTGGTGGATAAACAGAATGCTGGTGGCAGTTTGCAGTACTGCACGAAGTTTCTGGTAAGATGCTTGAATCATAGCCAGTATCTGTTAGATAGTTCTGGTAGGATCTTCTATCACTGAAGAACAGGTGGCGTGACTTCCTGGGGCAGTCAGTTGAACCTACGATCGACCGCTGCTAGCATTTGGGAACAAACGAGGTACCAGCAAGGGGCCTGTTCTGTGTTAGACATTGCCCTCTATTTGAAAGCAGCCTTTAACTGTCAAATGATTTTTAAATTTTGGTATTCAATCTTCAAAGGTTTTTGATACTGAAGACCCATCTTACTTTTAGCTTTCTTCCAATTATCTGCAATTGGGCTGGGTACAGATTCATTGTTGAATGTTTGAGTAGCCGTATACATCTGGTTATCTAGACACAGTTTGGGTTGTATTGTATGTGATGAATGCAATGAATTTATGTCCTCTGCTGCAGGAGTTTCCTGTATTTCATTATCCATTTCATCTTGAATAATACCTCATTGCTCCTGAACAACTTCTTCAGGTCATTCCTTTCTAAATTTACTGTTGTCTTTGCATGTTCTTGGACATAATCTTCAAGATTAAGATCTACACATACTTTTTCACGACTTGTTTCATTTTCACCAGATTCTAAAAATATTTTATCTCTGCTAGTTATTACTATTTTTTGTAAATCTGTAACCTTTGGAATCTTCGCTGTGTCCAGTAAAATGTAGTTTTCATGTTTAGAGTCCCAGTTTGTGCTAAGTTGTGCCATGGCCTTACATCCATAAATTCTTAGATGATTTAGATCAGGTTTCTTTTCAGAGAAACTTTGCATGTAGTCTTATTTGGTACTACTTTAGTAGGCAATCTGTTATTTAGATACACTGCAGATGATGCTGCTTCTGCCCAATAACTTGTTGGTAACCCTGCATCCTTTAACATGCTCCTTGCTTTTTCTACAATTTTTCTGTTAGCACATTTTGCTACTCTGTTTCAATCAGAACTATAGTGAATTGTAGTTTGATTTCTGATTCCAAATTCTCTGAGTCGTTGTGTAAACTGTTTATTAACATATTCACTACCATTGTCTGATATGAGAACTTTTACTTTCTTACCAGTCTGTCTGTCAACCATGACGTGAAAAATGTAAAATATTTTGCCCACTTTGTCCTTGGTTGTCAGGAAATAAATGTTTGTTTATCTTAAAAAATCGTTACTCAAGGTGAGGAAATGATAGCTACCTCCTATAGATTCTTTTTTCATTTGCCCGCAAAGGTGTGTGTGTGTGTGTGTGTGTGTGTGTGTGTGTGTGTGTGTGTCAACTGTAAAAGTTCAGTAGATCTAATTTTTCAACAGTAATCTGGCTTGCTTTCACCATAAAAAACTTTTTGCAGAATGTACTCTATAACTATTTCACACCTGAAGAGCATCTAACTTATAGATACCCCTTTTCCTATCTGTGGCCATCACAGTGTTGCTCTGATCAGTTATTTCTGCAGCATTTAAATAAAAAATTACCTTGTTGGCCTTAATCACTGTTTCACTCTCTGAAAGCAAATTAGTAGCTATCTTTCCTGTCAGTTCACATTGTAGCTGTTGAAACACCAATGTGTGTTTTAGAAAGAACATCTTATAAAACTGATTACTGATATGCACATATGCCCCAGATTCCAGGAAACAATATGTATGCTTACTTCCACTTTTACCATAAGAATGATATGCAGTGTTATCTTTATTGCTTTGGAATTTGACTTTTTCCTTGTGCACTTGTTTTTCCGTGCAGTGCGATGCAGAGTGCCCCTTCTTTGGCATTTATAACATCGAACATGTTTATTCTAATACAAAGCCATTTCTTCGTCATGGATAGGGTATTTGTGTACATTCTTAGCATTGTGGTGCTATCTTGACTTTCACACTGCCACCTGCAATTGATATCCCTGAACTTCTAAGCCCATTATCAATGGGGAGTAATTATCAGGTAGTCCCATTAGTAATGAGGTACCAATCCATTCTTAAGCAATGTTGAATCTGATATTTCTTATACAATTTGAAGTGGAGATGATATTGTTTACACATTCATCAACAGTTTTACATTCATCAAATCTTTTGATAAGCCCTCTTAGCAAAACCACTTTCCCAGTTAAACCTCTTGTCTTCAAAAGAGTGTCCCATACTTCCTTTGCTGCACTGGCCTTTCTTATGTGAACATAATTTACAGGATCAACTAGAAGAATTAATTTGAATTTTGCTGTACAGTCATTCTTCTGAGTATCTGAATCTGTGAACGTTAACGTTCCATCAGTGATGTCCCCAAGGTAGTCCAACTGTAGATAAGCATCTACTGCTAACTTTCTAGGTGCATAATTTTCTCAGTGCGCGCGCTTATCAATCTGTGATATATGGGCAGAAGACATTTGTGCAGTTAGAATTCAATTACTGTAGATTATGAACTGTTCATAAACAATATTAAGTTTTCCACCTTCCACTGGTCAAACTTATTCAGTTGAATCTTCCTAGGCCCATAACCTGTTGGATTTTATGTTTGCACAGTAAAATAATGATGGAGAGACACTATTTAGGAATATATGTTTTATTATATTTAATGTGTCTCCGGCAATTTACAAAGGCATAAATGACACAACATTTAGTCTAGAAGCTAAGAATACGTATTATGGGAAGAGAGCTCTATACTCACTGCATAAAAAATATTTTGTTCATCAAATCCTGACAATAGTGTAACAGGGAATGTCCCAAAATGGTTCAAATCATATCTCTTTGAAGGAAACAAACAATTCAACAGTAAAGAGTCCTGTATTAAAACATTAGCCACTATTCAACTGACAACTGATTACATCTGCTGTCCCACAAAGTTTTGGAAGTCCTTTTCTTTTTCTTCTGAATGTTAATGACCCTTCACATGTTATGTTACCAGAAATAAAATTTGTTTATCTGTGTTATAGAAAGAGTAGTGAATGCAATTTTCATGGGCATTAATGAGTGGTTAATAGCCAATTTTTAGTCATTAAACTCTGATAATGCAGTGAATACTCAGTTCAGAACTTGTAAGAGGTTTCTTCAAAGCATATATCTAAGATAAAATGACAAAAAGGTAGAAGGCAACAACAAAAATAATCAATTTTTGAGAATAAACAGCTAGAAGAGGTTGACAGTGTTAAATTGTTGCGATTATAGCTTGATAATAAATTCAGTTGGGAAGAACATACGAGAGAGTTACTAAAGTACCTAAAGAAATCTTTATTGACAGTATGGACATTGTCATACATAGGTGCATGTTTTTTTTTTGCCCCAAAATTGTTTAATATAAATAACTATCCATGTAAATGCTGAAGAACGCACTGCAGAGGACTGTTCAAGGAACTGGGGAGACTCACCACTGCTTCACAATATATTTTTTTTCCTTGATGAGAAATGGCTTGGTTGATGGAATCAGTGCTTGAAAGACAGTCAATCTTCACAAAGATTTAAAGTCGATTACTTTGGTCCATAGGGAACAGTCATTGCAGCAGAGCCATCCATGCTACAAAGCTCAGTTCCAAGACTTCTTACTGAACTAGACCAGAGGTATTTGTAGGAGACGTTGTGCAGAGTTTGGGACGGTAAAAGGGAGAGGTTTCTTTTAGCAACACTGAAGACACGCGGACTTTAAAGGTAGCACTTAAAGATATGTGCCTCTTTGCCAACTACGAGGAATGATGCTGCTGTTGCAGTCAGAGCAGCAGGTCTTTTGTGAGGATATAATTATTTTCATAAATAGGGTTTGTCTTTTCACATTTCATAATCAAGTGAAAATAGTCTCTTTGGAAAAACCTTTGCGGAATGCAGTCAGTGGAGGTAGTAAAAAGGTAACTGCCCACAACACAGTTGTGGCATTGGGCACTTGATAAGCAAGTAAATAAGTCTCAAATGCAATACAATTATGGTAAGAGGGAATACCAGAAAGGGGATATATAGATCAACCTGATAAACACCTAAATGACTAATAACATACCGTACAAGCAATCATACTGGCTTGGTTCTCTCACCACTGTCCTACAGAATTCCTTTTGCTAGCCCTGGATTGTTAACTTCCCGTTTTTCAGTAAGCATGGCTTCCTTAATGTATGTAACTTAATGTTGCAACAGCTATTAAGTTTGTGGTATCTTTTTATAGTCCTAGTCAGCTCAGCTGCTAACCTTACTGAAAGTCATTCCGAACTGAGTGTGATCTGTAATTGTCTCACCTCTCTTCTTGTAATGTTGTTGGCACCCTAGTAGGTGGAATGAAAGTGAAACAGGGTATTTTCTGAGTACCAGTACCACAGTGCTTTAGAAAGCATTTTTTGGAGATTGAGCACTTTTCCTTTGCAAAGGCTTCTGTTGCACTAGTTTTCTGTCTTTCTGCTTTCTATGCTGCATTCTAAGGAGCTCTTCTTCTACGACGACTGATCTGTTTTTGGCTTTATAGTTTTTGCTGTGGCACATAGAGCTGTGCAGGACACTTACTGTTACATTGCAAGTAGGGCCATTCCATGTCAAGTGGTCTAATTTTGGAAAAATTTCCTCATGATCATCACTGATTTTGCTGAAATTTTGTGTGAACATTTGCATACATTCCCAAAAAACATTGATAAAGTTTTTCTTCCGTCTTGATACTTGACAGATGTAGACATTTGTTTGACCCCACAGTCCAACTATTAACAATGCACCTGTGAGTTTTTTTTTTCTTGAAAGGAACAAAATTAGGCCATCTTGTACAACTTGTGCACTGTCTTAAGTGAAATAATTAAAAAAAAATTAAATTCCTTAGCATTTTGCATATGGATCACTTCTGGCAAAGCCGATGAAAAAGTAGACACTTGAAAAAATGTAAAGTTTAGCTTTTTATATCTCCAAAAGTAACTGCAAGATAAATATGAAACATGAAATGTATGAGCTTACCAATACGAGGGCTTAGAATATAAAATTTCATTGTGCTACTTGTTTCCAATAGTTTACTAATGGAGGACAAAGTTGATAATTTTTCTAAAAACACAAAAACTGGCTATTTTTGGCCTACTTTGTTGATCTGCAAAGTCTTTCAAACTCCTTTCATTAGGAAGACCCTGTTCTAAATCACCCAAAAACTAGATTTGGTTTCGCAGTGCAAGCATCTAAGACCCTAAAAGATGACAGCAAGTTGCAGGCCCATTGAAAATGGCTTGTTTCAAAAGCACCCAAATCTACTTTTATTGTTTTTTACAAATGTTGAGTACTCTCTGTGGAAGATAATATCAAAAATACTAATGACTAGGAAATAAGCTTTACTCAGAAAAACTGCAAATAAGCAGTCTTTTTTTTTCTTCGTATTTACATTTCTACAGCATTGAGCTCTGCAAAATTCCTTTTGTAAAAAGTGAAATTGAATAAGGTATCCAGTAAAAAGAATATTCTTCTCATTTTTTGTGGCCTCACTAATTTGACATAATCACATTTGAAAAGTGTAATTTTTTGGTTTCTGTCTTACCAAATTTTTTTCCCAAACAATCCTGTCACTGATATCTTTCTGATGTCATGTGGCCGGCAGCACAGTTTTCCTTATGACATGCTACAACAACTGAATGAAACCCGTAAAAATTTCAAGTAGCTAGAACCAAACATAAGCTTATGATCCTAAAAGACATCTTGTCCAACTTATGCTTCATCAGTTGGGATGCTGTGTAAAGAAACACTTATCAGGCTTGGGAATCTATGGTTAATAAATCCACCCATGGCTGCTGTTGCACAGGTATCGGACGTGGCCTCTATGGCAGTGGCGATGCTAATCTTGTCGCTTTAAAAGGAACCAGCAGTGGTTAAGCCATCATCTACCATAGTGACACAGTTATACAATTTTTCATCAGCACGCTAATGTGCCACATGAACTGCAAACTGTGCTAACACAAAGTACACTATACCTTAAACTGGAATTGAACTTGCACACCAATAGACTTACACATTAAAAAGAAATACTAAAATTTCTCTGTAACATGAATCCATTCAAAAAAGTGTCAGGAAGACTGCTATGAACTTCACCAAAATTTACAGAATGTGATAATGGTATAGAACATGAAGGCTATTTATACGATGTTTTCTGCAGCTTTTAAGCAAAGTTTTTCTACCGTGACCCCCACTGGTAATGCACAGTTAAATTGTGAATTTTATAACCAGTTTGATTACGTAGTTATAGCAGAAAAACGGATATAAAAATGCCATGATCAATCATGACAAGACACCCCTTTTTTTGAAGTTTTGCTAGTCATCAATACTTATGATATTGCCTTCCCAAGATACTACAAAAGAATTGCAGAATATAATAAAAGATGTCAGACTTAATTTGATTACCACTAGAAGGTAGACCCATTTTCATTGCAGACAGCTCTTTTTTGTAAAAGTGGCCCAAAATGCCTATTTTCGTGTTTTTAGAAAAATCGTCAGATTTGCACTCAGTTTATATACTATTGGAAACAAGTAGGAGAATGAAACCTTTTATTTTAAGACCTTGTATTGGTAAGTTTATAGTGTCAAGTTTCTGGTTTATCCTGCACTTACTTTCAGAGTTATAAAAAGTGAAATTTCAAATTTTTTCCATGCATCTATTTTTTGCACAATTTTTACTTCAAATTATCCAAATAAAAATTGCTCAGGAAATAGGATTTTTTATTATTTCATTTAAGAGAGCGCAAAATATTGTACAAGATGCCTCGTGTTGTCCCTTTTAAGAAAATATTTCTGTAGATATTATGTCTCAAAGTTGCCAAAAATTCTCAGGTGCAATATTGATAGCTGCACAGTGGGGATTAAACAGACGATTGTATCTCCCGAAGTATTGAAACTTTATCAATGTTTATTGGAAATGTGTGCAAATGTTCATACAAAATTTCATCAGAATGTGGGAACTGGCAGACTACTTGTCAGTGAGTGATCCAATAGTACAATTGAATCTAAGTTTCATGCTGTATTTGACTTGACTAATTATGTTTGAATTGGGTGCTAACTGGTTATATTTTCATTCTGGTTATGTAATCAGTCTTAGTGAGCAAGTGGGCTGTTAAGGAACTTTTTTCTTAATTTTTTACGACAGAATGATGGAATTTTCAGGATTCAACAAGCAGCTACTGTTTGGTTTTGTACTGTTTGTACTGTAGCATAAGGTAGCTATACATTTAGCAGTGAATTATTTTCCATAGGGTATCACATATTTCGATATGAAGTATATGATTTATTTGTAGTTACTGCCATTGTCCCATGTTACTTTCATCACACAATTGCCGTGCAATACATATTGTAGTATTAAATATTTAAGAAATTTCTGTACAAAATTTCAGTCTAAAGCAAGTACCTAATGTCCCTTGTACTACACAAGTATCATGTAAATATTGATATTTAGGAGATGATGCAGGTACTTGAACCTAATATACGAGGGTGTTTCGGAAAGTAAAGATACACCGTACGCCAGAGAAACAGAAGAGTTTTGGCGAGCAAGTTGGCAACACTGGTGTTAACCTTGAACCGTTACCTTTCTCCTCACGGTCGTTCAGCAGTTGAATGTTGCTTCTGGTTGGAGTAGATTGTGTTGAAAATGGCTGCACCGATTCAGTATCCCGCCAAATGCGAAGTGTGCTCCATCATACATTTTCTTCATGCAAAAGGTCAGCGACCAGCGGATATTCACAAAGAAATTGTTTCTGTTTATGGGAACATTATGAATCGACAAAATGTAACGAAATGGTGTCGTCATTCCTCTGAAGGTAGGACCGATGTTCATGACGAACTAAGAACAGGTTGGCCATCTGTGATCTCTGATGCCCTTCTTCGGAGAACAGAGGAAGCTATTCGTGCGAATAGACGTCTCACATTGAAAGAATTGCTTCAGATCACACCGGACGTGTCAATGACAACTCTTTATGACGTGACTGTCAAGTTAGGGTACAGGAAATTGTGTGTGCGCTGGGTTCCAGAACTGTTAACGGAAGAACAGAAAAAGAAAAGGATGGGCTTTGCACTCGACTTCCTCACACGCTATGCTGAAGCAGGTGATGAGTTCCTTGATTACATTGTGACAGGTGACGAGACGTGGGTTTATCGCCACACACCTGAATCCAAGCAACAATCAATGCAATGGCACCATTGGAATTCACCAAAAGCCAAGAAATGCAAAACGTTGATTTCAGCGAAGAAAATCATGGTTTCTGTTTTTTGGGACAGACATGGCATTCTTCTGTTGGAATTTATGCTGTTGCATATTGCCATACTTTGAAACGTCTTTGAAAGGCAATTCAAAACAAACCCAAGGGAATGCTGACAAGTGGAGTCCGCTTGCTTCATGACAACGCTCGGCCTCACACAGCGCTCATAACCAAAGCACTAACCAAACAATTCAAACGGGACCTATTGGACCATCTGCCATACAGCCCGGACCTTGTGGCCACCGACTTCCATGTCTTCCGTTACCTGAAGTCACATCTTGGTGGAAAAATCATTCCACAACGATGAAGAGATCAAAGACGAAGTTGAAATGTGATTCCGACTACAGGTGGCAACCTTCTATGACTGTAGGATACAAAAGCCTGGGCACCGATGTAACAAATGTTTGGATAACGGGGGTGATTATGTCGAAAAATAACAAATAATTCAGTTAATAAGATGTAACTGACATTTTCTAAATAAATTTTCTATTTAAGGACTGCGAGCCATTGTATCTTTACTTTTCGAAATGACCTCTTAGTTTAACCTTGTACTTTCACGGAAACAGCCATTCTGCTGGACATCGTGATTTACATTTACTATTGCTGAATATTTATTTTAGACTGTCAAAAAGTGACGAACAATAGCTTTATTTTTATCTGTAGAAAATGTTCTGTATAGTCTTAGAAAACATTGCCATCATTAACAAAAAAGTTACATGTAATGTGCTCATAAGTACAATCAAAAAATAATAAATATTGATTTGAGAAATATATTCTGTGATTTATTGCCATTATTTAAATATAATAACTTGTATGAATATATATTTCTTAAATATTTTATTATAGATGCCCTGGATGCTTAGAATAACTTTCCTGGGTCTAGGTGCCCATTATCATGTACACTGGAAATTGTGTAAGAAATAAACCTCCATGTTTATATGAGAGAAATGTCAAGGCAGTTATGGGAAGTGCATGCATTTCGGCTCCCTGCAGAAGGTATTTATGGTTGTAATGTTTACAGTTAATATCAATAAAGACATTCACACTTTTCTCCTGTGGTTTGGGAGCTCAGTGTCACCAATTCAGATTTTGAAAAGAATGACATGGCTCCATTAATTGCTTACTCTAATTTCTCTATCAGGGCATAGGTTGTGCAATTAAATATCTCACTAAAACACTAAGCGATATGTTATGGAACAGTCAAGCACAAATCTATTCCTTGGCGATCACAAATAAAGACCAAAACTTTAATACAGGGAAGAGAAAATGGAGAGCTGTGTGAGCCAAAGCTATTGGTTTCCTTTGATTCTTTTTGTTACTGACGCAGAGAGAAATACAAGCCCAGGAAATTGAAAACAGCAAGAAGAAATAAGACTTATTCAAAGCCACCATTTTAAGTACCATTTTCAGCTTTCAGATCTCCTGATTGTTGCCGTAGGATTGTTTGATGATGATGATAGTTGAACTAGTACCTGCACTATTTTTACACTCTTTTAGAGATGAAACCAAAATTTTTTGTTCTCTGCATGAGACGGTTCAAAGCGAAGAACAGTGAAGTATCAAAAGGTGAGTTACATACAATATGTCAGTATAGTGGAACATCACTTAACGAACACCTCCCATAATGCACAAGTTAAATAATGAGCAAAACAAATCGTAAAAAAAATGACTTGCTTAACAAGCGATGTTTCGCATAATGAATGACTATGATTTAGTGTGACATCACCAGCCTTTGTGCGTGGTGGGGGAAATGTTCAGCAATATGAACACCTTTCTTTGTTGGCAGTGGCGTATGAACAATGTCTTTTGTATGTGCTGCAGTCTCGGTTTAGTGCTCTTTCTGCTACTATCTTAGTGCAGCTTGGGGTCTCACATTTTTTATATTTGTGTTCACCCAGTGTCTTTTTGTGTGCAAATTTATATAACCTTCAAAGAAATGTTCTCAGTGGTAAAGCCACAAGAAGATGACCATAAGAGAAAGAAAATGACCTTAGAAATGAAATATAAAATCATTGAAAAATGCGAATGTGGTGTGGGCATTGCTGATTTAGCATGCACATACAATCGATCTACATCAACTACTTGTACTATCCTCAAGAACAAAGACAAGATTAAGGAGATAAGTGATTCAAAGGAAGTGACGAAGAGTATCTAAATAACGGTTTCGTATTCTGGATGCTGTTGAAAGGTTGCTCCTTATATGGATAAATGAAAAGGAATTGCAAGGTGATGCTATTAACAAGATCATCATTTGTGAAAAGGCAAGAATGATTTTTTCTGACCTTGTTAAGAAGATGCCAGGATCATCAGCGGCTGAAGAAGTGTTTAAGGGAAGCCGTGGATTGTTCAAGAAGTTTAAGAGAAGAACTGGCATCCACAGCATTGTGAGGCACGGTGAAGCAGCCAGCTCTGACACAAAGGCAGCAGAGAACTACCTCAGCGGCCTGTAGATTCTGAGGGTTATCTGCCGCAACATGTTTTTAATTGTGACAAGATGGGTCATTCTGGAGAAAGATGCTGAAGTGTGCCTTTATAACTGCAAAAGAGAATGCAATTTTTAATCACAAGCCAATGAAAGACCGTCACACACTGCTATTTTGTGCCCATGCAAGCGGTGATTTGAAAATTAAAACGCTGCTTGTTAACCACTCAGGAAGTGTAAAGTCCAGACAGGTTACATGTGATGTGGAGGTCCAACAACAAGGTTTGGGTGACACATGGTCTTCTTAGCGATTGGATCAGTGAATTGTTTGGTCCTTGCTTGAGATGAGTGTGCCACTCCACATGTCTTCCTTGTTATGGAAAATGCTCCTGCCAGTTCTCCAGCTCTACAAGATCACCTACTTGAAGAATTTAAATCAATCAAGATCCCTTTTCTGCCTCCCAACACTACTACTACATTATTCCAGCATACGGACCAGCAGATTATTTCTAACTTTAAGAAGTTCTGCTCCAAAACACTCTTTGAGCATTGCTTTGAGTTAATTGAAGCTGCCAATCTCACTCTCAGAGAGTTTTGGAAGTATCACTTCGACATCGTTACCTGCATGAAGATGATCGAAAAGATGTGGGGACAGGCGTTATCTGCATGAAGATGATCGAAAAGATGTGGGGACAGGTTACCAAGAGAACTCTCACTTCTGCTTGGAAGTAGTTTGGCTGGAGTGCATTATTGAATGACTCTGAGGCATTTACTCAGTACCTCTGAAGCCTGTAGTCAATGAGATTATGTCATTGGACTAGAGCATGAGACTAGAAGTGGAGAACAGTGATATTGATGAGCTTGTGGAAGATCACAGCCAAATAATGACCATTGAAGAGCTTATGGAGTTGCAGTGTGTTTCACAACAGGAAGTTGTGGAGAGGAGATCTTCAGAGTAGGAGGAAGAGGAGGTGGTGATAACAGTAAAGCAGCAATCTTCTCATGTAATAAGAGAAATGCTGAAAGCATGGGAATTGGTTGCATGGTACATTGAAAATCAGCATCCCAATAAAGCAGTGGCTAAACACGCTACAAATTTATTTGACAGTAATGTTGTGTCTCATTTCCGTCAAGTGTTGAAGTGTCGGCAGAAACAAATGACTATAGGTAGCTTCCTAGTAAAAAATAATTAGTTCTGTATCATGAATAATAAAGTACATAATACTGAATGTATAATTTTCTTTGAATAAATGGCATAACTAAGATAAAACTTTTAGTACTTTTTCTGCATGGAAAACATTAGCATATTTTACATTAATTTGTATGGGATAAATTGTTTTGCTTAACAAGTGTTTTCCCCTACGAGTAAGATTCTGGAACGAATTATGCTTGCTATTTGAAGTTCATCTGTATGTGAAAACCGATTAAATAAAATAAGATTTAATGGAGACACTGCTGCAATACTCCAAAAGGGTAGTTTCCTAATAGTATAGGACATTAATATAATTTTGTAGACACATTTTAAACTTCTTAAGGGACAGTTGACTGGAGCAAGAAAAACAGTATTAACTATCATTCATCTCTTGTTTCTGTGCTTGTGTGGGATAGCCACAAAAAATTTTAATGCCCACATCATCTTGCCTTCCTTCTTCCCTGTCTTGCACTTTCTATTAAATTCTGTGTCCTCTGCAGTTTTATTAATAGCCAGCAAACAGGTTTATTGTGCATTGTCACAATATAATAAGGAACTGTTTCTGGAACAAGTAGCTGATGAGCTATTTAACTGTCATGGAATTTTCTTACTTAATATTTTTAACTGGTGTATAGTTAGTGCTTTTTGCTTGCTTGTAATTGAGCTTTGCTTTTTTCCCTTGCATTGCTTTCTTTGGGACCTGTTGTCTCCCAAGTATAGCACATTGAATATGTGCATCTTTATTTCACATACTCTTATTCATTAAGTTGTCCTTTCTTCTTATGCCTTATTCATTAAGTTGTCCTTTAACCATGTTAAGTTTTTTTATTATATTTGTTGTGCTGTTATTATCATGCTATAGAAGTTACCTAGTGAAAATAAAAGTAGTTAACATCCGCTTACTAGAGTTGAGGCCCACCTCAACTCCTTCCATTGCTTTGTGCCGAGGAATTCCCAGTAGTCTATTCTTCATGCAAGGAGTTATTTTTACTGTGTACTTTACACTGATGTCATTGTAGAAATTTAATGTGTGTAGTTGCTTTTTGTAATTTGCCCAATTTTGTACCATTTTCTCGTGTGGAGAGGTGGCTTTAGTTTTTTGTTGGAAATGTATTAACATCTTCCATTTAACTGTGCATTACTACATGCTGTATTCAATGCTGAAAGAAGTCATTTATGATCGAAGATGTTGGCTATAATTACAAAATGTGTTTCTTTTTGTTTTAATCCTGTCTTGAAATCTGCACTGTGGTATCATTCACATTTTGTCTCAATTTAATTCATGTATGTCTTACAAAAGAATTTTTCTATAATGTCATTGCGTTTCACAGTTATTACTTGATTTACATAGATGGCATCAGTATCAGTAATTATCTTGGTTCTTCACATTGTTTTTGTAATTCAAAATATTCATTTTTTCCCTTCAAAGTATATTATAAGGGGTAACTAATACATGTAGAAGGATTTATATGTTCAGTAAAGTAGATCAAGAGGCAGTCATATCATATCTAAAAGAAGAGCTCAAAACATTTAACTGTGGGCAGGAGCATGTTTAGGAATTGTGGCACAAGTTTGAAAAAATAGTTGCAGTCTTATTGAAAGTTCTCTCACAAAATGCACTTAAATTCTAATGGTATGTAGAGGCTGTCAGTGGTGTCCGAGTTCTTGTCCAGGCGCTCATGGTTGATGTTGTAACAGCGAAAGTTCTGGTCACGGGATGGCCGTGAACGAAAGTGCGTCGGGACCAAACGGGAGTGGCCTGCAAACAAACAAGACGGATGAACGAGAAAGGATGGACACGCACAACAACAGACGACCGAGCAAGACACAAAGAGCAACAACATGCAAGAAGCATCGGGGTCACAAGCGAAAACCTCACAAAATCAACAACGTCCACTCGTACATGGAAATAAGCAAAGTAAACACAATGTCTGTGAGTCAGATATCGAGAGACTCACGTGAATATCAGACTGCCTCACTGAGTGAGAGGCGGGCTCTTCAATACATGATAAGGTATGTCGCTATTGGCCGCTGGGACCATGTGCTCTACAGTGGTGCCCTCAAATTATACGCAGGACAGGAGCATGTGCAGCCACAGCTTATGGCGCGACGGCTGCAAAGACTTCTGGTGGTAATCAAGGTCCTCACCATCTTGTGCGGATTTGAAACCCGCGGCTCTCGTTACCAGAACTGGAATCTAGAAAGCAGAAGCAGAAATCCTGAACTCCATTTTAAAATGTTCCTTGACAAAGAAAAATATTGAAGTACTGCCCCAGTTTAACTCTCCCACCACTGCAATGATGACTGATGCAGATATCAGTGTCAGTGTCCTTTGAGAAACAGCTAGATTTCCTGAAATTAAATGAGTCTCCACAGTCTGATGAAGTTCCTGTTAGATTCTGTACAGAATTTGCAGCTGAGTTTAACTCCCCCTTTTAACACTGAAATACAGTAGATCGCTTGAACCAGAAACTGTGCCCAGTGGTTGGAAGAAAGTGCAAGACACACCTGTGTACAAGAAGGGTAGCGGAGGTGATTCACAAAACTACTATCCAGTTTCAATAATCTCTGTGTGTTGTAGAATTTGAGAACACATTCTGAACTCAAACATATTGAGGTACCTCAAACTGAATTATGACATTGATGCCACCCACCTCAGATCCCAAAAACATTAATTATGCGAAACCCAACTTGGGGTTTTCTCACGTAACATTCTGAATGCTATGGATCAAGGTAATCAGATAGGTAGTGTATTTCTCAACTTCTAATTTCACTCAGTACCTCATCAACATTTATAAAGAAAGTACCATCATATGGGGTCATAGTCTTCCACATCTTTCCATTGTATTCAGTAGGTGGGCAAACAACACTTTCCCAGCAGTTACGACTCTTAAACTTCTCTCTTTCTTCAATGCTCTCCCAGGTATGTCCTCTCCACTCGATGTGAGATTTCACCATATCCTTGTACCTGAGTCTCAGTCTTCCTCTTTGTCTTTTGCCTCTGAGAATCAAATCATACATTAATCTTGGGTAGCCTGTTGGCATCATATGGGATATCAGATGCAATTTGTAACATGATTGAGGAATTTTTGTCTTGGAGAATTAAGCATTTAATCTCGGATGAGAAATTCTCGGCAGGAGTAGAAATGGCTTTAGATGTTTTTCAGTGAAGCATTGGGATTCTTTCTATTTGTAGTCTATATTAATGAGTTAGGAGACAATATTAATATACTTATGATTCAGTTGCCTATACCTTTCTTTAATGTCTTTGCCGATCTGGGTAAGATAACAAAGTGATGCAAAGATTGGCACCTTCCTTTGAATGTACTGAAATGTGCATGTCACAAAACTCAGAAAAGTGGTATCCTATTACTGAAAAATCAGTGGGACTCAGTTGGTGTCAGTAAACTCATACAACTCATTGGGTGTAACTGTTTGTGATGATATAAAAGAAAATAATCACATAAGGCTTAGTCATAGAAGAACAGGTGACAGACTTTGATTTGTTGGTGGTTTACTGGGAAAAGGCAATTGTTCTACGTAGATGGCTCACAAAACACTTTTGCATCCCATGATATAATTCTGCTGAAGCATGTTGTACTCATACTGCAGAGGACTAATGAGGGATGTTGGAACATATGCAGCAAAGGACAACATAAATTGTTACAGGTTTTTTTTTCTCATCATCATGGAAATGCTGGATAACTTGAACTGGCAGATACTTAGAGGTGGACACCAATAATCTTGCAAAGACATAGAGGTTCACTGAGTGAGGTGGCACAGTGGCTAGCACACTGGACTTGCATCCGACCATCCTGATTTAGGTTTTCCGTGATTTCCCTAAATCGCTTCAGGAAAATGTCAGGATGGTTCCTTTGAAAGGGCATAGCCGACTTCCTTCCCCATCCATCCCTAATCCAATGAGACCAATGACCTCGCAGTCTGGTCTCCTCCCCCAAACAACCCAACATGAGGTTCACAAATCAGCATTGAATAAGAAGCTAGGAATATATTTCATCCCTTGCGTATTGTAGCTTGTTGTGACTGCAAAGATAAGATTAGATAATATTACAACACGTGCAGAGGTGTAGGGGGTGACCAGAAAGTATCTATGCAATCCAGAACTAGAATGACTATATGGCAAAATCACTATGAACATTGAGATATTCATCCCATTGATGCACTGGGTTGAAGATACCTGTTTGGTAAAGAACCATGTCCTGCTGCGTGAAGAAGTCTGTAAGTACCTGCTGGACATCTTCACCCGATAGGAACTGTCGACTTTTCATGGCCTTTTTTTTAAGGGACTGACGATGGATAATTCCACGGTAAGAGATCAGGACTATAGGGTGGGTGATTGAGTTCTGCCACTTGAGTTGGCGTCAGTTCTGCTGGTCTTCGAGATTGACCAGCATATTGTGTCGAATTGCAATCAGCACGGGTCTTATCGCACCATTCTACAATAATGGTTTTCGACAGACATTTTGTTGCATACACATTCTTCATTCTCTGATGTATGTCTGCTGCTGTTAGTCCTTTAGCAGCCAAGAAAAGAATAACAGCACTTTGGTCAAGTTTGGTGCATTTGGTAATTATGCAGTTACCACACATACATTGCCTACATGTCTGTACTTTCATACAACATCGAAGTTGAGCTGTGTTACATACATGCTGTAGCAACACCCTCAAATGGAAACTTTTTGATTGTCCCTTATGTTTAAGCATTTGTTGTTCTCGTGCCATATATGCAAATGGACTGGGAAGGGATATCAACATGCAGCAATCCTAGATTATCTCTACTCTGCACTTCACAATGGTTTGCAGATTATATGTACAGATGTGAGTATGTTCTCATTACCCGTAAAATAGATTGTATCATTGGATAATTGGAAAATGGTTATGATTGCTTTTTAAAATGTGACATTTTTACGGAAGAAGACAGTTGTTATTCTTAGCAAGTCTGTTATTACCATTGTAGTTTGTAGTTTTATTAACAATTCATGAAAGAATGCCAATTTTATTTCATCAACAGTCCTGCTGCACATGTTTAGTGAATTCTTTAAGGGACTGAAATTACTTTTGTACTCTGATAGTAACAATTGCTAACAGCACAAGAAGTATCCATCGATGTCCTGGACAAAGTTCTAATGGAGGTAGTGTACTGGACAAAGTACTAATTGAGAGGGTTTTTGATTGTGTTCCAATGGCAGCCAGACAGGACAGAGTTGCAGAAACTGAATAGTGAGAGTTTAACTGTGGGAAACAGGTCTTTATTCACTCTTAAAATTAAATGATTACCTGAGGTGCAAAACAAATTTGTACAAGTGTTCATGAAGCTTATAAGTCAGAGAATAAAAATGAATAAAGATAAGGAAGACTATTTACAACAGTGTGTTAAAATTCTTCATTTGCCAGATATTGTCAAGATGTATGTACAAATTAAGCAGTGTTGGTAGCCTATCAGATATTTACCCCTATTCTTCTCAGGTTCCACAATACAACCACTGTGTATTTAAGGGAGGCATTGGTGTTGTTATACGAGGTCTGTTCATAAAATTCCAGAACATTTGTAATTTCGCGCCAGTGGTGTATTGGAGTAAAATTCGGTTGGCATTCCCTGCACACACCTAGTTTAATGTGTAACTGCCGGAAGTTTCATTGTTGTTCGTCTGTTAGTGGCCAGTGTTGTATTGAGTAGAACATTGTGTCGCACAGTTTGCAAATTTCGAGATTGCAGAGTTAGAGGAGCAATGCTTCTGCATTAAATGTTGCATGAAACTCGAGAAAACTTTTAACAGAGACACGTCAAATGATGCAAGAAGCCTATGGTGACGAGTGCTTAATCAGGACTTGGTGTTATGAGTGATTAATAAGGTTTAAAATGACCAGATGGAAGTTAAATGTGACCCACGTTCTGGATGCCCTTTAACATCTACCGACAATACTTATGTCAGGAACGTCAACGAAATAGTGCGTGCCAGTCGAAGACTGTCTGTGACCAGAAAGACCTTTACTTCACAATCGGTGAAGAGCTTTTGGCCTGCGCAAATGAGAATCAGGTGCTCCTTAAGTGACTCATAACTGGTGATGAGACATGTGTCCACAGTCATGAGGTTGAGACTTAGGCTCATTCTTCGCAATGGGTCGGGAAGGGTTCTTGAAGACCAAAAATTGCTCGTCAGGTCAGGTAAATGTCAAAGCCATGCTGATAGTTTTCTTTGACTTTGAAATATTGGTTCATCATGACTTGGTGACACAGGGACAAACTTTTAATCGATGGTGTTTTCGCAACATCTGTGATGCCTGTGAGAAAATGTGAGTAGAAAATGGCTTGAAGTGTACCGAGACAGTTTGTGGCTCCTGCATCACAACAATGCACCTGATTTTTCATCCCTGTTGGTGCATGACTCTTGCACAAAAAAACAGTCACCATGCTGTCTCATCCTCTGTACTCTCCAGATCTGACCCCTGCGAACTTTTTTTTATTCCCAACATTGAAAACATCTGTCAAAAAAGTATTCCCAACATTGAAAACATCTGTCAAAAAGATGAAGATTTGCAATGATAGATGAGATAAAAGAAAAGTCGCAGACGGCGATTCACGTGATCCAGACTTCACGTACCAAGACTGCTTCTGGAAGTGGAAACGGTGTTGCGAGCAGAGTCTCAATTGTGAAGTAGATTATTTTGAAGGAGACAATACACAATAAGTAAAAGTTATGCATAGAAAAATTTTGTTGAACAAACCTTGTATGGCAGTGTTTATGGATGCTTGAATTAAGTAAACTTCATACAAAAACAATAGTGTATTGTACCTGAGTGTTGATGTTGTCATTTATTGCCACTACACTTTACTATATAATTATAAATGTTTTGAATTCTGATTGCAAAAAGTTATTTGCAGGAATGTGGACCAGTTTTCATACATTCATACTGTGCCAACAGATTAAAGCTGGATACTGCTGATGCGTACCTTTGTACATCCCCTAAATGTTTGCAGTGTAGTTAGAGAGAGGAAATTAGTGTCATATTGATCAGTTGAGTAATTGTACATCCTTGAAGCAGTTTTACGTCTTGTGAAATGGTCCTTGTAACTATAAAGGTGAATTTGCACCTTTGCATCTTTCTGTGGACACTAGGTGCATGCAGCTTCTACATAAAGAGGCAATGAGGTCTAACACCTGAGCAAAGTCATGCAGGACTCTGATTTGCATGCACAGGCCACTGTGTACAGGTTAGGAGTCTCCCCGTCACAGATGAGGAGCCAACTGCAACTGTCATGCAATTGTCTGTGGTTCTCTCCATCTGGTGCTTTGTTTTACTATGTCTCACTGTTAAAAGATTCTGTTTTTCACACACATTCTAATTTGCCTTTGCATTAACAATTTGGCCATGTGGTCTAAAGATAGAGACATAGAATGTGAATTATAAAGACTATGTGAAATAAAATAGCTCTCTACAGTTCCTCACAAATACAATCACGAAACAACCAGGGCAAACCTGAACTAAACAAAAAGCTTTTGTTTGTACTTCTAATGAATATATGTTGATGAAGAGAAATTAATATGGGGCCCTTGATATGCTGAAGCCATCCTGTTTCCTTTATGAGCTGCTTTGATTCAAAAATAGTTTACATTTACAAGAGCAAATAAAAGAACACTGATATTGTGCTTCTTATTGAAATAGTATCTTCCACTTTTGTTTGGCTGCTGCAGATCTGTTGTTAGCTATTGAAGTTCCTAAACAGAATGGGAAATTCCACCTCAGTTCTAAATCTTAAGCAGTATCCATCTGCTCTCTTCTGAGGGTTTTAGAAAGAAAGTATACAGAAAACAAACCTGAACACTTAATTAAATGATTTAAAAAAATAATACCCTCCCACATGCCATTCCAAATGCCCACACATGAGCATATTCAGAAATAAACACACATTCCCATATTCTGGGACTATTGACTGTAATCGTTAAGTTAAAATAAGTGTTAACATTTTCCAGAGAAAGGTAAACAAAGTTGTCATTGTTAGGCACCCACTGAAATTTTTCAGGCTCACACACTGTGTGTGTGTGTGTGTGTGTGTGTGTGTGTGTGTGTGTGTGTGTGTGTGTGTGTGTGTGTGTGTGTGTGTGTGTGTGTGTGGAGGGGGGGGGGGGGGGGTTCAAGACTCTAGAATTGCTGTTTTTTATATTGTTATATAAATGAGTTAGTCAGTTTGAAAAATGTCGTCCCATAAGAACTAAATTTTATAGATGACATAGAAAACTCCATATATGCCAGAGAATTAATGAATGTGAATAAAAACTCTGTATTATGGGAGGAGGGGGCAGGGGGCAGCCACGTGCCCCCCTTGTGTGTACCTGTCTTGGTCATAAACATTTCACGAGATCCCGGCAAAATTCTGGGATGCTATTAGATCTCTGTGCAATATATACCTTGAACTGGAACATCAAAATTCTAATTCATCCTTGTAGCAGGAATTTGAAATTTTCATTGCTAACTTTGTCACCACTTGTTAGTGTCTCTATATTTTGAATTTTCCTATGCTGTCAATGGTCTGATGTACTAGAGGAAGTTTTCTGATTTATTCGTGGAGAAGAAATGATGAAAAACACAGCTACAAATTGTCAGGATTGTTCAAAATGCGAGCTCAGTGTAACTGATGACACATTGTGTGCAAATTATGAGAACCTTACCCTGCTGGACTTGGAGAATCAAAGGTTCACAGACAGTGATCACCTTATTTCCTTTGGAGAATATATTTCTGGGAAAAAAAGAATCCTTAGACTCAGTGCATGTGTCCAGTCACTAGCAGAAATGCTGTCTGTTAAGTACTTTTTGATCTTCAAATGCTATCGGAAACCCAACATCTAATGTCTAATATTTCTCCATTATTTGCCAGCCAGTCCCAGCATGTTGCAGATCCATATACTGCTGAAACTGCTCTCCTCTATGCTTCACAAATTTCAGCTCCCAACCCATCTGGCTTAGCCAGTGAACTGAATTCTTCATAGCATCAACAAAATGTTTAGACATTTTGTGCTCTTTCTAATGCTTCTGTCTATGAGCTTTCCAAGCAAAGAAAATATCTACATTCATAATATAATCTGAAGGACTTTAATTTGATGATAGCTACTTTTTTCATAATTTAAAGTTTTCTAGCATTTAGAATTCATCATTATTCTGAAGTGCCAAAGAAACTGGCATAGGCAGGCGTAATCAAATTACAGCGATGTGTAAACAGGCAGAATACTAAACAGGCAGAATACAGTGCTTTGGTCGACAGTGCTGAAATAAGACAACAAGTGTCTGGCACAGTTGTTGGATCAGTTAATGGTGCTACAGTGGCAGGTTACCAAGATTTAAGAGAGTTTGAATATGGTGTTATAGTTGGCGCACGAGCAATGGGACTCAGCATTTCTGAGGTAGCGATGAAGTGGGGACTTTCCTATACGACCATATCAGGAATCTGACAAAACATCAATCTCCGACATCGCTGTGGCCAGAAAAGGGTCCTTCAAGAATGGGACCAACAATAACTGAAGAGAATTATTCAACGTGACAGAAGTGCAACCCTTCTGCAAGTTGCTGCAGATTTCAAAGCTGGGTCATCAAAACATCATCGATATGGGCTTTTGGAGCTGAAGGTCCACTCGTGTACCCTTGATGACTACACAACACAAAGCTTTATGCCCTGCCTGGACCCGTCAACACCTCATCGGACTGTTGTTGACTGGAAATATGTTGTCTGGTCAGACAAGACTCGTTTAAATTGTAGAGCAGATGGACATGTATGGGTATGGAGACAACCCCATGAATCCATGGACCCTGCATGTCAGCACGTGACTGTTCAAGCTGGTGGAGGCTCTTTAATGGTGTGGGGAATGTGCAGTTGGAGTGATACGGAACCCTGAGATGTCTACATATGACTCTTGACAGGTGACACGTATGTAAGCGTCCTGTCTGATTACCTGCATCCATTCAAGTTCATCGCACATTTTGACGGACTTGGACAATTCCATCAGGACACTGGAACACCCACTCATCCAGAATTGCTACAGAGTGGCTCCAGGAACACTCTTCTGAGTTTAAACACTTCCACTGGCCGCCAAATTGCCCAGACATGAACATTATTGAGCATATCTGGATGCCTAGCAACATGCTGTTCAGGAGAGATCTTCAACCCCTTGTATTCTTACAGATTTACCGACAGCCGTACAGGATTCATGGTGTCAATTCCCTCCAGCCATACTTCAGACATAAGTCGCATCTATGCCACATTGTGGTGCGGCACTTAGGCTTGCTCGCTGGGGACCTACATGATATTAGGCAGGTGTACCAGCTGCTTTGGCTCTTCAGTGTGTTATAACAAATTGAGATAAATAAATTACACATACTTGCATGTATCAAATAATGGAAATTCCAGGATGGAATGTAACAATATTACGAGAAGAAAAGTTGCTACTAGGCATGGCCTGCACCTCAATAGGTATGGGAAGGGGAGACTGGGTAAGCTTATAGGTGACAGTGTAGTGGGTGGTGGTGGTGGTTGTTGTGGTGGTGGTGGTAGTAGTGGTATCACTCATGGAAAAATTCCTTTAGTAGTTGATGTTAGAGCTGCACCTTTTTTACAGTGAAGTCAGCTGATAGGTATACCTGCTTAAAGGAAGTGCCTCTAACCTAGGGCTCACCTCCAGAGGATGTAATGTTTCCAAGTAGAGAAGGAATTAGCATATTTCATCAAAATATAAGAGGTATTAGAGATAAAGTTAGTGAACTGCTAATAGATGTTAACTCTGAAATTATTGGTATATCAGAGCACCACTTAAATAATCTGATAATTCAGAGGCTTCATTTATCAGGCTACAGATTAGCTGGCTGTTTCTCAAGGAGTTCCTTGCGGGGTTGGGGAGTGGCTCTGTACGTAAAAAACAGTATTTCATTTGAGTCCATAGACGTATCATGACACTGCACTGAACAGATATTTGAAAGCTGTGCAGCATTAGTTGAATTTAGTGAAACTAAACTTCTAATTGCTGTTGTTTATAGGTCCTTTAACTCCGACTCCAGAGTATTTTTGCTTAAGCTAGAGAGGGTTCTTGATTCACTTTGTAGGAAGTACCAGAAAGTAGTGGTAGATCTCCTAAATTCATATGATCTGATGCAAATTGTGTTTTTTCCAACTAGGGTACAGGGGAACGGTAGCACAGTCATAGACAATATTTTTATTCATTCTTCATTACTAGATGGGCATTCTGTTATTAAAAGGGTGAATGGGCTTTCAGACCATGATGCACAAAGTTTAACACTAAAAGGTTTTTGTACTCATACCAATGTCGTATTTAATTACAAACTATGTAGGAAAGTTAGTCCAACAGTAATAGAGAGTTTTTAAAACTTGTCAAGGAACAAGAGTGGCAAGATGTTTATAGTGCCAATAATATAGATGATAAATACAGTGCTTTCCATAACACATTTCTCATGCTCTTTGAGAGTTGCTTTCCATTAGACCATTCTAATCGGGATACTAGCAGTAATGGACAGCCCGCTTGGCTGACTAGTGGGATAAGGATATCATGTAGAACAAAGCGGGAATTATATCAAAATGTTAGAAGTAGTCACAATCAAGTTACAGTAGCCCATTACAAACAGTATTGTAAGGTGCTTAAAAATGTTATTAACAAGGCAAAAAGTATGTGGTATGCAAATAGAATAGCTAATTCACAGGATAAAATTAAAGCCATATGGTCAGTTGTGAATGAAGTGTCTGGTCAGCAGCACAAGGTCGAAGATATAAATTCAGTTCGCAGTAATAATATTTCTGTTACTGATAAATCAGATATATGTACAGTATTTAACAACCATTTTCTGAGCATTGCTGGTGAATAAAATAAAAATTTAGTTTCTACAGGAAATCATATAAATTTCTTGGCAAATGCCTTTCCGAGATTGACATCTGAAATACTCCTCTGTGAGACAGACAAGAGGGAGATTGAGTCAATAATTAAATCACTGAAAACTAAGGGCTCTCATGGTTATTATGGAGTGTCTAGTAGAATATTACAGTACTGTGCTGCACATGTTAGCCCTGTATTTAGCTATATTTGTAATTTTTCGTTTAGGAATGGTCAGTTTCCTGAGCGATTAAAGTACTCAGTAGTAAAGCTGCTTTATAAAAAGGGAGAAAGGGATAATGTAGATAATTTTAGACCTATTTCTATGCCATCAGTGTTTGCAAAAGTTATCGAAAAGGCCATGTATATAAGGTTAATTGATCATTTTATATCACACAATTTGCTATCAAATGTACAGTTCGGCTTTAGAAGTCATTTGACAACTGAAAATGCTATATTCTCTTTTCTCTATGAGGTACTGGATGGGCTAAACAAAAAGTTTCGAACACTTGGTGTATTTTTTGATTTAACAAAGGCATTTGACTGTGTTCATCTCACAATATGGCTCTAGAAGTGGGACCTTTATGGAGTAAGGGGAGTAGCTCACAATTGGTTCACCTCTTACTTAGCAACAGGCAGCAAAAGGTCAGTATTCACAATATTGATAACAGCTGTGATGTGGGATCTGAGTGGGGTACTGTCAAATGGGGGGTGCCCCAGGGATCAGTGTTGGGGCCACTGCTGTTCCTTATTTATATAAATGATATGCCCTCTAGTATTATGGCTAACTCTAAAATATTTCTGTTTGCTGATGACACTAGCTTGGTAGTAAAGGATATTGTGTGCAACATTGACTCTGTTTCAAGTAGTGCAGTACATGACCTCAGTTCATGGGTTGTAGAAAATAAAGTAATGTTAAATCACAGTAAGACTCAGTTTTTACAGTTTCTAACTCACAGTTCAACAAAACCTGACGTTTTAATCTCACAGAACGGGCATGTGTTAGTAAAACTGAACAGTTCAAATTCCTAGGTGTTCAGATAGATAGTAAGCTGTTGTGGAAAGCCCACATTCAGGATCTTGTTCAAAGATTTAATGCTGCCATTTTCACTATTCGAACGGTATCGAAAGTGAGTGATACTTCAATGTGTAAATTAGTCTACTTTGCTTATTTTCATTCACTTATGTCGTATGGTTTTATGTTTTGGGGTAACTCTTCCCATTCTAGAAGGATATTTTTTGCTCAGAAACGGGCGCTTTGGGCAATAAGTGGTGTCAGTTCACGAACCTCTTGTCGACCTCTGTTCTTGAGTCTGGGTATTTTGACATTGGCCTCTCAAAATGTATATTGTCGTTTCTTGTTACCAATATTAGTTTATTTCCAAGAATAAGCAGCTTTCACTCGGTTAATTCTCGGCAGAAATCAAACCTCAATTTGGATCGGACTTCCTTAACTCTTGTGCAAAAAGGTGTGCAGTATACTGCTGCATCCATTTTTAATAAGCTGTCACTCGAATTCAAAAATCTTAGCAGTAATCCACGTGCTTTCAGATCGAAACTGAAGAGTTTCCTCATGGGTCACTCCTATTGTGTCGAGGAGTTCCTTGCAAAATTAAGCTGATTCTCATTGTATTGCTGATAGTGTTTACTTAAACTTATGGACTGACTTTTTTTCAGGTTCATGGAAATTTATTTTTATCTGTTATTACTTTTATGTCGTTAGTTCATGTACTGACACATTCCATGACCTTCGAGATTTGCTCCTCAATTTGGTCCTACGGAACTTGAAATGTAAATAAATAAATAAATACTCACCATATAGCGGAGGTGCTGTGTCACAGGTAGGCACAACAAAAAGGCTCTTCCACTTAAAGCTTTTGGCCATTGGCCTTCATCAACAATACACACACACACACACACACACACACACACAAACAAACATAACTCACACACACAACTGCAGTCTCAGGCAACTGAAACTACAGTGTGAGTAGCTTCTTTCCTTCTCATAATATTATTACATACTTGGGTGTTCTTGGCCTGCTCATTGTCAATGTTAAGAATTTAGCAAATGTTTGTTTCCTCACAGTAAGCATCACAAGTAGTGTATGGTAGTCGTCAGCCTTCCTTTGCAGGATATGCTTATGCTGCAGCCTTACTGGTGCACAGTTCTAGCACAGCTGGCTGGCTCTGATAAACCGACTGACTGCCTACTGGCTAGCTGCAGTGGTGCACGTAACCTTTAGGTACAGGTTGATCACTGGAGTACCGTGCACTTTTCTGTCTTGGTGTGAATGCAGTCACTCATGCACACATAGTGAGAAAGAGGCAAGCATTTACGCACATGGCTCTATGGACTTGTGGGGCTAGCACAGGCACATGACTCAAGTTCAAGGCGCACAAGTGTAAATGCAGCTTCAGGCTTATTCTCGTTCCTCCTCTTGGGCTGCTGCCATTGAAGAATCCAATTTTTATTGCGGAATCCATACTGCTGGAGGTAACTTGCTAAATCCGAGACGTCTGGATGCCTCAGAGGTAGAATACATTTTTTCAATTATGTCATATAAATTTAAACACAATCCATTTGGTTACAATAACATTAAAATTTGAGTCTTTTGAGCAGTATTCTACTGATTTTCAAAAACAGATTAATGTAAGCAATCATCCTATGTAACTATGCATATCTTCAGGAAAGGAGAGAGAAGAGGTTGGAAGTCCAAATTTTATGATGTTATCAGGTTTTCTTCTTGTATTCCATAGTATAAAATTGTCAACCTCTGTGAGTTTTGAAAAGGCAATGGTGGTATTATATTGTTACATATGTCGATGTTTATGTCAGGTAAACTTCAAACTAAATGGTATTTCAGTGCACACTTAACTTTACAGTTTGGCTGTTTTTTTTTTTTTTTTTTTTTTTTTCCCCCCCCCCCCCTTCACTGCGCTATTGTTATGGGTAACTTATGCTGTTGTAAGTCACTTTGTGAGAGGGAACTGCAGTCCTGTTGTGATTTTGGTTGTCATGTGAAACCTCATTTAATGGATGGTTAGGCTACACATGCGATGTGATACTTGGTTGCAGAACAAGTATGATTCATTTGTGGTGCAGAGGTAATAGTTCAGTGAATCTGGACTTGAGTGATAAAAATGTTTTTTAGTTAGCAAACCCTTACTATAAATGAATTCCATGTGTAATAGATGGTGTTATTTTTATTATGGACAGCCTTATTTTCTTCATTATTATAGACATTAATTTCAGCAATGACTCTGATGACACACCATGCATGTGAAGGAGTTTGTATTCTGTTCTCGATTTAAAAATTTATCTGCAAGAATTACACAACTTGAGAGGGATTCAGGTAATTTACAGAAAACACTCAAAGTTCTAAGCCTTATTTATGTTTGCTATAGTGCTTTGGTATTAGTTACGTAGGAAGTTCTGGAAGTAATGTACACATGTTGTCCCATACTAAAGTCATTGCGCAACAAGAGTGGCACATTGTCAGAAGAGACTACATGTTCCAGGTTTCCTGCAGGCAAATTTTTGCTGTGGTATAGATAACAAGCGCACCACGGTGTGGGAGTGAAGTGGTGTGGCAGCTGGAAACATGGCACAGTGTGGTTCATG
The DNA here is from genome assembly GCF_023897955.1 of Schistocerca gregaria. Taxonomy (NCBI): domain Eukaryota; kingdom Metazoa; phylum Arthropoda; class Insecta; order Orthoptera; family Acrididae; genus Schistocerca; species Schistocerca gregaria. The sequence goes on along the minus strand of NC_064921.1, from coordinate 671,979,579 downwards.
TGGGCAAACATGTATATTGCACACAGATAAACCATTAAATTCTGGTAGTGTATGGACCAAATGCAATGTTATATTCAGTTGTAATGAAATGTTGCCAACAATTTGACTGAGGCTTCCCAGACATGGATGACAGTGATCAGTAAGGAAGGCAATCAAAATTGACCACAGAGGTCATCTGTTGTTTACAGAGAATTTGTGACTGTTGAATAATAGTTTTACATATCAGTGTCACTTCAGTGTGTAGTGTAGCATTTAGTAAAAGTTATTTGATCTCCCACAATGTGCGTAACTTACTTTTTAAAGTCCACTTGAATATAAGCAAACTCATAGATTTTCTCACAAAAAAAGAAAAGTAAACGAACTTTTCGCATTATAGTGCTTTGCAAACTCCGAGTAAAAATTTTTAGCCTGTGTATTTAATTAGTTTTTAGAAGAATTATATATATGAAGATAGACATTGTGGTTTTAAAAAATGCAAATTTTTTGCTTTCCTGAAACCTACATTCACATATCAAAATATAATGAAATAACAAGCAACCAGTTGCTTATTATTTCATTATATACAAATACAGTCGCTGAAGATGGATAAAATACTAAACATATCAGAATGTTCATGTTGCATATACATCTATGTCTGTACTACACGAACCACATCATGATGCACAACAGTGTGTACGTGTCCCACGTTTTCCACACATTTTTGTGCTATATGTGAATGGTGTGTGTGAGAAAACTGTAGGTAAGACTTCATATGAGCTCAGGTTATTCTTATTTTACCATCATGGTCATCTAGTGGAATATTTGTGGAAGAAAATAATTTATTGCATAACTTCTTTTAATAAACTGTCTTGAAAGATTATCATTAAGTTGCTCCACAATATACAACATGATTTGCTGTGTCTGCCACTGGAATTCCTGCGCCTCTCCATATGCTATTGTGCTTGCTAAATGTACCCATGAGAAAACATGTTGCCCGTCCTTGACTCTGTTCTATCGGCTTCATTGATCCTACCTGCTAAAGAGCAATAACTCGAAGACTGTCAAACAAGGGTTTTGAAACTATGGGGTCAGTTACATTTAGGGTTCTTTCAAATAATCTGTCTAACATTTATCTTTCACAGTAAGTTTCACATGGTAATTCCACATGAAATCAAGTGGAACACACAGTTATACATTTGTAATGGTTGTGATTATTTCCAGTGACTGATAACCAATAGTTCAATCAGACAGTAATATCATTCCATTCATTTAACTACATTATTTTGCTTGTGTTCCTATTGAGACTCAACTTCCAGTCATCTGTAGCTCTTTCTCCATATTAATGCAGTCTTCTGGAATTGTGACTTCTCTGTGTACGACAGCATCATCTGAAAACTAATTTGTGGAGCCTCCATTATCTTCCAGACTCCATTAATGTGTAATATGAATAGTAATTGACTTACAAAATCACTTTGAAGTTCTCCCATAGCTATTATTACATATGACCATTCTCCCCTTTACATAATATGTGCTGAATTATATGTCCCCAAGGAGTTTTCACTCTGGTAATGAAGTTGGTCTAATATTCTGCAAGCTTGCTTTTTCTTCGCAGTGTGAGAGTGTAGTACTATTTAAGAATGCCTTTTGGAAGTCAATAAACACAGTATCAACAAAGATGGCACTATACAATGTCTTCTTTTTGTCTTGGATATGCAGATAGAGAGTCACCTGTGTTTTACAAAATTGTTGTTTATGGAATCAATGTTGATACCTACAAAGAGATTTTCAGTATCTAAAAAGGTCGTAGGACACAGACGTAAAATGTTTTCCATGTGTTGACAGCAAATTTATGTCAACATACTGTCCGAAGTCCTGTCTTGAAAAACGAAAAATGTCTGCATCTTTTCCAGTTATTTGAAGTGCATCAATGTTCCACTGACCAGTGATATACTGATCTTCCTTTGCATAGTCTACAGACCCATACAGGTTTTCCTTTGGTTATATTTCTCATTCTTCTTTTATATGTTTTCATTTGTGTTTTTATTATGTTATCATGTATGTCATTTGAACATTCTTGTGATGACTGTATAGAAGATCCGTATTATGATCTCTTCACTGATACAAGTTTGAAAGATGGAGTTCAGTATTTGGGTCTTCCTTCATCTCGTTGTCAGTTTCATCTTGAGTATACTTTATAGCAACCGATCTGTTTACTGCCTTTATGTAAGACCAAAATTTCATACATTTTTTCTTATTAAAGATAAAATTCTAGTTTTAGAGTTTCTTGAAAATTTGTTTTATTAATGTTGTTATGTTTTTTTTCATTTTTTGAGATTTTGTTCAAATCCCTCTCTGTTTTTGTATCAAATTCCTAATATGGCTATTGAAGATGTATGTGTTTTGCACATTACAATCAAATTTATCCTTTGAGGCTCCATAACTTTCAGTGACAGGGATGAATGTTTAATTTCAGTGCAGGTAATCTGAAATTTGCATAGAAGAAATAGTTTCTTACCTTCTTTAACATCTCTTGCAACAATGCTAGTCACTGAAGCTTTACAGATTCAAAGACCAATAAATAAATATAACAGCTATGCACTGATAGGTTCCCTTCTCGACACTAGCTGACTTAAAAAGTTCAGGTGTTTTCATCATTAGGAGAGTAAAGAAGTTACCCAAGGAAGCTGAGTCTGTACCTCATTTCTGAATGTAATTTTCAGCTAAAACATTTACTGCAATATTTGATGAATATTTGTCCACACCACATGTGTTAATCACAAATGTGTCCCACTCTACATCTGGCAAGCTGAAATCTACCTGTATAGTGGTAAAGAATACTTTGCAAGCCCCCTTTTGATTTTTCTGTAAGGTTCCTTCTACTTTGAATCACCATTACAACTTTTGGAGTACTCATTCTCAAAATGTCTTCATGAATGAATCCTCTCAAAACACATTGTGATGGCCCCATAGTAGACCTACTTAGAATGGCTGCTCAGTAAGGTTTTTAGGCACATACCCCAAACAGTGACCAAGGAACAATTTTTAGAAGAGCAAGATCTAGGCAGATATTTGTAATTGGGATTTCTCTAGAATACCACCTGTGTGCAAACTCATAACATAACTGAGAGAAACCACACTCCTGCTTTAGGCTGCTCCAAGATTGGAGAACATATTCTGCTTTAGGCTGCTTCAAAATTGGAAGGCATATTCTATCATACAAGTCTGTAGCTATTGTCCTATCACATACAGTTGTGAATTTAGTGATATGTCCACTTTCTTTTGTAGCATAGAGGAGCTGAAAACTCATGCTTTGTCCATACTGTTGTCTCTATTCCCTTTTAATGGATGAACATCATTATGGAAGTCCCGGTACGTGACTGCTGACTTTCATGAATGAATTTTCACTCTGCAGCAGTGTGTGCACTGATACGAAACTTCCTGACAGATTAAAATTGTGTGCTGGACCAAGACTCGAACTCTGTATTTTTGTCTTTTACAGGCAAGTGTTAAGTGTTCACCAACTGAGGTAGCCAAGCACAATTCACAACCTGTCCTCACAGCTCTACTTCTGCCAGTTCCTCATCTCCTACCTTCCAGACTTTCACAGAAGTTCTCCTGCGAAACTTGAAGGACTAATACTCCTGGAAGAAAGGATATTGTGGAGCCATGCCTTAGCCACAGCTGGGACAATGTTTCCAGACTGTGCACTGATATGAAACTTCCTGTCAGATTAAAACTGTGTGCAAGACCAAACTCGACACTGGGGCTGAGTCCTAGTCCAGTACACAGTTTTAAACTGCCAGGTCTGTGCATTTTCTGCTGCAGAGTGAAAATTCATTCTGGAAACATCCCCTCTGTGGCTAATTCTTTCTTCCAGGAGTGCTGGTTCTGCAGGTTTTGCAGGAGAACTTCTAGAAGTATGGAATGTAGGAGATAAGTAAGTGGTGGAAGTAGAGCTGTGAGGATGTGTTGAATCATGCTTGGGTAACTCACTTGATAAGCATGTGCCCACAAAAGACAAAGATCTCAGATTCAGATTTCAGTCCGGTACACAGTTTTAATCTGCTGAGTTTCTCATTTTTGAGAGGCTTCATTGAACCAATAAAATGTCATGTAAGGAGAGAGATCACAGTGTACTCTTATTAAAGGCAATTATGCTGACACTAATCATGACACTTTTAGGTGGGAAGTGTTTTTAATTACGGTTGCATAGGGTAACGGTAGAGGTCGGTCCTGAATCACCGCTGCCACCCTAGCAAACAATTGCACGGCAGACACTACCAAATGCTTTGTGTACTCTTAGTTACTTTGTGTTGGGACTATTTTTTTAAATAAGTGAATACCAATCCTGGTGCTTAAAAGGATTGAAACGAGACTCTCACCACATTCAAAGGAATCAGTGATCCCAATGACTATTATGTCAGTTCTGCTTTCGTGGAAGCAAAGAATGTGGACATAGGATGGCAGTCACTTCCAGAGTGAAGTGAGGCTTATTCCACTGCACCACTCCTCTCAACTTCGGCAGTCTTAAGTTCTTGTTTGTTTACGGTCGTGGCCGACTGCCACGATGTACTTATTTATTTTTATATATTTATTTATTTATCGCTCCGTGGGATCAAATTAAGGAAAAGTCTCCATGGTCATGGAACGAGTCATTACGTGGAATTATGACACGATAGTAGAAACAGATAAAATGAAATATAAAAAACATATTCAGGCGATAAGCCTTAAGTTTAAATAAAGAAAATCGACAAAGTAACACTGGAATTTGCTTAATTTTTTAGCTCTTCCAGAAGCTCCTTGACAGAATAGGAGTGAGCCATGAGGAAACTCTTCAGTTTAGACTTAAAAGTGTTTGGGCTACTGCTAAGATTTTTGAGTTCTTGTGGTAGCTTATTGAAAATGGATGCAGCAGAATACTGCACTCCTTTCTGCACAAGAGTCAAGGAAGTGCATTCCACATGCAGATTTGATTGCTGCCTAGTATTAACTGAGTGAATATGCTAACTCTTGGGAATAAGCTAATATTGCTAATGAAAACGACATTAAGGAAAATATATACTGTGAGGGCAATGTCAGAATTCCCAGACTATTGAATAGGGGTCAACAAGAGGTTCTCAAACTTACACCACATATAGCTCGAACAGCCTGTTTTTGAGCCAAAAATACCCTTTTTGAATCTGAAGAATTACCCCAAAAATTAATACCATATGACATAAGCATATGAAAATATGTGAAGTAGACTACTTTCCATGTTGAACTGTCCCTTATTTCAGATACTGTTCTAATGGTAAATAAAGCAGCATTAAGTTTCTGAACAAGATCCTGGACGTGGGCTTTCCACAACAGCTTACTATCTATCCGAATGCCTAGGAACTTGAACTGTCCCGTCTCGCTTATAATATGCCCATTCTGTCTGATCAAAATATCGGTTCTTGTTGAATTGTGAGTTAGAAACTGTAAAAAACGAGTCTTACTGTGATTTAGCATCAAATTATTTTCCACAAGCCACGAACTTATTTCATGAACTACGTTATTTGATACTGTTTCAATATTACACACAAGATCCTTCACTACCAAGCTGGTGTCATCAGCAAATAGAAATATTTTTCAATCACCTGTAATTCTAGAAGGCATATCATTTATATAAATAAGAAACAGCAGTGGCCCCACTTAACAGTGCCCCATTGGGACTGAACATCACTACCACTCTCAATATTGCGGAGAATTACCTTCTGCTTTCTGTTCCTAAAGTAAGAGGCGAAACAACTGTAAGCTACTCTCCTTACTCCATAATGGTCCAACTTCTGCAGTAACATTTTGTGGTCAACACAGTCAAAAGCCTTCGTTAAATCAAAGAAAACACCTATCGTGCGCAACCTTTTATTTAATCCGTCCAAAACCTCCCAGAGAAACGAGAATATAGCATTTTCAGTTGTTAAACCATTTCTAAAACCAAATTGAACATTTGACAGCAAATTATGTGAATTTAAGTGCTCTAGTAACCTTGTATATACAATCTTCTCGATAACTTTAGCAAACACCGATGGCATAGAAATAGGTCTAAAATTTTCAACATTATCCCTGTCTCCCTTTTTATAAAGTGGCTTCACTACCGAGTACTTTAATCAGTCATGAAACAGACCACTCCTAAAGGGAAAGTTACAGATATGGCTAAGTACTGGGCTAACATACATAGAACAATACTTCAGTATTCTGCTAGATACCCCGTCATATCCATGAGAGTTCTTGGTCTTTAGTGATTTAATTATTAACTCAATCTCCCTCTTGTCAGTATCATGGAGGAGCATTTCAGGTAACAGTCTCGGAACACTTTTTTCTAAGAGCGCCTTGTGATTCCCTGTTGGGACTAGGTTTCTGTTTAGTTCACCTGCTATATTCAGAAAGTGATTATTAAATACTGTACATATAAGTGACTTATCAGTAACACGGACATTCCCACTACGCACTGATTCTATATCCTCGACCTGTCTGTGCAGACCAGCCACTTCCTTTGTGACTGACCATATGGTTTTAATTTTATCCTGAGACTTAGCTATTCCATCTGCGTACCACATACTTTTTGCCCTCCTAATAACATTTTTAAGCCCCTTACAGTACTGTTTGTAATGGACTGCTGCATTTCGATTTTGCATGTTTCTATCTTTTTGATATAATTGCCACTTTGTTCTACAAGATATTCTTATCCCTCTAGTCAGCCATCCAGGCTGCCTGTTTGTGCTAGTACCCTGTTTTGAACGTTCTAACGGAAAGCAACTTTCAAAGAGCACGAGAAAAGTCTTGAGAAATGCATTATATTTATCGTCTACTATATCAGCCCTATAAACATCTTGTTCCTTGATGAGGTTTACAAATGTCTCTACAGCAACTGCATCTGCTTTCCTAAACAGCTGACGACTATATTTAACACGTGATGCAGCACAAAAATCTTTTAGAGTTAAAATTTGTGCATCATGATCTGAAAGGCCATTCACCTTTTTGCTAACAGAATGCCCTTCTAGTAATGAGGAATGAACAAAAATGTTGTCTGTCTGTTGTTCTACTGTTCCCTTGCACTCTCGTTGGAAATAATACGGTTTGCATAAGATTGTATGAATTAAGGTAATGATACAGTAACGAAACTGAAAACAATTCCCAAAAGGTTCTTCTGAAATTATTTCACCAGAAAAACGTGAATTTGTTTTCATTTAATCGAGTAGTTGTCAATGATTGTATTCAGTGAAGACTATAACAGGCTTCTAATAGTCACATGGAATTGAATATTGCAAATGTAGGTCATTTTGGATACTACTTTCATGCCTTTCTTGGAAGTTTAATAATTGACGAAGATCCTGTTGTTCTTAAAACTTTTGAGTTATGTGCGTACAAATTTATTTTCTGTAAACTTTTTTTAAAAAATGGTTTTAAAATTGTTTGAGCTGGTGTGAAGCCTAGACATTGAACTATGAATCTGGAAACCAGTGAAATGCATATACTGCAGAATCTCTTGTTGTGTTTATGTGTTTGGGAAACTATGGTCTTTTAATCACTTGCCTTGCATTTTTGTGGTGACAGTCTGCCTGCTTAGCTGAGTGGTAAAGTGCTTGCATACCATGCAGTGGGCCTGGGTTTGATTCGTGGCTGGTTTGTCCAAATCATCATTCATCATCAACGATGTGCATGTCAACAAATGTGGCAACACCTGAAATAAGACTTGCACCCCGTGGCCAAACTTATCCCGTTGGAGTCTCCTGGCCATTAATGCCACACGATCATTTCTTTTTTTTTTTTCCTTATAATTTCTGTTGAATTATTTTTATTCAGTTGTAAAGAATTTCGTGTTTTATTCATTTGACTGATAAGATTCATGCCAGTTGATAAAATATGCATAAGGATTTTTTTCAGTCTTTGTTTAAGCAAAAATTGGTGGATGATGCCTTGACTTCAGATTCTGCAAGCACCTTTGACTTACAGATGTGCAAGTCAGTGTCACTATATGTCAGCTTTTATAAACATTATTTTCAACAAGTAAAAGTTGTATCCTGTTCTCCTCACATGGAACAACAGATTAATTCCACCTGTGAGCTGCTGTTTAATATCATAAAAGAGTTGGATGAAAATATGGAAACACCATGAGAAATGCTTACTTGAATATAAATCCAAATGCTAGCCAAGTGTGCAGGTTATGCTGTTGTGTTTGATGATGAATGGAACCTGTGCAATGTCTTCAATATATTGCGAGTGTCAGTTGTGGTTATAACAGTATTGTGTGTGATAGTGAGTGCATTTTGTATCGGAGATAGCGAATTTGAATACGAGCAAAGTGTTGGTGCTCTTATGGTGCTTACTTTCATATCCAAGAAGCCAAAGTGTTTAACGTTTTAAGAGGCACTGCATTGGGAAAGTGGGAAAATATCATCCCCAAAGTCACAACACAGACATAAGTGTGTGATCATGACAGGTGGTCATTGAAGAGGATTGTGATCAAAAATATGAGGAGGACAGCTTCAGAAGCCAGTGCAGAATGAATACTGCACTCACAAACACTGTCAGTAACAAGGCAACACTGTAAGAGTTCCACAAGCAGGGAATTGCAGGGTGAGCTGGAATTCCAAATTCCAATGCCTGTAACAGGAAAATATGATGCTGAGGCTATAAAACTTGGACTGTATAGCAATGGAAAAAAAAGTCATTTGTTCGTGTGGGTCTTGTTTCACACTACTCAAAACTTTGGGTGAAGTATACATCCAAGGGATTTGATGATGATTTGGAAATCCACATCATTGTTTTCCATGGGCCCTGTGGTTAATGCCAAGAATTATGTGATCATTTTGGCTGATCAAGTTTATCCCATGGTACATTGTTTGTTCCCCAGTGGTGATGCTTTTTTGGCTGATCAGGTTCATCTCATGGCTCATTGTTTGTTCCCCAATGGTGATGCTGTGCTCCAAGACGATGTTGATGTGAGCACGAGGACAAATTGTCTCATTTCCCCTAACCACCACAGTCTTGATGTTATTGAGCTTTTGTGGTCTACTTTGGAGAGAAGGGTGTGTGGTCACCATGTACCTCCATCATTGTTACCTGAACTTGACATTATTTTGCAGGGATAATGGTACAAGATTTCCTTTGAAAAGTAAACAGGATCTGTATATATTCATTTATAGATGTATGCTGCTTTCCTATACCACATTTAGCATGGTAATGTGTTGTGTTTTTCGTGTTTCCATGTTTTTGCCCATCCCTTGTATGAAAACTATTGCCATTAACCAAATTAGATGTAATCGTCATTTAAGAAACATAACTAGCAGATAATGGTTTTGTTTATGTCTTGTCTTGATTATGATAGCGGAACTATACTTATCAGTTTCTTTGTGGAACGAGGCATTGGATTTGTTTTGAGGCTAGAATAGGCACTCCTAGATGTTTGTCTTGACTGAATTGACCTCCTTTGTATGGCTAGACACTGAATTTTGAGATGTAAAGGGTGTAAAACATGAAACAATTAGTCATGCATAATTTTAGTAGCAGTAACAAAGAGCCCAGATAAATGCAAGTCATAAAGTGATCCCTTTGGCCTTGATAGCAAGTGTTTCTTCGATTAAGCATTGTACTTGTCTGCCTATTTCAGTAGATCTGTATAGTTAAAAGTTTGAGGGAGAGATCAGGAATGAACTTTTGTTTCCTTGTGTTGGTAAGCTGTATTTTACAAAATGTGAAGTTTTTGGCTATTGAAGGTGGTCAATCCTGTGGTTGAGATTTATTGGTAGCAAAGGTTACCTATGATGTCATAGAAACTTTGAGCTTGGGTTTCGAAGGGCAAAAAAATGCTTGTAGTTATTCTGTTAGCAGCGTGTAGATGGAATGAGACGAGACAAACACCACTACTTGTGTGTTGATATCAGTGACCACTGCTACCAGAAAGAGTCAATTTACTTCTTGTTACAAGTAAAGGTTTTTTAAAGTGAATTTTTATGTTCTTATTGATAGAGCAATCACAGATTAGTCTGTCATGAAAATGACTCAGTGATTACAAAAACAAAGTAAGTATAGAATATTTTATAATATGTTTTATGATGGTAGTGGATTTGCCTGGGACAGCACACAAAGTGGGTAGAAATTATGCCATAACAGATGTAGCTCAGCAATTTGTGTGGGTTCTGCTTCATTTCGTTGACAGCATCACAGTGCTGTGGTACCATAACTATGCAGGAGTGTTAGAGTTGACGGACGATGCAACAGCATTCAAGTAGTGTGTTGCTTAGTTGGGAATATACTGTGTGTGAAGGTATATAATAATAAGTTCCCATGAAAGTAGTGTTGAAACTGCACCAAAGAAGCTACTAGACATTTAACAATATAGACAAAATGTTACCATATCTTCAAAGATAAAAGCTTGAGTATGTGAAAATTGAAGAAGTGGCATTGTTGCAGTACTGGTAGAATTTAAATAATGTATGACTACAGGAGACAACTCACTGAATAGCAGAAGTGTTGAAGTGTCTACAAGTGCACACAAGAGAGAAAGAAAACTTACTAGGTTAGGTTTCGGAATAAATCCTTTGTCAAACTAGAGCGTGCGTGCACGCACGCGCCCACACACACACACACACACACACACACACACACACACACACACACACACACACACACATGGAACCCTACATCAGTGTCAGACATGGGGTGCCAAACAACAAGTGAGCACGATGTGCAGGCCCAGGTGTACCTGTCTCGGCTTTGCATAGTCCTCCTTGGAAGTACTTAGTACAATATGACATTTCATTTACCTTTTTGATTGGCACAACTTTCTTCAGTTTGGCAGAATCGTTTTATTGATGCTGTTTACAATTCACTGTTTGATTGTGATATAAACATAGTTCGCACTTCCAGCGGCTGTTAGTACAAAAAGAGGTAGTCTATGGATCTGTTGTCACAAGCATTTAAAAATGAAGGGGAATCACAGAAAAGAAGGATAATAATTCTAGCTATCACATAATAGATACACATTTGCGTATCTGATGGATATCATAGTTGCTATGGAACGACATTAAAACACCACACACAAAGAATTTAAGGACTTAGTTGACAATGAAACAGAAAAAAATTAAAATGTACAATAGATGGGTTTCATTGTTCTGTACATCAAGAAGAACTTTGTGCTAAATTTGCAGGCATGGACAATGTGATGGAATGGAAAGTAAGTTGTTTAAAATTGCATGCATTATTCCACTGTCAGTTGTACCAGTTTTCAATGGGACTGAATGAAAGAGTTTGGAGACACTAATGCGAAGTACATTGGTTAAGTCAAGGGGCATTCATGGAATGAGTTTTTGATTTAAAACACATCTTTGTTGAATCTATGAAGGAAAAAGGAGGGCAGGAACCAAAATTAGAACGTTCGGAATGTATTGCAGATCTTGCATTTTAAGTGGACGTGACTGCACACTGCCCATAGTAAGACACTACAAGGTGAGCAGCAACTTATTTCTCATTTGGTGGGGATCCACTTCAAAAGAAAATCGCATTGTGGATGGGGGAAAAAAATAAAATAAAAATAAAAATAAAAAATCCATGCATATCCCTAAGCTCACAGGTGTTAATGAAAATGGGAGGTTTGCAGAATTCCTTGTGGCCATTGATTACAAGGATAGTATTGTAAACATTTTGAGGGCACTGCCAGTCTTACACCTTTTCTGGAGCCGTTGTCGAGAGTTTTTGGTGTTTCAGGCGGAAGTGCTCCTGTGTATTTGCAGATGGAACTGATTGATCTGCATTGTAATTCCCGCTCAAAAGAAAAATTCTTTTACGTTAGGACTGTCCAGAAGATCTATGTGGTTGATCTGTGTTGTTTTCCTCGAGAAGAGTTTCCACATCTCTATAATGTGGCTGCAAACATGACAAAATATTTTGATCAACATACTGTATGTGTGCAAAATGCTATTTTTTATTATGAAACTGAATAAATCATGATTATGTGGCAACCAGAGTGTTAAAATCTGCATCTGTCTATATGCTGACAATTTGTACTAGATAAAAATTATGTCATCAGTGCGCCATAACTAATTAAAAAATGCTGAAGATTTATTTTGTTTGTGACATGTGTTGTTGAGAAATATGAAATGAATTGATATGCAGTGCTAATGCATTGCCATGTGCAGTATATTGCGCATACTAAAGTTACAGAATAATGAGGAACATGTGTACTGCCCATCCAAGGACATCATGTCGCCCACTATTTGAATAACAACAGTTATTAACAGTTCCCTCCTTATACATCTATGATATTATCATCTTTCTACACAGCAATTTAGAGTTATTGGAGAAAAACTGTTTCAATCACACATATAACATGAGAAACAAAGAAAATTTTATGCTTCCCACTCATCGCTTAAACCTATATGTGCAGTTTCCTCAGTATATGGCAATGAAAATTCATAACAAGCTAAAAGGAAAGAATGTTCTGAGTATGAACCTAGAGACACTGAAAACAAAGCTATATGATATACTTGTCAAATGCTGCTACTACACTGTTGAGGAGTTCGTGAAGGATGAACTGAACATTTGAGCAGGATAAATTTACATATAGTCTTGTGTGTAAATGTAGCTGTCCTTCACAAAAGGGAGGGAAGAAAAATAAAAGTTTATATTAATGTTTAAATTCTTTGTACCCATTAGGTCTAAGTTGTGTTATCCATTTTTTTTTATGTGTCTCCTGTACACTAATCATATGATTAGAAATTGTATGTTATGAGACGAATAAAACACTATTCACTGTATTTGGGCGTTGGGATTTTGCAGTCAGGTGAGAGAGCTATGGCACACAAGCAAGAGGAAGAGCACTGCTCAAGTGGCTCTAGTTTGATAAAGAATTTAATCTGAAAGCTGTCAAGTTTATTTTCATTTTTGTGGATGCCTGTCAACGACTCAACAATTCTTCAGTGAGTGGTCTCCTTTACTGCTAAATTATTTTGTGACAGATTAGATGTACATAAAAATCATTCAGTGTTTCTTTGTACCTGAACTCAAAGGTGAAATTTGAATTTTACCTCCATTATTTTACTGAAATCTTCAATCTCAGTATTGTTGAACTCAAGCTGATGCCTACATGAAATGCGAAGAAATCCTTACCAAATGCGAAGAACTTTCACTCTCACACTTTTTGAGTAAAGTAGCTGGTTCATAAAAGGAGGAACACCCACAGCTCGTGGTCTAGTGGTTAGCATTAGTGCATCTACATCGTGGTGTCTCGGCTTTGATTCCAGGAGGGGTCAGAGATTTTCTTTGCTGGTGAACTGAGTTTGTGTTGTCCTCATTATTTCATTTAAGCATCACCTATTGGCAAGTTGCCAAAGTGGAATCAAATACAGAGATGTGCACTGGGTGGAGAAACAACCCCAAATGTGGTTTTCCGGCCAATAATGCCATGTGGTTGTTTCACAAAAGACAAGCAAAGAAGTTTTGTGGAAAACTAAAGCAGTCAACTGAATTGTGCTTAGAGCATAATGACATTTATGGTTTCATATTTGACTTCATGTAGAATCTTCTTTTGCCAAAATTTCACTTTCAAGACATCACCTATTTACTTAGGTCTGTTGCTTTGTGTATCATGAAATGGAAGAGAAGAAAGCAGCAAGTGGAATTTGTGCTGTGCTATCCAAATACATAAATGCTAACCCCCCTTCAGAAAAGAAGGAAAAATTCTGCTTAATGACTTGATTTTGTCTTGCTCTATCCATCTGTGTGTACTTTGAACAAGGTTTTCCAATTGGGGTGTTTTTTTTTTTATTTCACAACAATAAAGATTTCGACACCAAAAAAGAAAAAGAAACATAGAAAATATGGCCAGATGCAATTTTTATAAGAATATGAAGATATAATGAATCATACGTTATGTTTGAAGTGATGATATTTGAATTCCTACACAGTTGGGATTTTGGTAATTGACATGAAATCACTGAGGAGAACATTTCTATGCAAAAGTAAATTAAATCAAACAATGGAAAATCCAGGATGGAATAATGTCAATGTTATGAAAGGGAAAGATTGGTGCTCATTGTATAGAGGAGATGTTGAATTGCAGACAGACACAACAGAGAGGCTACTGTACGTGCTGAGCTTTTGATCAAAAGGCCTTTTTGTAAATTAGACTAGGCACGCAAATTCACACAAGCACAACTTGTACACACACACATGATGACTGTCCTGGCCACTGAGGCCAGACGGCAAACAAGTGCGCTTAACGAGAGAAGTGATTTGGGCCGTGGAGGTAAAGAGGAGGCTGGGATAGGGAGGGTGAGCGATAGTAGAGTAGGGGTGGGGGAAAGTAAAGTGCTGCTTGTGGGAACATGTAGGTATGTGGTGGGACAATGTTGGGCAGTTAGGTGCAGCTTGATGTTCGAAAAAAAGGGGGGGGGGGGGGAAGAATGGAAAAGAGAGAAGTAGAGGAGGGGAAAAAAGACTAATGAGTACATTGGTGGAATAGAAAGCTGTGTAGTGCTAGAGTGGGAACAGGGATGGAGGTAGTTGTGTGAAGGACAGGAACCAACAAAGTTTGAGACCGCAGGTTTAAAGGAACGTCAGGTGTATTGCAGGAAGAGTTCACACTCACATAACTGAGAAAAGCAGCTGTTGTAGGAAGGATTCAGATAGCATAAACTGTGAAGCAGACATTGAAGTGAAGTATGGCCTACCAACACCGGCTTTTCTGAATTATGCAGGTGAGAACTCTCCCTGCAATATCTCCTACGTCTTCGTAACCCCTTTGGCCTCAGCCTTTGCTAGTCCCTGTCCTTCACCCACCTATCCCCATCCCCACTCGCACTGTAGTACTATCCAGTCTTCTATTCCACATATGCATCCATTAATCTCCTCCTCCCTCTCCCCTTACCTTCCTTCCCACACTCCCCCCCCCCCCCCCCCCCCCCCCTGCCCTGCTCAAACATATCAAGTGCACCCAATAATCAAACCATGTCTCCACCACATCCCTTGATTCTCCTACAAACAGCACTACATGCTTCCCCACCCCCATTGTATTATCCTTCCTCTTCCTTATCCCATCCTACACTGTTCCACACCCCACACCACCCTAGTGCCCCTCCTCTTCCTTACCCCATCCTCCTCCGTACCCCATTCTGCTCCATACCCCATCTTCCTCATTACCACATCCTCTTCCTTGCCCTATCCTCTTCCCTCTTCCTTGCTCTATCCTCTTCCTTGCCCTATCCTCTTCCTTGCCCTATCCTCTTCCTTGCCCTATCCTCCTCCTTGCCTCATCCTCTTCCTTGCCCTATCCTCCTCCTTGCCTCATCCTCTTCCTTGCCCTATCCTCCTCCTTGCCCTATCCTCCTCCTTGCCCTATCCTCCTTGCCCTATCCTCTTCCTTGCACCATCCTCTTCCTTGTCCCATCCTCTTCCATCCTCTTCCTTGCCCCATCCTCTTCCTTGCCCCATCCTCTTCCTTGCCCCTATCCTCTTCCTTGCCCCATCCTCCTCCTTGCCCCATCCTCCTCCTTGCCCTATCCTCCTCCTTGTCCCACCCTCTTCCTTGCCCTATCCTCTTCCTTGCCCCATCCTCTTCCTTGCCCCATCCTCTTCCTTGCCCTATCCTCTTCCTTGCCCTATCCTCCTCCTTGCCCTATCCTCCTCCTTGCCCTATCCTCCTCCTTGCCCTATCCTCCTCCTTGCTCCGTCCTCCTCCTTGCTCCGTCCTCCTCCTTGCCCCGTCCTCTTCCTTGCCCTATCCTCCTCCTTGCTCCATCCTCCTCCTTGCTCCATCCTTCTCCTTGCCCCATCCTCTTCCTTGCCCTATTTGATAAGTAATTTCAGTGATGGTGGAAGAGCATTGAACACCTTGCAGGTCACGTAATGGACTCCTTCTTGTACAATAGTAAGGTTTTTTTATTCATAATGGAAGTCCATCTTCCTCCTGGTATTGTGGGTATGGTATGAATCATGATGAGTATGAGTATCTTGAATAGAACGTGAAAGAGAGAGTGAAGGATACGGGTGAGAGGACATGACTATAAACAAAACTCTGTGTAAGCAAACCACTACAAAAACTGTTGGTTCATTATTTTCACTCATCAAGTATATATACCATTCAAATATTGTAGTATCTGTAGTATGAATGTTGTACAAAGTTTAAATCTGTTAACAACCATGTATGTGTCTTGAAATGTTAGTTGGCAGACACCTGTACTGTTTAAAATGACAGAAGAGATTTAGGTGTCTGGTTGAAACTGTGAGCCAGACAATGAGACACTTCCAGGCAACTTATTTAGATGTGCACTATATGTGAAACGTAGAGTCCTTGAGTGTTCGCTAGAGTATGTAAATCTGTTATGACCCTAAATGAGAAGGCAAAACCTGTGAAAAATATATTTCTGTCTCTTATTGTGATTGTGTAAAACACAGTTCAGCTAAAACGGATTTTTATTATCAACAACAAAAACCACTGAATAGTAAAGAAATTGAGATGTAAGTGTAAGAATTCCTAGATCTTTTAGTAGTTACCTATTGTGCACAGTATTCATACTGCTTGCTTCAACTGAATAAAATCCTTGGCTGCCACTGTGAGGATGTGATCATTGAATATGGTGGCCAATGATTTGAAAGTGTCACCATTTCTGTCAGAGCTGTTTTATGGGGGTTCAATTTCGTTTGGAGTACTTCTTTTTGTTTGTTTCTTGTTTAACAGTGTTCCAAATAGCATTTGTCATGTCTCTGAAGTGTTTTATTTTTCTGAGCATAGTAATTAAGTTTTGGATTTTTCATTACAGACTATACATTATTGCTAGACATGAAGTTTTAATTCTTGACTACACTTTGTTCTCAGAATGACATAGTGTTCTCTCTCTCTCTCTCTCTCTCTCTCTCTCTCTCTCTCTCTTTCTCTTGAGCAAGGCACTTTAATTCCAGGAGCTATATTTATTTTAAGGAAAAGCAAGGCTCCAGGTGCTGTAGGGAAATGTTTAAGAAAGAGTTCCACTGCCTGTATTATAAGTCTGTTCTCAGCTTTCTTCCCTTTATATTTCATTGAAGACTGTCATAGAATCATTGTCTATTATTCTGTACTGGTGAGTATATTTTATTATTGACATTTGACCATCATGTTCAACCAAATCACAGCAGGTTGTTGTGTTTAAAGTGCCTCCTGCCTAACTCCATTTGCATAAATAGCCGATTTCCCTTTCTTCTTATTAGTTCCACACTAGTACTACACTAGCTTGTATCTATCAAGATGAATCTGCAGTTTCATTGATTGCCATGTGATGTTCTGACATGCACAACAAGTCTACTGAAATTTTCATTTTCTTGTATGGATATGAGAAGCCAATCCGTTATTTTAATGAGGCTTCTGGTGTTCAGATGGAAGACACTAAATTCATTTCCTTCAGTGGCCTTGGGTGGGTCCACATTTGAACTATTCTGTTTTGCTATTAGCTGTTTCATCTATAACTATATTTTGACAGCAGCTCTGCTGTTCACATTAATTTACTCTTAAAAAGGCTAGGGAACATTCTGGAAATCACTGAGGTAAGATGGATATTGCTTTGTTCAGACTGGATGCAAGTAGCTTCTAACACAGGCGTGCAGCTGCAAATGTTGCTGAGGATGATGGCGACCAAACGAGACATCGCTGAGGTTTATCCTGTCATGAATGTTCACAGCAGAGGATAAAAACATGAAACTGCAGTTCTAATCTATTATGTAACTGCTGATGGCGTGTACATGTATGAAAGTGCATTGACATCTCAGCGTATCTTCTAGGTGCTTCACTTTATTTGTGAGGCAAATATATAAGTATGTTCTGGGGAAAGATCATTTTCGTATTCGGCGCCGATAAAGACTCTATAGCCGCTGTATTTGGCTTCATGAACGAGTGAGCTTTGTTATTTCCGAAATCACATTGAGTTACTAAATACTGCAGACGTGCCAGGGCGATGTGAACGGATACACTTTGTGCAATTAATTGTATTTTAGTGACCCTATTTGAGATGTTTGTATGGCTCTTCTGAAAAATTGCCAAACTCGCTATATGTTAGGTGTCTGCTAGAGTTGTGAAACTACCGTAGGCTACCATAAGTAAGTGTAGACTACAGTAGTTTTCCTAGTAGATTTGGTTAGTTGAGATAATTACCTGGATGTTAGGTGTGTTGCGTACCTATCGGGCATTACCTCATAACGGTTGCGTTCTTTATGTTTGTCTGTCTCACTATATGCCCTAAAAACCAGAAGTGGTGAACCATCTAGAAAATGAGTGAGTGTATGTAAAGGGCGAGGAAAGCTATAGAAATTTTTTTTTTCTACACAGTTATCCTCCCGTCTGTTTTTAAAAATTGTGAGTATTTGTAGCAAAATTGAAATTCTCAGTGTTTAATTCAGGTTTTATTAAAAAATTGTTTATTTATAACATGGAACACAGGGATGTTGTAAAAGTAAAGAAAACAATAGATTTATCTTATAGCACTAGAAAATGCAGTTTCCGGGGGAGGGGGGGGGGGGTGAGAGAGAGAGAAAAGTGTGTGTGTGTGAGAGAGAGAGAGAGAGAGAGAGAGAGAGAGAGAGAGAGAGAGACAGAGATACAGAGAGAGAGAGAGAGAGAGAGAGAGAGAGAGAGAGAGGCAAAACAAAAATGTAATAACCATTGCTTCAATACTTCATTAAACTTGTATAAAAAAAATTTCCTGTTATTCATAAACAACTTTCACATTTATCCATAATAACAGGAACTCTTGCCATTGATCATGATGAAGAATGTTCTGTTGAGATATTCTGTTGAGTGCAAAATAATGATAATAATTATATATATATTTTCTGCATGTAATATTTTTACATCAAAATTAAATTATTTGGTTACATAAAAGTTACAGTTTGTACAGAAACCAGGTGGCAGTTACAAGAGTCGAGGGGCATGAAAGGGAAGCAGTGGTTGGGAAGGGAGTGAGACAGGGTTGTAGCCTATCCCCAATGTTATTCAATCTGTATATTGAGCAAGCAGTAAAGGAAACAAAAGAAAAATACGAAGTAGGTATTGAATCCATGAATAAGAAATAAAAACTTTGAGGTTCACCGATGACATTGTATTTCTGTCAGAGACAGCAAAGGACTTGGAAGAGCAGCTGAACAGATTGGACAGTGTCTTGATAGGAGGAATAAGATGAACATTAACAAAAGAAGAAAAAAAAAAAAAACGATAATGGACTGTAGTCGAATTAAATTGGATGATGCTGAGGGAATTAGATTAGAAAATGAGTCACTTAAAGTAGTAAAGGAGTTTTGCTATTTGGGGAGCAAAATAACTGATGATGGTTGAAGTAGAGAGGATATAAAATGTAGACTGGCAATGGCAAGGAAAGCGTTTCTGAAGAAGAGAAATTTGTATGGAAGTGAAACGTGGACAATAAATGGTTTAGACAAGAAGAGAATGGAAGGTTTCGAAATGTGGTGCTACAGAAGAATGCTGAAGATAGATGGGTAGATCACATAACTAATGAGGAAGTATTGAATAGGATTGGGGAGAAGAGAAATTTGTGGCACAACTTGACTAGAGGAAGGGATCGCTTGGTAGGACATATTCTGAGGCATCAAGGGATCATCAATTTAGTATTGGAGGCCAGCATGGAGGGTAAAAATCGTAGAGGGAGACCAAGAGATGAATACACTAAACAGATTCAGAAGGATGTAGGTTGCAGTAGGTACTGGGAGATGAAGAAACTTGCACAGGATAGAGTAGCAGGGAGAGCTGGATCAAACCAGTCTCTGGACTGAAGACCACAACAACAATAAAAGCACAGAAGTTACATGATCAGCTGATTTTTATTATTTGTAAAATGCAATTTACATTTTTTAAGTATGTAAAATTCTAGTGTGTGCAATTTATCAAGATTGGGTCTAGGACCTCTGTAAAGGTGTGTGACCTAATGTTCTGCTTGTAAATGTCATTGGTGTTACGATTTACAATAACATTAGCCATTGCTAATCACACACAGAAATTACAGTACTATTTAGGACCATAGATGGAGCCAACAAGCCAGCAGGAGGTGTTTTCTGGAAGCTAGGTTACAGGTAGCTATACTATTCATCAGGCTCCTTGTTCGCCTCATTACATAATTTGTCAGAATACTAGTTTGAGAGATGAAATAATGACGGCAGTAGAGGATCAAGTAGGTAAAAAGAATAGGGCTACTAGAAATCATTGGGTAACATAGGAAATATTGAATGTAATTGATGAAAGGAGAAAATATAAAAATGCAGTAAATGAAGCAGGCAAAAAGGAATATAAACGTCTTAAAAATGAGATCGACAGGAAGCACAAAATGGCTAAGCAGTGATGGCTAGAGGACAAATGTAAGTAGTAGAGGTATGTATCACTATGGGTAAGATATATACTGCCTAAAGGAAAATTAAAGAGACCTTTGGAGAAAAGAGAACCACTTGGAGGAGGAGGAGGATATTAGTGTTTAACGTCCCGTCGACAACGAGGTCATTAGAGACGAAGCGCAAGCTTGGGTGAGGGAAGGATGGGGAAGGAAATCGGGCGTCCCCTTTCAAAGGAACCATCCCGGCATTTGCCTGAAGCGATTTAGGGAAATCACGGAAAACCTAAATCAGGATGGCCGGAGACGGGATTGAAACGTCGTCCTCCCGAATGCGAGTCCAGTGCGCTAACCACTGCGCCACCTCGATCGGTGAGAACCACTTGTATGAATATCAAGAGCTCGGATGGAAAACTAGTTCTAAGCAAGGATGGGAAAGCAGAAAGGTGGAAGGAGTACATAGAGGGTCTATACAAAGGTGATGTACTTGAGGACGATATTATGGAAATGGAAGAGGATGTAGATGAAGATGAAATGGGAGATATGATACTGCATGAAGAATTTGACAGAGCACTGAAAGACATAAGTCGAAACAAGACCGTAGGAGTTGACAACATTCCATTAAAACTACTGATAGCCTTGGGAGAGCCAGCAATGACAAAACTGTAACATCTGGTGAGCAAGATGTATGAGACAGGTGAAATAACACTCAGACTTCAAGAAGAATATAATAATTCCAATCCTCAGACTTCAAGAAGAATAGATCAATATCAATCCCAATGAAATCAGATGTTGAGAGGTGTGAATATTATCGAACTATCAGCTTAATAAGTCACAGCTGCAAAATACTAACATGAATTGTGACTGCTACGGTCGCAGGTTCGAATCCTGCCTCGGGCATGGATGTGTGTGATGTCCTTAGGTTAGTTAGGTTTAAGTAGTTCTAAGTTCTAGGGGACTGATAACCACAGCAGTTGAGTCCCATAGTGCTCAGAGCCATTTGAACCATTTTTTTGAACTAACATGAATTCTGTACAGACGAATGGAAAAACTGGTAGAAGCCAACCTTGGGGAAGATCAGTTAGGATTTCATAGAAATGTTGGAACACATGAAGCAATACTGACCCTACGTCTTATCTTAGAAGAAAGATTAAGGAAAGGCAAACCTACATTTCTAGCATTTGTAGACTCAGAGAAAACTTTCGACAATGTTAACTGGAATACTCTCTTTAAAATTCTGAAGGTAGTAGGGGCTCAAATACAGGGAGCAAAAGGCTATTTACAATTTGTACGGAAACCTGATGGAAGTCATAAGAATCGAGGGGCATGAAAGGGAAGCAGTGGTTGAGAAGGGAGTGAGACAGGATTTTAGCCTATCTCTGATGTTATTTAACCTGTATATTGAGCAAGCAGTAAAGGAAACAAAAGAAAAATTTGGAGCAGGAATTAAAATGTATGGAGAAGAAATAAAAACTTTGAGGTTTGCCGACGACATTGTAATTAGACAGCAAAGGACCTGGAAGGGCAGTTGAGTGGACAGTGTCTTGAAAGGAGGATATAAGATGAACATCAACAAAAGCAAAACTAGTCAGATGAAGTTGGGTGATGCTGAGAGGATTAAAGTAGGAAATGAGACACTTAATGCAGTAGATGAGTTTTGCTATTTTGGGATAAAAATGACTAATGGTGGTCAAAATAGAGAGGGTATAAAATGTAGACTGGCAATCGCAAGGAAAGCATTCCTGAAGAAGAAAAATTTGCTAACATCAAGTATAGGTTGAAGTGTCAGGAAGTTGTTTCTAAAAGTATTTGTATAGAATGTAGCCATGTATGAGAGTGAAACATGGATGATAAATAGTTGAGACGTGTATTGAATACAAGCTTTTGAAATATGTTGTTGCAGAAGAATGCTGAAGATTAAATGGGTAGATCACATAACGAATGATGAAGTACTGAATCAAATTGGGGAGATGAGAAATTTGTGGCACAACTTGACTAGAAGAAGGAATCGGTTGGTGAGACACGTTCTGAGGCATCAAGGGATCGTCAATGTAGTACTGGAGGACAGCGTGGAGGGTAAAAATTATAGAGAGAGACCAAGAGATGAATACACTAAGCAGATTCAGAAGGATGTAAGTTGCAGTAGGTACTTGGAGTTGAAGAAGCTTGCACAGGATAGAGGTAGCATGGAGAGCAGCATCAAACCAGTCTCTTGACTGAAGACCACAATGACAACTAGTTAGATGCTGAGAAGATTTCAGTATGGTTACACACACACACACACACACACACATACTACACGTAATAATGAGAGGAACATGTTCTCAGAGGCCTTAATGCTGTAATGCAAACTAGTGATAAATCTTGAGTTAGCTACAGCCAAATAGTCATGAGAGAAGTTCGTTTTTTGTATACCAATTATTGTAAACTAACAATAAGTAAGCAGAAAAAATAGTATCTATTATTAAATGCAAAGTTTCATCGAAATCAGCATATCAGTGAAAGAGTGTCTTAGTGAGACACATTATTCATTTTTTTTTAATTTCTTTTTATTTATTCCAAGTAACCATTTGGACGCTGTGATAAATCAACAATGTTTTTGCTCTTTTGCTTTCAGCAGCAGTTTCTTTTGTGTCCACACTTCTTACTTCTTTGAAGATGTTGTTCCTTTTTATCTTGTCGACTTTTTCCAGTTCTTGGTTTTCTTATGTCCTGAAAATCTCTTTTCTGTTGCTTCTTTAAAATGTGTTCTGTTTCTGTTGTGTCCAAGTTGACTCCTACATTTTTGATATCTCTTACTACTTCTCTCAATCATATGATTTTAGAATTTTAATTGTTTAATAAGTCAAAGGATTTGTTTAGTTATTTATTCTGGCATTGTTCACCCTACATGTGTGTCCACAGAACTTCTATCTTCTTTTTCTCATTGCATCTGTTATCTTTTAAACTTTCAGACATAGCTCTGTATTGTATCTTAATCTGTATCCTGATTCACTTCTGCTTTTGGGCCCTAGCATTTTTCTCATGATTCGTCTTTCAGTTTCTTTTCTAATTTTTGTGCTCTCTCTTCATAGTCAGTTTAAAGAGCTTCTGCTGAATAGAGTATTTCTAGTCTTACCACTGTTTTTTAGTGCTTCAGTTTTGTATTCCAGTATAAAGATATTTTTATATATATTATTTCTTGTTATTTGAAGTCCCACTCCATTTTATTTATTCTACTTTCTGTTGCTGTCTTTTTCATCATGTTATTTGAGATCTGTTCTCTTAAATACATAAAACAGTCTACTTTAGGTATTGTGTTGTTATTTATTTTAAGCTTTTTAGGGGCAATATTGATATGTGCTATGAACTGTGTGTTTTCAAATGATATTTGTAGTCCTCCTTTTGCTGCTTGACATTGTAGTTTCTTAAATTGTTCTTGTGCACTTTCAAGTGAGTCTGTTATATTGCAAATACTTGTTTGGCTTTCTTCCTACTCGTACTCCTTTAGTATTTATGGTCTTCCTCCAGTCTATAACCTCTTTTTGTCTTACTCCTGATTTTATTTCAAAATTTTCTGACAGTTCTCCCATAAATGTTACATTTGATGTTGTTTTGTTATGTAGTCCAGGCTGAAAATGTCAAGTAATATTTTTCTGTAAATAGTATACAACTTTGTAAAATCTACAAATGTTACCACATATTTCACGACTCCGATTTTCCTAATTTTTAGGATGTGCTTTAAGTTTATGACTTGTTCTACACATGATCTGCTCTTCCTGAACCCTGCATCATACTTACCTAGCTGTGGATCAGTTATTCTTTCAGCTCTGCTTAAAAATTCCTGTGACCGGATCTTGTAGGTCATTGGCAAGAGAGAGATTTGTATATAATTTGTTAGGATCTGTTTTATCTCCCTTTTTATGTAAGAGGTGTATTATTGCAGGTGTCCATTCGGCTGGTAGGTATGTTTGTTTCCCAGTTTTCTTGAATGATGTTTGTTAGGCGCCATATTGCCACTAGATCTCCCACCCCCTTCCCCCAGGGGGCTAACATCATTTTTCTGATTATGTGCTTGGCGACCACAGAGTGCCAACCCTTGCAGTGCTACTTACTTTTCAATGCTACATGTCCATCCTTCTACTATTCCTTTTATCCTTCCCTTTCCATTGGATAGTTTTCTTGATGCCGAACCTGCTTAGATTTGGTCTCTGGTTTTGGACACTTGGGTTTTCTGATCTGGGGACTGGAGGGGGCCACCAGTCCCTTGTCACCATAAGCTGTGGGCTTGCTTCAACAATGAATGTGTGGCACAACAGTGGAATGTTTTGTGTCACAGGAAATGGGGATCTTGGCTTGGATCTCAAAAAGAACTCTCTGAATCTCAAGATGTTATGTGTGCCAATGAGATGCATGGCTGTTGAGGTGAAGCAGTCATTAGCGAGCAACCTCTGGGGAACCTTGCTGCACCTTAGTTGCATACAGGTTACAAAGGCAAGCTAGGCTCTGTCTGGATGCGCATTCCATCCGTAGCCGCTCATGGAACACCATGAAGTGACTCACTTGCATGTGCTGGTGGTTGCAAGGTCCCAGCCATCTCTTCAAGTGGAAAAGATTATTACAATGCAGAGAGATACAACCACACAGTATTTCCTTGCCTGGCTATACTATTGGAAGAGGAACAAGCTAGACGTTTGGGAGCGAAACGCTTCACCCAGTACTGATAGGAATACTTTTACTGCAATGAAACCATTATTTTTTGTCAAAAACATCGAAGATAGATTTGGCAACATTGAGCCTCTGGAGAAAAATATGCAACAGTTCGTCATTAATTAAAACTTCCTCTGATGCCCAGTCTACAGCTTTTCAGTCTTTTGATCATCTGGGTGAGATACCTGTTACCATTGCGCCACACAAAATCTTGAACGTAGTGCAAGGATTCGTCTTCCACAGAGATCTTACACTCCAAACAGATGAGAAGCTCCAGACGACTAAAAGGAGTATCGCAGCTTTTGGTCTTTATGTGATGGTCCCCTGTTGGGTTTGACCAGTTTTCAAAATTTTCCTGAAGAGAAAGCCAATTGGGGAAGGGCGCCTTACATGATGCATTGTGTCCATCGTGCATTGAGATCTTTAGCCCACTTTCTTATCGTGGCATTGTAGTCCCGCTCATCCTCATCTCTTGAGCGAGGACACCTTCCTGGGTGCGTTTTCCTCCATCCACTATGCAGTGTCATTTTCTGCACCGACGAGGACCATGAAATTTTTGCACCTCATACACAGCACACTAGCCAATACCTTGTAGTGGTGCCACCATGTACCATGTTGGTTGTATCCCCCTGACAACACAGGGATCGCTCTGCTGATGCTTGTGCCGTTAACTCCCCACATATGCCGTGGAGTAAATGCCCATCTCCCTGGGGCATCGGGACTCCTGGCAATGGCCATCCTGCCAGGTGGCCCTTGCTGAGACTGGGTGGTGCCCATGGGGAGGGCCTCTGGTCGGAGTGGGCGTCATCAGGGCGGATGACACACCATGAAGCATGGTACGTCATCTGTTGCCGGTGGTCTGCTGTCCGCATTCCCTAAGTGGGCAAAGTCTAACTTCAATGCTAAGAAATATGACCCCAAATCATTCCCCTCCCTGGCCACACCACAGGAGGAATGCTAGGCCAAGGATGGCAGTGAAGCTTATTCGCTCTGGTACCTTGTATGTATGAGAGTTGATGGGGAACCTTTCATGTCCAAGAAGCCTCAGTTTTTTGTGGAACATTTAGAGGACAAGTTTGGGAAGGTGGAGGGCTTGTCCAAAATGTGCTCTGGGTCAGTCTCGATAAAAACAGCATCCTGTGCCCAGTCATGGCCATTGCTCACTTGTGACAAGTTGGGGGATGTTTCTGTTACCAACACGTCCCATAAGAGCTTAAATATGGTTCATTGTATTATATTACACAGGGCCCCTCTTTTGCAGTCTGACGATGAGCTGCGCGAGTTGTTCATTTCGTACGGCGTGTCCATTGGGGTGCAAAGGATAATCAGGTTAAAAAACTTTCTGGCAGATTAAAACTGTGTGCAGGACCGAGACTCGAACTTGGGACCTTTGCCTTTCGCCGGCAAGTGCTCTACCATCTGAGCTACCCAAGTACGACTCACGACTCGTCCTCACAGCTTCAATTCTGCCACTACCTCGCCTCCTACTTTCCAAACTTCACAGAAGCTCTTCTATGAAGAGAAATCCAAAAAGAAGGTCCCCAAGACCAAAGGAATTGCTGTGGCACCCACACCACCGCTACCTACAAGCTCTGCGTCTGTGTATAAGCTGAAGATTCTGGCGTCCACTGAGGACCTAGATCTCACTGGACCCTCAGACACAATGAATAATATAGACTGCTCAGGTAAAAATCAGTGGCAGCAGGTGATCCTGCGGTGTAAACTGCTTCATTGAATGTTTCGTGCCTTCCCAGTCTCACGATGATGTTATCTTCAAGTAGAATTGCGACGTTTTTTTCCAGCGCCTGACTGAGCTATGGCAACTGTTAAGCCTTACACCTGCTTTCTGCATTGCCCTCCAGGAAACCTGGTTCTCGGCAATGCGGACCCCTGCCCACCGCAGCTATAAGAGATACTACAGGAACCGTAGCGACTATAATCGAGTGTCAGGTGGAGTTTTCGTTTAGGTCCTGAACTCAGTCTGTAGTGAAAATGTGCCCCTTCAAGTGGCTGTGAGAATAAGGACGATGTCTACAATGTATATCTTCCTCCAGATGGTGCAGTATCCCGAATGTATTAACTGCACTGATTGATCAGCTCCCTAAATCTTTTCTACTTTTGGGAGATTTTAACACCCATAACCCCTTGTGGGGTGGCACCTTTCTTACTGGTTGAGGCAAAGATGTCAAAACTCTGCTGTCTCAGTTCGACCTCTGTCTCTTAAATACTGGGGCCGCCACAAATTTTGGTGTGGATCATGGTAGTTGCTTGGCCACTGATTTATCAATTTGCAGCCCAGGACTTTCACCATCTATCCACTGGAGAGCACATGACGACCTGTGTGGTAGTGACCACTTCCCCATTTTCCTGTCACTGCCCTGGTGTCAGGCCCATGGATGTCTGTCCAGATGGGCTTTAAACAAGGTGAACCGGGAAACTCTAACCTCTGTGGTCACCATTGAATCTCTCCCTCACAATAACATTGATGTGATGGTTGAGCAGGGGACTACAACAATCGTTTCTGTGGCAGAAAACGCGATCCCTCGCTCTTTAGGGTGCCCCCGGTGAAAGGCACTCCCTTGGTGGTTGCCGGAAATCCCTGAAGCAATTAAGGAGTGTTAATGAGTTCTACAGCAGCATAAGCAGCACCCTTACCTGGAGCACCTCATAACCTTTAAACGGGTCTGTGCCTGAGTTCGCCAACATATCAAATGACGCAAGCAGGAGTGTTGAGAGAGATATGTCTCAACCGTCGGGTGCCATATGTCCCCTTCCCAAGTCTGGGCAAGGATCAAACATTTTTTTGGGTGCCAGAGCACAACAGGTGTTCCTGGTGTTAACATAAATGGAGTGTTACCTACTAATGCAAATGCGATTGCCGAGCACTTTGCTGAGCACTGTGCTCTAGCGTCTGCATCAGAGAATTATCCCCCTAGCCTTTCGCACTCTCAAACATCAGCTGGAAGGGAAAGTCCTTACGTTCACTACACACCACAGTGAATACTACAATGCCCCGTTTACAGAGTGGGAGCTCCTCAGTGCCCTTGCACATTGCCCCGACACTGCTCCTGGGCCAGATCAGTTTCACAGTCAGATGATTAAACATCTCTCATCTGATTACAAGCGACATCTCATTGTCATCTTCAAATGGATCTGGTGTGACGGCGTCTTTCCATCGAAGTGGCGGGAGAGCACCATCATTCTGGTGCTCAAACCTGGTAAAAACTCATTTGATGTCGATAGCTATTGGCCCATCAGCCTCACCAACATTCTTTGTAAGCTGCTGGAATGTATGTTGTGTCAGCAGTTGGGTTGGGTCCTGGAGACACGTGGCCTACTGGCTTCTGCCAGGGTCACTCTACCACTGATAATCTTACTGATAATCTTGTGTCCTTCGAGGCTGCCATCCGAACAGCCATTTCCAGATGCCAACACCTGGTTGCCATCTTTTTGATTTACGAAAAGTGTATGACACCACCTGGCAACATCATATCCTTGCCACATTATATTAGTGGGGTCTCCGAGGCCTGCATCTGATTTTTATCCAAAATTTCATGATGCTTCATACTTTCTGTGTCCAGGTTGGTGCTTCCCAAAGTTCCTCCCCCTCCCCCCCCTCCCCCCCCCCCCCCCCCCCGCCCCATATCCATGAGAATGGGGTCCCATAGGGCTCTGTATTGAGTGTGTCTATTGTTAATGGCCATTGATGGTCTTGCAGCAGCTGTAGGGCTGTCCGTCCCACCCTCTGTATGAAGATGACTTCTGCATATTGTACTGCTCCACCAGTACTGGTGTTGCTGAGTGGCAGCTACAGGAAGCCATCCACAAAGCGCAGTCATGAGCTCTAGCCCAAGGTTCCCAGTTTACGGCCACAAAGTCGTGTGTTGTGCACTTCTGTCAGTGTCGTACCATTCATCCAGAACCAGAATTTTACCTTAATGATGATCCACTCAGTGTAGTGGAGTCATATCGATTCTTATGACTGGTTTTTGACGCCCGATTGACTTGGCTTCCTCACCAACTAAAGCAGAAGTGCTGACAGTACCTCAATGCCCTCCACTGCCTGAGCAACACCAACTGGGTTGCAGATCGCTCTATGCTGCTGCAGCTATACAGAGCTCTTGTTAAATCCTTCCTTTACTATTGGAGTGTGGTTTTTGGTTCGGCAGCGTCCTCAGCATTGCGTTTACTTGACCCAGTGTATCACTGTGGTGGTCGCCTAGCGACTGGAGCTTTTAGGATGAGTCACGTGAGCAGCGTCCTTGTGGAGGCCGGTGTCCCTCCACTGAAAATTAGGTGTGCACAACTGCTGGCCAGTTACGCTGCACACATTCATAGTTCTCCAGCGTGTCTGAATCACCGTCTCCGTTATCCACCCACAGTTTTCATCTCCTCTATCAGCGGCCCAGGTCAGATCTTCCAATTGCAGTTCATGTCCGATCCATTCTTTCCAAACTGGAGTCCTTGCCTTTACCACCTATACTTGAGGTCCATTCACGTACACCTCTATGGTGTCCACCTAGGCTGCGGCTTCACCTGGACCTTTCACATGGCCCTAAGGACTCAGTTAACCCTGCGGCTCTCCACTGCCACTTCCCCTCTATTCTTGACATATATCAAGGCCACAAAGTGGTTATCATTGATGTGTCTATGGCCGATGTTCACGTTGGCTTCACATATGTCCATGGAGGACATATTGAACATCATTCCTTGCCTGATGGCTGCAGTGTTTTCATGGCTGAGCTGATGGCTGTATCTCGTGCTCTTGAGCACATCCGTTCAGGCCGTGGGGAGGCATTTCTTCTGTGTACTGACTCCTTGAGCAGCGTACACACTATCAACCAGTGCTACCCTAGTCATCCTTTGGTAGCGACCATCCAGGAGTCCATCTATGCCCTGGAACGGTCCAGTCATTCAGTGGGGTTTGTCTGGACCCTAGGTCATGTCAGAATCCCAGGCAATGAACTTTCTGACAGGCTGGCCAAACAGGCTATGCAGAAACTGCTTATGGAGATCGACTTCTCTGCAACTGACTTCCGTTCAGTACTATGCCGCAAGGTTTTTTGGCTTTGGGAGACGGAATGGCATAACCTCAGCATGCACAACAAACTGTGTGCCATTAAGGAGACTACGAATGTATGGCAGTCCTCCATGCGAGCCTCTTGCAGGGATTCTGCGGTTCTCTGCCAGCTCTGCATTGGCCACACTTGTGTGACACATGGCTACCTCCTGTGCTGTGATGACCCACCTCGGTGTTGGTGTGGCACGCAGCTGACAGTGGCCCATATCTTGGTGAGCTGTCCTTTGACTGCCCTGCGATGGACTCTTCAGTTACCGGATTCAGCTAATTTAGTTTTACATTTTATTCGTGACAATGGATTTTATCATTCTATATGTTTTAGTGTATGTCCTTTGTCCCTTTGTGTTCTGCACTCTAATACTTTTAAGGTGGATGTTTTAATGTGTCACAGAGTGGCTGGCTTTCCCTTTTTGTTCTCATTGTCAGCCAGCCATGGTCATCTGCTCTCTTGTTTTTACCCCTTCTACCTGTTTTTGCTTCTCTCTTTGGTTTTCTTTCCTGTTTTATCCATAGTAGAGTTGGTTGTCCTTCTGTTGTTCTTCTGGTTCTTCCTTTCTCCTGTTATTGTGCTGCATGTCTCCTTTCTTTTCTTCTTTCCCGAGTGTAATTATTTTACTGGGAACAAGGGACTGATGACCTTGCAGTTTAGTCCCTTCCCCCTCCTCTTTTAAACCAACCAACCAGTGACAGGGTTTCCCCTCTCGGTATCCCTCTCTCGGCAGCCTCCAGACTGGAGGCCCAATGCCAAACAATGGCTGCAGGAGACATGGCCTATCAGCTCTTCATCTGTTCTGTACTCACTATCTATAGCCCCTCGAATGAACCTACCCACCCACATTTATGGAGGAAAAGAAGAAGAAGAAGAATCAGGACATGGCTCCTCTGATCCCCCCATGCAGTTGGATTCTGAGCTAATGTTTGTGTGTGTGGTTATATCCCCACTAGTTAGAGGCAGTGATCCTGAGGTGTGATTGGTGGTCCTTGTCCCTCCATGCCTGACTTGGCCATGTGTAATCGTTCAGTGGAATTTTAATGGGTATTTCTGTCATCTGCCAGAACTACAGCACCTTATTTCCTCCTCTTCTACTATCGTTCGCGTTGCTCTCTAAGAAACAGATTTCACTGACGACTATTTTCCAATGCTCCAAGGCTATCATGCATTCTGTTGGAATGGTTCTGGTTCTGAAAGGGCATTTGGAGGGGTTAAAACATTGGTTCGCACAGATGTCATCAGCGATTGGGCTCCCCCTCGTACTTCATTGGAGGCAATAGTGGTGCATGCACAAACAACCTCAGCAAACAACATTTGCAGTATTTATATTCCTCCCGGGAGGCGACTTCCTTATGTTGAATTGACAACTTTAATCCAATAACTCCCCACTCCCTTTTCTCCTGCTTAGGACTTCAACATGTAGTCCCTTGTGGGAGAGCACCAGTTTGTCTGTTAGGGGCCTCCTGATTGATCAGCTACTCAGAGACCATGATATGTGCCTCCTCAGTGGTGGTTCTCCAATACACTGTAGTGCCGTCCATGGTAACCTTCCCGTTTTAGCTATTGATCTGACGATCTCTTTCCCCTAGTCTTGTGGTTTTGCTACATTGCTCACTACATGATGACATTTGTGACATTGACACTTTCTGGTGATCCTGTCATTTCCTTGCTGCCTCCAGACAATCTACCATGTTGAGTACTTCACAGGGCCAACCGACATTTGGAAGCCTCTATTGCTATTTTCTCTGCCTCCTGTCAGATTATATTGATTAGTTTTTGCAAGGTATCTCAGATGTGTTCATCCACACTGGGGACTGTTATTCCCCTTTGTACAGTCTTCTCCCCCCCCCCCCCCCCCCCCCCCAAATTGGCAGGTCCCATAGTGTATCAAAGCAATGCAATAGCTATTCAGGATTCCTGCCGAGCCTTGCAATGATTCAAATGACATCCTTCGCAGACCGACTTGATCACAAAATGAAATTTTCACTCTGCAGCGGAGTGTGTGTTAATAGGAAACTTTCTGGTAAGTTAAAATGGTGTGCTGAACGGCGACTCGGTCTGGCACACCATTTAAATTTGTAACAAAGTGTCATTTCAGTGCACACTCTGCTTCACAGTGAAAATTTCGTTCTGGAAACATCCCCCAGGCTGTGGCTAAGCCATGTCTTTGCAGTGTCCTTTCTTTCAGTAGTGCTAGTCTCGAAAGTTTTGCAGGAGAGCTTCTGTGAACTTGGGAAGGTGGGAGACAAAGTACTGGAAGAAGTAAAGCTGTGAGGATGGGCCATGAGACGTGCATGGGTAGCTCGGTTCGTAGAGCACTTGCCCGTGAAATGCAAAGATCCTGAGTTGGAGTCTCGGTCTGGCACACCATTTTAGTATGCCAGGATGTTTCAGATTATCACTTTTAAGGGGCTTTGTTCTAAGGCTCACTATCTATTAAAACACAGTAGGAATGAATTCTCGGAAAGCTATGTCTCCTTCTTGAAGACGTATGCCTCTTATCTCAGGCGTGAACCAAGCCTCGTGATCTAATGGGCCACCAGCGATCAACAGCTGTTCTTAGTCTTGACTGAAAGGGGTCCTTTGTACTGATTCATTGGTTATTACAGAACACCTTGTGATCCACTTTGTAACTGCATCAGTGTTCTCTTCCTATCCGGCTGCAGAACCCAATCTCTCCCAACAGTTACTGGCAGATTAGCCTGACCAACATACTCTGTAAGCTGCCTGAAAGGA
Organism: Schistocerca gregaria; assembly: GCF_023897955.1. Lineage (NCBI taxonomy): Eukaryota > Metazoa > Arthropoda > Insecta > Orthoptera > Acrididae > Schistocerca > Schistocerca gregaria. The sequence continues at coordinate 671,946,785 of NC_064921.1, read as the reverse complement.
TGGTTGCTTTCAGATTATAGTGGTTTCTCAAATCTCGAGTCCTCTTGTCCAATTATTGGTGTGGTTTCCGGGAGGTATGATCCACAATCGACCATCTGGTGTGGCTGGAAGCAGCAATCTGACGAGCTTTTTCTAAATGTTATCATCTTGTTGCAGTCTTTTTTGACCGGCATAAGCCAGTGTAATTTTGTTTTACTTACTCTCCATGACTGGGGCTTTTGAGGCCACCTTCCATTTTTTATTCAGCAGTTTTTATCCCACTGGTGGCTGGGTTAGAGTTGAAACTTCACTCAGCTCCACACAAATCCAATAGAACGGTGTACCACAGGCCTCTGTGCTGAAAGTCACTGTCTTCCTCATAGCTATCAATGACTAGTGACGTCTGTTGGGTTGCTGGTCACCTCTGATTTTTGTGTATGGTGCAGCTCCCACACTGTAGCCTCTGCTGAAAACCACCCCCCAGGGGCCACCAGTCGTCCTCTGGATGGTACTCTGCATGCTCCCTTTCCAACAGTTTCAAATTTCTCCTACAGAAATGCAGGTAATGCATTTCTGCCATTGTACCACACTCCATCTTCCCCCGAACTCTACTCAGATACCCAGCATCTGGATGTTGTAGCACAGTCCTGTTTGTTCGGCCTCCTTTTTGATAAAAGTCTGACTTGGCTGTTCTGTATTCATCACCTGAAGACTGGCTGCTTCCTTACCCATGTATCTAGAGATGCGGATCATGCTATTCTTACCTTTATTTACTGGACCCTACTTTCATCTGTACTGGATTGTGGTTGCCAGGTTTATGGTTTGGCAGCTGCTTCAGCTTTGAAACTGTTAGATCCAGTCTGCCATCATGTAGCCACTGTGCCTTTCGGACTAGTCCTGTAGACAGTCTACGTGCTGAAGCAGGGATCTTCCCTCTTCAGATTTGATGGTACCATCTTATAGTCTCCTTTGCAATTGCCATTCAACAATTCTTTGATAATCCCACTTATCTCGTTCTCTTTGCATATGAGAGATGTCATCCTTGTGGTACATATCCTCAGGTGGGATTACTAGTGGGAATGCACCTTGCTTCTCTGTGCCAAGACCTCCATCTCCCCTCCCTAGACTGTGCTCCCTGTGTTTTCTTGTACAGTCTCCAGTATCTGCTGCCCAGGCGACAGATTAGGACTGAGCCAGGGTGCTATCTTCTTTTACACTGATGGCTCTAGAACTGTAGATCAAACAGGATATGATTTTACATCTTCTGCCAGTATCAATCATCATTTGCTGCTGGAAAAATGTAGTGTGTTTATGGCAGAGCGACAGCCATTAGCAGAGCCCTCTATTTTGTTAAATGGGCTTCTCTTGACAGTGTTTAATATGTACTGTGTCAGTGTGCAGTCTCTAGTCCATTGACCAATAACTATTCTTGTCACAGTTTGCTCTCCTGTATTGGTGACCTTCTTGGTGACCTTCATTGTGCTGTCTGCCCAGTTGTCTTTCCCTGGGTTCCAAGTCATATGGGTATCCCAGGGAACTTCCACTTTTCATAGAAGAAATCCACAATGTTTTGTTGTGTCTGCATCGGTCATACCAAGTTAACCTGTAGTTTTATTTTGTGTAATGAGCCATCCCCACATTGTTGTTATAGAGATTTACATACAATTGCTTGTATCTTAATGGAATGCTAAATATGGGCTTTCTGACACATTGCCTATAATATAGGCAGACTGTTCACAGGTGACTGAACTGGTTCTCCGTTTTCTATGAGAAGGTAGCTTTTATTCTCAGGTATAAGGTTTTAATCTATCTCTGCAGAAGGGTTAGGGGGGTTGGATGGGACATCTCGTGCTGTATGCCAGGTCTGGGGGTTCCCTGACTCTCATCTCCTTGATCAGGCTACTCTTTCATCTTTTTTTACTCTGTTTTAAGCGCTATAAGATTTGGCTTGCCTCCTTTATGCTGCATCCAATTTTCTATTCTAAGTGTTGCCTGGAGTTCCCAAGTAATATTCTTGCTCATAACTGCAGGCGTTGAGGTATGGCAAGTGGCATGTACATGCTTCTTGGGATGCCGTGCTGGTGTCTCAGGTATGTGAGGCCAGCTGAAATGGTAGAATGCCACCATGTCTTATCTACTGTGTATAGTCGAGTCGTCCCAGTGGCATGTTGATGGCATTGCCCGGAGTCAAAGTCTGGGTGGATGCTGAAGAGCACATGCAATTGGATGGCATGGTATTGAGTGTCTGAGCTCGGCGGACCATACTTGGTGACGGCAGACAGTGCCCATGAACAAACAATTTTAAAAATGAACTTCAGTCACAAACTGGCCTTGTTCTTTCCTAAATAGAAACTGATTTTTGTATGTGAAAGTTATTTCTTATAAAACATCCCTGGGATCTATTTTGAAAGTTAATTAAGTAGATCCTTAATCAGCTGGATTAATAGTGATAACAAATAAGTGCAAAAGAGACAAATTCAACACATTTGAAATTCCACTTTACGATACGAAGATCAGACTCACAGGGTGAAGTTATAACTCATTATCTTTTGGAAAGACTATAAAAATAGCTCTATTGGTAATAATAAAAATACCTTATATGCACGTGAATAAAGTGGTTGAGTAAAACACAACTGCATTGCAAGACACATAAATAAGTGTATTGTGACGAAGCAAGCTGGGATATTTTTAATTCTCCTCTTGTTTTGCCATCTGCCTCCTTAAAATTCATTTTTGTCTAAATACTATTAACATACTTGAGTATAACCTGCATTTTCATAAAATAGAAAGGCTGGCCCTTAGTCTTAAAGAATATAACACCAGATCTAATTTTGTGCTTAGTGTTATGTGTGTAATTGATTTTATAATTTCTTTTGACTATTCCTAGTTGGTATCTTTTGTTATAGGGTGAAAAGAGTGATTGTTTCGTAACTTCAATTCTATTATTGACATATGTTGTTGTTGTTGTCTTCAGTCCTGAGACTGGTTTGATGCAGCTCTCCATGCTACTCTATCCTGTGCAAGCTGCTTCATCTCCCATGTTGATATATAAACAAATATAAATTATATACTAATTATAAACATTTGGAAGATGAAATGCTAGTAATCTTAAAGTATCTATTTGACTCTATTTGAAAACATGTTAGCAGAGCCAGCTCATAATTAATTCCAAAGTAATTACCACTTGTCAGAAGTATTGTTTGCATAACAATATTTGTTAATTTCATTATTTAAACAAATATTTTAGCTTAGTGCTTGTAATAGAAGAAACTGTTAAAAAGACAGAACTTTTTTATGTATTCAGTTAATTTAATGATGTAAGTTTTAATTGAAATTTCTGTAAATTAAACTTCGAACAATGTGCGTAGTTTCAGCCCCTATTATTGTGAAGATATATAAGGGTCCAATTTTTGGTCACGGTACAGTCAGTCCACGGCTCAGTTTCAGACGAGTAACCTGTGTTTGTTACAACAACAACAACAACAACAATGTTTCAAATTAAGTGTGTAATAAATGATAAACAAGTAGGCCATATGTAAAACCAGTGACAGTGTCTGCTCCATACGTACCTGATTATTCTTCAAGAACTGTGAACTTTGCGGTTAGGTTTTACTGCTCATAGATGTTCAACAGGAAACTATTGTAGCATTATGTGGAGGTTCGCCTGCAATCTAGTAATGAGGCTTATGGAAAGATTAAACAATAGTGCACTGGCCCTATAACTGTGTGTTATTGGGGGGTTGTGTAAACAGTGAAAGTAAAAGACTGTGTAACGCAACTGTGCATATGTTGGCTACATTATTTACCGTGGTCAGTGTCCAAATTACAAAACCCATTATTCAGCCAGTGTAGCAATGCAGTACGTTGACACCGAGGACAACAAATGAAGAAATAAAGCAGGTGGAACCTTTACAGTCTGAAGTAATTTTTCTGAATCTTAGATTTGGATGAAATTAAAAAAAGTGTGACACTAGTTTCCCAGCTTTCAGAATGTTATGAATTGAACAAAGTTTTTTATTTTTCATGCTTGTGGTAACTGTGTAAATATTAACTTTACAGACAGGCAACTTCACTCATTCTTTCCTAGAACATACAGTTACAATTTTACATGAGGTAACTAGCCTGAGATTTCTAAGATTCTGTCATCGCTATGGTCTTGACTAATATAAATTTTGCATTTTTTTAAATATCTAAATAACTTGTAATACTGTCCTTGTTTTCCCACCCCATTTGACACACACTTCATTCTTTTTACTTATCTATGGTGGACAGCTGTGGACAGAAAAGAATGACTTCTTACTATAAAGCTAGTTCTAGCCTTTTTTAATAGTAGAAAGTTTGAAGTATATATGCTATTTTTCACCATTAATTGTAAGCAAGGGTTAATTTGTTGCACCAATTGCTGCACAACAAATATCTGTAAATAAATTTAACACATTGGATACACACTGCATTGCTCAAGTCATATGTAAGAATTAATTTCAGAATCCCTTAAAAGAAATAAAAGTTGTGCATTTTGGATGAAAACATTCAGTATATTCCAGGATATTACATTATCAGTGAGTATAGATTAAATGTCAAATTTTACTCTCCTAGACTTCTGCACAGTTATGGACATTGATTCACTGAGTCACACACACACACACACACACACACACACACACACACAGTGTATTATGTGATTGCTGTCTTGAAAGAGAACTTTCATGGACGTGGATCAAGCCAAGTTATACATTAATATGTGAAAGCAGCTGCTGAAGTCTGTTTCTCTGAAATATGCTAACCACAAATTATGACTAGTGCTAATCTACTTTCATTATAATAATGGAAGTTATTTCGCAATTACTCAACATATGTGTGAAAATGATAGATGTAGCACTATAAATAGAATTTTGAGAAACAAAATTTTGGATAAAATTCTACAAAATAATAGCTATTCCAACAAGGACATACAACAAAAAATTATAGATGAGTAAATAAACTGTACATACAAAGAGTACTGGAAACCAAGAGTGTATGTTTAAGAGCAGGTTGTGGTACCTAGAAAATAAATCAGGAGTAATAACATATTGATCAAGTTACATGTAATGTAGTTAGTGAGTGAGCGATTTCAAGGAAGATGTGGGAAATCATATTGAAAAGCTCCACAATAAATCTTGAGAGGATTATACAGTAATTCTTTGTAGGCACACACAAAAATGTTTTCAAAGGCTCTAAAAGATGGCCGTGTATGGATGGTTACTTTTACTTTTGGAAAGAGCAAGACATGCAGTAGCAGCCCAAAATAACCAGTTTCTTCTTTTTCCTGGTCTTATCCTGTATCCTCATGGGGTCAGCATGTTACTTATTGGATTTGTCAATGTTGTCAAAATAAGTGCCTGAATCAAAGATTCCAAGACTTACCAAGCGGGAAAGCGCCGGTAGATAGGCACAATAAATAAAACACACACACAGAATTTCGAGCTTTCGCAACCTGCGGCTGCTTCGTCAGGAATGTATGTATGGATGGATATGCGCGTGTGTGTGTGTGTGTGTGTGTGTGTGTGTGTGTGTGTGTGTGTGTGTGCGAGTATATACCTATCCTTTTTTCCCCTTAAGGTAAGTCTTTCCGCTCCCGGGATTGGAATGACTCCTTACCCTCTCCCTTAAAACCCACATCCTTTCATCTTTCCTTTTCCTTCCCTCTTTCCTGACGAAGCAGCCGCAGGTTGCGAAAGCTTGAAATTCTGTGTGTGTGTTTTATTTATTGTGCCTGTCTACCGGCGCTTTCCCGCTTGGTAAGTCTTGGAATCTTTGTTTTTAATATATTTTTCCCGTGTGGAAGTTTATTTCTATTTTATTTATAACTGCCTGAATCAGCGTATTAAAGTCAGAATTAATCGTAGTATGTGTAAATAGTTTTTGTGTGCAATCCGGAGTGTTTAATTTTTTTTGCAATATCTTAAGATTCACTGAGTTTTCAAGAGTCAGTGCTGTGTTGTGACTAAAAAAAGTTGGACCATTGATATGATAGATGTCTAGCAGTGTTCTACCCCCCCCCCCTCCCCCCTCCAGATATTGGTTCTTCTTTGTGTTTGTCACATTGTAAACAAAGAGCATTGCTGAGCATATGACCTTTAACAGTAAGATTTAAACAATCAAAAGTCCAGGATGGAATAACGACAGTATTATGAAAAGGATTGACTGCTGCTCACCACATAGGGAGGAGCCGTTGAGTCGCACACACACACAGATTCAAACAAGCACAACTCGGCTCTGGCTGCTTTGGCCAACTCTGGTCGGTGAATGAGACTGTGGTCATGTGTGTATGAGCTGTGCTTGTGTGTGTTTCTTATTTCCAAAGAAGACCTTTTGGCCAATTGCGTAAATGTTTAACAGTCTTTTCATAGTACTGGCTGTGGCTCAACGCCTCCTCCATGTGGTGAACAGCAATCTATCCTTTTCTCAATATTGGGAACAGTAAAATTGGTTATAGACACAAGCTCATGTTAAATTTACAGTGCCTAAACCCGTTTTTTATTTGAACACCCCATGGATATATCTTTATTGTTAGAAATTGATTCTGACAGATGTCGTATGTTTCAATGATTGTTAAAAATGCAGAGATGTATTTAATTAGGGTTTCCTGTGAGAAATCTATTGCAGAATTTTGGCTGAGATACCATAATTGAATTCGTGCTTGAATTTTTTTATATTTAAAATGTACATAGTGATGCTCATTAAAGTCAAAACACATAGTTGATGCAAATTTCGTATCGTAAGAGAAAAATTAGGAGTTTTTACATTTTTTATTAATTTTCAACCTTTTTATGTGTGTCCTCTTTTTTTTATTTTAGATCACTCTGACATGGATCATGAACCAGTTTACAGTAAAGAAGCCCTGTCCACAGCAGAGGCACTTACTCGCTTGCACCAAGATATAGAATCTGTTCTTAAGGAACATCAGTTGTGCCAGAAGAAAAGGTATTTAATCACTGTGTCTCATTAGTCCTTTTCATGAGTCTTAATCAGAGTTCAGTTGCAATAATTTTTTTGTTTGTTTTTTACAGGTTCAGTAACATATGGCATAAGCAATGGTTGAGAGATGCACTACACCATGAAAGCCGATACACCACCTTTTGTTGGACTTCTGCAGTTGCCATTCTTGCTTGCAGTTTTGCGCTGTTTTTTGCATATATTGTAGATAAAAGTGACAGGTACTACACAATAATTACACAGTATAACTTTTTATATTTATATTTATTTTATATCTCCAGGAGATTCTCATCTTAATATTTTTTTTTAGGTTATGCTGTCTACTCGCACAAGGAATACTGCTTCTTCTACTATTGGCGATCAATGTATATTTGGTTTTGAGAGAGAACAAATTGCGGCACTCTGAAATGACTACAAGAATTCTTGAAATTCTTCATCAGTTAAAAGGTTTTTTTTGTCATTAATGTTACAATATTTTGGAAGTATAATTTACAGCAGCATAATGTTATTTCAAGCATAACTAATCATATTTTTCAATTATTGACAATGTAACGTAAATGGATAGATAAAAAATCAATTCACCAAGTGGCTTCAGGGGAACCCACACACACAAAAGGGTTTAACTTTTACAAGCTTTTGGAGCCAGTGGCTCCTCCTCCTGGCAGAAGAGTTGAAGGGGAAGGTAGAGGGGTGAAGGAAAAGGTCAGGAGAGATTCAGAGATAGGGGTACAGTTCAGAAAAGTCAACCAAAACCCTGGGTCAGGGGAGAATTACCGGATGGGATGAGAAGGAAAGACAGAGTGTTTTGGAATACTGCTTGCTTCTGAGACACTGTTTCTCATTCGAACACACAATGTTGCTTGGTTACGAAGACACATCAAGAGCTGACTGTAGAACACTGGAAGTATGTTATCTGATCTGATGAATATTGTTGCTGCCTGTATATGAAAATATTCAGTGTGAACTACAATAAGCCTCCAGGGAAGGTAGGTGTGTGCGTGTGTGTGAGGCAGAGAGAGAGGGGGTGGGGATTGCATGATGACCACTGTGCTCAAGGAATTGTGCAAGCTACAGTAGGTTAGGTTATGTGGTAGGACACTGATGTCCTCTAATTCCAGATACTTGTTCAGCACATGTCACAGCAAGTCAGAACTGTGAAGATGATTTGTGAATGTTTAAAACACTATTATGATGAAAGTATTTGATGCTTTCTTATCTTTCTTATCTCTCTCTCGTATGTACATGCATATGGTGTGTGCCTCTCAGTGCTGTCATCCACATTTTTCTGGTATTTTGTCAAGAAACTTTAATTTTTTCTCATCAAGACTGAATGTTTTAGTGCCTATTTTATGAAGAATATAGCAGTTAGTTTTAGCAGTAATATGTATTTACAAATACAGTGTGTGATAGCAAAATTGCCTGTTTGGGTTGTGAACAACTTCAATGTACATTAGCCATTGAAAGTTTTGAAGTGATAAGAGGTTCCGAAATCAGTGTATGAATTTGTTTTATGAAAAGAAATATTTATGTCACTCTTAATGTTTTCTTTAGTCATAATGAAACTGTAAAAATCAGGGCAGAAATACATTTTTTTTAAATGGACAATTTGACCAGATGCTTCGGAGACGTGTCAGTGGTATCCAGAAAATTACCCACACTTGTGCTCACCAGTCTCACCTTGCATTACTCTGCAATGGACTTATCGTGATGGAAAACTGGTGAACTTGCCATGGGCACTCCTTGTGCGTGATGATATTGTCGTCATCAGACCTGGACAACAGGCTCCTGGGCGCTGTTCTCCGCTCAGTGTAAGTCTTCATGCTAATTGCATTTATAAGCAGATATACTTCATATGGTAAAAAATGTGAGCTTGACTATATTGTGTATTAAATGACTGCCATCCAGTTTCTTAATACGTCTATCATTCAGTCTTTACTGTCATTTACCATTTATCTGTATACCTGTTCAAAGATTATTCAATTTTATATTGTTTCAGTGAAAGAGATCTGCTTTTCTTTTGACCAGCTCTTATCATTTTGTTGCTGTTAATGCGATCATGTGTGCTCTGGCAATTAGCGATGTCAACAGTTTTCAGTACAGACTCCTCCGTTCACTAATTTAGAATTCTGAAGGTCATAAACATTTTTAAGCTTTCCACGCATTACGAAATTGAAATCAGACATCCAGCTGTCAATCCTTTTTTTCCACAATTCAATGCAAATTTTGATATTTTCAGCTCACTTTAAGACCCGCTGTCCACGTTACAAGATATCAGACAATCTATACATCTCAAAGCAGTTTTTGGTGATATTTAAGCACAATTATTTTGAATAGTGTTGTACATTATGCAGACTGAAAGCTACATCAGCGAGGAAAAATATGACACTCGTCTGTCTCAAGTATTATTATTATTGTTATTATTATTATTATTATTATTATTATTATTATTCATGGCGGTGTTTTCCAAACAACATGAAAACTTTCAAAATGTGAATAATTTAGGGAGTAAAGGAGGCAACTCACCAAATTGCTGAAGTGTTGAGTCACAGACAGGCACACAGAAAAGAATGACAACTTCAAACATACAATGCCTCTGCACGCGCGCGGTCTGGTCTCGGCAGTCTGGTGTGTGTGTGTGTTTGTGTGTGTGTGTGTGTGTGTGTGTGTGTGTGTGTGTGTGTGTGTGTGTGTGAGAGTGAGAGAGAGAGAGAGAGAGAGAGAGAGAGAGAGAGAGAGAGAGAGAGAGAGATTTCTGCCATAACCTTCCTTGTCATATATATAAAGCTTTAAAATGCTATTCATCTACTGTTGGAATCCCCAGGCTCAAAAATTTATTTATATATAGTGTGATGAAGTTTTGTTCATGAAACTATTTCTGGGAAGTCTCAAAAGGGTACAGAAAAAGCATAAAAATTGCTAAGTGACTCTCCTCAAGTTTGTTAAAAATTTTAATAAGAAGTTTTGACCAATGACAAATAATAAAATTTTGTGTACAGTATGGGACTTGATGATGATCCGGGGAGCAGGTATCAAAACAGAAAGATGCTCCTTACCTTTATTTGAATGTTGTTTTATCTTTTCAAAGCAAATTGAGTCACAGATATTTAATGTGATGGTAAAGTGCTTCATTTTTAATTTTGAGAAATTGAAATTGTATCACAGAAATTCTCTGTCTTTTATAGTATTCTGTTAAGTATTTTTGTCCATTATTACTACCATTCCTTTTGACAACATGAAAGGACCCTTTTCCTGATACTGAGAATGATATTCTGAATGCAATCACCAATAATAGTGAAATCCATTATCTATATGACTTGTAGTTTTTGGATATATGTTTGTTAAGCTATTCCAGTTTTGTGATTTTATCATAACAATTCACTTTGTAATGACAAAAGGTATTTAAAACTCGTGACAGCTAATTATGTTTATACTAGTGAACCTGGCAAAACTTTACAATTGCTAAATATGTAGGGGAATCCTTCTCACCCCTCTCTCCCTCCATTTCCTGCTCCCTCTCTCTGGACATCTGCTCCTCCCCCTCCCCCCTGTCCATTTCTTCCTTGTTGCTCCTACTTCCCTCCACCTAGCCCTCAATTCTCCTTCCCTCTCCCTGTGTGCATCCCTCCCTCCCCCCCCCCCCCCCCCCCCCATTCCCGTACATCCATCTCCTCTCGTCTACCCCTTTCTCTGACTGTCAGACTTGTTTATTGTTATTGACAATGAAACATGGATTGCGAAGTGAAGTCACTTAAAATCAGTGGGTAATTTGGTTGGCATCATTGATACATGGGGTGTAAGAGACCACTCCTGCCACTGTATCTGTGAGGGTAGTAGCTTAAATCACAGGAGGAATCAGAAAGTTTTAAAAAATTCAGATTCCATGTTGTTGTTGTTGTTGTTGTTGTCGTCTTCAGTCCTGAGACTGGTTTGATGCAGATCTCCATGCTATTCTATCCTGTGCAAGCTTCTTCATCTCCCAGTACTTACTGCAACCTATATCCTTCTGAATCTGCTTAGTGTATTCATCTCTTGGTCTCCCTCTACGATTTTTACCCTCCACGCTGCCCTCCAATGCTAAATTTATGATCCCTTGATGCCTCAGAACATGTCCTACCAACCGGTGCCTCCTTCTTGTCAAGTTGAGCCACAAACTCCTCTTCTCCCCAATTCTATTCAATACCTCCTCATTAGTTATGTGATCTACCCATGTAATATTCAGCATTCTTCTGTAGCACCACATTCTCGAAAGCTTCTATTCTCTTCTTGTCCAAACTATTTATCGTCCATGTTTCACTTCCATACATGGCTACACTCCATACAAATACTTTCAGAAACGACTTCCTGACACTTAAATCTATACTCATGTTAACAAATTTCTCTTCTTCAGAAACGCTTTCCTTGCCATTGCCAGTCTACATTTTATATCCTCTCTACTTCGACCATCATCAGTTATTTTGCTCCCCAAATAGCAAAACTCTTTCACTACTTTAAGTATCTTATTTCCTAATCTAATTCCCTCAGCATCACCTGACTTAATTCGACTACATTCCATTATCCTCGTTTTGCCTTTGTTGATGTTCATCTTATATCCTCCTTTCAAGACACTGTCCATTCTGTTCAGCTGCTCTTCCAAGTCCTTTGCTGTCTCTGACAGAATTACAATGTCATTGGCGAACCTCAGCACTTTTGTTTCTTCTCCATGGACATTAATACCTACTCCAAATTTTTCTTTTGTTTCCTTTACTGCTTGTTCAATATACAGATTGAATAACATTGGGGAGAGGCTACAACCCTGTCTCACTCCCTTCCCAACTGCTGCTTCCCTTTCATGCCCCTCGACTCTTATAACTGCCATCTTGTTTCTGTACAAATTGAAAATAGCCTTTCGCTCACTGTATTTTACCCCTGCCACCTTTAGAATTTGAATGAGACTATTCCAGTCAACATTGTCAAAAGCTTTCTGTAAGTCTACAAATGCTAGAAATGTAGGTTTGCCTTTCCTTAATCTATTTTCTAAGATAAGTCATAGGGTCAGTATTGCCTCACATGTTCCAACATTTCTGAGGAATCCAAAGTGATATTCGCCAAGGTCGGCTTCTACCAGTTTTTCCATTCGTCTATAAAGAATTCGCGTTAGTATTTTGCAGCTGTGACTTATTAAACTGATAGTTCTGTAATTTTCACATCTGTCAACACCTGCTTTCTTTGGGATTGGAATTATTATATTCTTCTTGAAGTCTGAGTGTTATTTCGCCTGTCTCATACATCTTGCTCACCAGATGGTAGAGTTTTGTCAGGACTGGCTATCCCAAGGCCGTCAGTAGTCCTAATGGAATATTGTCTACTCCGGGGGCCTTGTTTCGACTCAGGTCTTTCAGTGCTCTGTCAAACTCTTCACGCAGTATCATATCTCCCATTTCATTTTCATCTACATCCTCTTCCATTTCCATAATATTGTCCTCAAGTACATCGCCCATGTATAGACCCTCTGTATACTCCTTCCACCTTTCTGCTTTCCCTTCTTTGCTTAGAACTGGGTTTCCATCTGAGCTTTTGATATTCAAACAAGTGGCCCTCTTTCCTCCAAAGGTCTGTTTAATTTTCCTGTAGGCAGTATCTATTTTACCCCTAGTGAGATAAGTCTCTACATCCTTACATTTGTCCTCTAGCCATCCCTGCTTAGTCATTTTGCACTTCCTGTCAATCTCATTTTTGAGACGTTTGCATTCCCTTTTTCCTGCTTCATTTACTGCGTTTTTATATTTTCTCCTTTCATCATTTAAATTCAATATTCCTCTGTTACCCAAGGATTTCTACTAGCCCTCGTCTTTTTACCTACTTGGTCCTCTGCTGCCTTCACTACTTCATCCCTCATAGCTACCTATTCTTCTTCTACTGTATTTCTTTCCGCCATTCCTGTGAATTGTTCCTTTATGCTCTCCCTGAAACTCTGTACAACCTCTGGTTCTTTCAGTTTATCCAGGTCCTATCTCATTAAATTCCCACCTTTTTGCAGTTTCTTCAGTTTTAATCTACAGTTCATAATCAATAGATTGTGGTCAGAGTCCACATCTGCCCCTGGAAATATCTTACAATCTAAAACCTAGTTCCTAAATCTCTGTCTTACTATTATATAATCTATCTGATACCTTGTAGTATCTCCAGGGTTCTTCCATGTATACAACCTTCTTTTATGATTCTTGAACCAAGTGTTAGCTTTGATTAAGTTATGCTCTGTGCAAAATTCCTTTCTTTTCTCTCCCCCAATCCATATTCACACATACTATGTTTCCTTCTCTCCCTTTTCCTACTGTTGAATTCCAGTCACTCATGACTATTAAATTTTCATCTCCCTGCACTACCTGAATAATTTTTTTTTTTTCTCATCATACATTTCATCAATTTCTTATCATCTGCAGAGCTAGTTGGCATATAAACGTGTACTACTGTAGTAGGCATGGGCTTCGTGTCTATCTTGGCCACAATAAAGCGTTCACTATGCTGTTGGTAGTAGCTTACCCGCACTCCTATTTTTTTTATTCATTATTAAACCTACTCTTGCATTACCCCTATTTGATTTTGTATTTATAACCCTGTATTCACCTGACCATATGTCTTGTTCTTCCTGCCGCTGAACTTCACTAATTCCCACTATATCTAACTTCAACCTATCCATTTCCATTTTTAAATTTTCTAACCTACCTGCCCGATTAAGGTATCTGACATTCCACGCTCCGATCCGTAGAACGCCAGTTTTCTTTCTCGTGATAACGACGCCCTCTTGAGTAGTCCCTGCCCGGAGTTCCGCACTCGAACACGCTTGTGTGTGTGTGCGAGTGTATACCTGTCCCTTTTTCCCCCCAAGGTAAGTCTTTCCGCTCCTGGGACTGGAATGACTCCTTACCCTCTCCCATAAAACCCACATCCTTTCATCTTCCCGTCTCCTTCCCTTTTTCCTGATGAAGCAATTGTGGGTTGCGAAAGCGTCAAATTTGTGAGTGTGTTTGTGTTTGTTATTGTCTCTATCAACGTACCAACGGTTTCGTTTGGTAAGTTACAGAATCTTTGTTTTTAGATATATTTTTCCCACGTGGAATGTTTCCCTCTATTACATATATACCAAGAGAACAGACACCACACATATAATAATAATTGAAGAAGGAAGAAAATATGAAAAAAAGAAGTAGGCAAAAATGGGTACAGTCATCTTAAAAATAAGAATGATAGATTCTGCCTATCTTTTCAGGAACATTTATCTTGCTATTGCCAGTATGCATTTGATGTCCTCTCTACATTGACCATCATCACTGATGTTGTTCTACATCATGTAATGTAACCATAGTATTTGCTACTCAAGCAATACAACTGATCTACTATTTTTTTGTTTACTTCATAATCTGATTACCTCACCATTACCTGATTCAATTTGACTCTGTTTTTGTTGGTGTCCACCTTATAACGTCCTTCTAAGACACTATCCAATCCATTCATCTGCTTTGCCAAGTCACTTGCCATGTCTATCAGAATTACCCTGTCAGTGGCAAATATCAGAATCGTAATTACTTCCCCACAATCTTTAATATCTTTCTTTTCCAAATTTGTGATTGGTTTCTTTCATAGCTTCCTCAGTCCACAGATTCAGCAACATCAGGGATAGACTACAACCCAGTCTCACTTCCCTTTAATGTCCTACAACTCTTACAGTAGTGGTTAGATGTCTGCACAGTCTTAGATAACCTTTCATCACCATATTTTATCCGTGCTACCTTCAGAATTTCAGTAAATGTATCCCAGTTAACATTATCAAAAGTTTTCTCTAAATCTAAAATGCTATTGACATAGGTTTACCTCTGCAATCTATCTTTTGGAAATAAGTTTGTGGATTTCATATATTCTCTGTTAAAAGTATGGTGATAAAGAGAAATTTTTGCTGTGGAGTCCGCAAATAACAGAGACAACTATTGAAAAGTGCTACAATTGTGTACGAAGTCTGCTCAGAAAATCCCAGAAAATTCATAATTTCATGCCAGTAGTGCATTGGAGCAAAATGCGGTTGGCATCCCTGCACACGTCTGTGTTTAATGTGTAACTGCCAGAAGTTTCATTGTTATATGTGTTAGTTATTGTTCAGTGTTGTACTGAGTAGAATGTTGTGTCGCACAGTTTGCGAATTTTGAGGCAGAGCTAGAGCAGCAATACATCTGCATTAAATTTTGCATGAAACTCTACAGAGAAACATCAAATGATGCAGGAAGCCTACAGTGATAAGTGCTTAAGCTGTAGCCTGTGTTACAAATTATTCACACGGTTTAAAAATGGCCAACGACACATGCATAAGGAACGTCAACAAAATTGTGCAGGCCAATTGAAGACTGACAATTTGGAGATTGCAAAAGAGTGTAACATTTCAGTTGGCTCATGTCATGAAATCCTGACACAGTATCTTGGAATGCATCATGTTGCTGCCAAGTTTGTCTCACAGCTCCAGACTCAAGACCAAAAAGACCTTCGCCTCGCAATCGGCAGAGAGCATTTCGAACACACAGATTAGAACAAGAGGTGTTTTGAAAGAATCATAACTGGTGATGAGACATGGGTCTGTGGTTATGATGCTGAGACCAAGGTTCAGTTTTCACAATAGGCCAGAAAGGGTTTCCCAAGACCAAAAAAAGCTCGTCAGGTCAGGAAATGTCAAAGCCATGCTGGTAGTTTTCTTGGATTTTGAAGGGTTAGTTCATCATGAATTCGAGTCACAGGGACAAACTGTTAATTGATGGAACTACTGGGACATGTTGCTATGCCTGCAAGAAAATGTGAGAAGGAAATGGCCTGAAATGTTGCGAGATAATGTGTGCCTCTTGCGTCATGATCATGCACCCGCACATTTGTCGCTGTTGGTGTGTGACTATTGCACAAAAAAACAAAATCACTGGCTTTCTTCATCCTCCATACTCTCCAGACCTGGGCCCTGTGTAGATTTTTTTTTAATTTCCAAAGTTGGAAACTCCATTGAAAGGACGAAGATTTGCGTTGATAAACAAGACAAAAGAAAATTTGCAAACATCGCTTCACGCGGTTGACAAGAGGCATACAAAGACTGCTTCCGGAAGTGGAAAACTACATTTTTTGAAGTTTACGTATTCTGTGATTGGAAAATAAATCAACTGTATATAGGTCAAGGCAGTGGTTGTGTCTTAGCAATGTGAATTTCACCCTACTTCTTTGTGTTTGTTGACAAATCTATTTCAAGAACATGACCAGTAGGATAGATATTCGGTAAATGTTTGGGCAGTAACCCTGTAATGATAACTGAAGTTAGTAAATGGGCAGACATACAGTGGAAAATGGCTGTAACAACATTCAAAGGACCATGAAAATTATGTTGTTATAAATGAACATTGTTGTAACCAAGGTTCATATTTTAAGTCTGTTGTGGTGCCAAAAGGAAAAGAACAAATTTATTTAGCCTTGTTTTATTTTATATACAGTATTCACTCTAAACCTTACAAGAATACAGTATAAAAAGCATGATGTTGAGTACTCACCTAACTTCTTTATTTAGGAGTGAAGTAACCAGTCTTTTTACTCGGCTGTCTATTTACACAATAAACACTTTCTAAACTACATTCTATGTTTGTTACTTCATCTGCAATTTCCCTGCTCCCTCCCATAGTTTCACAGAAAATGTTCACAGTTCTAATGGCTTCTAAAGTGCCACTCATAGTAGGGTTGGGCACTTTATTCCTTTCTTCTTCCTCTTCTTCTTCATTTCCCTCTCTCAGTTCATGGTCACTTTGGGCCTGACTCTTCACTTCATATGCAATTTTGTCTTCAGTTTGGGCTTAGGTTGTACAAGGTTGTCGTCTATTGCTGCATACATTTCATAGTGGCATTGATTGAGAATATCACAGTTGATTTGTGGCAGTGGTACAGATAGTGGCAGATTGTTAGTGTCTGTCATCGAATGTGTCTCCATTTTCGACGACATTTTTTCCTTCAGTTGTGATTTCCATATGGCAGAAACTGTTCTTGATTGTTTGGCTGTGACCCGGCTCCATGCTTTGGTAATGCATGTGAACACGTCCAGCAGTGTAACAGAATAATCCTGCTTTCTCTTAGTGCATTGTAACATTTTCAGTAATATGAGCTTACGATAGGGGCATTTCAGACTCCTAATTACTCCTTGGTCCATGGGCTGCAATAATCTTGGTGTATTTGCAGGCAGAAAAACAAGCTGAATATTCTCCAGATCAGAGAGTGCATAATGTGCTGAATAGTTGTCAACAAGAACCTGTATCTTCCTTTTCTGACTTCTAAGCTCCCGATCCCAACGCCTTATTTCAGCTTCAAAGGGTTCGGAGGTCATCCAGGATTTCTTATTAGCATTTTTGTGCATTGGTAGATTTTTTACATGCTTAAACACCTAGGATTTTTTGGTTTACCTATCACGAACAATTTTGTCTTCTCTGTTCCATGTGTTAGCACAGAACTGTTACTTGTTTTTTAGATAACATACCACCAAAATATTTTTTTTCTCTTGAATGTCGGAGTTGTCAGGAGTCAGACTGGCGTTTCCTTTAGAAAGATGCATTAAATGTGTTGCAGTCTGCATATCCTTCATGAATTGTAGGCCACACAGTAGTGAGCCATTGTTGGATTGTTTCAGTATTCACATTGTTGGCTTCACTGCTCACTTTGTCAAAAGTAATGCCATGAGATTCCTTGAATCTGTCAATCCAGCCACTGCTGCACACAAAACCCTCATCTTTTAATTTTGTGGTACATTCTTTTGCTTTCACCGTAAGGAGGGGTCCACTAGTGGGTATATTGTTGCTTCTGATTTGCTGAAACCACTTAAGCAGCACTTCATTCACATTGCTACATTAAGCTTTTCGTAATCTCTTACTTTTAGATTCATTTTGTTCAAATACAGTAACAATTTTATTCTTGTTCTTCCAAATTGTCAGGACTGCGGAATTTGTGAGGCCAAATTGATGACACACATCAACCTTTTTATTTATTTTTTTTATTTTTTAGCTACAGTCCCAGTTTCATGAGTCACTTTCACTTTTTCTTCCATTTTTAAAATTTTTCTTTTACTGACCATGCGGTTCTAAAATGCATGCACTTCATAGCAAATCATTATGGAAACTTACGTCACGTGTACTGTTGACAAGTTCTGTGACTGTCACCACTACTGTAGTATGAGTGCACTACAGTAACAATGAGGTGAGCAGTCTGCACCGCACCTGTTCTTGATGGAAGCACACAGAGAAGAATATGTCAGTTTGCCATATTACAACAACATATTTCCTTCTACATTACATTGATTCTTGGAAAATCTTGTTGCTAACTGAGGCTTAAAATGGCGTTATATACGGGGTACACATGTATACCTTTGTCTTATTAAGCATGCATGAGAACTATGTTCCTTACAAGGAATATGGCTGTACCACATCAAACACTATACTATAGCCAAGTTGTCATTGTAATGGGTGTCGTTATAAGGAAGTTCAACTGTGTTTATAATTTCTGCAAGTGAAATTCTCTTATCACTGCCAGATACATTGAAAGGATATTGTAAACACATGTGGGAATTCTGCTGCATTACAGTCTAGCTGCCATAAAGTGAAGTCGCACTTTTCTGTAAAAAAAGTGATTTGAGAAAACTATACTTTAAAATTTTATTTGTATTTCCATCATTTTACAGGTACTAAACTAATTGTTGCAGTAAAAATTCATTCTTGTTTTTTGTACATTAGCAAAAGGTAAAATGTATGACCTTTAAATTTAATTAGTGTCAGCGTTGCACTTTAAGGTACTATCTCACTGCACTACTTAGTAGCTTAGTGTATGAATGAATTAATAGCAATATGGCACTTAGAGGCTCTATCTCTTCTATATAGATGGTTACCATGTTCCAGGATCCAGATGCACCGGAGCTTGATGCACATCAGTTTTATAGTCCACACAATGACAGAGATCCTCCTCCAAGCACACCCGTAGCAAGGAATCCACTATCAAATAAATACTATATAATGCGTGAAACACCATATTTGAGAAATCTAAAGCTTGTGCTGGACCGTTCACTTGACAGACCTGTAACTCGTTTCAATCAGTATCGTTATTTGCTCACAATATCATTTTATGAACGGAGGCTGCTACCTGCCATGTTGGTAAGTTTTCTCATATGCTTTTTCACATGTGCTTCATAATATAAATTGATTTTTGTTTGTGTCAAATAAATGAAATTGCCATTTAAAAGTCTAATTTCCGGCAAAAATTGAAACAGTAACATGACCTCATTGAATACATTCTCTAATTGAGGGATTTATATTGCACCATTAATCTTATATTCCTCCCCCCATGAACCATGGACCTTGCCGTTGGTGGGGAGGCTTGCGTGCCTCAGCAATACAGATAGCCGTACCGTAGGTGCAACCACAACAGAGGGGTATCTGTTGAGAGGCCAGACAAACGTGTGGTTCCTGAAGAGGGGTAGCAGCCTTTTCAGTAGTTGCAAGGGCAACAGTCTGGATGATTGACTGATCTGGCCTTGTAGCAATAACCAAAATGGCCTTGCTGTACTGGTACTGCGAACGGCTGAAAGCAAGGGGAAACTACGGCCGTAATTTTTCCCGAGGGCATGCAGCTTTACTGTATGATTAAATGATGATGGCGTCCTCTTGGGTAAAATATTCTGGAGGTAAAATAGTCCCCCATTCGGATCTTCGGGCGGGGACTACTCAAGAGGATGTCGTTATCAGCAGAAAGAAAACTGGCGTTCTACGGATCGGAGTGTGGAATGTCAGATCCCTTAATCGGGCAGGTAGGTTAGAAAATTTAAAAAGGGAAATGGATAGGTTAAAGTTAGATATAGTGGGAATTAGTGAAGTTCGGTGGCAGGAGGAACAAGACTTCTGGTCAGGTGACTACAGGGTTATAAACACAAAATCAAATAGGGGTAATGCAGGAGTAGGTTTAATAATGAATAGGAAAATAGGAATGCGGGTAAACTACTACCAACAGCATAGTGAACGCATTATTGTGGCCAAGATAGATACGAAGCCCACACCTACTACAGTAGTACAAGTTTATATGCCAACTATCTTTGCAGATGACGAAGAAATTGAAGAAATGTATAATGAAATAAAAGAAATTATTCAGATAGTGAAGGGTGACGATAATTTAATAGTCATGGGTGACTGGAATTCGGCAGTAGGAAAAGGGAGAGAAGGAAACGTAGTAGGTGAATATGGATTGGGGCTAAGGAATGAAAGAGGAACCCGCCTGGTAGAATTTTGCACAGAGCATAACTTAATCATAGCTAATACTTGGTTTAAGAATCATGAAAGAAGGTTGTATACATGGAAGAACCCTGGAGATACTAAAAGGTATCAGATAGATTATATAATGGTAAGACAGAGATTTAGGAACCAGGTTTTAAATTGTAAGACATTCCCAGGGGCAGATGTGGACTCTGATCACAATCTATTGGTTATGACCTGTAGATTAAAACTGAAGAAACTGCAAAAAGGTGGGAATTTAAGGAGATGGGACCTGGATAAAATGAAAGAACCAGAGGTTGTACAGAGTTTCAGAGAGAGCATAAGGGAAAAATTGACAGGAATGGGGGAGAGAAATACAGTAGAAGAAGAATGGATAGCTTTGAGGGATGAAGTAGTGAAGGCAGCAGAGGATAAAGTAGGTAAAAAGACGAGGACTAGTAGAAATCCTTGGGTAACAGAAGAAATATTGAATTTAATTGATGAAAGGAGAAAATATAAAAATGCAGTAAATGAAGCAGGCAAAAAGGAATACAAACGTCTCAAAAATGAGATCGACAGGAAGTGCAAAATGGCTAAGCAGGGATGGCTAGAGGTACAAATGTAGGGATGTAGAGGCTTATCTCACTAGGGGTAAGATAGATACTGCCTACAGGAAAATTAAAGAGACCTTTGGAGAAAAGAGGACCACTTGTATGAATATCAAGAGCTCAGATGGAAACCCAGTTCTAACCAAAGAAGGGAAAGCAGAAAGGTGGAAGGAGTATATAGAGGGTCTATACAAGGGCGATGTACTTCAGGACAATATTACGGAAATGGAAGAGGATGTGGATGAAGATGAAATGGGAGATACGATACTGCATGAAGAGTTTGACAGAGTACAGAAAGACCTGAGCCGAAACAAGGCCCCCGGAGTAGACAACATTCCATTGGAACTGCTGACGGCATTGGGAGAGCCAGTCCTGACAAAACTCTACCATCTGGTGAACAAGATGTATGAAACAGGCGAAATACCCGCAGACTTCAAGAAGAAAACAATAATTCCAATCCCAAAGAAAGCAGGTGTTGACAGATGTGAAAATTACCGAACAATCAGTTTAATAAGCCACAGCTGCAAAATACTAACACGAATTCTTTACAGACGAATGGAAAAACTGGTAGAAGCCGACCTCGGGGAAGATCAGTTTGGATTCCGTAGAAACACTGGAACATGTGAGGCAATACTGACCTTAGGACTTATCTTAGAAAAAAGATTAAGAAAAGGCAAACCTATGTTTCTAGCATTTGTAGACTTAGAGAAAGCTTTTGACAATGTTGACTGGAATACTCTTTCAAATTCTAAAGGTGGCAGGGGTAAAATACAGTGAGCGAAAGGCTATTTACAATTTGTACAGAAAGCAGTTATAAGAGTCAAGGGACATGAAAGGGAAGCAGTTGTTGGGAAGGGAGTAAGACAGGGTTGTAGCCTCTCCCCGATGTTATTCAATCAGTATATTGAGAAGCAGTAAAGGAAACAAAAGAAAAATTCGGGGTAGGTATTAAAACCCATGGAGAGAAAAATAAAAAATTTGAGGTTCGCCAATGACATTGTAATTCTGTCAGAGACAGAAGGATGTAGGTTTCAGTAGGTACTGGGAGATGACGAAGCCTGCACAGGATAGAGTAGCATGGAGAGCTGCATCAAACCAGTCTCGGAACTGAAGACCACAACAACAACAACAACAACAACATTGCAACACAGGCAACTAAGGAACATTGACCTCTGTGCAGAGTAACAGACTCCTTCCATTTGTGTGTGTGTGTGTGTGTGTGTGTGTGTGTGTGTGTGTGTGTGTGTGAGTGAGGAGAGAGAGAGAGAGAGAGAGAGAGAGAGAGAGAGAGAGAGCATAATAGCTCGGGTTTTGATTGACGAAGTTTTTATTTATTTATTTGGGAGCGTTCGTGGAGCACTTCACACCTCAATAGCATCCAAGATCACATCAAAGTTTGTGATGGATGTAGAAAAAGACAGCACCATGCCATTCCCTTATGTCCTCATCTGCCAAAAATTCATCAGTATTTTTAGCCAATCTTTAAAAAGGAAAACCTCTCATACAGTCTGATATTTGCATGCTTTCAACCACAACTTCTTGGCCCAAACACATATTGTACTAAGGAATGTAATTTGTTGAGCAGAGGTCACCTCTGATGCCAAAAACTTGCCATAATAACTGAAACACTTGGTAAAAATCTTCCGTGAGACTGACTACAACAACCAACAAATATCGAAAACAGTTTTGGGAGATATCTGCAAGCAGGACACTACTGAGGAGGAGAGTGAGAAGCTTGCAACTTTATGATTTTGTAGTTCGTTGACAAGGAAGATCAGTCCTCAGACCTCCAGCTAAAAAAATGTTGTACTTCCCAGGGTTTCTGTGTTTGCACAATGCCGTGTTAGTGCAGATAGTAATACATTGGGCAAACGGCAAACTAATTGCAACAGTCCCAGATTGAACAAGTGAGAGGTTTGCAACTACACTATTTAGAGAGATCAGCAATAGCTGAATGTGTTTTGGAAAATGGTCACAGCATTGTATTTGACAAACCCTCTTATCATCACAAGAGGTAACAGTTTCTGGATAATTTAATAAACGAAGCTGCAGAGATCGAAATATCTAAAGCACTGTCAATAAAGCCAGCATATTGTAGCTGATTACAGTGTGTACCATTTGGCCAAAAGATTATGAATGTATCATCTTTCCACATGGTTGGAAGCTTGAGAAGAGTTTCTTCAACTCCTCATTGTTTTCAAACACAGATTTTTACATTAATTATCTTAGAGTCACAATAATTCTTCATCTGTAGAAAACAGATGTTATTTTAGCCACATATTTCCTTATGGAACCAAAACATACACTGGGTGATCAATAATTTTAAAAATATTGTCATCCTCCTCATCCTCTTCAGATACACATTTTTTCTGCATTTGATGGTAGTCAGTAGCTATGTTTTACATTTTATTCTTTATTGCTGGTATGGTCTACTCATGGTAATGTTTAAGTTTTGACTTAACAGAGTAGAGCATTCCATATTTGTAACATTTTACCATACGCTTTTTCTCCTTGTCTCGGATTAGAAGTAACCACTTACTGTATAGCCAAGGCATTGCATTCTACAGCCATATCATTGCTAAGTCTTTGGATCGTATCCTTCCTTAGAACCAACAAAAGAAGCAACCCCCCTCCCTCCCCCCACCTCCACGCAAACACACACAAAATTTAGCAGTGTTGGAACTCAGAGTAAATATAGTGAGAGTAAGAATGTGATATGTAATCATGGTGGAAATGGCAGTGTTGGGAGTGGGAGGAGGAATGAGAGAGGGAGTATGGATGGTTGTGGTGTGAGAGTGAAAGTGTAAATGTGAATGGGAGTGGAACTATGAAGTGAAGTCGGTGTGCAACTGCAGAGAAAGAGGTGCAAATTGTAGATGGCACAACAGTAAGCTGCCACATTAGAAACTGGAGCTATCTGAACTCAGATAGAAGGGAAGTTCAGTGCTTCAATAATTATCGATGAAAAGGTATGATAGAAAAATTAGTACTGCTGAAAGGATTCAGTGTCAACTATCCAACATCTGGGGGGGGGGGGGGGGCAGAATAACATCAGTAGTATAGAAGTTGGGTAAGAATGAACAGGAGAGGGTGAAAAATTAAAAAGGACAGTGTTGGATAGCAAATGGCCATCATTATAAAATCACAAATCAGTTCAGCAGCCTGGGCAGTTGTCGTCCCACCCTCTCCATAGAATAAAGCAAACATACATTTTAATAAAATGTTCAGAAGCATTCTATACTTGCTGTAGGAGGGAGAAGATGAAATTACAATAATACTGAAACTTAAATGATGTAAACAATGTAGTCAAAATTCTGCTAAGGATTGTTGACATACCAATGAGTCTATTGAACTGTATAGTCTAACAACATTAGTAAGGGAAAACTGTGGCTTATAATCTAAAACTACACAAATCCATATGGCAAATAAGAAATGGTGAACCGTTAACAAAGTAAATAACCCTACAATAATTTGTTATGTTTGTATTATGTGAAAAGTGTTTGAAAGATTTCTGGCACACCACTTCCTACCAGTACATACAGCTGAGATAATTGAAGTTTCACATAATACGATAACAAAAGTAAGTGTATATGTAGGTCTTACTAAATGGGAAGCTTCCTAAACCATGAAGGTAAGAGTTACAAGAAAATAATGGGCACAATCTTAACCATTGTGTGATATGTCACGTTTAATGTCAAATGGAACTGCTGAAATGGCAGTTATGGTACTTCCAGAACATTTATCATAGTTTCTACTGCATTGAGTCAAGAGGCACGGCCTAACAGTGTTGTCAGCTGGCACAACTATCCTGCAGTCATTTAAATTTAACAGTAGGGAGCCACGTGTAGAAGATAACGAGGCAGAGTTAATGAACTCATCCTCAGTAATGGCTGCCTTGCACGTGATGATGGAAGAGAGGGGAAAGAGGAGCAGCAGGACACCTTTATGTGTCTGTGCTTATCACATATACAACAGCTGTGTATGAGGCCATGCAGTTTCACCATTTAGTTCGTTGTTTGTAGAATATTGTTCATAGGCGGCAGGGAACATGTAATGATTCAAACTTTGCTCTGTTGCACTGGAAATTCGCTTTGTAGGCCTGATAAAGACTGGGTTTTCTTACCCCTGACAATGTACCTTCAGTATTCAATACAAATGCACTTCATCTTCACATTGTTAATCATGTTATCGTCAATATACATCATATCATTCTTCACTTTGCTGCTCTCTGAAGACAACAGGGGAATATCATTGCCTATCTCATGATATTAATGTAACTTCATGCATTGCATGTAGGCGCATGTCGTGTCGTGACTACAACTTCCAAATACATTAATCTTTCATAAACACATTTTATTGCAAGCACAGAGTTATCTAGTTCATCATAATCCTTTTTACTTTATGGAATAGGCTGCACAGTCTGTCTTGGCAAGCACGTTGTCCTTGGATGTCAGACACTTCTCTGGCCAGTGGGCTTGTAGTTCATGGTGATTCTAAGCAGACATTCTTATCCAGTTACGAGACAAAATGCATCTCATACCCCAACCATATAAGAAAAGAAAGGTACAAAGAAGATGAAGGGGTAAAATTTAATCCTTTCATTCTGCAGTCTGTTATGTCCCTAGCTTCCTAGCTTTTCTGCAACACAGGTGCTAGTTGAAGACTTATGGCTGTCTGCACTTGGAGCCGTTAGTCATCTGTTTCCACCTGTGATTGGATAGGCACTATCAGGATTTAGGAATATTTTGGCATGTGGCTTCCCTTTTCTATGCACAGATGTTGGCGCTGCATTTGTGTCTTGCCTCGAAACAAAAAAGTCGCTCCTGTCAAGATTTGTGTGAACAGAGCTCCTTCATAGTGTGCTGATAGTTTTGGTTGTGTATGCTAACTTTGGTTTGGAGCAAGAAGGGTTACGCAAGCTGTTAAGTCCTCACACTTGTGCACAACGAGATGCCCTTAGGCCAAAAACTTACTCCTGTTAGGGTGCACATGAAACTTATGATGCTGATAGGGAAGATGAAAGGAGACAACATAGACTAGTGCATGAAAGTGAAACTGAAGAAAATGCCATGAAAGACTCTGAACTCTGTTCTCACTAATCAACAACTTGTTAGTTACAAGGAACTGGAGAGCACCTGAAAATTGTATCAATTCTGGAATCACCTCCTGCCACAATTTGATCTGCCAAATGACAGTTGCAATTGACGTCCCAGTGTCTGCAATGTGCCCCAGCCACTTGCCTCATCTTCAGTTCATCTTGGCTGCAGACACATGGTGGGAGTCAATAAAGTATGAGTGTATTGAATCAAATTGTCCAGCTTCCTCCTGTAATAGCGCAAGTTGAACTGTCTCATGCAGAGACAAAGGTGACGCCTTGACATCACCTCCAATTGTAGGTTGATGCATACGTCTATTGCGCTCACCTCTGCCTCCTGTCTTAATGCATCATTTCTTCCTTAACTTGACCCCAAAGTATACACCTACAGCACAAAATGGTGCAGTTCCTATCAACGAACATTTCAAGATCTTCACCTTGCTTCTGTATCAGGGTAGACTTCTTGTATCTGTAGTAAATTACATGGAAGAGACAAAAGTCGTTGGTACCTCTTAATATCGTGTTG
The DNA here is from genome assembly GCF_023897955.1 of Schistocerca gregaria. Classification (NCBI taxonomy): domain Eukaryota; kingdom Metazoa; phylum Arthropoda; class Insecta; order Orthoptera; family Acrididae; genus Schistocerca; species Schistocerca gregaria. Next base: position 671,920,334 of record NC_064921.1, on the reverse strand, counting down.
CACAATCCCTTTACTCGGTGTAGTGCAGCAACTTGATGTGGCATGGACTCAACAAGTTGTTGGGAGTCCTCTGCATAAATGTTCAGCCATGCTGCCTCTATAGTCGTCCATAATTGCAAAAGTGTTGCTGGTGCAGGATTTTATGCACAGACTGACCTCCTGATTATGTCCCATATATGTTCGGTGTGATCCATGTTGAGCAATCTTGGTGACCAAATCATTTGCTGTAATTATCCAGAATGTTCTTCAAACCTATAATGAACAATCATGGCACCATAAAAATACCATCGTTGCTTGGGAATGTGAAATCCATGAATGGCTGCAAATTGTCTCCAAGTAGCTGAGCGTAACCACTTCCAGTCAATGATCAGGTTAGTTAGACCAGAGGACCCACTCCATTCCATTCCATTCCATGTAAACACAGCCCATACTATTATGGATCCAATACTAGCTTCCACAGTGACTCATTGACAATGTGGGCCTGTGGTTTCATGGGGTCTGCGCCACACTCAAATCCTACCATCAGCCTTACCAGCTGAAGTCAAGACTCGTCTGAGCAGGCCACAGTTTTGCAGTTATCTAGGGTCCAACCAGCATAGTCACGAGTCCAGAAGAGGCACTACAGGTGATATGCTGTTAACTAATACACTCACGCCATTCTTGTGCTGCCATAGCCCGTGAACGCCATATTTCTCCACACTGGCCTAATAGATAAATTCATCATATGGCCCACATTGTTTTCTGAGGTTGTTTTATGCGGTTTTGCTTGCCATTACCATTGACAACAGTATGCAAATGCCGCTGCTGTCAGTTGTTCAGTGAAGGATGCTGCATTGTTGGTGGTGAGAGATAATGCATGAAATCTGGTTTTCTTGGTACACTCTTGACACTGTGGCTCTTAGAATGTTGAATTCCCTAACATTTTCTGAAATGGAAAGTCCCATGCACCTAGCTCCATCTATCAATCCACATTCAGAGTCTGTTAATTCCCATTGTGCTGCCACAACAATATCGGAATTTCACGTGAATGACCAGAGAATAAATGACAGCTCTGCCAATGCACTGCCTTTTATGCCTTGTGTATGCGATATCACCACCATCTGTATATGTGCATGTCACTATCCCATGACTTTTGTTATCTCGTTGTACACCTCTCTTGTCTGAATATCTCTCTGTTAACTTATTAGCTAATACCTCAAACCTGTTAGCACTCTCTAAACTTTCCATTGATTCCATCAATGGATGGGAGGCTCCCAACAGCTTAACTGAAAGTCATCTTGCCATTAACTCATTTGACCAAGATCGTGAACATTTGTAAAGTTGTTCACATTTTCAGTGGGTTTTGCGAAGAAAGAGGGAATGAAATTTACTGCAGGGAAAGTGCTCATCTGATTTGTTTGTGACACAACAGGAAAATCTTCCCTGAAAGTATTAGCCCATCAGTGGTCGTTTGCATACTCAGGTCAACATTGTAAACAGGCGGCAACTCTCGTCTTGCTCATAATCATTCCTCTAATTCCTGGTTTCATAACGTAAGAATTCTAGTTGCTCCCACTAAGCCTGAACGGAGTCCCTACCACCACTTTCTGCTCCACTTGTTGCCTACAAATATGTGGAGGGCATTTTGTCCTTTAAAAAAATTCAAATATACTTATCGGCACAGTGAGAAGCGACATGCGAAGGGCAGTGGCAGCGACAGTGCATGCAGGCAGCTGGGACCAGTGGCAAGTGGCACCCATCTGGAGGCGGCGTGTGACCAGCGGTAGCTGCTGGCTGCAGTGGCAGCAAGGTGCACTGTGGCCCCCACATTTGAACTTGGAATGGCTAGATAAGGCAGCCACAAGTGGGGAGTGCACTTATGAATGGGTGGCATATGATCAGTGACTGCAGCCTGCAGTTTGGAAACAACCAACAAGTCCAACAGTGTTGAGAGCTTGCCTAGGAAACAGGCTGCGGCAGTTGGTGGTATGTTGGAACCTCTGGGTGGCAGCAGGACACACCGACTGTAAACAGCATATCTTTGAGCTTGGTCCATCATAGCAGGTGCAGGCTACATGTAATTCACATATGGTCGGCAAGCTGCAGATTCCGTGACATCGTAAACTCACAGCACAATGCCCACGCTGTGTGCGTCTAGATAGTGTGCAACTTTGTACGGCATGGTATAGTGGACTTCGCTCAGTGCTCAAAGTGGTATGTGTTGATGAAGTGAGCACCAGACAGCGAGTAAGCAATAGAGAGAGAGAGAGAGAGAGAGAGAGAGAGAGAGAGAGAGAGAGAGAGCGTGTCGTACTTGCTGCGCTATCTGTGTCTCTGTGTATAGCATGTGATTCTGTCCTGTTCCCGTGCTTTCTAATGGTTGCCTACAGATATTACGTGAAAAGTTTACCCCGGTCAGCAACGTTTACTGGATTTAAACACCTCTGCCCTGAAGTATAGGCTGGTTTTGCATGTAGGTCACATGAAAGAGTGCCAGCTATTGTCAGAAAAACCATCATTGAGAAAAAAATGTAAATTATCAACAAAATACTCCTTATAACCCCCCAAATGGATGGTGGCTTGAGAAAAACAAAACTACTTAATGTTGTCCCTCCATAATCTTTAATCACTTTCCATGTGTGGTCATTGTACAATGTATAGATATGTGTAAGACCAGATGGTCCAGCTTTCGATTTCTTTGTACTAATGCCATCTTCTTTCCTTTACAAACTTCATTGAGTATCTTCTGTTTACCATGGAAAGCTAGCAGCTCTGTGTTAAGAGATGTCGAATTTACCATAACAGTTGATATTGAAGGCAAGTATTCACATTCAGGTCATGAGATGTATCATATTTTAACTTGTCATCAGTGTGCTCCTAGAGAGCTGCCAAGTTCTGTGGATTTGCCAGAATAATTTTGTAGAGGTTGTCAGGAGAGGTAGGGGATGCAATCAAGCTAAGTTAGTATATGAGGAATGCATGCCGGACATCAAGATATGTGAACCAGTGTAAAATTTCTTACATCTTGGCACTAATGTTTCACCATAGCAAATACTCTTATTCGGAGTAAAAGAAATTATTTCATTTCCTAAATTTTTAAACTGAATTCATAATTTTAGATTCACATAATTGTAATTGATTTATCTGTAGATCACCCAATCATATTTTTCTTATCATGTGTATTTTAATCACTCCTTTTTGTTGGGTGAAAACATTTATCCATGATTCATATAATACCCAAAATTACAGTATGTATTACATGTCTCTATTTTCATCAAACGGTTTCAATTTTTGCTATAGCAATGATATAATCTGGAATATTTCAGGGATGCACATTGGCGGTCAGTTGTCTTCGATATGTTTATCTACATCCTTGGGCAGGAGCAGGCCCATGGCCAGAAATGTTCCTTACTCAACTCGTGAGTGTTTCTCTCCCATTTTTGCCACTGGTTTTCCCTGCAGCATGGCTGTTGCTTACGTGTGTTGGCACTGCTCGCATCCATGCCATACTCCATGCAAATATCAAACAGGTAAGTTTTGAAGACAAAAACATGCTCATTTTTAATCTTTTTTTTGTGTACCACCCCATGTACTAAGTTGACATACTATCACAGTGATGTAATTTGAGGCCATGTGAAGGCCTTTGTATGTATTTAGCACTGAATGTTCAGCATATTTAATGATGAAATCAGTTTTACTTAGTATAATTTTGTGGAAGACATATACAACAAGCAAGTAAGTGACAAGGTTGGTGCATGTTTATTGATATATGGCGTATTGTGTCTTACAGTGTTTGAAACCAATTACCTGCAGGTAAACTGTTCTCATGTTCCATATGAATGGTGGAAGCACTGATAATGTGACATTTCTTCATGTTCCTTACATAAATTATGGCTTCTAGTATTCCCTCTTATAGACTCTGTAGAAGACCGGTATGACTTGTAGTCCATACTTGCCTCGTGAAAAATAGTGCTGAATGTGGTTGGATCAGCTTGTTAACGAGGAAGGGGGGAGCGAGGGCGAGGGGAGGTATAACCCTGCTTCTGCTTCCTTCTATTCAAGTTTGTGAATGTGAAGTTTTCCCCTGTGCAACCTATTCATTCTGTGCTTTTGGCTTTTGTATTATTTTAAACTGATGATCACTGTTTGAATTTCCATATCAAGATGAATGTATATCTCTTTTTTAAAATGATTTTTATTTTATTCATTCTAAAAAGACTGAGTATCCAGGTTAATCATTATATCATACTACACTTTCCCCTATAATTTAGTCTTCTGTAAACAATGAGCCATTTTTCATTACATATTTTCTAGTGTTTTATATATTCATCTAGCCAGAACATAAAACTTGCATTCATTCATTGACTATTTCATTTTATAAATTCATGCTCTTTTTTCCCCCTCATTTTTGGCTTACTTGACATTTGACCCCATCATTTTGGATACATATATGCAGAGACTTTTGGGTCTAAAGCATGGCTGTTGCTTACATGTGTTGGCACTGCTCGCATCCATGCCATACTCCATGCAAAGTCTGCATTTTTTTTACAAAATTATATGCATTCAAAAAAATTTATGAAAGATTCACTTTGGTTGATTAAATAAACCTATTGTTATGCAGTATCTGAACTATGCTCTATAACTGAAAATAAGGTTCCTTTTTTATCTCTATATGTGACTGTACATGACACTCATTTAAAAGTAAATAACATGTTTTGATTCATTCCACATGTTTGTGCCAATATAAGCTAATGGATCGATAAAATATCTGTCTTTCTTTTTAAATAAATATAGTTGTAATGCTACTGTTCTCAATTTTTATAGAATACAGTGAAAGGTTTTATAAAAACTTCTCTTCTTTCTTATTTCATTAATCACCAAGAAGACATTTCAGTTTCTTTAAACTGTCTTTGTGTTACTAACCGATGTTGTCAGATTTAGTACTGTAATTGTACACACAAATTGTGATGCTTGTCTCATTTGGGCCTCTACAATTGAGCTGAAACCACATTTTACGCATGTTTTCACTTTTTTGAACATTCAAAACCAATTTTTTTTAGTTTTTGTAGATGTATTTGTGCAGTATCGTACTTCATACCATTTATAACCCATTTTCTGAAAAGTAAATTCCGAAGCAACATATCACTGTGAAGCAGTGTGCTAGCTGATGACATCACAGGCAACAAATGACTTAAATGGATCATTTTAGTGGGCCTTCAATGAATTTCATTTCTGTATTTTTTTAATTCTGAAATTCATGAGGAAATAAGCATTTTATGTGCATAAAATGACACAATTAAACATTTAAAATATTTTCCACAAAATAGTCAGGTACCTTATTCCAACATTTTGAACTTAGTGTCAATAAATTGCATTTTCTGTGGCCATAGATTTTATCTGTAAGAGAACACTCACAGTATACAGCGAAAATAAAGGAAAAAATTATGTCTGAAATGGAAGAATTACATTCAGTTTGTATTAACAGATTTGAACTTCTGACAGAGAAACATATATGTGTAATGTAAAAACAATTAAAAAAACTGTGGAGACTTAGCAACTAATGGGGAGAAACATTTTGGGAGTTATTAGGAGACAGACAAGCAGAACGGAGTGGAAGATGTAAAAATGAATGTGATGCAGTTGGAATTGGAAGTTGGCAGCTCATGTAACCAGGTAAATGGATGGTAGGTGGGCCAAGTATGTTCTGTGATGAAATCCTGGAGAAAATAAGAAACTGAGATGACACCCTAATGGAAGGCAGATTCATGACATTAGGAAGCATGCAGGAATACCATGTGGGAGGCCTTCATCCAGCAACAGATGCTAGATGACTGATCTACATCCACCGCTACACTGACATACACATCCATACTCTGCAAACCATCATGAAGAACGTGACAGAGGGCACTTCCCATTGTGCCACTTTTCAAGGGCTTCTTCCTGTTCTATTCATATATAGAGTGCTGGAAAAATGGATCTTAAATAACTGAGTGTGTGCTATAATTAGGCTACTTCTGTCTTCGAGCCCCTGTGTGGGAACAATACATAGAGGGTTGCAGTAGTTTTTGGATTCCTCAGTTAGAGGTGGTTCTTGAAACTTTGTAACTAGGCTGCCATGGGACTGTTTGCATCTATCTTGAAGCATCAAACAGTTCAAGTTGTTCTGCATTTCCTAGACACTCCCCAATGGGTCAAATAGTTGTGTGACCTTTTGTATTTCACTTATTTTTATATTGCATTTCTCCAGTATCCTATCGATGATGGCAAAGGTGAACTAAATAAATAATAACAGGGCATAAATTCTACATCTACATCTACGTGATTACTCTGCCATTCACAATAAAGTGCCTGGCAGAGGGTTCAATGAAGCACCTTCAAGCTCTCTCTCTACCATCCCACGCTCAAACGGGGCGTGGTAAAAACGAGCACTTAAATTTTTCTGTGTGAGCCCTGATTTCTCTTATTTTATCGTGATGATCATTTCTCCCTATGTAGGTGGGTGCCAACAGAAAGTTTTCATAATCGGATGGGAAAACTGGTGATTGAAAGTTCATGAGAAGATCCCGTCGCAATGAAAAATGCCTTTGTTTTAATGATTTCCACTCCAATTCACGTATCGTGTCTTTGGCACTCTCTCCCTTATTTCATGATAATACAGAATGAGCTGCCCTTCTTTTTACTTTTTTGATATCATCTGTCAGTCCCATCTGATGTGGATCCCACACTGCAGAGCAATACTCCAGAATAGGGTAGACAAGTGTGGTGTAAGCAATTGCTTTAGTAGACCTGTTGCACCTTCTAAGTGTCCTGCCAATGAATTGCAGTCTTTGGTTTGCTCTACCCAAAACATTATCTATGTGATAGTTCCAATTTAGGTTATTTGTAATTGTAATCCCTAAGTATTTAGTTGAATTTATAGCCTTCAGATTTGTGTGACTTATCGCGTAATTGAAATTTAGTGGATTTCTTTTAGTATTCATTTGAATAACTTAACACTTTTCTTTATTCGGGGTCAATTGCCACTTTTCACACCATACAAATATCTTATTTAAATCATTTTGCAATTTGTTTTGGTCATCTGATGACTTTACAAGACAGTAAATGACAGCATCATCTGCAAACAATCTAAGACGGCTCCTATATCGTTAATATAGATCAAGAACAATAGAGGGCCTATAACCCTTCTTTGGGGAATGCTGTATATTACTTCTGTTTTACTCAGTGACTTTACATCTATTACTATGAACTGTGACCTTTCTGACAGGAAATCATGAATCCAGTTGCACAGCTGAGGCACTATTCCATAGGCACGCAGTTTGGTTAGGAGACACTTGTGAGGAATGGTGTCAAAGCCTTCTGGAAATCTAAAAACATGGAATCAATTTGAAATCCCCTGTCAATAACACTCATTACTTCATGAGTATAAATAGCTATTTCTGTTTCGCAAAAACGATATTTTCTGAATCTGTGCTGACTATGTGTCAGTAAACTGTTTTCTTCGAGGTACTTCAAATACAGCATATGTTCCAAAACCCTACAGCAAATTGACATTAGTGATATGGGCCTGTAATTCAATGGATTACTCCTACTTCCCTTTTTGGGTATTGGTGTGACTTGAGCAATTTTCCTTTCTGTAGGTACAGATCTTTCTGGGAGTGAAAAGTTGTATATAACTGCTAAATATAGAGCTATTGTATCAGCATACTCTGAGAGGAACCTGACTAGTATACAATCTGGACCAGAAGCCTTGCCCTTATTAAGTGATTTAAGCTGTTTTGCGATACCAAGGATATGTACTTCTATATTAGGAGTATTTCTCTATCAGAGTGAGTGGCTATGGAGCACTGAAAAATTGCTACGATGTGTGCGATCGACATCATGTTAAATTAATAGGGAACATCACTTACATATATAGAAGGGGTTTCATAGGCTTGTTTTACTCCCACAGGTGTGCTGAAAAATCTGGGTTAGTACTGAATACTTCAAACCATGTGAAAATCTGCTTTAATCCTCGAGCAGGTGCACTTGTGAATAAAGAGTGCTAATCATAAATAACATTGTCTTATAACATTCCATAGTTGTTTCACAGTTCTGCGTCCATACCTATTCTTACATTACTGATTCGACTAACACAGTGATAAGTTGTGTCATCATACATCCAAGTGAGCAGCAGTAATATAAAATGAACAGCAAGCTTGGTGAGAAAAAATTTACAATTTGTTCAAGAAAATGACCCAGATTCTGAGCTAACAGCACAATCCCACAATGAGGAAGTTATCTGTAATACAAATAAGCAGTTGGCAGGAATCTAACGCAAATGTGTTGCTTAATGCTTAGAGTGGGTTATTACTGTGGGTTAACACTTGTACATGTCAAAGAAGTGATATAATGAAAGTTTGTTTTATTATTGTTTAATTAAACAGGATTTAGCCCTTGTAATTTAAGTTTATTTTATCATTGTTCAATTAAACTAAGTGTAAACTGTGATTTTTTTCATACATATTTACCTTGACAACATAAAGACAGCTATTATGTGTATACAAAGTATACCATGTTCCTGCTCTTGCTACGAAAAACAGCATGCTCACTCAAGGGTTAAAATTCCAGGAATTAGGTTCCAGATGTTCCTGTTCTGTGGTCCCCTACATACTATGCCTGTGTTCACAGCTTGTAGTCTTGAAGTAGCATTTTCACTTCCCGCGCACGGGATCCTGGGTTCAATTCCCAGCGGAGTTAGGGATTTTCCCTGCCTCGAGATGACTGGGTGTTGTTGTGTTGTGTTCATCATCATCATCTCATCATCATTCATCCCCATTACGGTCGGAGGAAGGCACTGGCAAACCACCTACACTAGGACCTTGCCTAGTCAGCAGTGCCCGTCCCCTATGCTCCTTGGAGTATGGGACCTCATCATCATCATCATCATCATCATCATCATCATCATCATCATCATCATCATCATCATCATCATCATCATCACCACCATACTATGCCTGTTGTAGGTATCATACAGATATAATTTCACCAATATCAGCTTAATCAGTGACAATAAACAATCATTCTTCCCACAATATATTTGTGGAATTAGGAAAAGAATCTTAATTCAGGTGCAATGTTTGTGTACTTGGTGTCAAAAATGATTTTAAATTATATAAAGTTTTTTAAATTAGTCTTGCATGCAGATGTAACTAACAGCACAAATGCAGTAGATATACAAATGAATTTGTTGTTGATCTTTTGGAACTTGACGTTTATCGTGGAAATTTAAATAGAAGAGAGGGAAAAATATATAATGCTGTAAAAAATATTATGGGAAAGATAGAGTGCTACTCACCATATATTGGAGATGCTGAGTAGCAAAGAGGCATAACAAGAAGACTGTCAAACAAGTAAGATTTTGGCCAAAAAGGCCTTCATCTGAATTAGACAACACACTCACAGGTGTGCACAGACACACACACACACACACACACAAAAGAACGCAGTCTTTGGCTGCCGAGACCAGACTCCTGAGAGTATGCGTATGTTGTCCAGTTCAGATGAAGGGCTTTCTGGCCAAAAGCTTACTTGTCTGACAGTCTTTTTGTTGTGCCTCTCTGTGACTTAACATCTCTGCTATATTGTGAGTAGCAATCTATCTTCTTCATAATATTGTCATTATTCCGTCCTGGGTTTTCCATTGTGTAATGCTGTAAAAAGTTGTACGTAAATTACTACAGCAGTACAACAGATTATAAATTAATAAGTTGCCAGAATAGTGGTTTGCAGCTGCAGTTGTGTACTAAGACATACATTAAATTTTCATGTTTCTCTTGGAGATAAAAACAAAGATTCTTTTAATCTATGTATTGACTGTCTTCTGTATTCAGTAAGGCACATTTTCTTGCTTCTTTAGGATAATTTTATATGTCTAAGGATTATGACTTTACTTTCATCTGTTTCTCAAAAGGTAACATAAATTTTTTTAGGCGTGCTGTTCTTTAACTTATTAACTTGGGGTTGATGAGAAATGAATATGTGAGGTTAAGTGAGATGGGGTATGGTCAGTTGCTCTGTTATTTCCCATAGCTCCCCATTAAAGCATGACAGATATTTATTTTCACATTGTTCCTTTCATATATGTGGTGTGTCATGATATTCTAGCATTTTTTCCCCTTATCGAACTGAATCTTACTTCCAGTGAAATGTCCATTGTAAAGCATATTCCCAACAAATAAAAATTGTGTACTAGATAGGGATTCCCAGAAATTTAATTTTCAAAGGCATTGCTCTTACCAAGGAAACTATTAACAGCCTGACTCACAAAGCTTCAGTCTGCTAGAACCTCTTTCCTACTCTTCCAAGTTTCACAGCTGTCATCCATGCCTAGCTGGAATTATTCAAGAATAATTTTTTACTCTGCAGCTGAGTGTGTGCTATAATGGAATTGAGTGAGCTATGGCCATGCTTAGATGCCCCGTTGCCAGGACTGTTGCATGTGGAAAGTAAAGGATTGGTATGACACACTTTTCATTTGTGACGTTTCATCTTGGTGAACACTTCATTGTGAAGCAACTTAATCATTATTGAAAAACAATCAAATGCATCCCTTTTTCAAGGATTATATGTAGAAGAGTTGTTGTAGAGTTTGCAAGATTAGGTGGAAGTACTGACAAAGTGAGGCATGAAGTATGCTGGGGGCACTCAGTTGGTAAAAATGTTGTCTACAAGAATGTTGCAAAGTTCAAGTCCTGATCTAGCACAATGTTATTGTCTGTTCATAAGTTTCTTTACTTATTTCACTCATTTGTCTGTATATTTGATATCAAAATGTCAAGAACGAGTAACTACTTTTTTTCACTTTTGTTCCGTGTTATATATAATACATTTCATGGGTTAGGTTTCTACTGTAGTTTCAAAGCTATTGCTTAAAGTAGTGGTTTGTTACCTCATGTTATGTTACAGTTACTATTGGGAAAATGTAATTAATATTTGTCATTAAAACTTAAAGTTTTTGTAGAAAATGTAGATATGTGTTTTGCTCCCCGTTAATGGTTATTACATTGCAATACACATCATGTAGTACCATGTCAATATGAAAGAAATAAGGCTGCTTGCATTACTAAAGAACTATTGACTTTTGTGTATTAACATGCAACTCTTTTTTCAACAGGAAACTTAAAACTTACAAACTAATATGTTTTACAGAAATTGATCAAATTAGGGGCTGTGGCCTAGGTGCTTACTAGAGACATGTTTTGTGCTCCACCAGAAAACGTCATGCGAGATCTGACACATGTGAAATGAAACTGATGCTGGAAGCTTACCAGATATGTTCAATTAGTGATGGTCAACATTTGAGTCCACACACACATCCACACTTATTCCTTCTATTGCTCATAGCATTTCACATGTTATTTTCTGTGAGGCTGCATACCATTTTTATCTTCTGCTGGCACACGAGAACACATCTGTAGTAAATTGCCCAACCATTCACACAGACTTTATAATTTTGATTAATCCTGTCATATTGTTTAGAATAGTTCAAGGTAAAAAATTTAGCTGTGCACTTATACACCGTGGCAAATACTTTCCATGGGAATACAAGCAGTCCCCTTTCCTTTTGTGTTGACAACAATACAATCACAAATGAAAATCATTCATGAATACAATCAGTATTTGAGGCAGAACAGTAGTGTCACATACCAGCTGACAGAACAGGAACAGTCTGAGTAGAAATGAAAGGCATATAAATTAAATACCTCAATTCCTATCACAAATCTAAATACCTCAATTCATATCACAATTCTTATGTAAAATCATTTCTCCTGGACAACTACTTGAATTCCATGGCCAAGTTTTTATTGAAAAATTAGAATCCTATAAAAAAAGACAATTAATTTTTAAATGTAGTAACCTGAGTAGGACAAAAAAAATATGTTCATTAATATCTGTAAGAGTTCTGGAGAGCAAATGTTCCAAGAAGGGTCAAGTAGTATATTACTTACTCTTACAGTTTGTCCTCCCACATATGTTTCATGAAAGGAGGTAAGGACAGGACTGATTTAAGGTCCAAGGGCCTGAGTGGCCACTTGGGGCATCAAGCTGAGTGGCGTGTCAGAGGTGTCTGATTAAGTCTCTATGTCATTAGGCTCAGATTTCACTTACTGTATACATTCTCAAGAAATACGTTACCACTTTGGCATGTTACATGTTACAAAATGCTGTAAACTCTTACCTTCTAAAGAAGGTGATCCATGTACCATCTTCACATTTGGATTCAAAACTGTACTCATCTCTGCAGATTTATGATTTATTTCAAACATCCCTGTATCATTGTGTAAATCTTAAAAGACTGTACAATCTGCTGTCTGAGTTCTTCAGCTGTGTCAATGAGAGTGCTGTACACTTTTGAGATGACTCGAGACAGAAAATTCCAAAGGATTGAAGTTAGGTGACCTCGGAGACCAAGGTACAGGCTACATTTGTCTTCAACGCTATTGGTACCTAGATGTCATATTATATCCGCTGCAAAATGTTCCTGTGCCCTATAATACATTGAAACCTGATAGTCAAGGGAAGGCAGGATTCGGTTACGATTGTGGATGGGGCTGTAATCAGTTACTATTGGTTGCCTTTTACAGTTACACACAATTTATTTTAAACCAGTAATTCCAGACTCAACAATAAATAAAAATACCAGATGTTATTAATGAAGGAATAAACAGCTGTGTAAATAATAGTGTTTTCAGAGAGTTACAATTTAGCAAATCACCATTAAATACAGATACAGCAGATAATGTTTTAAAAGCAAGCCACTGTGATCTGAACGGAAGGCCTTACACACCAAGAATGGCAATAAATTAAGAATTGTTTCAAACTCGGTGCAACATACAAATTACAGGCATTTAAATATTAAAGGCAAGTCACCACAAACACAGCAGAGGGCATTTGATGCCAGGAATGGCAGTAAATAAGGTTTTAAAGGCTTAATGTGTAAATACAAATACCAAATTAGAATTTTAAAGCAAGTGACCACAATCATGGATGAATGCCTTACACGTCAGGAACAGCAATAATATAAAAAAATTTAGAAACTTGCTGTAAAACAGCATATACAATAGCAAACATTAATAAATAAATAAAACAAGCAACTGATCACCAAACAGGTGAAATAAGATGATGGTAAACTTTGTAACATCCACCCTTAACATCCATTGAACACTACACTGTTAGATTTATTCCAGAAGGTGACCAGAACTATTAACTAGGCATATATAGCCTTTAATGTAGGCATTACAAGGTATTGTAATAAATAATACAATAATTAAACACAAGGACCACTTCATAAGTTTCTTAAAGGGTACTGAGGCAGATTATATCTGCAGAAGGTGTGGACTGAAGGAGCGTTATGCTGAACTACTGGCCATCAGACCTCCTTTTAGAACACACGTCTTACAAGAACCAAAGGGCCAGAGACGGTGCTCCAGGAATCGACCTCTGAGAAGGTTCGACAACAAACACTTTCGCAAGCAATGAGATAGGCAACCAAGAGTTGCATTCACTTCACAAGATGGTAACTCAGACTTGTGGCAGTCCAACGAACGACTAATGATAATCTTGCTGAAGCTACGTGATGTCCGATAAACCAAATGCAATGATGGAACAATACGCCAAAACCGTAATCGGCAGTCTGCACTACGTCCCCAGAATACTGTGCGTAGAGCACTGGGAATGAGAAAGGAATCACTACCACCAGAGTTGAAGAATCACCAACTGGCCTACAATCAAGAAAGCTGTCAAAACTACACGCCTTACTGGACAGTAGTGGCAAGGCGAGCAAACGTACGCTGCCGTTACATACACTTACCCCAGGGCAGGCAACTGGGGCGTTAGCAGCCATCAGGCAAGATAAATTACCGCTGGCTGAACATAACAAGTTGAAAGCAGTAAATAGTAATAAGAAGTCGAGGAAAACTAATCAGATCCTCCTTCCCCAAGCACTCCACTCGCTGTTCTTCACCTCAGCGACACTACGAGCAGCAACACGAATCCAAGTTACTGGAGAATCGCTAGATATCACAATGGTGGAGGTTTCTCTATGTGGATTGAAATGCACTCATCTCAAAGCTTGCTGGATCTGGCTTACGGCGAGGTCGTCCACCATCATGACCACAGCCCTCCATGTGGCAATCCGTATGTGCCGCCAGCTGTCCCTGCGTGTTCTGGCACTGCACGGACCTGGGTCCTCCTGAGTCCCCAACTTAACTGGCACACTTACACGACCCGGAAAAACGATGAAATCGTCCCAAAGATAGGGCAACAGTTACTACATACTGATAACAGCTGCTGCTGCCACTAGCAGACAGGACATGTTTGAGAAACCGAGTGGCACCAGTCAACACGAGGACAAGACAAACAACTGCAACCATGTGAACTAAACGATGGTGTCTGGCCTCCAAGAGAGGGTGTAAACTGACAAGTAGCACCAACGTAAGCTGCAGCATGGCTCATACATATAACGTATTCACCAATGCTGAGCAAGGTAAGGTATACCCTGGGTGAAATTTAAGCACAGTTAGATAAAGACTTAATTGAAAAGCTTACATTTCAAATACATTTGTACTAACTAGGATGATATTCCATAATGAAGCCAGTAGTCACTCATAATCATACATTATCATTCTCTCGCACCCTCCATATTATTTCTTGCCCACACAAGCATATTGCCTTTTCTTGTTGTGTTGGCCCTTTCTTCCTTCCCAGCCTATGCATTTTATCATTCTGCTGTGGATTTAATCTGTTTATTAGGTCTTCTCACTCTGAATTAACTGATGAAATTTAAGAATATGACAATTTAGAATCAATACATATGGAAATCAGCCTCACAGAGATATGGATGCTATAGGCCAAAACTAGAACGAAACATGAGAATGTAAAATATCCAGAAATAGGGAAACAAATTATTGTGAACATAAAAAGAAAAATACAAAATTGAAAAATGAGTAAGAGGGAACATGATGGTAAAAAATTATGATAATGAATACTGAAAGGAGGTAGACAGTCAACAAGAGAAATTAATCTAGCTATTGGTTACAAGACCAAATTGTACTGTTAAGTGACTACTCTCCCTCCCTCTCTTCTCCCTTTTTCTCTGGCAAGCGTTTCACATATTGAGAGGTTTGACTTTTTAAACTGAAGTGTCACTATCTTGTGCTTGCAGTTTTTGTATTTTATTCAATAGAATTAAAAAATTGAAATGGTGATAGTTAATATTTCCTTGAGTCTCCTATAAACACAGTATTTATCATGTGAACAAAAGTCACCTCAGTATGTACACATATTTTGTTTATAAAAATATCAGGTAATTTTTATATTGCCAAGAAACAAATAACAAATGTTTCTTAATATTATTCAAATTTAAGTAACAAGTAGAGAACTGAAATATAAGAAAACCATATAAAAAGGAACAATATCACCACAGTTTGCAGTAAATCTTTCCATTGGTGGGGTTGTGGTGGATAGTAGTAGTAGAAGACTGCATAGAACACTTTTGCTGTTGAGGCAGTCACCATACACCACTAATGTGCCCAAAAAATTTAACCTGTGATTGCTTGCATAAATGATGATAATTGAATAACAATGTTTTACAATCACATATTTACTTGTTTTCTTCAGTTTTGTAGTGTTTATATTCTTGTATCCTATTTTTACAAAACTTCTGAATTTTCCAATGTAGCCTTTTTCTTACATGTATCTGGCGTGTGAGTGATGATATGAGTTGGCTCCCTTAATTCCTTCTAAATTATGCATGAAACTGCTTTACCATTGGGGTGTAAGCAAAAAGAGTCTTCCCTAATGCGAAATAAGGTCATGTGGCTTCTTCATACTCATTAGTGGAAAATACTTATCACAAATGATATCGCAGTGCTTGTGTTGTTAACAAGAAAGTTGCAATTTTATGAAATACCTTAAGTGTATTCACACTCAGATTTTTCATCTTATGCGAGCAGTCACCTTAACTGCTTTGGATATCTGTGTATAACCCATGGCCAGACTTAAACTCACATATGTCACCATTCTTGCATCACAACGTGTGCTCTCACACACGTTATGTAGTACTTGTACAGGGGAGTACATTTTAATTGAATGTTGCTACCGGGTATCAATGGATAAATATGATCTCGCAGTGCCTGTGTTGTGAAGAAGAACAATGCAATGTTTCTTCGCTTGTAGTTGCCACAGTGCCTGTTCCTTTGGATGTGTGTGCGTGTCTGATGGAATATTTCACTGTTCTTTTAAACATCACAGACACTGGAATATCATATTTATTTGCCAACACCAGGCAACAAATGCCCTTTGTGTACAGGAATTACGTTATGTGTGTACGAGTACAGGTTGTGTTCAGGAATGATGACATGGGTCTTGCACAGACAGCCAAAGTGGATAAGGCAACTGCTTGTGTAAAGTGGGAAATGCAGATTTGAGTCCCGGTCCGGTACAAATTTTCGTTGTTGCCATTTCCATATACGGCTGATGGTTGTTTGTATTTGCAACTGCAAATACATTTCATGTTTTTATCATGTAGCTATCGTGGCTCTTTTTTTTTTTTTTTAGTACTGAACCTATTTCTCGTAAGAACTCTATTCAGGTGTCATGTCTCACATCAAGGTATTTGAACTGCAAATCACAAGGATGCTGATTACTTAATGTTATAGCTAGGGCGATAATTTTAGTTGTTGTGAACATGATGTTTTAATATATGTTGAGAAATTGGTGTGTCACTGTGACATTAAATGTTAACTTCTGTAAAGTCATAATACTTTCAAGGCATGAATAAGGATTCATAGATTAATCCAGGACTTTGCAGTGATTTAGAACTGTTTGGCAACATTGCCATACTGATGGTAGGCTGGGCAGCAGGAAATGAAGCATTATAAGTCACATAATTTGTTTTATTTTAAAATAGTAGGATAAATGAGGATGTTTTTCTGCTACAGAATTGTGTTTTTCATCATTAGTTTTTCTGTAGATGTAGAAAATCTTGAGTACATTCATACCAAATTATGTCTGTGTTATAGTAGAATATTTATTTATTTATTTTAGGTTCCTGTGGACCCATTTGAAGACACTGACCTCACAGAACCCAAACATGGTGCTGTAGATGTGAGCTGGAAAAGCGTGAAAGAGTATTTCCTGAAGGTGCTGTGGGGTAGTGGAGAAATACCATCTCGATCAGCAAATTTGTTGCATGTGCTGGGATCTGTGACAGTAAGTTAATTTTATCAATTTGTGATAATTCGACCAACTTCATATCTTGCATTTGACATCACTTTACCTTTTTATACATCTGCATCAGACTTAAGTAAGGCCATTGGCCAAAAGTAATAAGGAACTATTCTATTAAAAATTTTGTATTTAATACAAATTTTGAAAATAAATGCCTTCAAAATAAAACCCATTGGGCATAATGCACCTTGTTGTGATAGTGCCACGACATTTAACAGTGCCGCCACGACAGTACGCACAAACGGCGATAGAGGCGCTCCGCAAATCAGATGAGCGCGGGAGCGCCACCTAGCTACGAACTGCACCGGCCGCATGTCACGGCACAGCAGTCGAATACGAGAGACTGAGTTGTAATCATGTGATCAGCTATTGTTTCTAAGAGAGAGTGTGAAAATCCACGCAATTATTGTGATTAAAGGTTATAACACTTTTTGGCGACGAGGTCGGGATATTTTCACCGCGTTGTGGATTTGCGTGTTCGTGACAGGGCAGACATGGAACAGCTTATGCAAGCGCTCATTGAACAACAAACACAGCTGACGGCAGCGATTCAGGCGTTGTCGACGTCGCTTACTCATCGTCTGTCTTCCTCTTCTCCGCCTCCATTCCCTCCTTACGACGAGGCCGCTGAAGACTGGGAGAATTATGAGAAGCGTTTGCGGCAACACTTCTTGGCTTTCGGCGTTGTCGACGCTCCTATGTGTAAGTCGTTATTTCTATCTTGGATTTCCCCTCGGGTCTATCAGCTGCTATCTCAGTTAGCCCCTCTGCGGGAACCAGCCTCCCTGTCCTTCCAAGAAATGTGTGACTTATTGTCTGCCTATTATCGAACAAACACCCACGTCGTTGCCGCCCGCGTGGCGTTCTACCGGTGTCGTAAACAGCCCCATCAATCTTACCGGGCTTGGGCGGCGGAACTACATGGCCTGAGTAGGAAATGTCAGTTTGTCACGGACACTCATCACGAGTCTTATGCGGATTCAATGGTTAGGGATGCTATTCTACGGCTTGCTCCTGATAAAGAAGTTCGGCAACGTGCCCTACAACTGCCAAACCCGTCGTTGTCGGAAGTTCTAAGCATCGCTCAATCCTTTGAAGTGTCTCACGCTGCTGGCGCGCAAATAGACGCGTGGTGTGATGTAGGCGCTGTACAGTCAACTCTCGACAAGGACAATTTGCCTGTTGCACAGGAGAACGAAGATGTGGCGGCGGTTCACTCGCGTAAACAACGTCGCGTTGGGCCGCAACGCTCGCAGCGAAACCAGCAACCACAGAAGCCGGTTCGTTCCGCGCTTCCTTCTTGCCCCCGTTGTTTCGTACAGCACGACAGGGCAGCGTGTCCAAAACGTTGGGCCACGTGTAATTCATGTAGGAAAAAAGGCCACATTGCTTCTGTGTGTCAGTCCCATAAAGTTCCTGTCGACGAGGACGAGGCGTCGGACATGGATGTTCACTGTGTGCTTTCTCAAACAAATAAATTGTTTGTTACTGTTCGTGTTCTGAATAAAGACATCCGCATGCAAGTGGACACTGGCTCTGCAGTAACTCTCATTAATTCTCGCACGTATTTGGCGTTGGGCTCCCCTCCTTTGTCTCCAGTTACGCGCAATCTGAGGACTTATAATCAGCAGAAAATTCCTATCATGGGCCAGTTTGATGCTTCCACTGCCTACAAGTCTGTTGTTCGGCCCCTCACGTTTTATGTGGTGGATCATGCGGGCACTGAAAACCTGTTCGGTTATGATGCTTTCCAGTTGTTTGGGTTCTCCATTGATGATGATGTGCACCTCATATCTGAGGACATTCCGTATCAACAGCTTGATGGATTGTGTTGTGAATTTTCGTCCGTGTTCTCTGCTGGTCTGGGTTGTGCCAAGGATTTTGCAGCCCACATTACTCTTAAACCTACGGCTCGCCCTAAGTTTTTCCGGGCACGCCCTATTCCAGTGGCATTGCGTGCACCTGTCAAGGCTGAGCTAGACAGGTTAACAGCTTCAGGGATTCTCCTTCCGGTGACCTCCAGCGAATGGGCATCGCCGATCGTGGTGGTTTCTAAACCAAACGGGAGTCTGCGATTGTGTGGTGACTTTAAAGCCACTGTCAACGCTCAGAGCGTCATTGACACTTATCCTCTTCCTCGTCCTGAGGAGTTGTTTACCAAGCTCGCTGAGGGCCAGTTCTTTTCCAAACTTGACTTATCGGAGGCGTACCATCAGTTGCCGTTGGACGCTCCTTCCAAGGAATTTCTCGTTATCAACACTCCTTGTGGGTTGTATCAGTACCAGCGATTACCATTTGGCGTCGCTAGCGCACCGGCCATTTTTCAGCGGTTTTTGGAACAGCTCACGGCTTCCGTTCCCGGCTGCATAAACTATCTGGATGACATTGTTGTCACGGGAGCCTCCACTGCGGAGCACCTTCGTAATTTACGTTCACTGTTTCGGGTTTTGCATTCGGCTGGGTTGAGGTGCAATCTGGACAAGTCACAGTTCTTCCAACCCTCCATTGAGTATCTTGGTTTCCAGTTGTCCCGTGAGGGCATACGCCCTCTCCGTGAGCACGTTGCGGCCATTAACGCTCTACCCCGGCCGTCTACGGTCAAAGAACTTCAGGCGTTTCTAGGCAAGATTGCTTATTATCACAAATTCATTCCATCCGCAGCAGCGGTAGCTTATCCTCTGCATCAGCTGTTACGCAAAAACGTCCCCTTCTGTTGGTCCGACGGGTGTGAGCAGGCTTTTGTCCGCCTGAAGGCTCATTTGCAGTCGGCGCCTTGTCTTGCCACATTCCGTCCGGGTCAGCACTTGGTTCTGGCCACTGACGCGTCACAGTATGGCCTAGGGGCTGTTCTCGCCCATCGGTATGAGGATGGGTCGGAACGACCCATTGCCTATGCTTCCAAGACCCTCAACGAGGCGCAACGGCGTTACTCTCAAATCGAAAAGGAGGCGCTCACTATCATTTATGCTCTAAAAAAGTTCAGCGTTTTTTTGTATGGTTCTAAGTTTCACCTCATCACCGACCACAGACCGCTGGTCTCTCTGTTCAGCCCCTCGGCGTCACTTCCGGATAAGGCAGCTCACCGCCTGCAACGTTGGGCCTTATACTTGTCTCGTTTTCATTATGAGATTCACTATCGCCCCACGGCCCAGCACGCAAACGCGGATGCATTGTCGCGATTGCCGATGGGCCCCGACCCTGTTTTCGATCGCGATGAACTCCTCTGTTTCCACATTGATGAGGAAGAACGTCGTGCAGTCGAGGGCTTTCCACTTACAGGTTCGCAGGTCGCGTCAGCTACTGCGCGGGACCCGGTCCTGCGTCGGGTGATCGGTTTTGTTCAACGAGGTTGGCCAGACAGGACCGGGGGCCGGGCATCGGATCCCCTTCGCAACTACCATGCCTTGCGCCTTCGTCTGTTCGTGATGGTGTTGTTCTTCTGGCCACGGATGGCGCATCTCCACGGGTCGTGGTGCCAGCCTCTCTTCGCAAAGATGTTCTCAAACTGTTGCACGGAGGCCATTGGGGTTTTTCTCGGACTAAGTCCCTGGCCCGCAGGCACGTTTATTGGCCCGGCATTGATTCGGACATCGCCCATATGGTTGCTGCATGTGGCCAGTGTGCTCAACAACTGGCGGCACCTCGTACAATGCCCTCTCCGTGGCCTGATCCAGCTCAGCCATGGGAACGGGTGCACGCCGACTTTGCTGGCCCCTTCCTCGGTACTTATTGGCTACTGTTGATTGACGCCTTCTCGAAGTTTCCATTTGTTGTTAGATGTCCGTCGCCCACCACTGCGGCGACGACGCTGGCTTTGTCCAAAATCGTTGCGCTAGAAGGTCTTCCATCCACGATCGTCACGGACAATGGCCCTCAGTTCTCTTCGCAGGCCTTCCGTGATTTTTGTACTGGACAAGGGATTCATCATGTTACCGCACCTCCCTTCCATCCGCAATCGAATGGGGAGGTCGAGCGCCTTGTCCGCAATTTCAAATGCCAGATGAAAATATTCCTTAGTGATTTTTCCACAGATGACGCCCTGCTGCAATTTCTGAGTTCTTATCGCTTCACGCCTCTGGGTGATCGCAGCCCTGCTGAACTCTTGCATGGCCGCCAACCGCGCACTCTACTGCACCTGCTTCACCCTGTCAGGCCTTGTACTGTGTCCCCTAGTGCGGGAAAATACTCGGTGGGCGCCGACGTGTGGGCACGAGGGTATGGATCTCGCCCTAAATGGATTCCAGGGGTGGTCAAGGCTCTTCGCGGCCGCCGGCTTTGTGAAATCCGTACGGGCGACGGCACGGTTGTTCGCCATTATGACCAGATGCGCCCACGAGTGGTGGCCACGCCTGTGTCACCGCCCCATCCTTCGCCTCCACCAGCTTGAGACGCCAGTCCTGTCGCTGCTGCCGATCTACCGTCCGTGTTGATGCAGCCGCCGTCGCTGCCGCTTCCAAGTACTCCGGAACCGGCCCCAGTCGCGACGCCGCCTTCTCCGGGACCCATCTCGCTGGAGCACACTCCCAGGTCAATGACACCTATGGATGCTGCTCCGGAGTTTTCACCCATCATCTCATCCAGGAGGCACGTTCCTCGCACGAGCTTCCGTCCTGGACATTTTCGACCATACTCCCGTGTCTCTGCGCGGGATCTCCTCGGGGCCTCACAAGAGGCCATGGATGTCTCTGCGCTGTCCATGTCTCCAAGGAAGTGAGTGTTTATTTTTTTCAAGGGGGGAAAAGTGTTGTGATAGTGCCACGACATTTAACAGTGCCGCCACGACAGTACGCACAAACGGCGATAGAGGCGCTCCGCAAATCAGATGAGCGCGGGAGCGCCACCTAGCTACGAACGGCACCGGCCGCATGTCACGGCACAGCAGTCGAATACGAGAGACTGAGTTGTAATCATGTGATCAGCTATTGTTTCTAAGAGAGAGTGTGAAAATCCACGCAATTATTGTGATTAAAGGTTATAACACACCTATCAAAACATCTGACTCCCATTTGGAAAATATTTCAAAACTTGTCCAAAACTGTGATTGTACAGTGCTTGCAGTGTTAGTCCGTGAAAGCTATTCACTTTAACATATATTTTAATTTCTTGAACTTTTGAAAAAGCAGCTTTCCATTAGCTCATTTGTTTCCTTCTTTCTGAGTTGTGTGTATAACACCATGGTTCATTGTAATAAGGGATTATCAACATACCAGGTAAATTGATGAGTGTTCTTTTAGTTACAGGTACACCCTTTAATAGTTGAGGCTCTGGTCATGAGAGTTTTGTTTTAGTTCAGGACATTCACTCGATTTGTTTATTTACAACTCTTCAGAAACTTCATTATTTTGATTTGTGACACAATCTTGAATGGTTGGCTCTGTGTTCACAAGAGCATTAAGTCTTATGTTTAATCATAACTATATGAGTGGTTGGCACCCTGTTCATCTTTGAGTGTTTGGTGATGAGGAATTGT
The DNA here is from genome assembly GCF_023897955.1 of Schistocerca gregaria. Taxonomy (NCBI): domain Eukaryota; kingdom Metazoa; phylum Arthropoda; class Insecta; order Orthoptera; family Acrididae; genus Schistocerca; species Schistocerca gregaria. Next base: position 671,897,617 of record NC_064921.1, on the reverse strand, counting down.
GTATGAAGAACTAAAATAAATGTGGAAATTCATCATGACAATGATGGGAAATTCATCATGACAATGATGCATGATGTTACGAGCTTGACTAATCACAATTTTGTACAAACTCATTTTACTTTCAAATCATCATTTGAAGTTCCTTTGTATGACTACAGGAAATCATAATAATTACTAAACATTATTTTGTGTACTATGATTACTACATGGCCTCATTTTGGATCCTTTCGGCATCTTTGTCTGTTTCATGTACAGGTTATATAGCCATAAATTATTTATCCATCTCCCAAGTGAATTAAAGGTGATAACAGACTTTAAGAATAAATTTGAACGCAAATAGAAATAATTGTGCATGACAACTTATTCATTTTTGAAACTAGTTGTTACATTTCATGACTTTGCGAGATATTGAAAATGTGATTGATTGAATAATAAGTCTGGTCAGACTGACTGGAGATAGCAGTAATGTGTGTGTGAGGTGTGCCTGCTTGTGTGAATGTGTATGTGTTTTTCTTTTTTTTGTGAAGAAGGCTTTGGTCAAAAGCTCAAAGTGTAACAGTCTTTTCATTTTGCCTATCTGCAAATCAGTTTATCATAATTTCGATAAGTAGAAATCTATCCTTTTCAGAAGTGTTGATATTTCAACCTGGATTTTTCATTGTTTGATTAATATTAGCAAGTCTCAGCCATCATTGACCACTTTAATTAGAGACAGTTTGATAATACTTTGCATGTTTCAATGGTCATCATCACGAATTCTCCAAAGTGTTTGCAACTGATTTCCTTGATGACAAATATGTTTTGACGATATTTACAGAATGAACAGAGAAAATTTATTCCTCAAGTGGCAGCAAATGCCCTTTTTAAATCAAGGCCTCCTGTTTCTGACAGGGAAAGAGAAAAATAGAGACTAATAATGGTTAAAACTGCACAGAAGTCTCTGTTGAAGGGAGACATAGCCAAAAGAATGAGAGTGGAAAATGTATTTTTGCTAATGGATGCAATTTGAAAACTTGATAATGTGGAAGTAGAAGAGAAGATAGTGATAAAGACAGACGTAGTTGGAACTGTCACTACCAAGCCACTAGATAGGCTTGATAGAGGAGCAGAAAAGAAATTAAAAAGGTATAGCACACGCATGAAAAACATGATTATTGTGTTACAGTGTGTATATCGCAAGAGAGTAATGAGTGGCAGTCACTCTTCCGTGTGTACTAATTTGGATTCATAGTTAACCAATGAGATTTTTGCACTATTCAGGGAGAATTTACTGGATGAAAAATGGGAAGAAGTTTACAAAGGTCACACAGTATATGATAAATTTTGTTCTCTTGTTAAAATGGTCTTACATCACTATGAATCAAGTTTTCCTTTAGAATGGCACCAGAGCAGAAATTAAATCCTTTTGTAAAAGTATTCTCTCAATATTATGAATCCAGTTTTCCTTTAGAATGGTTCTGGGGCAATTTTGTCAGAAGATGACACAAAGATTGGCTAATGTCAGTGTGCTTGTGGTAGGAAGAGAGGCCTTTATTTTTTGGGGAGGACTAGCTTCAATCAAGCATTATGTACTCCCAAGCAATACTGCAAAATTCTTAACTGTGTCATCAAAAACACAAAAACTATCCACGAAAAATGTGAAAATTCTAAGATCAAGGCAAGGACAATTTGGAGCATTATTAGGTGTGAAACAAATAAACTGTTTAGGACAAATGATTTTCATATCCCTGATGCCACAAGCAGTGACAGAGCTAATATTAAAATTAATTCAATTGCCACTAAGTTTTTTGAATTCCTTCTTGCATTGGCTGAAAACACAGGAACAAAAAATGATACAAAAAAGGCAGATCCATCAGATTTAATTAGAAAGGCATCGCATACTCCACCACCAAACATCAGTTTTGCAATATCGTGTGTTAGAAAAATCCCAAAAATCATTAGGTAGTGTTTCTGGCTGCAATGGTACTTAAACCAAATTTAAAATCTTGTGTCAACTTGACTGCGCGACCCTTGTGCTACCTTTGTAACTAGTCAATAAATCATTATGAATTTCTTGAGACTAAAGCACAGACTAATACTGCTCATTTATAAAAGTGTAATAAGCAACAGACTTCTAATTTGGAGTCACCTCCCACTCTCCTCGCATTCTCAAATTTTTTGAGACAGTAGCATATGGCAGTTCTAATTTTCTGAGAATAATCTTCTAACCCTAGCTTAGCTTGCCTCCTTTAAAGGATTCTGTATTGAGACCACAATATATAATCTCATAAATTTAGTTCTGGTAGAACCAAACAAAAATTACTCTGTTGGCATTTTCTGTGCTCTTACTGAAGTCTTTTATTATGTGTTGTAACCAGTTGTAACCGCGACATTATTGGTCGCGGGGTGGCCGAGAAAGCGCAGCGGGACCAAACGGAGAGTGGCCTGCGAACAAATAAACAAACAGAAAGGATGGACACGAAACAATGACGGACGATGGAGAGAGACCTTACGACGACAACACGCAAGAAGCAACGGAGTGGCAGAGACAACCAAACTAATCTAAGATGTTCACTAGTAATGAAAACAAAGAATAGTAAACACGCTGTCTGTTGTCGAGGCGATGTGTCGAGACTCGTGCAACGATTAGACTCGCTGGCTGAGCGAGAGGCAGGCGCTTATATACTCTATCGGGGGCGCCGCTATTGGCCACTGGAACCACATGTTCCACAGTGACACCCTCACACTAAATGCGGGCCAAGATGCGTGTGCTGCCACAGCTTACGGCGCGATAGTGCCGAGACCTCTATGGGTCTTCAACATCCATGATGTCTGGTGGGGATTCAAATTCCACGGCACACGGTACCAGATTATGTACATAAAAAAAAATTTCTAGGGAAATTAACATGGTGCAGCATATGGCCTGCCCCTGCCGAGGATGGAGTCCTATCATAACAACAGAAGTAGAGGGTCACATTAGAAAATGATATGATCGAAATAAGAAGAAATTAAGATTGGAGAAATATTGAGTATAACAGCACACAATGTTTGCCACTTGGCCCACTTTTATTCTTGGCCTATATAAATGATTTACTGAGGACAAAAACTGTCAGTTTGCTGATATCATAAATATATTAATAAAGATACCAAACCTACCCTTAGCAGACACAGCTAGAATATAATGGAATTGGCTTACACGTTGTTCACAGCCAACAGCTTAACTCATAATTTACAAAAACTCATATTATGAAATCCCAAGCCAATAGAAATGACTTTTAGGTACTACAAGTGGAGATCAAACCACATACACTGCATGATATTTCATTTTTCATCTAGGAACTACTGTGGTGGCACTGGCATATGCATAAATTAACTGAAGAGCACAGTCTGTCTCTTTTGCTCATAGAAATTTCTCTCATTGTGTTGACGTACAAACAGGGCTTCCAGCATACTTTGCAAACTTGCTTTTAATAGTGTCCTGTTGCACCATCTGCAGGGGCAATGTAGATAAGGCCAAAAAAGTATTTATCCCACAGAAGCATTCAATAGCACTATTGGGTAATGTTGATAACATAACACCTTGCCGAAGCCCCTTTTGCGGTCAAGGTATACTTATGTATCAATACTTATATTTCTTAACGATATTTATAGTGAATAAGGAGAATGACTGCAGGATGAATTCTGCAGTTCGCTACCACATATGAAAAGTAAAAATAATTTCCACATAGACTATGGATCTGTATCTTACAATTCATCAGAATTTTTTAACCTAGTGTTGCTAATTCCGTGTATCTCTAATTTTTTTATTGGACAATCTTAACATTATCAGTATGTAGGCAGTTGGTAGCTGTCTTTGTAAAAATAAGTACTTTATTTAAAGTATTTAATAAAAACATCAGCTGAGTAATACAAGAGGTGGAGCAGTGGAGCAATGACTTTTTTCCCTTCAAAATGCCTTTTTTCCCTCTTAATATAAATATGTGAACCAATGCAGAAATAATTCCTATAATTGCAATGAACAACAAATTAATCTACATTTTTGTATAAGTAACTCACTAACTATATTAAAAACAAAGATTCCAAGACTTACCAAGTGGGAAAGCGCCGGTAGATAGGCACAATAAAATAACACACAAACACACACACACACAATTTCTAGCTTTCGCAACCGATGGTTGCTTCTTCAGGAAAGAGGGAAGGAGAGGAAAAGACGAAAGGATGTGGGTTTTGAAGGGAGAGGGTAAGGAGTCATTCCAATCCCGGGAGCGGAAAGACTTATCTTAGGGGGAAAAAGCATAGGTATATACTCGCGCGCGCGCCCACACACACACACACACACACACACACACACACACACACACACACACACACACACACACACATATCCATGACTATGTAAACCAAGCGAGGTTGCGCAGTGGTTAGCACACAGGACTCGCATTCCGGAGGATGACGGTTCAATCCCGTCTCCAGCCATCCTGATTTAGGTTTTCCGTGATTTCCCTAAATCGTTTCAGGCAAATGCCGGGATGGTTCCTTTGACAGGGCACTGCTGATTTCCTTCCCAATCCTTCCCTAACCTGAGCTTGCGCTCCGTCTCTAATGACCTTGTTGTCGACGGGACGTTAAACACTAACCACCACCACCATAACTATGTAAAGCACAAAAGAAAATGTATAAATTAACTGATCACAATGTATGTAAAAGATTACGAGTGTTAAATGGCCATATGTACAGTATATACAATTACATATTTTGTTCAGAGATAAATTCAGATGATGACCATTTTCGCTTGGCTTGATGTTTATACACATACTCGGGAACATCCCGTATGACAGTCCAGTCTGCTAAAATAGTAGGGCTCCACTTTCTGGCATACCTTTTCTCAAATGTGGCAGTATTTTGATGAAATCACTCCCATGTTCATCACTTACTGCACCAATCTTTGGGGAAGAAGTCAGGGTGACTATGTCAGAAGTGCATTTTCATCAACATGTTGCAACCAAATTTTTCGTAAGATGACAACATGGTGTCTACAATCTCCTTGTAATTTATTGCTCATTTGTTCCCTGAGAACTGTAAACATACTGTTTTGAAACATTCCTATGCATGCTTATCGCCAACCTTGTATGATTGCATCAAAAGTATGGTTTCCAAAAAGCTCTAGAATCTTTGGGTCTACAAAGATGCTCTCCTTTACTTTGCCAACACTTAAGTAAGGGAACTTCTGCCTTAAGTACCTAAACGCATCACCATCTTTGTTAATTCCCTTAACAAAGTTTTTCATGAGACCCAACTTGATGTGCAAGGGTGGGAGCAGAATCGTTTTAGGGTCTACTAGATTTTCTGGTGGGCCATTCATGTTTACTGCAATGAGATGTATGAACTTGGCTATCCCATTCACAGAGAAAGCAGCAATATTTAGTATATCCTAAGTTCATACCTAACAGCAGTGAAACCACTTTCAAGTCACTACAAATGTGCCATTGAGAGTAATTATACTCGAGGGCTTGTAGTAAAATTTTCATATTTTGGTATGACTCTTTCATACGCACACTATGCCCAACTGCACTAGAAAGAAGCTCATTACCAATATCTAAAAGCACTGCTTTTAAGATCAACTTTGACAAATCAATAGAGGGTCTCCACTCATCAGGGTTGTAATTAATTCTGAGAGCCTTCATTAGACCATTTATGTCTACACATACCACAAGACTTATCTTGCATGTTAAAAAAAGGAGTGAACTATTGCTCTCTTCTGTGGTAGAATGAAACATTTACATTGCTTTCCAGAAAACTGTGCTGCTGCAATCTTGATGCTAATATCTCATCTTTAGCTTCTGAGAGCACAAATCTCTAATGAGATCACTTAACTCATTTTGAGACAATTTTTGTGCATCATCAGTTGAAAATATATTTTGAAGAAACTCTGGATCTTGTGATATACATGGTTCATGCCAGATCATGGACACTGCAAAGGGCATTGAATGTCCTTTCCCATGCATCCAGTTCCTGAGGTTGCTGGCACAAGTGTTGCAGATCACAGGTGGAGCCCAGGATTTATCCTGATCACCTATTTTGCACCCAAAATAACAACTGTAAGCTTTTTCAATCAATGGAGTTATTTGCTGGGGTCTCCCCCCCCCCCCCCCTCCAAGCTAATGTCACTTCTCCACACACATAGCTAAATGTATCAGCACTGTTAACACAAACTCGTGGCATTTTTGTTCACTTCAGTAGCAGTCAACTTGAACAACTGGTAGTTAATCTGGAAACAAATGTGCAAAAATTATTATAAGGGGCATTCAAAAAGAAATGAGCCGGAAGCATAATTACAGAAACCATTACCTGTATATTAGAAGTACTGACCCTGGGTGTTGAGAAACTTGTCCCACTGTGACACAAGGCAGTGAATGGCTGTCTCATAAAATTCCCGGGACTACGATGTTCCATGCTTACAGCTGGAAGTCGTCGTCCGAGGTGAATCGTTTGCCCCCTCAGAGCCTTTCTAAGGGGACCAAAAATTGCGTAATCACAGGGACAGAGGTCCGGACTGTATGAAGAGTGGCTGTTAACCTCCCATATGAGTTTCAGACGGAGTGCCGCAACTGTGTTGGCTGTATGAGGCTTTGCATTGTCGTGGAGCAGAATGACCCCATGGGTGAGATTGCCTGGTCATTTTGATTTGGCCACTTGACGAAGGGTGGTCAAGGTTTGCAAGTAACGCTGGGCTTTCATTGTTGTCCTTGTGATTATGCCATTTTTGGTCCTCTTAAAAAGGCTCTGAGTGGCAAATGATTCAGCTCGGATGATGAAGTCTAGCTGTACATGTGGAACTGGTTAACATTGCAGACCTGGGAATTTTGTGAGGCAGCCATTCATCACCTTGTGTCACAGTGGGACAAGTGTCTCAACAGCCAGGGTCAGTACTTCTAACATACAGGTATTGGTTTCTCTAATTATGCCTGCGACTCATTTCTTTTTTAATGCCCCTTACACATGCATTAATAAAGTCACTGAAGTTGCAGAGGAGGGAGACGAAAAGATCACTGAAATTGGTATCAAAATGTTTATATCCAAAATATTGTAAATAATTAATACCAGGGACAATAATATAATCCATTGTTACTAGTTGTTGTGTTTGACAAACCGACCGAGCGAGATGGCGCAGTGGTTAGACACCGGACTCGCATTCGGGAGGATGACGGTTCAATCCCGTGTCTGGCCACCGTGATTTAGGTTTTCCGTGATTTCCCTAAATCACTCCAGGCAAATGCCGGGATGGTTCCTCTTAAAGGGCATGGCCGACTTCCTTCCCCGTTCTTCCATAATCCGATGAGACCGATGACCACGCTGTCTGGTCTCCTTCCCCAAACCAACCAACCAACTGACAAACCATTATAATATTTGACTTTAAATTTAACACAGAAATCCGTATATAATTAACTCACCATAATAAAAGAGTGTAAAATGAAAACTAGAGCTAATTTTGAATTGTCTTTGTGATATTCACAATCAGCACATTAGAATTGATAGGAGTTGGCTATTTCCATTCAATTTACATTTTTATGGTTGCACAGTGTTATCAGTGCTAGTAAATTGGCACTAGTCATAAATTGTTATTAATATACTTTACCTAGGTAGTCAGTAGATACTGTGTCTGCCTGTTATGTGTAACTTGACTAATTCCACATCACCGAAGGCCCTACTACACAGTAGGATTTACAGAACAATATGTGTGAATGAATGAGCATCTGGAATGGAAGTTGCTGGAAAGTAATTCTAATTATACTTTTTGCTTTTGACACCTCTTTATACTGTGTACTGAAGGCTTTTTGATTATTTTTACTCTCAGCAAGTGCAAAAAGTAGTTCCGTTTTTGATTGCAGGCATTGTGCTGTGTTGACAAGAAGGGGATATTGTCATGGCCCAATCCTACAGCAGAGAAGGTATTTTTTCTTCGAAATACTTCCCGTCCTACAAAATCTTTGAGGTTAGTTCTTTTTTAAAGTTTGTTTTCGCTCTCTTTCTTGTGCTACTATTTTCTTTATATTATATTAATGTTAGCTGTGATTGCACTTCCCTATTTGCAGTGCCTTTCTGAATTTCTCTAAAGACCTAGAGATTGTTTCAGTGAATATGCTGAATTTTTCCACACAGTAATTGTTTGGCAATAACATACGACGAGAGAAAGATTGAGTATATGCCATGTGAATGTTCACCATGAAATATACTTTGGTGTTATTTATCTGCATTATTAATAGTATGTATATTATAAAACATACATTTCCATAAGATAAAATAATAAAAAAAGGAGCAGATTTTACATGACTGAGCGAGTTGTTGCAGTGGAAAGACCTGGGATGTACAGTTAGGAGACCTTGGACTTGCATTGGAAATCACTTGAATCAAATGCCAGAATGTTCCTCCTGAAAAGGAGTCCAAGCTTCTCCCATACCTAACGAGATCGTTGATGACGAGACAATAAATCCTAATCTTCCTTCATTCTTTATATGTCAGGTATGTTAAAAGTGAGATCAATAGATACAAAAATGCATGCCAACATGGCGACGCCTGACTCAGACTCTTGACTGAAGACTCTTTACTGCACAGCCCCACCCACTGGGACTAAGACCGCAACTGCTGCTGCATCTCCAGCCACCCTGCTGATAGCCCTTGCAATGGGGCTGGCCTATGCAGGTATCACAAGCATTTTGTCCCGACACCAAATCCTGCAGAGAACTCTGCTCTTGGCACCCAAATGCCAATGACCGCTGGGATTAGGCGTGCCCATTGGCTCCGCTGTATCACAGTTCAAGTTCGTTCATGATAGCTGTAGTGCCATGCCATTCCTCATAGACATTGGTTCCAAGTAGTTTTATCATCCCACAGCCGCTCATATGGAATGCTTACACCACCTCAACCATTTTCCTGATGGCAGCAAATAATTCCACCATCGCTACATATGGCATTCATCATCGTGGCCTAAAATTCGGCCTGCAACAAGACGTGCCCTGGATCTTCACTGTCTCTGATGTCACTGATTCCATTATCAGAGCAAACTTCATTGGACACTACCACCTGCTTCCTGATGTTGGCCAGCACCGCATTGATGGCGACATGGGTGATCAATAAAGTGCACCACTCATTTCGCTGTTCTCTTCAATGTGAAACAGATGGCTTGTTCTGGTCCATATGATGACCTCCTGGCACAATTCCCTGATCTCACACACCCATCCTGCATGCCTTGGGAGATCACCTTTCAACTGTTCAGTACATCGATACCAGCACCTGAACATAGATCTTCTGCCGACCATGCCCCCTGGTACCGCATAAGCTGAAGATCGCCAAGGCCAAGTTTAACAAGCTAATCACTGCTGGTGTACTGCATCTTATGAAGAGCCTGTATCTGTCTGCCCTTCATTTCGCCAAGCAGGAAGAGGATCCTGACATCCATACTAGGAGTACCGGAAAAAAACACCTGCACTATCCCTGACCCATACCCAGTGCTACTCCTATGTAGCTTCAGTGACAGGCTGGCTGGGGCTACAGTCTTCAGCATGATCGACTGTGCCAAGCTCTGGAGGACACAAATGGAGGACAGCTTCTTAGCCGCCAAGTGCGACTTAGCAGGTGCCACCCTGCTCGCCCAACTCCACCTCAGCATTCCCCTTGCCGTCGTGGCCAGTGCCAGCCAGACAGCCATTGGCACTGTCCTGCAGCAGCACCTGGGCAACAGTGGCAGCTGCTCACTTTCTTTTCCAGCAAGCTCTCTCCCCCTCAACAGTCCTGGAGCACATATGACAGAGAGCTTCTCACCATATACAATGCTGCCAAAGACATTGATCAGTGCTCCCCATGTCAATTCCGGCAGCTGTTGTTTATCTTGAAATTTGCAGCCGATATACATCACATTGCTTGCACTGACAATGTTGTTGTGGCTGTCTTAGCTGCACCTGTGCCATCCTTTTGTCACTGGACTACGAGGCAGTTAACTGCATCCCTTCCTATCTGCTGCCTTCTGCATGGCCACGTTCAACGGATTACACAGCCTGGTGCACTCTGACATGTGCTTGTCCACTGCTCTAGTGATGGAGTGTTATGTGTGGCCAGATATTCAGAAGGACTGCAGGACCTGGTCCCGCACCTACCTTGCCTGTCAGCACGCCATTGTCGGCTGTCACATAGGAGCCCCCTGCACAGATATCCCAGATATCAGGTGTTGTCCATGTGGACTTCATTGGCCCCATACCTTCATCTGACAGCTGCTGCTACCTTCTTACAGGACAGGTTCATCCGCTGCCCTGAAGCATTGCCAACACCCAAAATTACTATCGCTTCAGTAGCAGCCGCCTTTGTCTATGTGGATTGCCCATTTCGGCAGCCCAAGCCAACACAGATGCTCATGTCCGTGCTTCTCTACCCTTCTTGCAGCATACGACTGACCCAGCAGTTCCCCTCCATCACCATCAGCTGCTGGGTATGCCCCCAACACCGCTTCATAGCCTCTAACACTTGCAGACCAGCGTTGTTTAATGCACACCCATCCTAACACTGGAGGCTCTGGTGATGCTCACTGTACCTGATGCATGTGCTTTCAGTTGTAAAATGTGACCACCTTTTCAACACCACCTTGCAAAGCTGCTGCACCCTGACCTCCACAGTTACTTGCTGGCAACTGTGCCCTGCATCTGCTCACATCTGTGTGCGCAGCACTGAACATGGCCTCACACCATGCTGACACAGCACACCAACCCAAATGCCATTGCACGCTGTCATGCAGCAGACTGGCAGTAGTGGCAGCTAGCCGCCCCGCCCTCCACATGCCTGACCCCTTGACATACAGTGCCTGCCCCCTTCTGCGGAGCTGACAGCCGCAACGTCAACGCCACTGTCCCTAGCCTCACCACTGGCACAACACAACCCTCCACCAGTATCAGGCTTTTTCTGCCGCACCACATTCAACACCACAGCTCCGCTCTCATGGGTGGGAGGGGGTGAGGGGGACTGTGTGGTGGCCTTTTGCCAAGTATGTGGTGGTCTTTCGCTGCACAGTTGTCTTAGCAGTTCCCTATTCTCCCAACTCACCACAGCCATCTGCTAAGACAGTGAGTTTCACCCCTCACGCAGTACTTCCGTTCACAGCTGTCGATCTAGCTGTGCGACAGGACACTTCACTGCCACGGTCACTGCCTACCGGTATGGAACAGTAGCTGCCCCTACTGAGGCTTCCATCAACTGAGCTTCACCAGTCGGTCTACGTAACACCAACTTCGGTTGCTGCCCCAAGCTTGCGTCGTGGGTAACTGGCCACTTGGCGGCACATCTGATGCTGGTGCTTTCATGACACTGCAAGACTCCCATCCTTGCTGTCTTTACACCTGGCACATGTGCCTTAGTGTATGTATCATAAGTGTGCGTACCATGCAGTGAACACTGGGATGAGGCAACGATTTCTCTTACTCCGCTGTTCTACTGCACCTCGCCCAACTAGTGCATTTACGTCTCAAGTGGGTAACTGATTTACATTTTAAACATGGAGCTGTCTGTGTTGCTCCAGCCTGACCAATATGTGTGTGTAGCTTTGTGTGTTACATAGTCGAATAAAGTAAGGGACATTCCTACAGTAATGATAAGGTGACAAAATAAAATGTACCCTTGTAGTACAGGAAGGAGAGCATGTCCATGAATATGCCATATTTAATGTTTTCCCACTCCGAAATTTCTGTTTTCCCTGTTGTATCATTATAAATGTATGTGTCTGTTTTATTGTTAAGACATGGTTCTATTCAAGCAAAGGAACACCTTTTACGCCATACTTTCTAAGTTTCCCTTGTACACTTTCATGCTCTACACAATCAAAGGCATTGGCAGGATTGTAGAAAATGACAGCACGACAACTTTCTTTGTGAAGTCTCGCAGCTTTGTCAGGCAAAAAACTACATTCTTTCCCACAACTATTTTTCCTTTTTGGGGGAAGATATTCAAGCAGATCTGTGGCACGGCCATGGACACCTGCATGGCACCATCCTAAATCAACTTGCTTTTTGGTCATCTAGAGGAAACTTTCCTAGCAGCCCATGAACCCTATTCTATGGTCTGGTTCATGTTTATTAATGATATCTTGGTGATCTTAATGCGTGGCCACAACATTTTCATTCCTGCGTGACCTTGATATCATCTCTCCCATCCACTTCATCTAGACCACATCAGCCCAGCATGCCATGTTTGTGGAAATTGACCTTCCATCAGCCATAACCCTTCGTTGGTGAAGCACCAATAGATTATGAAGTTTAGCTTTTCTACTTGTGTTCACAGTTTAGTGCTTAAATTCATTGCATATTTTTGTATTTGAGAGGTATAATACCGTGTTTAGGTACTTTAATGGATACAGTCATGAAGTTTGTACTGCAGTAGGCATTTGTTTGTTTGTTTTGGATGGCAAGTAGCTGTTGATCACAGCCAATCAACCATCACCCTTCAATGGTGAAGCACCAGGAGGCCAGCAAGTCACATATTTAGCTTTTCTGTTTAAATTATTTGTGAGTTTTTGTGTGCTTGCTATGTTTAATTCTTAAATTCATTGCTTATTCTTGTAATTGAGTGGTATAGTGTCACGTTTTAGTAGTGGTAGTGTGTACTTTCATGCAATCTGTAGTGCGGTAGTCATTTGTTTTCTATTAGCGTAACTGTTGGCCGCAGCTCATTAAGCTGCCAGCCTCCTTTGGTGAAAAAGCAGGAGACAAGCTAGTCACATATTTACCTCTTTCTGTTTTTCTCATAGTTAAATTCTCAAGTTGGTGGTAGAACCACGGATAGGGTGTATGCATGATGTGTGCGGATGCAGGAGAAGCTGGCCATAATTCACGGACAGCTGAAGATGCATACGGCCTGGGTCAGCCATTTGCTGGCTGCTGCCTTGGCGTGTTGTGGTACCAGAGGAACTGGTGCGTCACATGAGACAACTCGGGTGTCACTTGTTTCGTCCCTGGGTTCGGCTGTCAAGACACCTTCCAGCATACCCAACATTGGGGATCGACACTTACTGCAGGGTGAGTGGAGGGCTGTTACACAGACCTGTTGCTTGAGTCAGAGTGTCAATGTAGAGGCTGGTTGTCTGGCCTCGCCCGTTCACCCTGTGAGTGGACAGATGGCCTTCCCTTCAGCAGAGTCTGGGCAAGCATACGGGGAGGGGGGGGGGGGGTAGTCACTAATTATTAGGCTTAGGAGCTCCAACGTTAGGTACGTTATGGAGCTCCTAAAGCAATTAGTATCTGGGGCCAGAAAGAATTCCGGTATGCACTTAACATGTCTGTGGGTAAGCCTCATCCAAGATGTGGAGGGGGCCCTGCCTATGGCTATCTGGGGTGCAGTGCGCAGTAGTCTGCAAGTTTTTGCTCATGTCGGTACTAGTGATGCCTGTCACTTGGGTTCTGAGAGCACCTTCATTCCCTATGGGCAGCTGTTAGAAGTGGTGAAGGCTGCTGGTTTCACTCGTGGGGTGTAAGTAGAGCTCACAATTTGCAGCTTGGTACACAGAGTTGATCGGGGCCTTTAGGTTTGAAACCGAGTGAAGGGTCTCAACCAGAGAACCCGTTGATTCTTTGCTGGTTGTGGCTGTAGATTTGTCAACATGCATTATGGGTTGGAGAGCGGTAGGACTCCTCTTAATAGGTCAGCAGTGCACTATACAGAGGAAGCAGCTACTTAAATAGCGGATTACTTGTGAAGTGTGCATGGGGATTTTTTTAGGCTAGGTGGTAGTTTCAGGTCCTCTGACAAACGCTCACTAGTCAGTATGCAGAGCGCAACATCAGATCCATACAATGTAGAGACACTTTGATTGTCAAAATTTTAACAGTAAGTTGTAAAAGTATTTGTATCAGATTTCCTGAACTTCTTGCTCTCCAGAAAAGTTATCATGCTGAAATTATTCTCGGAAGCGAGAGCTGGCTGAAACCCTAAGTAGAAAGCTCTGGAATATTTAGTGAGGCATGGAACATACATCAAAAAGACAGATTAGATACCATGATAAGGGAAAGGGAGTGTTCATTGCTGTCTACAAAATATAGTGTCCATCGAGGCTGAAATTGAGTCTGACTGTTAAGTTAAGTGGATAGAAGTAGCAGGCCTTGGTGAACTCAAGTTACTTGTCAGATGTTTTTACTGGCTACCAGATTTAGCCATATTAGTTATAGAATCATTCAAGGAGGGTCAATCTTTAGTAATGTGAAAACACGCATATCATACAGTATTAGTTGGAGATGACTTTAATCTGCTGAGTGTAGACTGACATGCCAATGGATTCACTGCAGATGGTACAGGCAGTCTTCTGAAATACTTTTGAGCATGTTTTCTGAAAACTGCCTTGAACAACTAGTTAGACAATCCACACATATGAAATTATTTTAAAACTGGCAGCTACAAAGAAGTCCGACCTTATTGGCCGTGTCAGGATAGAGACCAGGATTAGTGATCATGATGTCATTATAGTGACAATGGTTACTAAAGTTAATAAATACATGTGTTTATGCTAGAAAAAGTAGATAAGCAGTTGCTAGCATCCCACTTGGACAATTAATGAACATAATTTAGTTCTGAATTACGGAGAAAGTTTAAACTGAATTAAATCGTGCTCTGGGGATGTATGTCACACGTAAGTGGATTAAGGTTGGAAAGGACCCTCTGTGGTTTAATAACCAGTTTGGAAAATGCTGAGCAAACAGAGATCATTGCACTATCAGTTCAAAAAGGAATGTGTACATGTAGACAGACAAAAGATAGTAGAAATTGTTGCATCCATAAGAAGATCAATCCACAAAGCATCTGATGACTTCCACCAACATACTTTGACAAAAGATTTTGTTGAAAAATTGGGATAGTTCTCGTCATATATAAAATCACTAAGTGGACTGAAGACTTCTGTCCAGTCACTCATTGACCAGTCTAGGGCGGCAATAGAAGACAGTAAAAGGGAAGCTGGAGTTTTAAATTTCAGATTTAAGAAATCATTCATGTGGGGGGATCATACAAACATAATGTTGTCTGACTGTTGTACAGCCTCCAGCATGGAGGACATGGAGTCAGGCATAGGTGGCATAGAGGAGAAACTGAAAAAGTTGAAAACAAATAAGTCACCAGGTCCATATGGAATCCCAATTCAGTTTTACACACAGTATTCTGCAACATTAGCCCCTTACTTAGCTTGCGTTTGTCGTGAATCTCTCGCCCAGTGCAAAGTCCCAAGTGACTGGAAAAAAGTGCAGATAACTCCCATATATAAGAAACAGAATTGCATAATTACAGACCAATATTCTTAACTTTAGTTTGCTGCAGAATTCTTGAACACATTCTGAGGTCGAATGTAACAAATTTGTTTGTGGCAGGAAAGCTTCTGTTCACAAGTCAACACATGTTTAGAAAGCATCGCTCATGCAAAATTCAGCTTGCCATTTTCCCACACAATATGCTACAAAGCAACAGGCAGATTCCTAGATTTCTGGGAAGCATTTGAAATAGTGACTCACTAAGACTATTGATGAAGGTCGAGGCATATGGTTTAGGTCTGCAGATATGTTAGTGGCTCGAAGACTTTTAAAGCAATAGAATCAGTATGTTGTCCTTGATGGCAAGCATACATGACCAGGGAAGTGTGTGATAGGAGTGCTCTTATTCTTTGTATGCATAAATGATCTGACAGACAAGGTGAGCAGCAGTTTACAGATGTTTGCTGATTTCACTAAAGTGTAGGCAAGGTGTGATCGTGGAGTGACGGTAGGAGTGTACAAGATGACTTAGTCAGTATTTCTAGTTGGTGTGATGACTGGCAGCTTGCTCTAAATATAGAAAAAATGCAAGTTAATGCATATGAATATGAAAAACAATCGTATAATGTTTGAATACAGCATTAGTAGAGTGCTGCATGACATTATCACATCTATTAAATATCTAGGTGTAAGGTTGCAAAGTGATATGAAATGGAATGACCACATCAGGTTGATAGTTGGGAAGGTGAATACTCAGCTTCATTTTATTGAGCGACTTTCCAAAGTTGTGATAAGATGTGAGATATTGGAGCTGACATGGAGGCTTTTAGTCAGTTGTTTTTCCCTCACTCTATGTGTGACTGGAACAGGAAAGGAGATGATTAGTAGTGGTATGTGTCGCTCTCTGCCATGCACTGTATAGTAGCTTGCAGAGTAGGTATGTGGGTGTAGATGTATCTCTTTGATGGCTGCATAAAAATCTCTCTATATAGACATTACTAACCATCAAAAGTACTTCCTTTTGATACTGTCACCCCTTTGACACTATAAAATCACGACCATGCAACCTAGCCATCCATGGATGCTGCGTTATTAAAGCCTTCACAGACAGGCATCACCACGCAAACCTAGTTTGCAAACAGATTTCCTATACCGTATCCGCAAAAGTATCAGCCTGGGGTGCAACAACTTAACCATACTTTTTGTCAGGTCTTTAACTGCTGTTCATTCCATTCCCAAAGGAACGTCCTACATGCAACATTTCCTCCTCCCATTCTCCCTTCCTAAAGTCATATTTCACAATTCATCCGATTTACAAATACCCTTGTCCATCCTTGTGCATCCTTATGTTGCACCTACTTCCGGCCCCTTGTAATGTCGGTCATACTTCTGTGGAAGGGCAAGGTACAAGACCTGCCTTAAGCATCCACCCAGCACATCCTATTCCAGTCTTAATGGCATATTGTATCCTGTCAGAAGTACCACCACCTCCAAAAGCAGTCACATCATTTACCAGCTCTGCTGTAAATTTTGCACAGCCTGTGTATGAATATGACACCTACCACTGACCACCAGAATGAATGGGCACCACCAAACTGTGGCCAAGAACAGAGTTGGTCACCCACTGTTTGAAAACAGTGCTGATCGCATAATGTTCAACTTCATTGGCTGCTTAACACCACCTTGTCATCTGGGTTCCTCCAATATCAGCTTTTCTGAATTATATAAATAGGAATTGTCCTTACAACACATGTTTGGACCTGACATCATGGCCTAAATCTCTGATAGTCCCTGTCCCATCCGGAGATTCACCCCTGTTGTGCTCTGCACTTCACTCACTCTGCACTTACAGCATCCTTACCATAGTCTCCCTCTTCTGATGTTCTCTCTCCCCATCAAAATATACCCCTCCACATCATTATGTGCCGCACGCAACTTTCCCTCCTTGTACCAGAGTGAACTCAGCGGTGCCACATTGTTATGCTGTGTGATTGCTACCTCTCTCTCTATCTGCATGCCAAGCTTGACTCCAACCCACTGTTTTGTTCCCCGGTCACCTTTCTCCCTTTGTGTCTCCAGCCAATACAAACTCTTATCCCTGTCAAACTGCAGTGCTGCTCCAATGTAATTGACTAGGACAATGTAGCCATGCAGATATACATGTATGTTTGTTTATTCTCCTAGCTGTGCAGGGAGATTTGACTGAAAGCTTAGCATCGTTCTCAGTTTTGTTTTTGTACCAATCAGTTACTCAACATTTCTTGTATTTGTAGACATTTCTTGTCTTTGTAGTAAGATATTTACATCAATGAAAAATCCATAATGACAACACACACACACACACACACACACACACACACACACACACACACACACACACTGCAACGTGATTGGTTTGAGGACCAAACTTAAGTGAGGCAGTCAGTACTGAAATTCATGAGGCTTGTGGGGATGAGAGCATTTATGAAATACTGTTTTGGTGAGCAATATTTAGTTGCATCCAGGCTCAAGGTTGGAGACGCCTAAGAGATTTTTTTGAGTAGGAGAAAAAAGAGCAGGGGGGTGTAGGATACAGATTAAAATAATACAAAAAAGAAGGGAAAAACATAAGAGAGAAATTTACAATGTATAAACTGGGGTTTATGGAAAGTTAAGGGAATTGTGAGACTGGTGTAGGGATAAGAAGGGGGAGTGAGAGCGAGAAGGCACAGAGGTGGAAGATAGGGGCTAGTAGTGATGAACATGAAAGGTAGATGAACACTAAAGGTACTGTAGGGATGAAGTATCTCTTTCACTAGATTTCACAGCTATGTAATTGAGGGAAACTGGTGTTAGAGCTGAGGATTCAGATAATATGAGTTATGAAGTAGCCATTCAATTTGACCACAGTATGTTAGGCAGCATGCTCCACTATAGGGTGGTGTAGTTTTCCCTTGGCCTCAGTTTCATGGTGTCCATTTATCCATTTGATGAACTGTTCATAATCATGTCCACATAGAACACTGTGCAGTGCTTTCACAGGTGGCTCAGCCTTTGGTAGGATAGGATAGTGACAAGGATTAACTGATCTATAGATCTGATACTACAATGGAATAGGAGGGGGTGAGGGACAAAAAGGATATTAGGTATGCGGAGTTGGTGGAAATATTCCACTTTCGGAGTGGTGACAAGGATAGCTGTTTCTATTGTGAATGTTACTGACTGATGGAAGAGATGCTACTTTGTGGGTGGTTGATACATGTGTGAGAAGTCTTATTTAATCATGGAGATATGATATGGGGAGCTGTTTTTAGAAAAGGTTGGGAGGATATTTTCTGCTGATGAAGGTCTTTCCAACATCTTTAATATTCTGCGAGAGAGACTACCTGTCACTCCATTTGTAGTGCCCATGGTTGACCAGGCTGTTGAGGGACATTTTGGTACACAATTGGCGGCAGCAATAGAGCTTGTTCAGCTAGATTTTCTCAGTAATTATAAAATTTCAATTACTTTGTGTACATTAATTTTGTTATTGGTTGCCTACCAGAGTGGCCGAGCGATTCTAGGCGCTACAGTCTGGTACCGCGTGACCGCTACGGTCGTAGGTTCGAATCCTGCCTCGGTTAGGTTTAAGTAGTTCTAAGTTCTAGGGGACTGATGACCACAGCAGTTAAGTCCCATAGTGCTCAGAGCCATTGGTAACAATTGAATGGGTTTACTATGTAAAACATTTCTAGGAATGATGAGACAGAACCTTACTCATTCTGTGTATAAAATTGTTAGTTTCACTAATTTTTGAGTATAGCATTTGTATTTTTGGTTCCATCAAATCATGCTTAAGCAGTCATTTCTCACTATTAGTAAGCCTTATTTTATTTATGTAATGGTGTAATCTAAAAGCAGCTTGAGATAAACTTTCACCACTCTATCCCTCCTTATTTCGTACTGTCTCCCTGTCTGTGTTACTTTCTGTCGATTAGTTTAGCAAAAACCTACTACTACTACTACTACTACTACACACACACACACACACACACACACACACACACACACACACACACACACACACACACACACACACACGAATTTCATGCCATGTTTTTTAAGAAAGTATCCAAAATTAATGTTCTTTTCTTCTATTGTGTGTTTTTCAGTCATGAGAGTGTAGCGACTGGACAAGGAGAACAGAAGCAACAAATTGTGAACCAGGATTCTGCTGAAGAAGAAAAACTTTCAAAGTCTAGTCAGTTAAAACATGGTAAGCGAACCTTTGATATTCCTACCATGTTTTCCATTGTTACTTATTTTAGTGGAATACCACATGAATAGGTATGTGCAATGGAAATGTATTAATAATTTCTTGAATAATTGGAAAAATTGATTGGAGACAATAGTTGAAAGAAATTTGAAGGTAATTTATGAATCTGTGCACAATCCGTGGTGAACTTTAATTGATATCAATATCAATTGACCTTTAATATCAATACATTAAAGGCCAATAAAAATAATTTGCATAATGTACTGCTTCACATTAATTTCGTTATATTTAGTCTTGACTGTGACGATGTCAATGCAGGAATGCTCCTCCATATACTGCATAAATTCTTCTTGTCTGCACTGAACCTCTTGACGCAGGATCTTGATGGTGAATGAAATGATGAATAGAAGGGAGTTGACATCTTAACCGCCTGAATAAATGTTCCTTTTTAAAATAACCTTTTATAATGCTTTTAATGAAACATTAAAATACACATTTTTAACAATGCTGGTATGACAGATCCTAGCATATGTCCATGCGCTACCACTTTCCGAAACGAAACAAAAAGGTGAAGATACATGAATTAATAAATTGAAGAGTGTATTTCTTACTTTGTTTCATACAGATATTAAACAGTGTATGAAAACATTGTCCTTGCCACAAAACATCTCATTAATTTACCTTTGGCATTGTTTATAAGTCATTCAGTTAACATATAGCTTGTATATAAGAAAACAAGAGTCAATACAATTGCAACCTCTCCCCACCCCCCCTTTTCCCCACTATGCACTGACATCATATGGAGATGCACATTTATAGTGATTTGAGAATTTCTGTGTAAATTCTAGAACCACTCACTCTTCTGCCATCTCGAGCACACGATATTCTAGATATGAGTGTGGGATGGTAAAATTCTACCTACTGCAAGTCACATGTTTGTGTGTGCAGGTTTAAAATCAGTCATGGGAAGAACGTAGATGTGGTGATCAAATGGCACCGACAAGTACCTGTTGGCCAATCCATAGATGCGTTAGTGAGTGTGTATGGAAAAACCATGGAATCCATATGCAGCTTTGTGCTTATTGTGTCACTGACTATTGTTATGTGAAACAAGAACAGTTGAAAAAGTACTCCTATGGACTCTTGACTCAGCCTTCTTAGAGGCAAGATGTTTTTCCAATCTCCTTTCCTGAAAGTCATGGTGTCTAAGCAGACTTTCTTTTGAATGTAAATCAATTTGTTTCTAACATACGACTGTACGAGAACCTAACTGAAGTTACATATTATGTTGAAAGTGAGAATTTTTATTGTACTTGAAAGTCAAATACATCGTTGATTGACAAAACGTAAAGTTTGTATGGCTACTTATTTCACTAGTAGAAAGAGGCTTGAAAGTTCCTGTACCTAGTATTATTCAATGGAGAACAAGTCAAGAGAGTTTCCAGCAGCCAGTTATCCAGTAAAGAAGAGTGGCTGCAAACCCTAAGTAAGTCATCTCGTGAAGAAGTGGAATCTGGTTTGGGGAAATAAATCAGTATAACCCAGACCCACACTCACACTTTAAGTCATCAAAATGATAGAATGTGGCGACCTGTGTGAAAGGACCGAAAAAAAAAAAAAAAAAAAAAAAAAAAAAAAAAAAAAAAAAAAAAAAAAAAAAAAAAAGGAATTTTCAGTCAAAAACAAGAAAAGCTGCTGTTATGTGTTTCCACAGCAACCAAACATAATATGACAAGGGATTTACTCTGAGACATTGGAATATGTTCAAGTATCTATTGGAGCAAAATTTGAATGAAAAATATCGGAGAAATGAAAAATTCACGACGATAAAACAGCAAAGAAGATTTCGATGTATTTGTCTAAGAAGAGATACGCATAGAACATTTCAACCAAGAAGATCCAGTTTGGGGAGTACACAGCTCTCACAAATGTCGCGGGGACGTAGACGTGGAAACCAACATACATCTGAAGCCGTCAGCACCAACTGCTGTTCACTGGTGCTGACATGCCTCCACATCCGTTCACCTACGCTACGAGAATTCTACGCCATGTGAGGGTGAAACAAAACTTCATTTCTTTAGTACGAAGTAGTACCAGATACTGTTGAGTGAACTTTATTTGTGTAGTTATCATATTTAAAGATAGTTTTAAATGCTTACAAGAGCTAAAGCATACAAGAGTATGGAAAATATACAACAGGTTGGGGAAACTCAAGACCCAGCTATGGCCATGAAAATTAGCAAAGAAGTGCCTCACTGGGCTGAGTTGGTAAATTTAATCAAAGTTCAAAGTGCGATTCTAAGTAAAGAACTAGGCTTAGTAAATTCTCAATTAAATAACCAAAGTGAAGCTTTAAATGCTCAGAGGGAAACTCTAAATATTCAAACAACAAATTTAGGTTTGAAACTTCCTGGCAGATTAAAACTGTGTGGTAGAGCACTTGCCCGCGAAAGGCAAAGGTCCCGAGTTCGAGTCTCGGTTGGGCACACAGTTTTAATCTGCCAAGAAGTTTCATATCAGCGCACACTCTGCTGCAGAGTGAAAATCTCATTCTGGAAATTTAGGTTTGTTAAGTGCCAAGGTCGACTCTCAAAGCGAAGAATCTAGTAATCTGCGTGAAGGAATGAGTGCTTTGAAGATTGAGTTCGACGCTATAAGTACTAAAGTAGAGAATTTAAAAGTAGATCTAAAGAATGAGTTGACAAACTCTTTGACTACTCACATAAATCATATGTTTACCAACCTTAGTCAGAAACAGAGTGATACGTTTCAGGATTTGTCACGAAGGTTAGAATTTAAGATTGAGAACAAATGTAATAGTGTAGAATCGGAACTTATTGAGAAGCTAGGATCCTTTGAAAAAGTGTACAGTATTAAGTATAATGATGTAAGGCATGGGTTGTATACTTTGCAGGCGAGTGTAGATAAGCAGAATGAGTTAATGCCAGTCATTCAATTGCAAATTACAGGTGTCAGTAGACAGATAGATAATGTAGAAAGAAATTTCAAAGAGAAAATAACTAACTGTGATATTATAAATGTAATTAATTTGGAGGAACAGTTTGGGTGAATTATAGATCGAAAAATTACCGAGAGAATAACATGCATGAACGTATTGTCTATTCCTTCTTCCGAACTCACTGATGCCAGGAAGGGTATAGAAGACCTGTGGAGAGACTTTAAGCTTATTCAAGACAAAGTAGAAAAAAGGGTAACTTCACCTAATGTGGTATTAACCAGTGAAGTGGTGAATGATTTACAATGGGAGCTAATTCAAGGTTATCAAGACAATTCCCAAAATTCAAGCCGGACGGAGATGTGCATCTGACCCATTTCTTAAAAAGGTTTAACCAAGCATTACCAAAAAATTGGGAAGATTCTAAGATCAGATTTGTTGTGGGGTACCTTCTAGAAAGCCCCAGATTGAGGTACAGTAAATGTTGAGAATTTTTTCTATTGGGAAGACTTTCAAAAGAAAGTTAAAAAGAAGTACTGGTCTCAAGAAAAGTTTATGTCAGATCTCTGGGACCCAAAATATTACAACAATACAGGGTGATTCAAAAAGAATACCACAACTTTAGGAATTTAAAACTCTGCAACGACAAAAGGCAGAGCTAAGCACTATCTGTCGGCGAATTAAGGGAGCTATAAAGTTTCATTTAGTTGTACATTTGTTCGCTTGAGGCGCTGTTGACTAGGCGTCAGCGTCAGTTGATGCTAAGATGGTGACCGCTCAACAGAAAGCTTTTTGTGTTATTGAGTACGGCAGAAGTGAATCGACGACAGTTGTTAAGCGTGCATTTCGAATGAAGTATGGTGTTAAACCTCCTGATAGGTGGTGTATTAAACGTTGGTATAAACAGTTTACAGAGAATGGGTGTTTGTGCAAAGGGAAAAGTTCTGGACGGCCGAGAACGAGTGATGAAAATGTAGCACGCATCCAGCAAGCATTTGTTCGCAGCCCAGAAAAATCGACTCGCAGAGCTAGCAGAGAGCTGCAAATTCCACAATCAACTGTATGGAGAGTCCTACGAAAAAGGTTAGTTATGAAACCTTATCGTCTGAAATTGGTTCAAGCACTGTCTGCAGCCCGTGACAGAGCACTTCATCACTGGCCTCCAAGAAGCCCTGATCTTACCCCTGCGATTTTTTCTTATGGGGGTATGTTAAGGATATGGTGTTTCGGCCACCTCTCCCAGCCACCATTGATGATTTGAAACGAAAAATAACAGCAGCTATCCAAACTGTTACGCCTGATATGCTACAGAGAGTGTGGAACATCTACATCTACATGACTACTCTGCAATTCATATTTAAGTGCTTGGCAGAGGGTTCATTGAACCACAATCATAGTATCTCTCTACTATTCCACTCCCGAACAGTGAGCGGGAAAAACGAACACCTAAACCTTTCTGTTCGAGCTCTGATTTCTCTTATTTTATTTTGATGATCATTCCTACCTATGTAGGTTGGGCTCAACAAAATATTTTCGCATTCAGAAGAGAAAGTTGGTGACTGAAATTTCGTAAAAAGGTCTCGCCGCGACGAAAAACGACTATGACTTCCATCCCAACTCGTGTATCATATCTGCCACACTCTCTCCCCTATAACGTGATAATACAAAACGAGCTGCCCTTTTTTGCACCCTTTCGATGTCCTCCGTCAATCCCACCTGGTAAGGATCCCACACCACGCAGCAATATTCTAACAGAGGATGAACGAGTGTAGTGTAAGCTCTCTCTTTAGTGGACTTGTTGCATCTTCTAAGTGTCCTGCCAATGAAACGCAACCTTTGGCTCGCCTTCCCGACAATATTATCTATGTGGTCCTTCCAACTGAAGTTGTTCTTAATTTTAACACCCAGAGTTGGAGTATCAGGTTGATATTGCTCGAGTGTCTGGAGGGGGCCATATTGAACATATCTGAACTTGTTTTTGAGTGAAAAAAAAACCTTTTTAAATACTCTTTGTAATGATATATAACAGAAGGTTATATTATGTTTCTTTCATTAAATACACATTTTTAAAGTTGTGGTATTCTTTTTGAATCACCCTGTATTTGGGGTACTATGAGGAAATATTTGAATTGGCATTTAACACGAGCAAAGTACTTGAATAAGCCAATGGAATAAGGTGATTGCCCATCTATGTGAGGAAAGACATCTTATATAGTGGATGGAAAACGGTAGAAGAGTTGTTGTCTTTTGTTGATGCACTTGATGCAGTAAATAAGGACTGCAATGAAACTTTACACCAAAGTGCAAGTTCGACCTATAAAAAGAATAGCGGGAATAATTTTAAAAGGCATGATGCAAACTTAGCAAAAGTACACCAGTGCAATAAGAAAAGTTGTAATGGTAATTATCAAAAGAAGCACCTACAAGCTCCCGTCTCCTTGGAGATTATATGGGTTAGTTAATGATTATTATGTTACATTTCTCTTTTTTTAGTTGACCGTGTATATCGAGACTTCGTTCATTGTTAAATGCAATGGTGTGGTACTAACTGATGGAGATGCATTAAGAACTGGTAAAATTTAATTTATTTCCTTTATCACACTGCACAAACATAAACACACTCTTATTCAAATTGTGTGCCACTACTGTTAAACATAGAGATAAATCCTTCACTACGCAACCGCCTTTGGCTCACGCAGCCTACACCTTCCTAGCCTCTCAACAACTGCCTCTGCTTGCGACTCTCTGCGCCACTGGGCATTGTCGCCCTCCAAAGAACAACCACTTACAGATACTGCACACCAGTACCCTCACACACCCACATTCAAATTTAGGTCCGGTAACTTCTCAAGAATTTGTACCGAATAAACAAAAAGCACAAAATAGGAATGCAGTACCTGATTACAGTAACCAACCCATAATTAGTAGTAATGAGGAAGACGTTGTTTGACCTGGATCTCGGGCCAGGGCCCAGGTTGTGGAAATACATTAGGAGGTTGTATTCCATATAAGTATGTTAACTTTACACACAAGATACCCACAAAGGAATGGTTGTTGCTTGAAGAACCAAGCTTAGCTACTAATAACCCACAATCTATAATAACAGGGACAGTGGAAATTTCCGAGGTTAACATATTTAAGATTCAGAAAGTGAGGTATCACTCATCTCAAACGCATTTTTTAACTCGATACAGAATAAACAGCACTTACCATTATTGCCAGTGACTGAAGTATACATAATCGGGATTATGGGAACAAAAGGTAAACTTGTAAAATACGAAACTCAGGTGAACTGCAGCATTGGAAATATGTTATTTGTCAAACACTTTTGATAGTAGACAATATTAACAGAGACATGCTGTTTGACTTAGATTGGCTGTTAGTGTTTAAAGTCATCTTAAACTCTGATGAACATCTTCTTTGTTTTGGTAAAGGGGACATTAGATGCTGGACACCTTTTGTGACAGTCACGTGGAGGAACAAGCAACGGAGCGCCAATTAACAGCTACAGCACAATTATCACCAAAAATCAATAATGTTGATCAAGGAACACACCAGACTGGTGTAAAAGACAAAGTTAAGGAATCCCTAATATTAACCGATCAACAAAGATGAGATTAGTATAAAATTTTAATGGAGTATGAAGTGGTATTTTCTGATTGTCCAGGTAATATCAGCGACTATATTTGTAAGTTCAAAATAAAAGATGACACTCCATTCTTTTGCAAACCATATCCAATACCAGTGAGTTTGAAGGAAGCAGTTCGGGATGAGATTAACAAAACAATTGATAATAATATTATAGAACAAAGTTT
Source organism: Schistocerca gregaria (assembly GCF_023897955.1). Taxonomy (NCBI): domain Eukaryota; kingdom Metazoa; phylum Arthropoda; class Insecta; order Orthoptera; family Acrididae; genus Schistocerca; species Schistocerca gregaria. The sequence continues at coordinate 671,871,364 of NC_064921.1, read as the reverse complement.
CAGCATAATGAATAATCCTCTGGTAGTGGTGAAGAAAGCTACAGGCGGGGTACGATTAGCCATAGAAGCTCGTACATTGAATTGACATATAGAGATGGAGAGGGAACGGTCGATTAATATGGATAAATTGTTATCCAAATTTGAAAATGCAAGATTCTTTAGCAAGATGGATTTGACTGTGGGATATTGACAGATAAAATTACATCCAGAATCCAAAAAGTATACCGCCTTTCTGTTTGATGGAAAATCATATCATTTCAATGTATTGCCATTTGGACTTAATATCTGTGTGTCCATATTTATGTCCATATTTATATGTGTGTTAGATGAAGCACTAGGGAGACACTTACTGAAGGATTTGATAATATATGTAGATTATATCCTAATAATATCAGTTACTTGGGAGGGATATTGTCTGACTTTGTGCAAGACCAAAAAAAAATAAAAAATAAAGAGAAGGGTATTACGGTGAAGCTGCCAAGAACTTAAGTTCTTAGGGCATATTGTAGGGGTAAAGGAAATTAGACGAAACCCTGAACACATAAAAGCTATCAAAGAATGTCCGCAACCCAGAAATGTAAGACAATTAAAAGGATTCAAAGGTATGGCTGGATACTATCGTTTGTACGTACGAGGGCAGGAGTTAAATGACCTGAGAATTTTACATTTATTAAAATAGGGAGCACCATGGACTTGGGCTTAAGGTGCAAATGATGCATTTGAAAACATTAAAAGAGCACTTGTTGAGACACCCATGTTACATCCTCCAGTTATGGGCGAACCGTTCAAAATTTCGACTGAATTCATCTGATTATGATATTGCTGCTGAACTTTTCCAAGGAGAATGTGATCCGAGTAATGTAGAACACAGAACCATAGCTTTTGCTAGCCATAGCTAAATAAGTTTGAGCTAAATTACACAGCTACCAAAAAAGAGCTATTGGCAATTGTGTGGAGTATTCAAAAGTTTCAAACACTAGTATGGGGATCAGAAATCTATATTTAAACCTTTCTGATGAGTAGTCGATTACTACACAGTAGGTTAATGCACTGGATGCTTTTACTACAGGCATACGATATCAAGATACGATCCGTAAAAGGTTCCAAAAATATAGTACCTGATGCATTATCGAGACTACCCATAGGAATGGAAGACTTGAAATGTACCGAAGGGCCTGATATTATTTTTGCCATTAATTTTATGTCAGCAGAATATCTGAACATCAGGGTAAAAGGGATGGTTCAAAGAATAACAGAGAATATCCATCATTATCGTTATTTCACTGAATGTTTTTTATGTATATCCAGAACTTGTTACCTCTTAATCAGTTGGGAAAATGGAAAATTGTAGATCATAACTTGTTTTGGAGAGACAGTGTAACATCACAGCATTGGCATTTATGTATTCTGAAGGTAATGGAAGACGAACTTGAATGGTATATTCACACAGGGTATGGACACTTCGGAATCAAAAAATGCATATCTCATATGAATAAATTTTATTATTTCAAGAAACTAGGGTATAAAATGGCATCTTTGATTAGAACTTATGAAACTTGCCAGAAAGTGAAAAAGAGTAATACATGAAATACAGAATGTATCCTATTATCTCTAAATCATTACACGACATTACAGCAGCAGATTTCTTTGGAACAACTCCTCAAGGAAAGGGAGGAGTATCATATATTTTGGTTATCATAGAATGCTGGTCAAAATATGTTAAACTATATCCTATTAAGAGGGCAAATATGCAGACAGTTGTACACTGTTTACAACAATACTTTCCAGAAGTAGGTAAACCAAAACGGTTTCTTACAGATAACGGGCCACAATTTGTGAGCAATGAATTTAGAGAATTCTTAGTGTGGGAAAGTATTCGACAAGTGTTAATATCCAATTATAACCCATCATCAAATCCGTGTGAATGGGTAATGAAGGAAATTGGGAAATTATGTCATACATATTGCCATAAAAACATACTTCATGGGCAACGAAAATTAAGGACTTTGAACTTATCCTAAATGAATGACCCCATTTATTGACTGGGTTGACACTTTCAGATGTTATAGGCAAACCTTTTGTAGGAGTGTCTTTAATTAAGTATTTTAATTGGCCTGAACAACCTAGTGTCAATTATGAAGTAAATCAGGAAATAATTTCTAAAAATATGATTGAAAAGGCGCAACAAACAGTAAGTAAGCATAGTGAAAAGGTTGTGGAACCTCATTACCAAGTCCATGACCTTGTTGTTATAAAACAGCATCTTCCCAGCTCAACTCTGAAGAAAGAGACTCATAAGTTTTTTCAGAAATATGAGGGACCATACTGGGTACAAACAGTGGTCCACCCTAAGATGTTATTTTTAGTAGATCACACAACTGGATTAGAAAAGGGGAAATACAACGCAAAGGATAAAAATTGTATATCCCCCAGGGACGTTAACATTCTAAGTTAACGGACGGAGTGAGAACCATTGGATCCCGAATTGTTTTTGGTGTTTCTTCCAAAATAGTTTTCCTGCACCGAATTCCTTTAAAATCTAAAACTATCCTATAATCTTATTGCTTAAAAGAAAAAAAAAGAATATGACCATAAAATAGAGAACAACTTAAGAGAATCATAAAAAAAGTGATGTCTAGATGAAATAAATTGAATAGAGTATTATGTTTGTGTAAAATATAATATGATGTGATTAATTTAACAATTGTTATACTGAAGTGTACAGCTTTTCTATTTTGTATAGAGTATTTTATACCTTTTTTGGTATGTGATATAGATGGGAGGGTTTGTATAAATTTTGAAAGGTGTGGATATTATTGCTAAAAGCTTGATTTACAAGAACAGATAAATAATGACTAACACAAAACAAACATCACACCTTTCAAGCAACCTGCACAAACAAGTGTGCCTGATTTTTCTTCATTTGCCGTTTCCATAGGGGTGCTAGGATTTCCTTCAGGGACCTCAAAGGGTGAAGGCAGGACAAGTCTGATCTGTAGGAGACGATTTAACACCAAACCTCCTGCGGCATCTCACTCGAGTACCTGAGAGCTAGGGATCCTGAGGAAGGGGGGTGGTAAGGGTTTTCTGTCTGTGGGGTTATCTTCTTTCTATTTTTTGATCCTAGCAACCGCATCTGTTTTTTCCTTTCCTACTTCTCATCATGAGGACCTCTCTAACTTTTACCTCCTTCCATATTCATAAACTTCTAACGCTTAAGTCCTTCCTTATTTCCATGGTTACTAAAAACCAACATCTTATCTTTAGATAAGAAGGCCAAAGAATCAGACTACACGAACACACATCCACATATACACAAATATACACTTCTACACAAATATTAAATTATATAAGACAAAGCCTGTCACAGTGTGAGAACTGCCAGGTGTTGTAGGAGAAAAGGTGTGTACATAGGGAATTATGTGCACATATATGGGGAGTTATGATGGTTCTACATCGAATATACATAAGAAGAGGTGCACATACGTAATGAACCACTATAAAGTAGTAATGAGTAATGGATTAATAAGAGAGAGAAGCATGAGCAAAGAAAGAAAATGAAAGGAGGGGTAGAATTAGTCTGGTTAATCACTAAGCAATGTCAATGCAATAAAAACTCTGATGTACTGAAGGATTGTGGGACATAAGTAGTATATATAGACATAATATCTATTGAAAGCATAGAAGTTGATAACTAGAGGAGGACTCTAGGGAATGAATGATATATTAAACAATGAATGCAAATTTTAAAATAGATTTATAGATTTACCAGAAGATACTTAGTTATGAAATACATCTACATCTACATCTACATCCGTACTCCGCAAGCCACCTGACGGTGTGTGGCGGAGGGTACCCTGAGCACCTCTATCGGTTCTCCCTTCTATTCCAGTCTCGTATTGTACGTGGAAAGAAGGATTGTCGGTATGCTTCTGTGTGGGCTCTAATCTCTCTGATTTTATCCTCATGGTCTCTTCGCGAGATATACGTAGGAGGGAGCAATATACTGCTTGACTCTTCGGTGAAGGTATGTTCTCGAAACTTCAACAAAAGCCCGTACCGAGCTACTGAGCGTCTCTCCTGCAGAGTCTTCCACTGGAGTTTATCTATCATCTCCGTAACGCTTTCGCAATTACTAAATGATCCTGTAACGAAGCGCGCTGCTCTCCGTTGGATCTTCTCTATCTCTTCTATCAACCCTACCTGGTGCGGATCCCACACTGCTGAGCAGTATTCAAGCATTGGGCGAACAAGCGTACTGTAACCTACTTCCTTTGTTGTCGGATTGCATTTCCTTAGGATTCTTCCAATGAATCTCAGTCTGGCATCTGCTTTACCGACGATCAACTTTATATGATCATTCCATTTTAAATCACTCCTAATGCGTACTCCCAGATAATTTATGGAATTAACTGCTTCCAGTTGCTGACCTGCTATTTTGTAGCTAAATGATAAGGGACCTATCTTTCTATGTATTCGCATCACATTACACTTCGCTACATTGAGATTCAATTGCCATTCCATGCACCATGCGTCAATTCGCTGCAGATCCTCCTGCATTTCAGTACAATTTTCCATTGTTGCAACCTCTCGATACACCACAGCATCATCTGCAAAAAGCCTCAGTGAACTTCCGATGTCATCCACCAGGTCATTTATGTATATTGTGAATAGCAACGGTCCTATGACACTCCTCTGCGGCACACCTGAAATCACTCTTACTTCGGAAGACTTCTCTCCATTGAGAATGACGTGCTGCGTTCTGTTATCTAGGAACTCCTCAATCCAATCACACAATTGATCTGATAGTCCGTATGCTCTTACTTTGTTCATTAAACGACTATGGGGAACTGTGTCAAACGCCTTGCGGAAGTCAAGAAACACGGCATCTACCTGTGAACCCGTGTCTAAGGCCCTCTGAGTCTCGTGGACGAATAGCGCGAGCTGGGTTTCACACGATCGTCTTTTTCGAAACCCATGCTGATTCCTACAGAGTAGATTTCTAGTCTCCAGAAAAGACATTATACTCGAACATAATACGTGTTCCAAAATTCTACAACTGATCGACGTTAGAGATATAGGTCTATAGTTCTGCACATCTGTTCGACGTCCCTTCTTGAGAACGGGGATGACCTGTGCCCTTTTCCAATCCTTTGGAACACTTCGCTCTTCTAGAGACCTACGGTACACCGCTGCAAGAAGGGGGGCAAGTTCCTTCGCGTACTCTGTGTAAAATCGAACTGGTATCCCATCAGGACCAGCGGCCTTTCCTCTTTTGAGCGATTTTAATTGTTTCTCTATCCCTCTGTCGTCTACTTCGATATCTACCATTTTGTCAACTGTGCGACAATCTAGAGAAGGAAGCACAGTGCAGTCTTCCTCTGTGAAACAGCTTTGGAAGAAGACATTTAGTAATTCGGCCTTTAGTCTGTCATCCTCTGTTTCAGTACCATTTTGGTCACAGAGTGTCTGGACATTTTGTTTTGATCCACCTACCGCTTTGACATAGGACCAAAATTGACATGTATTTTAGGGTAATGAACCGTGAGGCCTACACAGATAGGATGAGGGGGGCGTACCCAGCATTTACTAAGTATAAAGGGCAGACGTACCTACGTAGAGATAGGACAATCTGTGACCTAAAAAATAGTGATGTTTTGTAAGGGGTGTACCTGCCAGAATGGAAAGAGGAAGTGCTCTTATAAGGTCAACCCACAAGCAAGGAATAGGTGTTGATAGCAGAAGAAGTGGATAGTATCGTGACAAAAGTATTGGGAATTATTCTGGAAAGTGTAAATTCTATGAACGACTAGCATTATTATGTTTTGTGGAAGTAAATGAGTGTCAAAAGAACACTTTCACTTCGCCCAGAGTTCCTCCAAGTTATTAATAATGAAAATACTACATACTACAAGAATAGAAAAAAGAATGCTCATGTGTCCTAAACACCTGAATTTTATGATTGAAAAAATAAATAAATAAGTAAATAAATAAATAAATAGAAGAAAGAGTGTCCTCACAATTAATAAATATTAGTTAAGCTGACCAAAGCAACAAATAAATGCTCATGTCTTAATAACAAAGTAAAATAAGAAAAGAGTAGAGAAAAAATAAGCGAAAGATTGTTCAAGAAAGGACAGATAATCAAAGGAAAGATATGTATATAAAAATATGTAAGAAATTTATACTGTTAACATATGAAATGCTATTATGAGTGATATCATATGAAATGCTGCAGATTTCAATGCTCGGCCATCAACAAGTGTCAATGTTTGAAACATTCAATGAAACGTCACTGATATGGGCTGGACTTTTGGAGGTTAAGAGGGAGTCAAGTTGTATGAAAAGGGAATGTGAAGAGGCAGGAAAATGTGTAGAGTGTGTAGCAAAATTATCTAATTGGATAGATAAAAAAATCTACTCACCAAGCGGTGGCAGAACATAGATAAAAAATGGTCGTAATTGGGAAGCTTTCAGAGCCAGTGGCTATTCTTAAGGCAGAAGCGATGAAGGGGAAGGAAGAGTAAAAAAGGAAAAGGACTAGAGAGGTCTAGGAAAAGGAAGAAAATATTTATTGTTGGGTTGTTGGTTTCCTTCTCATCCCGTACAGTAAGTCTCCCCTGACCCATGATTCTGAGTGACTTTCCCGAAATGTAACCCTTTTCCTAGACCTCTCCAGACCTTTTCCTTCACCCCCTCCCACTTTCCTTCCCCTTCAACCCTTCTGCCTGAAGAAGGAGCCACTGATTTCAAAAGCTTGGCAATTATAATCATCTTTCATATGTGTGTTCTGCCCCCACTTGGTAAGAAGATTTTTTATCTATCCAATTAAATAATTTTGTCAATAAGAGAGTGTGTAGCGAGTCATAGATGTTGCACTAAGAAGCACTGTGTCAGCTGCATTCAAAGATGGGCGAAGATTTAGTTTTACATTAGTATTAATTTTTTTTTCTTCCAGGGAACGATGCAGCGACACATCCTAAAGTGAAGAAAAATAAATACTTGCAGAGTGTTAGGTACCATATAAATATAAGAAAGGACCACAACTCAAGTAAATATATTTTTAAGTTTATGATATGTATGAAGGTGATAGTGCGAAAGTATGTGAAGAAGAAAAAAGTTGCAGTATGTCACATATCAGGATGCAGAACTAAGGTTGAGTGCTATCAAATAATCAAGGGGACAAAACCTAACTACTGTGAGCATTGACTACACATCATAGCATCAAGCTCCTGAACTACACTGAAATTTTTATGCACGTTTGTTACTTATGTAAACAGAGTTTTAAGCTCATTATATGTAAAATATTGTATTTATGATACAATTCTGCAATCCTCGGCATATGAAATGGTTATACTTTATATAATGAACAAAGCAAGTAACTATTGAGATGCGCTTTTAAACACTGAGTAAATATGGAATACAATCGGTATTGTCAGATTTGAGTTGTGCTTATAAACAACAAACTATCTTGTTCTTGGTATCACAGTTAAGTCTATTAACTAGATGTAACTGTGCACATAAATGCCTTTCTGTGGAATTTCCACAACCCTGTAGTGTGTAGATCCTTCCTAGAGAATGCTAGAGAGACGAGGCCACGCATTGTTATCAGAGTGGTGTTTAGTATCTATTGTAGTACTATTGTTTATTTCTTTGATTCTTTTTGAATTGATAAATATGTTCCAACAAGAAATCATTGTAAATTGAAATGAAATGTTCGTCAATTTATGCTATAAATGCAAACAGTATCTATTATTGTATGAATGTTATATGAAGCATTTATAACCAAACGAGAGTTGTCGATGGATGTCAGTTGTACGGCTGGTCTATCTACTGAATACATGAGAGCAACGATGTGAAATAAATTCTTTGGCCCCCTGATATGGAAACTAGTTGTCACCACATGGAAGATTTCACAAAGGATCAAGCCACTGTAAACACACAACAAAGGCACTATAGGCTCGTACTGAACATGTGAGTGCGAACTGTGATGATAACAGATGCAGGGCTGTGCGTGCATACTTCACAAGCTAAACACTGTGCAGATGCTAACTGACCTGACAATAATGGGACTATGCAGTTACAGCATGCACTTTGTTAGGAGAGAAAACTTATATATGTATGTGTTACAAGAAGCTGACATGCCAAAATAAATTGTTAACCATTCAAAGTAACTCTGAATACTGATTTATTTCCCCAAACCACATTCCACTTCTTTATGAGATGGGTTACTTGGGCTTTGCAGCCACTCTTCTTTACTGGATAGCCAGCTGCTGGAAACTCTCTTGATTTATTCTCCATCGAATAATGCTAGGTACAGGAACTTTCAAGCCTCTTTCTACTAGTGAAATAAACAGCCATACAAACTTTACGTTTTGTCAATCAATGATGAATTTGAGTTTCAAGTACAATAAAAATTCTTGCTTTCAACATAATATGTAACTTCAGTAAGTCTCTCTTTGTCATATGTTAGAAACAAATTGATTTACATTTGAAAGGAAGTCTGCTTAGACACCATGACTTTCAGAAAAGGAGATTGGAAAAACGTCTTGCCTCCAACAAGGCTGAGTCAAGTCTATATGCGTACTTTTTCAACTGTTCTTGTTTCACATAACAATAGTCAGTGACACAATAAACACAAAGCTGCATATGGATTCCATGGTTCTTCCATACACACTCACTAACACATTTATGGATTGCCCGACAGGTACTTGTCGGTGCTGTTTGCCGTTGCATCTCTGTTCTTCACCGCGACTGACTTTAAACCTGCACACCCAAACATGTGATGCGCAGTAGGCAGTAGGTAGGGTGCTGAGCTCAAGTGGAATGAGGTATGTCGAACCACCTCCATCCAAACTAGTGTAGATTCCAAAAATATAGATGATGTGAAGCTAAGTCACACTTTTCTCACATAACATATCGAAAACCAGGCATCAAGACAGTCAGGCAGGTAGATACAGTATTCCTTGATTTCCAAAAGGCAGTTGACTCAGTACCACATCTACACTTATTATCAAAGTACAGTTGTATTGGTTATCAAGTGAAATTTGTGACTGGATTGAAGACTTTCTGGATGTGGGGACACAATTAGTTTATCTTGGATGGAGAATCAACAACAGATGTTTTCCAGGGAAATGTGTTGGTACCCTTGCTTGTCATGTTGTATGGTAATGAACTTGCAGACAATATTATTAGTAACCTCAGACATTTTGCAGACAATATAATCACCTCTAAGGAAGTGTTGTCTAAAAGAAGCTGTGCAAATATTCAGTCAGGTCTTAATAAGCTTTCAAAGTGGTGCATAGATTGGCACCATACTTTAGTTTTTCAAAAATATAAAATTCTGCATTTCACAGAATGAAAAAAATGTAGTATCCTGTGATGATAATATCAGTGATCAACAACTTGGAGCTGGAATCGGTTAACTCTGCACTTCACAGAATGAAAAAAATGTAGTATCCTGTGACGATAATATCAGTGATCAACAACTTGGAGCTGGAATCTGTTAACTCTGAAAAATACCTGGATGTAACAATTAGTAGGGATTTGAAATGTAACAGTGATGTAGTTCCAGTCGTAGGTAAAGAAGGTGCTAGATGCAGTTCGTCGGTAGAATACTAGGGATATGCTATCAGCCTAGAAAGGAGACCGCATACAAAACACTTATACAACCCTTCCTAGAATATTGCTCAAGAGTGTGAGATCTATACCAAATAAGACATACAGGGGATATTGAACAGAACCAGAGAAGTGCAGCCTTAATGGTCACAGGTTTGTTCAGCCAATGGGAGAATGTCATGAAGATGTTTAAAGATCGGAACTGACAGACATGTGAAGACAGAAGCAAACTATCCAATGAAAATGTGCTTAGAAAGTTTCTAGAACCAAATTTAAGTGATCAATTCAGCCCCCTTCGTATTGCTCCCATAGGGATTGCGAAGAGTAAATTACATTAATTACAACGCACACAGAGACATTTAAGTGATTATTCCTTCTGCAGTCCACATATGGAAGGGAATGAAGCTGTAATAATTGGCACAGTTGTATGTACTCTCTCCCAGTGTTTTTCACAGTTATTTGCAGTGTATAGATATAATTGCACGTATAGTTGAATTTGTGCTTAGAAAGCAAGTGTGATGGTTGTGGAAAACATGATGTGAAAAATGGTTATTTGTAACTGATATTTTTCTTCTCAGGCCGGATCCTGGTCTCCTTGCATAGCCTCCAGTTTTCCTGTACCTTTTGTACAGTTCTGGAAATCTTGGAGAGTGTAGTTTCAAAATTTCTGCAACACAACACATGCTGCAACCTTCATCCACCAAATCAGTGGCTTTTGCAGCGTCTTCAGTGGTTAACAGAATGTTTACTCCCTGTAGCTGATTGGGGGTAATCTCAAAGTGATCGTTTAAACATATGTGACTAAAATAAGTGCTACAAGTGGTGTGTGTTTCTGGTTGATTTTTTTTTATTTGGGGGGGGGGGGGGGGGAGATTAAGGCCAGTGCACTAAATAATTACCGCTTCACTATTTTCATACATAATTTATTATGTATTGTGTTTTTCATGCCATTCAGTGTATGTTACATTTTTGATCATTATTGGTGACCTGCATATCTAACTCTGTGTATCATTGGCACTTTATTAGCTCCATGCACAGATTACATAAAAGTACAAATTCCAAGACAAGTGAATCGAGTAAGTTTGTATAAAAAACAATAAAGCTCATTATGAAAGAATTCGCTTCAAATCTTCTATGTACCAGAATGCAGGTGATTTTTCAATGCAAAAAAAAAAAAAAAAAAAAAAAAAAAAAAAAAAAAAAAAAAAAAAACAACAACAAACAAACATATTTTTAACATTTTCTGCAATTTAGTAAAGAAGACTGTTCGAACTTCATGCTCTTTTTAGTGAACAATTTCAAAAGTGCAGCAATCTTCACTTCATCAAAACTATTAGAGCTATCAGTTTTTTCTATTTTATTTTAATCCAGAACATTTGTTAGTAAACATTATGGTGTATAGATAAAATAAATTTATTCAATGTTGTTGAGGTTGCAAGTTAATGATTATATCTGTGACTTTCGTTAAAGAACTTCAGAGATTTAAAAGCATGCTTGTTACCATTTTTTATGGCTCAGTTGTTTCAGTTATTATAGTTATAATAATAATAATTATTATTATTATCAGTTGAACGGAATGGACAGTGTCTTGAAAGGAGGGTATAAGATGAACATCAACAAAAGCAAAACGAGGATAATGGAATGTAGTCGAATTAAGTCGGGTGATGCTGAGGGAATTAGATTAGGAAATGAGACACTTAAAATAGTAAAGGAGTTTTGCTATTTGGGGAGCAACATAACTGATGATGGTCGAAATAGAGAGGATATAAAATGTAGACTGGAAATGGCAAGGAAAGCGTTACTGAAGAAGAGAAATTTGTTAACATCGAGTATAGAGTTAAGTGTCAGAAAGTTGTTTCTGAAAGTATTTGTATGGAGTGTAGCCATGTATGGAAGTGAAACATGGACGATAAATAGTTTGGACAAGAAGAGAATGGAAGCTTTTGAAATGTGGTGCTACAGAAGAATGCTGAAGATTAGATGGGTAGATTACATAACTAATGAGGAGGTATTGAATAGAATTAGAGAGAAGAGAAATTTGTCACACATTTGACTAGAAGAAGGGATCGGTTGGTAGGATATGTTCTGAGACATCAAGGGATTACCAATTTAGTATTGGAGGGCAGTGTGGAGGGTAAAAATCGTAAAGGGAGACCAAGAGATGAATACACTAAATAGATTCAGAAGGATGCAGGTTGCAGTAGGTGCTGGGAGATGAATAAGCTTGCACAGGATAGAGTAGCATGGAGAGCTGCATCAAACCAGTCTCGGAACTGAAGACCACAACAACAACAACATTTTTATTATTATTATTATTATTTTCAATTTGATAAAATAAACTAATAGTTTTAACATTTTTGAGTGTGAGAAACTGAAAATTTATCAGGTTATGAGGCCAGGTTTGTTTTAAAACAGAATTTGTAATAAAATACCAGGGCACAAGTAGACTCTCACCTAAAAGTTTTTTGAGATGATAGCTGAAGTGGAAAAATATTGTATTCATTTATTCGATGGAACAAATTTCAACTTAGTGATCGCAGCTAATGTAGTAGAGGAAGATAGTTTTTGTTTTGCAGCATCAAATAAAGATTACTCAGCAAACAACACAGATGAAAGTGGAATAACCAATTAAACTTAAGGTAGCTAAGTCAGGCATTTTTCTCAAGGCTAAAGTAAAAGGAGAAATTTAAATCACTAGTGTTGTAAAAGGAAAGGAAATCAAATAAATGTTAAAGATGTTTTATCTGCACCTGATCTCAATTATAATTTGCTGTCTGTGAGAAAGTTGAAATTGATTGATTGTAATATCATGTTTGAAAAAGTTCCAAATTTGATCAAAGAAGGAGAAGAAACTATTGCCATTGCAATGGCATGGAACTGGGCATTTCAACCATTCCCGTGGAATGATGCTCAGATTGTGTTGAAGGAAAAGAATCACAGCTGCCATATAATCACTCTAGAAAATGTGCCACCAGACCTGTTGAGTTCATCCACAGTGACTTGAGTGGGCCAATCTCACCAAAATTGTTCAAGAGAAAGAAATATGTGCTCACATTAATCAGCGATATGTATTTCATAGTGGTTTACACACTAGAATCGCAGTCAGAGGTAACTCACTACCCGAAGATGTTTCACGCCCTGGCTACAGCTTGCTTCAGTTTGATGCCCAGCAGAGTTTGCTGTGCAAGTAGTCATGAATACATGTTGAATGAGTTGAAGCAGTTTTTTGAAGAACAAGAACTATAGTTTGAATTTACAATCAGATATATTCCGCAGCAAAATGGTGTCTCGGAGTGAAGGAATGAAACTATTGTTGAGAAAGCTTCCTGTTTGATACTTCATTGTAAATTAAGTAAGACATTCCAGTCAGAAGCTGTTTGTGCTGATGTATACCCACTTAACAGAAGTCCTGCTGTAGCTTTGAAAGAAAAGATTTCTGCAGCTTTGTGGTACCATGAGTAACATACTTGAGTAGGCTGAGACTGTTTGGATGTATTGCTTGTCCACTGGTACCAAAAGAATTGAGATCAGGGAAGTTTGTCAGTCCTAGTGGCTAGAGATGTTGGTGTCCAGAGAAAGGAAAAATAGTCACAGGAAGGAACATTGTATTCTACAAAGGAAGATTTGACTTTGAAAGTGAACTGACTGAAAACTAGATTTCAGAACCTATACAGGAAACAGGAATCATCAGAGAGGGAACACAAAGATGATGATGAAGGAGAGTTTACCAAAGAAAATGTTAAATAGTACAGTGGGAGTCATGAAAGAATTCCCAACCCAGAGCTGCCCAGTGATGAAGAGGAAACTGGAAAGGAAGCTGTTTAATGTCCTACCAGGAAGAGAGGGAGGGATAGCAGGGTAGGGTGGGAGATAGTGAAGTTCTGCTGGCGCGTAGTGCTGGAATGGGAGCAAGAAAGGGGCTGGAGCGGTGAGAAGAATGAAATGAAGGTTGAGGCCAGAAGGGTTACAGTAATTAAAAGGATATATTGCAGGGAGAGTGTCCTTCCCACCAACACCAGCTTTTCTGAATTGTGCAGGTGTAAACTCTCCCTGCAGTATGTCCTACGTTCCTGTAACCTTACTGGCCTCAACCATCGTTAGTCATTTTTCTCACCCATCCAGCCCTTTCCCTCTTACCATTCCAGCACTACACAGCCCCCTCCTGTGCACCCAGTCTTTTAGTCTTTTTACTTCTGTTCTTTAATCTCCCGACTGCATCTAGCTGCCCTACCCTCTCTCCTCTCATCCTTCCATGAACCCCAGCTTCACTTCACTGTCGTGTGTGTGTGTGTGTGTGTGTGTGTGTGTGTGTGTGTGTGTGTGTTGTCCATTTTCGACATAGGCCTTGTTGGCCAAAAGCTTATATTGTGGCAGTCTTTTTGTTGTACCTATCTGCGACTCAGCATCTTTGCATATGATGAGTAGCATCTTTCCTTTTCATAATATTGTTAATTATCTAATTGGTCACATATATCTAATTGGTCATATTACTTCGGCAGGGAGTAGCAATCTATCATTTTCATAATATTGTAGAAATTACAATTTGTATTACTGTTGAGACAGAGAAAATTGACATACTGTCTGGCTCCATATGTTTTATCCTAGTGACAAATCACTTCCTATAACAATCACAGAAGCTCTGATTGTGTCCTGACTATTCATAGCCTGAGGTATATTCAAATGAATTGGTATGCATGTGATGGCATGCAATCCTAATGTGTTCCAAAATGCTGTGCATAAAAATGGTATTCTTTCAGGGCTCATACCTAAGGTTTTGTTGGTGGTAGAATGGTAGGATCAAGTGTTTTGGTTAGCCCTTGGACTGGGGGCCATATTTGCACCCAGCAGAAGGATCATCTCGTTCTTATTGTCCTACAGTATGGGGTCAAGATATGAATATTGCACAGTTCCTTCTGCTTAGGCAAATGGAGCACATCAGTTGGTGATTTTGCATTTGATGTGGTCTACAGTGAGCTTTAAGTGGCTTATGGAGGGTCATTACTAATGGACAGTTTCTTAGAAAATGCCCCAAAGGCCTTTATTACCATTTTTTCATACCAAAACCAAGTCATGGATTGCAAGATGGCTATGTACAACAGATGGACGAAACTTTGACGATACATTCGTAATATAGCAATCTCATACAATCCCTGAAAATTTTATTGAAACCTTTATCCATTTATGAGATATAGAGTTTCAAAGTTATTAGCTCATGGGAAGATTCCTTCCAGAATGCCAAAAAAGTTGTTTTTTGACCATTTTTTTCAAACTAGAAGCGAGTTGTGAATTCCAAGACAGCTGTGTGCAACAACTGGCTGAAATTTTGATGATATATTCATAAGATCCTGATTTCGAACAGCCTTGAAAATTTTCTGGGTATCTTTATTCTTTTCTGAAATACAGAGGTTCAAAGGTATCCTACCTGTACATGTAAAATACTCATGTGAAATCCTGTGTGATGCGAAAATGTGGTTTATAAAGTGACATAGCATGGATAAAAAGTCTTGGATGTAAAATTAGTTTTATATTATTTCAATTTCACATAAGTAAATTATAAGAATTTTACTGACCGAAAGATCTTTTCATATGAGTGACATGCCCTGCTGTGACAAGGCTAAGAAGGGGATGAGTGGAAAAATGCTTCTATTAGAGCACAAAAAAGGTGTTATGTTCCTGTTTAAACGGCTCTGACTGAAAAATGGGGTGCCAGCTGCCTCATTCTACTTTCATCAGCACCTTTAAAATTTTCCCAAAAATTTTGGCATGTGAAAGTATTCACAATTGTTTATACTGAGAGAGAAGAAGAGAGTGGCAGTGGGAAAGAGATGGACAAGTAATATATACTTGAAGAAAGTAGGCATTGGTTGTGGTATAGAAAGAGCATAGGAGACAGTGGGAGTAGGAGGAAAGAGAGGGACACAGTGGCAGTGGAACATAGTTGCAGTGACAGAACAGTGCTAGGAAAGAGTGAAGGAGACAGTGCCAGTGGGAGAGGAATAAAGAGACGGAGAAAGTGAAAGTGGGTGAGAGCCAGTGATAACGAGTCTGACAGTGACAGTGAGGAAGGGATAGATACTGACTGAGAGAGGGGATAGCAGCAATGGGAAGGAATGAATGAATTAGCAGCAAGAGAGAGCAAGAGGGAGGCAGTGGCAGTAGATAGCAGTAGTAGGACAGAATTAAGGGGACTATGGCAGTGAGACAGGAGACAGTGACAGAGAGACACAAAGATACAATGACAATGAGTTGGGCTGAATGAGTGAGTGAGAATGGGCAAGTGGTAGTGGATGTGTATTTAGCAACTTACAGAGATGGACTGGTGGGTAGGAACGAGTTACAGTTAGAGGAGCTTTTGGGAGTGAGAGAAAAGTTGCCTGTAAAAAAGAGTGTGAATATGTTTGGATACCAGAATTTTTGGGAAAATTTTTAAAGGTGCTGAGGGAGGTAGAATGAGGTGGCTGGTACTCCACTTTTCAGTCTTTTTTTTTTAAAAAGAGCATATTTGCCTTTTTGTGCTCCAATAGGAGCATCTTTCTGCTGGTGTTACATAGGGAATGAAGCAGTTGAATTCAGCTGATGTAGCAGATGGAATTTTTCAAGATTCCCTTTGAAAAGGGAGTCAAGTGCCCTGATCTCTGTCACTAGCAATCTTATTGTTGATATTGAAGCAACATGAGCTGGGACACACACACACACACACACACACACACACACACACACACACACACACACACACACACACAAATTTGGAACTGAAAAATGTACCTGAAACTATTATAAGAAAATGATCAGAATGTGAGAATAAACAATTTGTTTGCTTTTGAGCACAGATCAAGTTACCTATTTACTGCTCTGAATATTGTAGAATCTGTGAGATGATAAAATGAAATTGTAATTTTACTTTTTTGTTAATGGTTATGAGATTGTCATTATTACATATGCACTTCATTATAGATTTAAAGTGCTTTTAATAACATTTATTGCAAGATCTCAGTAAATATTTAGACAAATGTGTGAAGTGACCTTTTCCATTGCAGATACTCATGTGCAGACAGTTGCAGAAGTTTTGGATCTCACACATGATCATACCAGTGCTTTTCGATTACAATTTGATGATCACACTTGGAAGCAATATTTAAATTCTTTGAAACCTCTGGGTTTAGCTATACTCCTGAACACATGCAATATGGAGACTCAGGAGCATTATTCACAATTCTGTGCCCATGTCACATGTGAAGCTCTGCACTCCGAGAACCTTGTGCCAGTAACCAATCGTAGGTATGTACTTGTCATTTTTATACCAGCATTGTATAGGGCTGTTAATTCTGTGAATTATGTAACCAGACACCAAGATAGTGGATGACACTGTAGGCTTACACAGGTTCACATTAGTAATTTATCATGCATAAAATTTACCACACTAGACTGTTGTTATATTAATTTGTGTGGCATATTACTTTACCAGACACAAGAACATTTTTACAAAATTCATTAATTGTCGTTACAAAGTATCTAGTTATACAATGTTACAATAGTTGGTTGCGGTTTGTTCAGTCATCAATTCAGTAAAAAATGTTATTGTATTATTTTCATATAATAAAGCTAATCACTTCGTTGAGCTGATTATACTACAAACGTCCCATTCCCATAACTCACATAGAACTTCTGTCATACCAAGTTACCTTGCTGGCAATTTTTAAGCTTGTATCTGCTCATAAAGGAGAAGTATTTTGAATATCATTGGATAGTGAAATATTCCATGTGAATGGAAAAATGAAGCAATGGTGAAAATTGGCTTTTCAACTGGTGAATCCTACTCCATTAAAAATTTGATAAGACCAGCACGGAATGTAGTACTTGGTTTACCCATTACTGGCCATTGTCCCTAATTTGGGACGCGTATATTTTACTTATTTCTGTGTAAGCAATGGAGTTTTTAACCTGTAGGTTTAACTAACTGCTATAATGTCTATAAATGTAAAATAAATAACTTTTTTCGAAGTACTTCATGTCAGGAAAACTATAAACTTGCCGATTTTTTGTTCTCGCACTTGGCAGCACTGTATGGTTGCTGGTATTTCCTGGACAACAATGAGCTGTGATTTAGTTGTCTGGGCATGTTTGTTAGGAACATATGGATGTCCATGTAAAATTACGTAAACTTCAGATTTTTCAAGTAAGTGCAATATCGACATATTTTATGCTTCCCAATAATGGGACAATGGCATGTTACACTATCATTTATTGTTGATGTGCCCATATGGGTGGCGTAGAGCTACTGGACAAGCAGACATCACTTTATAGGATGAGGATAAGGTCAAAGAAATGGTGGTGGCCATTATTCACACAGGTGATAGATATCTGCGTAGTAAACACATGGCGTGCATACCAAATTGCTAACTCTAATGAGAAGCTCTCAGTTTTGGATGTCCGACGGAGAATAGTGATGTTTTACCTATCAAAGAAAACAGGAGCAGTACCAAAACGCAGAGGACCACAAGGAAGCAAATTGATGGGAGGACGGGTGAGCACAGATGTATGATCAGATCTAGGAAATCATTTCATTGTGGCAACACAGAAGAGATGTGCTTACTGCAAGAAAAAACAACAAAAATTTGTTATAGGTGCAATGTTGGTGTTCACGACAAGTGTTTTGCTTCATTTTATACTGAATAGACATTCAATAATATTGAAACATTTTTTATTTATTGTTTGTGTTGTTTCTTACAATATTGTGCATGGAGAATAAGGTTGTGTATTTGGATAGCACATTTGGCCAATGTCCCAAAAATGGGATGGTCTATAGTTTGTGTTCTAATAAACTGAAAATTTTCAAAACAACTTTTTATTCAATTAATCACTCAATGTAAAGTATTTATGTATAAAAGTTTGCAAAAACTGATCTGATAGAGTTTTGCCCAGTAATGGGGTAACAGGTATGACTCACGAAGTATTATTTGAATAGTTAATAAAACATTTCCCATTTCTATATAGGATCATTAATGTTTACAATTTATATAAAAGACTTAGTGGATAATGTTGATAAAACTATGGTCCCTTTTGTCTATGATGTAGTTATATAAAGAGAAGCTGCAAAATTGTAGTGAATGCAAGAGATGAGCAAACATTCAACATCTGATGCAGGTATTGGTTCCATAACATAAACCATAAACAAATGTTATGTATTGCACATAAATAGATGGAAAGATCCACTTTTGTATGATTACACAATTGCCTAACAATCAATTCCTTTAGCCATAACCACTATTAGCCACAACCACTAAATATCTGGAAGTTTGCGTACAGAGTTATTTAAAATATAATCACCACATAAACTAAGTGTAGGAAAAACGGATGCCAGACTGATTTATTGGTAGAATCCTCAGGAAATGCATACCACCTACAAAGAAGGCAGCTTGCAATGACCCCAATAAGCCCATAGTCTGACACCCTTAGCGGGTAGAATTGATAGGGAAAATAGAGAAGATCCAAAGACAAACAGTGTGTTTTGTCAAGTGTCCATATCATAAGTGTGAATGCAAAACAGAGATTTTCACCTCACTCCAGTGGTAGATGCTACATGAGAAATTTTGAGCATCATGACGTGGTTCACCATTAAAAATTCCTAGAAGAGTCACCAACATATTGCTTTATCCTACATATATCTCAAGAGAGAGTCAAGTTCACACGGAGGCTTGCAAACTATTGTTCTTCCCTGCACAATTCACATTTGTAACATGCAAGGAGGGAAGTGACAGTGATACATGCAGCACCCTCTGTCACACAAGTAAGGTGACACATGCACTATAGATGTAAAAGATGCATACACAGACGTAAATGTTATTGAAACTTCCTGGCAGAATAAAACTGTGTGCCCGACCGAGACTCGAACTCGGGACCTTTGCCTTTTGCAGGCAAGTGCTCTACCATCTGAGCTACCGAAGCATGACTCACGCCCGTCCTCACAGCTGCTAGAGCACTTGCCCGCAAAAGGCAAAGGTCCCAAGTTCGAGTCTCGGTTGGGCACACAGTTTTAATCTGCCAGGAAGTTTCATATCAGTGCACACTCCGCTGCAGAGTGAAAATCTAATTCTGAAAACATCCCTCAGGCTGTGGCTAAGCCATGTATCCGCAGTATCCTTTCTTTCAGGAGTGCTAGTTCTGCAAGGTTCACAGGAGAGCTTCTGTAAAGTTTGGAAGGTAGGAGACGAGATACTGGCAGAAGTAAAGCTGTGAGGACTGGGCATGAGTCGTGCTTTGGTAGCTCAGATGGTTATAGCACTTGCCCGCGAAAGGCAAAGGTCGTGATTTCTAGCCTCGGTCAGGCACACAGTTTTAATCTGCCAGGAAGTTTCATATCAGCGCACACTCCACTGCAGAGTGAAAATCTCATTCTGGTAAATGTTATTACTCCACAGCAGCTATTGTATAAGACTAAGATAACACTAATATACACTTTCCAGTCACATTAATGTGACCATCTGTCAAAAGACTGGGGAAACGAACTTTGCAGTGTGGACTGCTTCGAAACATGCAGGAAGATAGTCAATGAGATTGTAGAAGGTACCAACAGGGATGTGGAGCCATGCTCACTCCAATGCCACAGCCAATTGTGCTAGGTTTCTCAGTTGAGAATCCACGGCGCAAACAGCCAGATTCACACTGACAAAGAAATCCATAGAATCTACTTCTACTCTACACAAGCCACCTTACAGTGTGGCGGAGGATACTTTGTGTGCCAGTGTACTTACCCTTTTTCCTGTTCCAGTCGTGTCTGTTTATGGCAAGAGCGACTGCTGGTAAGCCTATAAGTGGGCTTGAATATCTCTAATTTTATCGTGACGATCTTTTCGCAAGATATAGATAGAAGGAAGCAATGTAATACTTGGCTCTACTAGGAACATATGCTCTCGGAACTTTAACAGTACACTATACCATCATGCACAACACATCTCCTGCAGTGTCTGTCACTGCAGCAGGCTCAGCATCTCTGCGACACCTTCACACTATTTAATGAAGCTGAAACAAAGCATGCTGCTCTCACTGGTATCATCTCTATTTCCTCTACCACTTCTATCTGGTATGTATTCCATATTGAAGAGTAATATTCGAGTATTGGTTGAATTAGTGTTTTGTAAGTTACTGCATTTGTTGATGGACTACATTTCCTGAGGATTCTTTCAATGAATCTCAGTCTGGCATCTGCCTTATTCACAATTAATTTTATGTGCTTATTCCACTTCAAATCGCTCTGTACACATACTCTTAGATATTTTATGGAAGCATTGTGTGTTATAAACTTTTGTGGCTAGCTGCCAACCATTTCTTAAAAGCCAATAACCGGTGTTATCCACTGTTCTACTTATGAAATTGTTTACACTGCAATCCACAGTGCAGCTTGTGTCATCTACAAATACAATTTTGTTTTACAAAGAATCTGTCATCTTTACTGGTGATCATCAATATATGACAAGAAAAGTTGTTGGCCTAGAACAGAAACCTGCATTACTCGTCCACCCTTTTACAATATCCCGTTCAGATTTGTTACATGTTTGTTGACAGTCAGGGGGAACTGAGCAGCCATAGCGTACGGATCTCCGTACTGGCACGTTCACAGGAGCTCAGTCCGTCAGTTCACCTGATGATGGCGACATGTATGATCGCCGAAATATTGTGCCCGTTGGACACTGTAGAACAACAGGACACCCGTGGATATTCTGATGATGTACAGGATGTTCAAGAAGTTGCTGTGCAGCTACAACATATGTTGGAAATGAATTCCATGAGTGACTATACAAATCTCAACCTGTGTAATTTTATTGGAAAACACTTTCTGCAGTTTTTATAATGATATAGTTCTCACATAAGCAGTTATTCCAGTTTTTAAGTCATGAACCCGTGTATGGGTAATTGCGACATACTGCAGATTGTGCTGCTCTCCAAAGAAAAAAGTCTGATGGGGTAAGGTCTGGAGAGCGAGAGGGCCATATGTATTTTTAGATAACACATTCCCAAAAAAGGCATATAGTTGTTTGTTAGCTTTTTGCACAGTAGCATCATTTTGTGAGACCAAGAATAGTTGATTTAATTGTACTTTAGCTCAGGCTTGCTCAGACAGCACTCCATGAGTTCGAGTGCTCCTGCTTAGTGCGCTCAGTGCAGTGGTGTGTGGGGCTGAGGGCCAAGGAGGACAAGCAATGAAGGCTGCAGGTGGACACTGCTAGAGTTGGACAGTTGCCCTGTCAGACACCAAGCAGTTTGATGACTAATTTGTGTTAAATTAGATTTATGTTATATGTATGTGCCCTTGTCCAAAATATAATAAGTAGAGAAGCCACTCATTCAATTCCGAATAGGAATTGCCCTATTTTTTTGTGTCATTTAAAGGCCAAGCAAATGGCTTAATATGCCATCACACTGTTAGGAGGTGGAAAAACATACAAATGTCATTACAACACCAGCCAAAAAGATGATACGATGCACTTGTTTCCTGACAAACAATGGTAAATTCTGGCTGAACTGATGGCAGCTATTAGGGAATAAAACTGAACCCAATGTAGGTAGAATGGTGACAAAATCTTTGTTGTAGGCATCACAGATTATTTGAATTCATTAAGTATATTAATGCAAGACTGAGAATCATTTGGCAACATATGGGGTGGACAATATTGATGCTATCAAACAAAAATTAATCCTGTGGAAAAATCGGCTTCAAGTTTGACATGAAACATTTCCCATAATTCAAAGCAGTCATTTGTGGATTAGACATGGTTTGCTCAGTAATTGAAATATTTTGTCACGAGTGCTCGAAGAGATTCCAACACATTGTGCAACTGCAAGGCAGATTTTGATTTATTGGTAAGAACACTTTTGATTCTTGCTGCTTATGTTCCCCATACTTCTGACTTGATGTGATTTGTGTACAATGGAGCACCCAACTCAATGATCTATTTGTCCAGTTCATAAGTTTACAAGACTTTTATAAAATGTTACCTCGTTAGAAATATCCTCGACTGCACAGACAAACAGCTAAAGTTATTTCATTGTTTGGTTCAACAATGTATGCCATTGATTTTTCTCCTCCTCTTATGAAATTAATGAAGTCCTGCTGACATTCCGGTTTAACAGAATTTAATCTGTATAACTGCATATATTTGACTGTAACACAAACCGTAGTTCCAGAAATATTACATATTCTAAATCTGTATACTTAACAACATAATGTTAAATGCCTGTGTGTAATGCTTTTTGTAGTTCTTTTTACCATGTTAGCACTATATAATGTGTTTATTTAATCAAGTAATAAAAGTTACTGCTTTGGCAGAAAAATAAAAAAGTTGAAAATAGACACACATGATAAACTCCTGCTTATAAAAGTAGCTGCTGTATTCACCTCTTAGAAGTAGCTGCACTGTGTTGCAAACATGTTTGCCTAAGTTTCCTGTGTCTGTAGCCTTCAGCATATAGCTATGTCACTTGCAGCTGCTCAGAATAGTGCAGTGCTGGGGGACGCCGGAGTGCTCAGGAGACTTGACTGCACTCACAGAGTGTGAGTGCATTCCGAAGCACAAGTGTTGGCCAGGCTTGCTTTAGCTGGTTTATGAAATTACGAATCATTGAACATTATTGTTCACTTCGTATGGTTTCTTCAAAACACACCAATTTTATGATCATGCAGTGGCACTCCAAGTACAGAACAAGAATTCTGCATTGACCATAATCGTGTGTTTTATGTGTTAACATGACCAGAGAGGTGAAACCAGGCCTTGTCTGCATGCGAGATGACATCAAAACTATCAGTGGTACTCCTCTCAGTAAAAGATGTAAACCATTTACAATAACAGATTCGCTTTTCATGACCACATCTTTCAGTTCTCGCACTGCTGTCACTTTATTCGTAAAGAATTTCAGGGTTTGTCTAACTACTTTATGTGTGGTTACAAATGTGGCATCTTTTTCTTGTGTAATGATTTTCCTGGGCACTGCAACATAGAATCAGAAATATCTAGCAGCTTCTCTTCCTTTTGTTTAGGTGGTCTTCTAGTTCGTTTGGCATCTAACACTGAACATTTCTCTCAAAATTTCAGAAGAAGTTGATGAACTGCATTACAATGAGGTACAGCTTTTTCTGGAAATTTTTCAGAAAACACCTCCTGCGCTAAGTCCATGTATCTCCTTCTTAAACCAATGTTCACCAAGTAAAATAGATTCCGTAGTTGAAAGCCCCATAATTTACAATAATTGAACATATAAATGCTACATATCACATTCAGTAACTTTTCTCAACTGAACCAAACCATTAAATGCTAGACAACAATAGAATAGATTAAAAATGACAGTTGAATTTTTTGAAAAACAGTTCTACCAACTTGTATTCTGCCAACTTTGTTTTGAACGTCCAATGTAATCTACATCTGTAGACCATAGTCTAGTGCACATCAACTTTCCAAACCACAGTATATCTGTATTTGTTTCAATACCTTGTTTTCTTCAAAATTGGAAAGCTCATTTAATATGTGAAAATAACTTTCTCTGCCACATAGAGATAAGTCAGTTATCCGATACTGACCATAAAATATTTTGCAGTCCACAGCTGATTTGGTAATCTTTCTGTTTCCTTCAGTCAATGAACAGCAGGATAGAACTTTGTAATAAATTGGATAGAAATAAAGGTGCAAATCTAAACAAAAGAAAAGTGAATTAAAAAAAAATAATGGTTGAAGAAGGGTCATACAGGAGGAAAAAGTTAGAAGTGGGAAGAGGAGGAAAAAGTAGAATAATGAAAATAGTTCAATATACAAAGACAAACTGGAATGAAGTAATGAGAGAGACGTAGGTATTGTGGAAGAGAAATAATGACATTGCAAATTATAAATGGTGAAGAGGAGGGAGGACAAATACTGTGGAGACCAGCATACGTGAAGTCCAGGTGTAAGGTAAGAGTTCAGTTTGTATCGGCGAGCAAGTTCGCATCTCTGGAATGCAGATTTTTTGTTTCTGGGGTGGTAGATCTGGATGTCCAGCATGGATAAATTGGTGGTATAGTTTGTGCTGTTAATTTTCACAGCATACTTGACACTATGATATTGGATGTTGCTGTTGAAAACATTTTGTCTACAGCTATGCATTCTGAATGACAGCTTGCTGGTGATCACACAGATTACAAATTCAAGATTTAACATTTTTGATAGGAATGAGACTAGATTACGTGGAACAGGCAGGATTTCTGTAACTGTGAAATATCTTTGCATTAACATTGTATTAAATTTTTCACTGTTTTTTTGCATTAATACATAACATTTTAAACTTATTTTAGTTACTGGCTTTTTTCAATATATAAAATCATTGTGTTTTACTTACAGATGTCTGTGTGAACTAGCCAAACAAATAGGATTTGTTGACCAAGCTCAGGACATATTCAAACTAGAGGAGC
This sequence comes from Schistocerca gregaria, assembly GCF_023897955.1. Classification (NCBI taxonomy): domain Eukaryota; kingdom Metazoa; phylum Arthropoda; class Insecta; order Orthoptera; family Acrididae; genus Schistocerca; species Schistocerca gregaria. The sequence goes on along the minus strand of NC_064921.1, from coordinate 671,846,313 downwards.
AATTATCAACTTTCAGGCATGTTGTAAGTAATTTTTGTAAATTGTACATTAATTCTGTTGTCGGTTTTTTTTATTTTTTAATGGTTTGAATATTAGGACAAACATTTAGAAGAAATTGGGTGACATTGTGATGAAACCGTAATGATTTTCCACTGTTTTTCTAAACAGCTGTGTAAATTGTTATTCTTCTTCCTTTGGGAGGGAAACATACAATTTCCTTCCACATACCAGTTCAGCTGAGACAGTGTTTCAGCACTAATGAATGTTGTTGACTGCATTGTAGAAGTTGTTACCAATTTTTAAGAATAGAATATATGAAGAAAGATATACAGATTATGAAGCAGTCCATCTGCCTAAGCATTGCTATTCTGCAATTCAGAGTTAAGTGCCTGGCACTTTCACACTATTTCTTCACCATTCCACTCTTGAACATGGTGCAGAAAATTAACACTTAGATCTCTCTGTGCATGCTCTGATTTTTCTTATTTTATTATCATTATCAGTTCCCCTTTGTAGGTGTGTGTTAACAAAATATTTTTTACTTTCAGAGGAGAAAGTTGGAGATTGAAAATTTGTGAAAAGGTCTCACTGCATTGAAAAATGCCTTTCTTTTAATGATTATCACAGCAACTTGCATATCGTATCCGTGACTCTCCCTCCCCATGACAGTACAAAATGAGCTGCCCCCTTGAACTTTCTAGACATCCTCCCTATCTGGTAAGGGTCACATACTGAACTGTAGCAGAGGACGAACAAGTGTTGTGTAGGCAGTGTCTTTTTGGATTTGTTGTATCTTGTGTTCCACCAATAGAACACAGTCTTTGGTTTGCCATCCCCACACTGTTATTTATGTGAATTTTTCAATTTAAGTTGTTCACAATTGTTATCTTGAGGTATTTAGTTGAATTGACAGCCTTTAGATTTTTATGATTTATCATGTAACTGAAATTTAATGGATTCTTCTTAGAACTTGTATGGATAGCCTCACACATTTCATTACTTAGTGTTAGTTGTTAGTTTTTGCAATCTTAGATATCGTGTCTAAATCATTTTGCAATTGGTTTTGCTTTTCTGATGACTTAACTAGATTGTAAATGACTGATCATCTGCAAACAACCTAAGGGGGCTGCTCAGATTGTCTCCTGAATCATTTATACAGATTAGGGACAGCAGAGGGCTGCCAGATTCCTTGGGGAGCCCCAGATTGCTTTCCTGCTTTTCTCCATGACTTTCTGTCAGTTACAACAAACTGTGACCTTTCTGATAGGAAACCAGGAATCCAGTCACAGAGCTATGATGATGCTCCATAATGGGATGATTTTATTAGAAGCCATTGTTTGAACGGTATTTTTAGAATCTGTGCTGACTGTGTGTTAATAGGTCATTTTCTTTGAGGTAATTCTTCCCGTCTTGAGTATTGATGTGACCTATGCAACATACCAGTCATGGGTCTTTCGATGAGTAAATGGTTGCATGTGATTGTGAAGTATGGGGCTATTAAATCAGTGTGGTCTGAAAGGAATGTATTTGGTGTACAGTCTGCACCAGAAAACTCGCTGTTATTAAGTGATGAGAGTTGCTTCACTACATTGAGGATATCTGCTTCTAAGTTGGCAGCAGTTCTTGATTTATATTCTGGAATATTTGCTTTGTCTTCCTCGGTGGAGAAACTTCAAAAAGCTTATTTACTAACTCCCCCCCTGGCACTTTCATCAGTGACATTACCTTTACTGTCGCACAGCGGAGGTACTGATTGTGTGTTGCTGCTGGTATACTTTACATATGGCTAAAATCTCTTTGAATTTTGTGCCAGATTTTGAGACATAGTTTCATTGTTGAAACTGTTAAAAGCATCTCGTATTTAAATCTGCACTAAATTTTGAGCTTCTTTAATACTTTGCCAGTTTTGAGAATTTTGCATTTCTTTTGTTGCTTCTGAACAGTGTTGTGACCTGCATGTACCATGGGGGATCAGTTCTATCTCTTATTAATTTATTTGGTATAAATCATTCAGTTGCTGTCAATACTGTTTCTTTAAATTTAAGCCATCTCAGGTCTGTGCTTACATAATTGTTTTGGAAGGAAGGAAGACTTTTTTTTTTTTTTTTTTTTTTTTTTTTTTTTTTTTTTTTAGGAAGGCATCAAGCTGATTTTTATCTTATTTTTTAAGTAGATACATTTTGAACTTATTTGTGGTAAATTTGGATGTCACAGGATTCAGTTTCACTAAGGTATCAGATAGATTATGTAATGGTAAGACAGAGATTTAGGAACTAGGTTTTAAATTGTAAGACATTTCCAGGGGCAGATGTGGACTCTGACCACAATCTATTGGTTATGACCTGTAGATTAAAACTGAAGAAACTGCAAAAAGGTGGGAATTTAAGGAGATGGGACTTGGATAAACTGACTGAACCAGATGTTGTACAGAGTTTCAGGGAGAGCATAAGGGCACGATTAACAGGAATGGGGAAAAGAAATACAGTAGAAGAAGAATGGGTAGCTCTGAGGCATAAAGTAGTGAAGGCAGCGGAGGATCAAGTAGGTAAAAAGACGAGGGCTACTAGAAATCCTTGGGTAACAGAAGAAATATTGAATTTAATTGATGAAAGGAGAAAATATAAAAATGCAGTAAATGAAGCAGACAAAAAGGAATACAAATGTCTCAAAAATGAGATTGACAGGAAGTGCAAAATGGCTAAGCAGGGCTGGCTAGAGGACAAATGTAAAGGTGTAGAGGCTTATCTCACTAGGGGTAAGATAGATACTGCCTACACGAAAATTAAAGAGACCTTTGGAAAAAAGAAAGCCACTTGCATGGATATCAAGAGCTCAGATGGAAACCCAGTTCTATGCAAAGAAGGGCAAGCAGGAAGGTGGAAGGAGTAACGATACTGCGTGAAGAGTTTGACAGAGCATTGAAAGACTTGAGTTGAAACAAGGCCCCAGGAATAGACAACATTCCATTGGAACTACTGATGGCCTTGGGAGAGCCAGTCCTGACAAAACTCTACCATCTGGTGAGCAAGATGTGTATGAGACAGGCAAAATACCCTCAGACTTCAAGAAGAATATAATAATTCCAATTCCAAAGAAAGCAGATGTTAACAGATGTGAAAATTACCGAACTATGAGTTTAATATGTCACAGCTGCAAAATACTAACGCGAATTCTTTACAGACGAATGGAAAAAAGAAACCAACCTCTGGGAAGATCAGGTTGGATTCCGTAGAAATGCTGAAACATGTGAGGCAATACTCACCCTACTACTTATCTTAGAAAATAGATTAAGGAAAGGCAAATCTACGTTTCTAGCATTTGTAGACTTAGAGAAAGCTTTTGACAATGTTGACTGGAATACTCTCTTTCAAATTCTAAAGGTGGCAGGGGTAAAATACAGGGAGCGAAAGGCTATTTTCAATTTGTACAGTTATAAGAGTCGAGGGGCATGGAAGGGAAGCATTGGTTGGGAAGGGAGTGAAACAGGATTGTAGCCTCTCCCTGATGTTATTCAATCTGTATATTGAGCAAGCAGTAAAGGAAACAAAAGAAAAATTCGAAGTAGGTATTAAAATCCATGGAGAAGAAATAAAAACTTTGAGGTTTGCCGATGACATTGTAATTCTGTCAGAGACAGCAAAGGACTTGGAAGAGCAGTTGAATGGAATGGACAGTGTCTTGAAAGGAGGGTATAAGATGAACATCAACAAAAGCAAAATGAGTATAATGGAATGTAGTCGAATTAAGTCGGGTGATGCTGAGGGAATTAGATTAGGAAATGAGACACTTAAAGTAGTAAAGGAGTTTTGCTATTTGGGGAGCAAAATAACTGATGATGGTCGAAGTAGAGAGGATATAAAATGTAGACTGGAAATGGCAAGGAAAGCGTTTCTGAAGAAGAGAAATTTGTTAACATCGAGTATAGATTTAAATGTCAGGAAGGCGTTTCTGAAAGTATTTGTATGGAGTGTAGCCATGTATGGAAGTGAAACATGGACGATAAATAGTTTGGACAAGAAGAGGATAGAAGATTTTGAAATGTGGTGCTACAGAAGAATGCTGAAGATTAGATGGGTAGATCACATAACTAATGAGGAGGTATTGAATAGAATTGGGGAGGAGTTTGGGGTACAACTTGACAAGAAGAAGGGACCGGTTGGTAGGACATGTTCTAAGGCATCAAGGGATCACAAATTTAGCAATGTAGGGCAGTGTGGAGGGTAAAAATCGTAGAGGGAGACCAAGAGATGAATACACTAAACAGATTCAGAAGGATGTAGGTTGCAGTAAGTACTGGGAGATGAAGAAGCTTGCACAGGATAGAGTAGCACGGAGAGCTGCATCAAACCAGTCTCAGGACTGAAGACCACAATAACAACAACAAGATGAGCTTGTAGGCACTAATCCGAATATCCATCTTAATGCCTGGGTTATTTGTTGCTAAGAAATCAAGTATGTTTTCATGGCCATATACACTTTGAGTGTACTCATGAACTAACTGCTCAAAATAAATTTTGGAGGAAGCACTTACTACAATTTTGGTCAATGTTTTATACCTGCTGCCGGCGTGGAACATGTATTTTCATCAACATATTGAGGATAAATTGAAGTCATTGCCAATAATAAGTGTGTGAGTGGGGTACCTATTTGAGACAATACTTAATCTTTCTTTGAACCTTTCAGCAACTGTTTTGTTTTGCCGGGTTGGTGAAAGGAACCAATTCTGAAACAACAGAACATCCAGGATGGAATAGCAGATATATTATGAAAAGGACAGATTGGTTGCAGTCAGTCAGAACAAAAAGACTGCTACACGATAGAACTTTTGGCCAAAAGACCTTCTTCTCACATAGAAAACACACACACACACACACACACACACACACACACACACACACACACACACACACACACGCACACGCACACGTATGCGCGCTTGACCACTGTGTCTGGCCACTGATGCCAGACTGTATACACCAACGTTGCTTGATGGGAAAAGCAATCTGTGGGTGTTGGGGGTAAGGAGGAAGCTTTGGCAGGGGCAGGGGAGGATAGCAAGGTGGAGGGGGAGAAAGGTGTCAGGCTGCTTCTGGGAGAATACAGGAAGGTGATGGCTGCCTGTGTAGCTGCCTCGTGGGTGTAATGGAACACTGATTTATTAAGGAACCTGATACCCCACCATTCTATGGTGCAAGTCAAGGAATTTGCAGCCTATACAATTGCAGAACCATCTGAGCCTCTGACTCAGACCCTCCTCTTGGTTCATTTTCTGCTGTCATTAGACAGTAAAACTTGCCCTTGCCTGTGATTTGGAGATGGCCATTCAAATCACTAGACAGATGTGTAGCAGTTGTGACCATATAGAAAGCCATATGGTGTTTGCTGTGGAGACTGTATAGGAGATAAATTCTTTTTGCATATGGCCCTGCCTCTGATGTGATATGACATAGCAGTTACAGGACTGGTAAGGAAAGGGCTGAATGAATCACAGGGTCATATGTGAAATTTGCTGATGAAAATAGAAGCTCTAGAAATCATTCTCAAGTCTCTGTCTTGAATATTCATCAGTTCCTATTTCCACTTCATTTCCTGCTCTATCTTTCTCCTCTCCTTCATTTAGATATTTGCAGAGATGTATCTGCAATCACACTGTTTAATCAGAACTTTCCCCCTGTACTCCATTCACCTCCACTTGTCCACCACCTTCATTCTGTGCACCTATTTGTAATGTAAGCTATCTCTTCCTGTTCCTGGTCAAAGATTGTCTGCCACATATCCTTCTTCTCCTTCTATCCCTCCCTCATTCAAGCCTCCACTCCTTCATTACCATTGTCTCCATGTTCCAGCTTTTCATTTCATTGAAGACAACCACTCACCCAAGTCAATCATAGTGCCACAAGACGCTTCGTTCAATACTTCCTTTAAATCACAGCTTCTCACAGCACAAGCTTTCATTAACATATCATGTTTACAAATATCTTCGTACTTCAACATTTATAATGAATCTTATTATATTGCCACGTATAAGAAGGTGTAATTAGATGAATGGCGAACACTAACTTCACTTAACGAAGGTTTATTATGCACTTGCACATACAAGAGCGCGGAGCGAACTGCCTCCGGCCATAACACATACGGCATATATACATTTACAGAACACTCCAGTTCAATGATTCTTGACATTTGTGGATACTTATAGGGCATACTCGAACCGAATATAGAAATTAAAATTTTACAATTCAGGTGAGTTTTGAACTCACGACCCTCCATGCAACAGTCTAGTATCATAACTGCTATACCACACTGACAGTGCTACTCAGTTTGTTCTGCGACATTGCTCCCTTCTTAACAGAACTGTGTCTCAGAGTTATGGCATCCTAGTCCAGGAATGATTCATTGGTCCTGCATACTCTGACTCCCGATGACTGATGTTCACCCTGCCAGTGATATTCTTAGAACCTCCTTTGCCGCTATGCTCTTCGTCATCTTTCCGATTGTTGCCTGTTGTTGGAACTTAGAATTTACCCTGAGCTGCAGGATCCTTATAGGGCTTCATTCGAAGGATGTGGACTGTATCTCTGATCTTTCATTGTCTTGTGTCGGGGTCGAAATCTTCAACTTCATAAGTAACATCAGACAACTGTCTTACAATCTTACAAGGTCCAAAGTAGTGCCTGAGGAGCTTCTCAGAGAGACCAACCTTCTGGACAGGAGTGAAGATCCAGATGAGATCACCAGGCTGGCAGACAACAGGATGGTGGCTCATGTCATACCTTTGGCGATCATTTTCTTGAGTCTGCAGCATGTGGAGTCGAGCTAACTGCCGAGCTTCCTCAGCTCTGGTTAACACCTGGCCGATGTAGTCATCGTTCATGTCAACAGGATGTAACGGAAACACAGTGTCCATTGTCGTAGTCGCCTCATGCCCATACATATCTGGCATAGCATGTCAGATAATCACTGCAAACAATAATCTATCTATTGCCACTAACAGATGCTGGAAATCGCCCGAGGAGGTCAATCCCAACATGCTGGAAAGGCATTTCAGCTGGTGGAATTGGTATGAGTCGGCCAGGTGGTTTCAACTGCCTTTCTCCTCTGGCACTCTCGGCAGTGTGACACATAGTGACAGACACTCCTAAATAAACCTGGCCAGGAAAATCTCTTGCGGATCCTATCATATGTCTTAATAAATCCTAAATGTATGGCTTCAGGTACGTCATGGAATTTCTGTAGAACATCTAAGCGCATGTGTTAAGGAATGACTGGTAGCCACCTCTTTCCAAACGAATCAAAGTTTTACTTGAAAAATGATCCATTATCTACCTTAAATTGTCCTTTCACATGCTCTGACCGGTTTAAGGCAAGGGTAATTTTGAGACATCTTGGCGTCCTTCTGCTCAGCAGGGAGATCCTGGATTGTGGCGAGACAGTCACAATCTTCATCAAAGTCTTGATGGTCTTGCACAGGGTTTCTTGAGAGACAGTTGGCATCTTGATGTTTTCTTCCACTTTTGTGCACTATGGTAATGTCATACTCTTGAAGACGTAGTGCCCACCTGGTGAGTCATCCTGTTGGATCCTTAAGACCTGTCAACCAACAAACTGAATGATGGTCTGTAACAACTGTGAATGGCCTTCCATAGAGATACTGCCAAAATTTGTACATGGCCCAAATCACAGCAAGACATTCTCTTTCTGTAGTTGAGTAGTTTCTCTTGGCTTTTGTAAGTGTTCTAGAAGCATAGGCTATAACCTTCCCTTTTCCGTCCGAAAATTGCACCCAGCACATGTCCCATACCCACTGCCATCTGTGTCTAGTTCTGTAGGTGCTCTCTCATCATACAGACCAAGTACAGTGTCAGTCATCAGAGATTTCGCAGCACATCAAAAGAATCTGGTTGAGCACCACCTCAGATAAATTTAGCACCGGCTTTTAACAACTCTTCGAGTGGCCTAGCTTTGATACAAAAGTCTTTCGTAAAACAACGGTAATAAGAACATAATCTGAGGAAGCTTCTCACATCTCTAACAGGAACAGGAAATTCCGTTACAGATCTCACCTTTTCTGGGTCGTGCTGCTCACCTTCATTTAACACAATGTGTCCAAGTATTTTGATTTCTTTTGCTCCAAAGAGACACTTTCTTGGATTAAGATTCAGTCCGTCTTGTTGAAGACACTTAAGAACAGCTCTCAGTCTTTTTATATTTTCATCAAATGTATCTGAGAACACTATTATGTCATCTAAATAACAAGACACCTCGTCCAGTTCAGGTAACATAGAAGATTATCCATCATCCATTCAAAAGTTGCTGGTGCATTACACAAAACAAACGACATTACCTTAAACTCATACAGGCCCTCAGGGATGATGAATGCAGTTCTCTCATCTACTTCGATTTGTTAGTATCCCAAGTATATGTCCATGGTTGAGAAAAACTTATCCCCCTTCAGACAATCTAGTGTATCGTCAATTCGTGGAAGGGGGTTAACATCATTTCTAGTTATCTTATTAAGCTTCCTGTAATCAACACAAAAGCACCAATTACCATCCTTCTTCCTGACGAGAACCACTGGGGATGACCATGGGCTCTGTGGAGGCTGAATGATGTCGTTCTTCTTCATTTTCTCTACCTCGTTGCGAATTATTTGACATTCTGTTGCTGACACATGGTATGGTCTGTGGCTTATAGGTTGATGGTCTCCAGTACTAATCCAGTGCTTCACCATCGATTTGTCTAATTTGCTCCTCACCTGCGGATTGAAGCATTCAGAGAACTATTGAAGAATGGCAAGTAGCTTCTTCTGTTGTTCCTTGGTGGGATCTGGCGATAATTGAGCTAGAAGATCTTGTTTCGTAGTGGTAGCGTCAATTTCGTTCACAGACTCGGCATGGGAGGTTTCTATGACGCTCAGCTGTTCTGCAATTAACGGCTGAGCGTTTGCTATGCATATGCATCTTGGAAGGATTTGCGGTTTTCGGTGACAGTTAACTATCCACAGTTCACTGAATCTGTTCTTAAACGAGACAACGGAGGCTGGAATGACCAAGTTATTCTTCGGTTGTATGCTTCCCTTACATTTCACTACAAGATCCATCGAGTGATGCATGGTATGACACATGACAGTACCCTTTGTAGTGCTGACTGCAGGAATGATCACTTCATCCAGCACACATACTTTCCACGCACTCTGATGCACATATTCCTGTCTGCAGTATCTCATCTCGTCTAACATAATCTTCGAGCGACCACAATCTATAATTGCCTGAGAAGCTTTCAAAAAGTCCCATCTGAGAATGACGTCATGACTACACTCTTGTAAGACACTGAATTCTAAGGGCTGTGTATGGCCACCTATACCCACACGAATGACACATCTTTCTGTAGGTTTTACATATTTCCCATTAGCCACCATCAGCAGAGATGTTTTGTTATCGATGAATATGGTTTCTGCAACTAACAACGGTACTCCTCCTAAATAACTGAATATGGTGCTCCAGAGTCCACAAGAGCTTGGGCTGGTCGGCCATCCATGAGGATATAGATGTAGTTTCCTATCATTTTTGTAGTGATAGACGGCAGAGGATTTTTCTCTTCGGCCGCCTCACTTCCAAGAAAGGTTGCACCCTTTAATTTTCCAGATTGCGGAGGCTAGGTGATCAGCTGGAGCTTCTAAACAGCAATGGAGACCTTGATCGAAGTGTTGGAGACCATCCTCTCCAGCAGCTAGCTTGCGGCGATGGTGACCTACGTCGTCCTGCCCCCACATCTTCTTGTTCATCTTCGTCGTCACGGAGTTGGCGTTGGCTACGATTGATCTTCTGGTGCAGGCATCATCAAGTATTTGCTGCCTTTCTTGACAATAGCACACCACATATCCCGGTCGTTCGCAGTGGAAACATACTGATTGGTTATACTGGGTCCTCCAACCACAATCTTCCTTGGTGCCCAAACAGGTTCCCCATGTGGTATTGTAGGAATGTAACTTCGCCTGGGTCTTGACTTTTTCACCAATTTAAAGGGAAATGAAGGCAGGAGATTGGGTTCAATGTCTGTTCCATTTCTTCCATTATGACCTCTTAAAGCATCTCAGTTTTTTGCTCGCTGTGCAGTCCAAGTGCCTTCTGAACTTCCTCTCTTACTATCTGACAAAGAACACTTGTGAAATCAGTTCCTTCCTCCATCACATTGTAATGGATCTGGGAGATGTATTATTTTCAACTGAAGTTATCGATACCGAATTTAGTGGGCGAAGTGGTGAATGTTTTTTCTCTTATATTTTTGTCGGAATTTTTATAAATTATAATCTACTTATTTTTTATGCTAATTTACTATTATGTTTAAAAATTGCAATATATTGATTGATATTGGTGGATATGACGAACAATATCAAAGAGACTTATTACAAGCGGAAGTTTGGGTGTCGTGTGGAATATCTTTGAAGCTAGAGTCATTCTTTGTCACTTGTAGAGTCGGCTGTGGACGGTTGAGATGCAGTCGTGGAACAAAGTTGTACTTCACTGTGAAATAAATCGAAAGTGAATGATGAACTTATGAGTTTTTCGTATTACTTTTTATATCAAGTAGCAGCAAGCAAGCACATCCAGAAAGAAAAATGGTATTAGAAACACCCAAATTGAGACAGACACGGTGAACAGCGGAACTTCTGCATCCAACAATCGGCACTATTGGAATCATACTTATATTAGACAACTGAAGCCACCTGAAGGAATTTTAATTATTATATATATACAAAAAAAGTGACTACTTTATTTCAACTATGCCAGGTTTTATTACAAAATAACAATAGTGGAACGACAGTTTCAACATCAATACGGCATTTGGAAGCTGTTCAAACTTCTTGCATGTAATTCTTTTTTCTTTATGTCATTTATGTAAGAAAGGAACTTGCAGGGACCCAATCTCAAAATTTACAGAACTCCTCGGCCAGTTATTTTCCAGTTTTAGGAGTAATTTCTTGACTTTGAAGTTATTGTTCTTTGTTTTCTGTCTGTCAAGTATGAGTTAAAGCAGTGTCTCTGATTCAGTATATATGCGATATACATTTGAGTAAAGAGTGGTTCACTGCAAAAGCTTTTGTCAGATCACAGAATATTCCTGTGACTTTTCTACCCTTATCTAACGAGGAGCGTGTCTTTTGAGTAAACTGATTGACTGCATTTACAGTGCCTTTTCCTTGTTGGAATCTGAACTAGTATTTAAAAATTATTTCATTTACGGTAAGAAAATTTTGAATTTGTTTTGTTGGAATCTTTTTGAACATTTTAGAAAGTACCAGAAGAAGAGAGATAGGACGGTATTCCCCATCTTCTGTCAATCCCTTTTTGAATAGGTGTTTTATCTCAGCATATTGCAAAAATCCCTGCTCAAAAGATTGATTTGTGATTGCTGACAGTGGTTGTGGAATGATGTTGTAAACTCTCTGGATTACAGATGTCAGTGTTTTTATCCTACCCAGATGGTGTTTTCTTTTTTAGAAACAGAGTTTTGCTTTCCACGTCCCTGGGGGTGATTTTTTTGAAAGATATTTTCAAGTTGGTTTTCAAGCTTATGACTGCTGTTTTTTTTTGTGACAAAATAAATACACTCTTACAAGTGATGAAGTAAACATCTGCAGTGAATGACTTGAAACAGCTGCATGAACAACGGGGGCATACCAGTACATGGGTACTCTAACAAATGTTAGCTAGGGCAATTGTTGAAAGACTTACTGAAATAAAACAAGATCTTTCTGTGAACCCTGTCATCTAGGCAAGGTGCATCAGCTTAAGTTCAGCAACAACTACAAACACAGGTGAATTTATGTATCTACATGTACATCTACATCTATAGTCTGCAAACCACAATGAAGTGCATGGCAGAGGGTATATCTCGGAGTGCGGGAAGAGTGATTGTTCAAATGCTGTAATTAATCTTATTGTGTTGTCTTGATCCCTATGGGAGTGATGCGTAGGATGTTACATTATATTCCTAAAGTCATAATTTAAAGCCTGTTCTAGAAACCTTGTAAGGAGGCTTTCTCAGGATAGTTTGTCTGTACTCAAGAGTCTTGTAGTTCAGTTTCTTCAGCATCTCTGCAACAGTCTCCCATGGATCAAGCAAATCTGTAACCATTCATTGTACACATTCAATATCCTCCATTAGCCCTACTTGATATGAGTCACAATTACATGCAGTATTCTAGGATGGGATGCATGAGTGATTTGTAAGAAATCTTGTTTGTAGACTTATTGTGTTTCACAAGTATTCTACCAAGAAACTGAAATCTATCACCTGCTTTTCCCATGATGGAACATACGTGATAATTCAGTTTCACATTCACATAGGCACACAATATGAAGGTGGTGGCAAGAGGAGGTGAATGGTGGATGATTTGGTCGACTCCAACTATGTTATAGTCATAATATACAACATTTTTTTCTTTTTGTGAAATGTGCAATTTTACATTTCTGGACATTTAAAGGAAGTTAGCAATCTTTACACAACTTTGAAAGTTTATCAAGGTCTGACCGACTATCTTTGTAGCTTCTTTCAGACAGCACTTTGTTATAGATAACAGTCTGAGGGTAACACTAATACTCTCAGCACAGTCACTGATATACAGTGCGAACAGCAAGTTACATTTACCCCTATTTATGACAGTCCAAGGTAACATGCTGTGTCCTCTCTACCAATATATTCTCATTTCATTCACAAATTTTGCTACTACTCCTTACTTCATAATGTAAGTGTAGACCAGCTGTGGCTTGAATTCAGAGAAATAATATCGGCAGCAATTCAGAGATTTATACCAAATAATTTAACAAATTACGGAGCTGATAGCCCCAGGTACAAAAAATAGGCCAGAAAATTGTTGCAGAAACAATGTAAAAAAGCATACCAAATTTAAAAGAACAAATCCCCCCAAGATTGATGATCTTTTACAGAAGTTTGAAATTTAGCTCAGACTTCATTAGGAGATGCTTGTAATAGTTTTCACAGTGAAACCTGACAGAAAATCCAAAGAGATTCTGGTCATATGTAAAGTATGCTGAGGGCAAGACACAATCAATGCCCTCTTTGCGTGATATCAATGGAAATACTATCGACGACAGTGCTGTTAAAACAGAGTTACCGAGCATAGCCTTCCAAAATTCCTTCACCAAAGAAAATGAAATAAATATTCCAGAATTTGAATCAAGAACGGTTGACAACATGAGTAACTTAAAAGTAGGTGTTCTTGGAGTGGTGAAGCAACTTTTAAATCACTTCATAAAAGCAAGTCTTCTGGTCAAGTTTGTGTACCAATTAGGTTCCTTTCAGAGTATGCTGATGTACTAGTTCCATACTTAATAAGCGTGTATCATATGCCCCCTCAACGAGAGATCCTTATTGAAAAACTGGAAACTTGCACATGTCACACCAATATTCAAGGAAGGCAGTAGGAGTAATTCACTAAATTACAGGTCCATATCATTAGCGTCAGTCTGCAGCAGGATTTTGGAACACATATTGTGTTTGAACATTATGAATTACCTTGAAGAGGACAGTCTATCAGCACACAGTCAATGCGGATTTAGAATATATTATTCTTGTAAAATACAACCAGCTATTTACTCATACAGTGTGTTGAGTGCTATTAACAAGGGATTTCAAATTGATTTTGTATTTCTAGATTCCCAGAAGGCTTTCAACCCCTTATTTCACAAGCGACTTGCAATCAAATTGCAAGCTTATGGAATATCATCTCAGTTATGTGACTGGATTCATTATTTCCTGTCAGAGAGATCACAATTTGTAGTAATCGACAGATAGTTGTTTAGTAAAACAGAAGTGATTTGTGGTGTTCCCCAAGATAATGTTACAGGCCCTCAGTTATTCCTTATCTATATAAATGATTTAGGAGAGAATCTGAACTGCCGTATTAGGTTGTTTGCAGGTGATGCTGTCATTTATCATCTAGTAAAGTCATCTGAAGATCAAAATCAATAGCAAAATGATTTATATAAGACATCTGTGTGATGCAAAAATTGGGAATTGACTCCAAAAAATGAAAAGTGTGTGGTCATCCATGTGATTGCTAAAAGGAATCTGTTAAACTTCAGTTACATGATTAATCAACCAATTCTAAAGGCCCTAAATTCAACTAAATACCTAGGAGTTACAATTATGAACAACTTAAATTGGAAAGGACCCATAGAAAATGTTGTAGGGAAGGTGAACCAAAGACTACATTGTATTGGCAGAACACTTAGAAGATGCAACAAATGCCTACACTATGCTTGTCCATCCTCATTTGGATTACTGCTGCGTAATGTGGGATCCTTACTAGATAGGATCACTGGATTACATCAAGGAAGTTCAAAGAAGGGCAGCATGTTTTGCATGATCAAGAAGTAGGAGAGAGAGTATCATAACATGATACAGGATTTGTAGTGGACATCATTAAAACAAAGGCGTTTCTGACTGCAGTAGGATCTTCTCACAAAATTTCAATCACCAACTTTTTCCTCCAAATGAGAAAATATATTGTTGATGCTGATGACATTGGGTGAAAGGATAATCATAATAAAATAAGGGAAATAAGACCTCACACTTACAGATATAGGTGTGCATTTTTTTCATTACGCTGTTCAAGAGTGGAATAACAGAGAATTGTTTTGAAACCTAAAATCTACAATAGTGTCCAAAATTGATTGTTACACAGACAGCAAATAAAAAAATAAAACCTTTATGAGGCGCCTCAGTGTGATTTGCACATTAGCTATATAAATGTAGATGTAGATCATACTTTTAATAATAAGCATAGATTTGGTTTTGAGTCAAATGCCTTTTGGAAATCGAGAAATACTGCATCTATCTAACTGCCTTGATCCAAAGCTTTCAGTGTGTTGTGTGTGAAAAGAGTGAGTTGGGTTTCGCACGATCGATGTTTTCAGAATCTGTGCTGGTTGGCATGGAGGAGGTATTTTGTTTAAAATAGCTCATTATGCTTGAGCTCAGAAATTGTTCCCAGTTTATACAACAAATCAATGTCAAGGATATTGGAGGGTAGTTTTGTTGATCACTTCTACTACTTTTTTTCCAAGGTCTAGGCATATAAGAACTGAAGCAATTACAAAAAATTAGATTTCTATGAAGGCAGAAAAAAACACTGTGGTAAAAATTACAAATTTCCTAAAACTTTTTGAGGTTATAGTAACTAGAAAACTGAAAAATAGAGTATAATTTATGATGAATGTTGATAATATATACTCCTGTTGAAAGGGAAAACTAGATTTAACACAGTATGTTAATTACAATGTGTGCTACAGTAACTAAATCATAAATGCCCATTTACAATGAATTAGTTTATGCAAAATCAATGGTAAATTCCAGACATTGTCAAAAATGTACATTTATTGGCATTGATATACAGTGAAGTTTGCAGTGCTCTATTCTTCGGCAATAACTGTGAATCACAAATGCTGATTGGATGTCTGCAGTCTTATGTCAATTGAATCAGTTGGCGGTGCAAATTTTCTTGTCAAATTTAAAGATGATTGATCTGGATACAGGACTGCTTATTTTCCCAGTCACAAATCTGATGCCATTCATAAATTCTGTGAATTCAGCACTCTTGTATTGAACAAATGATGTGTGTGGATAATGGTACTAGGTGTGTTAACTATGACACAAAGGGAGCTTCTCAGAAACTTTGGGAATCCAGCTGAAAATGATCACTCCACTCACTTCATAACAGAATAGCCAGACAGAGAGAGAGAGAGAGAGAGAGAGAGAGAGAGAGAGAGAGAGAGAGAGAGAGAGAGAGGGGGGGGGGGGAGGGAGGGAGTGGTGGTGGGGAGGGGGGGGGGGTAGGAGGTTGGCACTGTTACAACATGTGATGAATGGAAAAGTATGATTACTAACAATATTTTCCCCTGGTTATTAAGGATATTTCATTCCCATGCACCATGGACCTTGCCATCAGTGGGATGGCTTGGTGCCTTAACGATACAGATAGCCTACCTCAGATGACACTACAAAGGAGGGGTATCAGTTGAAAGGCCGGATAAAAATGTGGTTCCTGAAGAGGGGCAGCAGCCTTTTCAGTAGTTGCAGGGGCAACAGTCTGGATGATTGACTGATCTTGATTGGCAACATAGCTACCAGACTGCAACAGAAGTTCAACAAAACAAAGCAATCACAAACTCTGAACAAAATAGCACACACAATGATGCTACGACCAACCACAGCAGAAGAAGTATCCAATGTTGTGAGTAACCTAAAATGTAAAAATTCAGCAGGCATAGATGAAATACCTGTGTGCTTACTGAAGGACTGCATAGACAACATCAAAGACCCATTAGTGCACATCATCAATGAATCCTTCTCCATGGGTTGCTTCCCAGAAATACTAAAGCATGCAAAAATCCTACCTATATATAAGAAAGGTGACCCAGAAATCATAGAAAACTACAGACCAATCTCATTACTGTCATCCTTTTCAAAAGTCATAGAGACCATAATGAAAAACAGGCTCATGGGGTACTTAACAAAGTTCAATCTTCTGAGTAAAGAGCAATTTGGTTTCCGGGCTGGCAAAAGCACAAATTCAGCTGTAGCTCACTTCTCAAATGTTATCCTCGAAGCACTAGACAAAGGAGACCACATAACAGGGATCTTCCTTGATTTGACCAAAGCATTTGACACGGTAGACCACACAATTTTGCTAAACAAACTAAATGCACTAGGAGTAAGAGGAGTAACAAACATGTGGTTTCATTCATACCTGCAAAACAGGGTCCAACAGGTGGAGATCACTCAAACCAACTCCAGTCACACCTTTTCACACCTTTCCAACCCAGAATACATCAACATAGGAGTCCCCCAAGGAAGTGTATTGGGCCCAATCCTCTTTTTAATATACATAAACGATTTTCCACAAAGTGTCAAACATGGTGAATCAGTACTGTTTGCTGATGACAGTAACATCCTAATCAAAGCTGAGTCGCCAAGTGCACTCAATGAAAAAGCTGAGGAAACACTTAAGCATGTATGCCAATGGATAGAGACTAATAAATCAACCCTAAATGTAAAAAAAACCAACAGTATTAGCTTCCACTTAAACAGAAAACCGAACAGTAGCAAGCTAAAAGTTAATGACGAGCACATAGAATGTGTACCATCAACAAAATTTTTAGGCATGCATGTCGACTCTCAACTAAATTGGACCAAGCACACTGCGGTACTTGGAAAGCAAATAGCTTCAGCATGCTATGCACTTAGGATTATAAATTCAGTGTGTAGTAGCCGGTGTACTAGAACTGCATATTTTGCGTATGTCCACTCTATAATTAGTTATGGCATAACCTTCTGGGGATCAACAGAGCAGAACAGACAAACAATATTTAAGTTGCAAAAACGGGCCGTACGAATCATAACAAAAAGTAGCAGTAGATCCCATTGCACAGAGTTATTTAAATCTTTGGGTATATTGACAGTTCCGTGCGAATACATTTTGCAGACAGTAACATACATAAAAAGACAAATTGACCAGTTCCTGATAAACAGTTCCATACATGCACATGACACCAGACACAGACAACACTTACACCTCTATAGGAAAAACAAATCAAAAACTCAAAATAGCATGTTATATAATGGAATTAAATTATACAATAAACTTCCACAAGGGATCAAAGACATAAGCAAAATAGATAACCTGAGGAAATCGCTAAAAAAATATCTCTCGGAAAAGTGCTTTTATACTGTCAATGATTACTTGAGATGATGTGAATGCATAGAAATATGTAAAAATTAGCAACTGTGTCATTAAGTGGTTTAAAAATGCATCTTGTTATAATATTCATGAATTCTGATTGTGACAATTATAAATTTGTGTACCTATTGTATATACTCATGTTGACAACATCCATACAATCCTGATTTCTACGGATGGATAAATAAATAAATAAATAAATCTGGCCTTGTAACATCAACCAAAACGGCCTTGCTGTGCTGGCACTGCAAATGGCTGAAAGCAAGACAATAATACAAACGTAATGTTTCCCAAGGGTATGCAGCTCTACTGCATGGTTTAATGAGGATATGAGGATGGCATCCTCTTGGGTAAAAGATCTCCAGGGTCTCTCTCTCTCTCTCTCTCTCTCTCTCTCTCTCTCTCTCTCTCCTCTCTCTCTCTCTCTCTCTCTCTCTCTCTCTCTGTGTGTGTGTGTGTGTGTGTGTGTGTGTGTGTGTGTGTGTGTGTGCCCACACACACACACACATGGGGGGAATCTTCTTGGTAACAAAAACAATATACCTCTTTTGATAGGTGTTAGTTATTTTGGGCACGCAGTATTTACTGATAACGAGGTTTTGGTATTATCATTAACATTTCAGTTTTCTCTCCACTTTTTTCATGTTTTCTGTATACATATTTGATCATTTAAAAGTAATTTCCAGTGTAGTTTGAAATCATACTTTGTTAAAAGCTACTATTTTACATGCTTTCAAAACATTATTGCTTACTTTCATATGATGAATGATGGTTGCTCTTCTTTGTTTGTCTCTGTGTCCTTATTGTGTCTCCCCTATCTCTCTTCATCTGGTATTTTAAGTGTTGTCATTGCTTGTGTTAGTGCCACTGTGTTCATGTCTTTGTCCTCCCATACATTTGTAATAGCGGTTATTGAGGAAACTGATTGTTTTAAGAGTTATTATTCTCCTTTTTAATACTTGTCATAAGTTTTCTTTTTCCCAGTCATCTAGTGATGAGCAGATATCACATAGCACATTAAAAATGGTATAATAGTCAAAAGTGGCCAGTAGTCAAACATATATAATAATTGTAGGAAAATTTTGCCATCTGTCATTGTTTATTTTGTTGTGAGTACATTTATTCTTTCATTTTGTTTAGTTTTATAGTTAGTCTTTGCTTGAATTGTATTAAGTCTTTGTTCTATTAGCGAGTTACTCAGGATTGCAATTCTCCACAGCAACCAGAGTTGGTGCGCCGTGATATCAAGTTTGCTAGATCTTTACCGATAGCAAAGTTGAAGTTCCCTTTTCCTCACATGGTTGCTGTTGTAGTTCGAGAACACAGTAGAAGAAATTTGCAGCTCATGGCTCAGGGCACTGCAGACATCATACTAGACGCATGCATTGAGTTCTGGGATGGTTATGATTTATGTCCACTAACTGCAAGTGACAGGTAAGCATCAGTTCTTATAGATTGATGACGTAACTTACTTGAGAGCATGTCACTTTTATTGTGTACAAGTTAAGTACCCCCACAATATATGTCACATTTACTTCTGTGTATAGAATGAGATTTCATGTTATGATTTTCAAGAGTTCCACAGACTGAGAGATTACTATTGCTTATTGTAGTAAAGCATTTGTGATGTGTCCCTCTGAGGGCATCTTAAACTTTCTGGAGATAGGAGAAAATATTTTCCATAGAGAGTGACACTCCAGGAGACCTGTTGTAGGTCCAGACACATTGTTGGCCTGCAGGGTCTGCAACATATTATTCTTAACCTTCAGCATCTGAGACACATTGGAGGTCCTATTCTAAGAGAACAAGAAAATTTGTGACTCAAGAAGACATAATGTTTGCAGATCTCAGCAAACTATATGTTACTCAAAGTAATGCAGGAACACTTTTAGAGAGGAAAATTCTTGTTGAGTACATGTTTTGGTAGACTGTGAAAAAAGCATTTTATCTGATGGCAATAAAAGTTGCTAAAAAAATAATTTGACTGACTAGATGAAAAATGTGCACTGACTAATCTTATGTAAAGTGGCAATTTTGCATTGGTTATGTACACACATGATGATTCTCAGTAAGAATCACAGCCATTAGACCCACATCTCAGCCCCATTCAGCCTCTACAACACTTGATCCCGGTCACTCCAAATGGCTGCCTATCTCTGAAACATATCATGAACATTGTGCAATAGCTGATGTCACCCACAGGCCAGTGATCAGCTGGTACTGACATGAAGTAACACACTCAGGGAAATGTTCACCTGCAATGTTCGACTTCTCTCAAACCAATAACATAACGAGCAAATTATTGTTTTCCTTTTCCCTTTCTACTCTTTTGTCTCTCTCTCTCTCTCTCTCTCTCTCTCTCTCTCTCTCTCTCTCTCTCTCTCTCTCTCTCTCTCTCTCTGCTTCTTCTTAAAGGAAGTGTTTGGTGGAGAGATATTGTTCATTTCAGAATAGGTTTTGTAAAGGGTAACAGCAATCAGTTTAGCTATTTCCGAAATCCGATAAATTTCGTAAAAGTAAAAATCCTTAAAATATATGAAAAATACATTCTTGCAACTGGTGGACTTATTCATTGTATTTTCTATTGATTGAAAATGTCGCAGTCAAGTGCAAATTTTTATAGTTTACAAATGTAATTTATACAAGTCAGCCTATCAGACTGAACAATGTAGCATATCTGTCATCTCTAATGAAATTCGAGAATGAGCTCAACGAGGTGTTTCTATATAAATTCACTAGACAAATGGTTCCCATTGTGGTCCTCAGGTACCAAAGAGCTTAAATATTATGGTTCTGTCGGAAATGTCACATTGTTGTTTTCCTCTTACCAACAGATGTCTGTCCTTTCTGGTTTAAGGGAGAGTACACTATATGTCAATCTCACCAGACAAAAAATTAGTCACACCAGTGCACACATGCAGACAAATTGTTGAGCCTTTACATATAGTGCAGCAATCAAGTCACGTGCTCAGCACATTTGCATTGCCTCTTACTGAACATAAGACAGTAGCAATCAGTGAGACATTTATGCTTCAGGTGGACATTGTACATAAACATGGGTAAGCATAAGAACGTGGCAGAGTAGCAAAACTAGGCAATGTGTTTGGCCATGCGAGTGGTGATACGGTGTGTGAAGCTGCTGCATTTGTTGGTATTTTAGGCGGACTGCTCATCGTGTTTACAACCAGGGTGATGTAACACATACAGCCATGAAACACGACATCAGAACTGTGGCCAGAAAAAGACCCTGATTGAGAGGGCCTAGAGATGCTTTTTGAAGCTTGTTAATCATAATCACTTCCAAACCCAACAGGACTGCTGCAGATGGTGAATGAAGGTCCAGCCCCACCTGTTAGTGGGAGAACATTGCAGCAGAAACTGCATGAAATGAACATTTGGTGTCAGTCACCTTGCAAGAAGCCATTGCTCACTAAGGAAGATAAAGGTGCCAACAGCGAAGTTCACCAGACTGAAAGAATTTGTGACTGGTTTTCTGAACAGTCCTCCGCCCAATTACAATGTGGTTGGCCTGCACAATAACCTTGGTTGAACCCCATGGAAAATCTGTGGGACATGTAGGAACTCGTTGGAACAGTGTGTAGCTTGCCAACATCAGCCTTCCTGCAATTTGGTGGAATTGCACGATAAAATCCTCAGTGAGTAGCTTAATATGGATGTGACATATCCGCACAACCTTCTGAAGTCCCTAACTAAACCCAGATGGTTATCAAGTCCAGGTGTGGAATAAAAGTAATATATTATTAAATTACACTTGTAATGATTTCTATAGGGATGACTTATTTCTTGTCCATTGAGCCTTGTATGTTATTCAAACCATGAAACCGTGGTATGACTATGTGGCCACATACACGACATACTGTGAGGTATAAAAGTTAACCTTAGATGAATAAAAAATAAATCTCAGGTATATGAATTATCAGTATTACACAATAACAACCACTTGTGATCATTGTAAATAATCAAATAAGCTGGTATGTTAGATTTTGGATTATTTTCATCTGGATCTTTTCTAGGATACATTTGAGTAAAACTGTGCTTGTGCTGCATATTTTTGACATTTTCTACAAAGAATAAATAAACAAGAAACAGGAAGAATAGGTTTGACTATATTTTACAGCTGAAATACATCGTAAGTGTTGTCCTTCCACTATTTACTGGTCCATACGGGGAGGGGGAGTGTAGCTATAACCATAAGCTCTGTGTACTTGCTTTAATGGGCACCTTGAACTGATCTATGTGGAGTTGTGTGCCATGGAAATGATGAACGAAATATGATCTATGTGGAGTTGTGTGCCATGGAAATGATGAACGAAATACTCCAGACTGCACCTGAGTTCATTTCTATTTCCCTGACATCTTGTAAGACAAAAATGGAACTCTCGGATTCAAGGTAAAAAAATCCCAGCAGTTAGAAATTAGCCAAACGTTTGCTATCGTAAGACCATTAACAGTTACACAAATTAGGGGACAGGTTCACGACGCTACGCAAATCAGACCCACCTGGGTTTGTATTAAAACTGCACAGGGTGTGTGACACACTCATACAATGGCCCTTATGTAAACCCTATATGAGATGACTGATCTCTCATATAATTTATTTATTAGATTAATTGATAATAGTTCCCCTCCAAAAAATATGATGGAAAAGGATTCTGGTAAGTGTGACTGTTTAATAGATAAACGCCATCATAAAAAATTATAATCACATTTATTTTCTATAAATGGAACACCAAATTCTTCACGAATTTGTACAAGGAACAATCATATACATGAACATAAACCAAATGTGTAAATAATCCTCATCTGATAGAGGTGTTGCCAAGAATGTAGTACAAATGACACTGCATGGAATCTAGTGTGCTTCTCTGATATGAGAAGGGGGAGCAAAGAGGACAGGATAAATGGATAATATTGATAAGAAAGTGGGTGATAAGGTACGGTGCCACAATATCACCTTGAGGAGTCAAAGTGGTCTAGGATACAACTGCTGAAAAACCTCATTTCAAATTTTGGGTGGCTGAAAAATCAAACCCTTCTGGCTGGAGCTGTATATTTTACTGACAGTACAGTGCAAGGTGGCATACTGATGACTACCACTGCTCATGGTTGGTTCCACTGCATGGACATTGTCTCTACTTTGGAGCCTGATGAAAGCATGGGCATGAGAACAGTCATAAGTGTTTGCCCGTGTGGCCAGAAAAGTGACACTGCAAATGAAATTACTCTGTGGCAATGGTGAGAAAGTACACAACCGACACCTACGGTGGCCAGGAACCAATAACCTCACATTCCCTTCTACCCTGCGCTCAGAGAAGGACTGCTTCGCTGTGCCGGTACATGGCCAATTAAGGCTGATTAACAAAGCTTTTGCTAATTATGTTGTTACAACAAATGCATGTAGACTCCAACTACCACACTCCATCAACCTAGGTGCCAATACCACTCCATCCCATCAACTCCCTACTATGACCACAAATGTATGCTGACATAACAGTCGAGCAGCCTATCACAGCTTCTGCCATGACTTTGCACAGGAAACGTTCTGTCTAAGTCTGCCAACGGAACATGATAATTGGGATTGGGATGCTATATATGGTGTCATTCTGCTGGCTATCCCGTGAAGCTCGGAGACTGTTTCACGATGCGTCCCAAACAGTAGCACAACTGTGGCGCTGAGCTGGCATGTTTCTGCCCAAAACTTGTGGCTTTCACTAGCAAACCACCACCAACCACTGTAAAAATAGTGATTGTCTGTCACTCTGGCCCCTGAGACCCAGCATCCAAAGAGAAAGCCACCAGCCATGGGGCAGGCCTCTGTCCACAATCTGTATTCCCTCCCCCCTCTGTCTCCACACATCACCCCTCCTGCTATTGTGGGTGGCTGGCCTCAGAGCCCAAAAGTTCCCACTCATCTCCAGCATAAAATGAACAGCATTCTGATATGCATATGCCCTACTCTGAATCTTGTGTTTGCCAATTCACAGCACTCAATTACCTATTTTGCATCACATTGTAATATGGTTGTGAAATGACATTAATTCACATGTTTGAAAATTCAGATTTTAGAAATGCAAGATAGGCTGACTTGCTGGTAATAAGTGCAATAAGGTAATAAGTGCCTTTAATAAGCGTATGAAGAGACCAGAGATCCTGCCATCTTGCACAGTTTTAGTGGACTGCTAGAAAACACCAATGTTTATGATGCCTAAAGGGACCAAGTACTGAGTCCTCCATTGATAAGTTATCAACAATAAAGAGGAAAAGTATCAGGAGAATTGTATTCCAGAATGTATTTATCCTCATGTAGATAGTGGAAGATACGCATGAATAGATCTGGTTCGAAGAACCACTGTAGGATATCCCTTGAAGTTGACCAAAATGCTTGCTGTGATGCTCATCTACCTGAAACAGCAATGGTATGTCAGACAAAATAGCTAGTACAAGATTACCTTCTGGGAATACACGTTGCAGTGTGAAAAACAATTAATCAAATTGAATGGAGTCATTACAGTTATGACATAATGTCAGTCGACATAAATGGGCTTCCGAGGAATACAAAGATGATGGAATAACAGAGTGCAAAACATAATTAAGTGATTAGATCTGGAAAAACAGCTGCTTTCATGTTCGTGCCCAGTTCTCCAGTGTTACTAGGATATGTGGCGCTAGAAGCCAAGGGGTCCAAGTATAAAAAACATTATTTTGAGATAATTGAAATTAAAGTTCAAAAAAATTCCAGTAGGTCATGTTTGGAGTTAGGTAGTTTTGTTTACATTGCCAAGGATATAGTTCATCATAAAAGCATTTTAAAACATTATTTTAATTATATAGAAACATGTTTGTATATACTGAAAGTTCACCATGTTTTGCACACTGCACTTGGATCTCTTGTACACCAGCACTTGGACCCCTTGCCTTATGAATGTAGGACAATAATGAAACTATTTTGTAAGTAGAAGAGCAGTTATCTTTATTTTCAAGACCTAAAAATTGATATTACAAAAAAATAAAGCTCAATCAAAAAACATACACTCTAAAAGGTGCAACAAAATACAAATTTTCATTTTCATTCATCCTCATCAGTTCTTTATACATTGTCCAGAGCTTCATCTTCTTTATCTCTGTCGCTTAGTTCTGCCTCTTCATCATGCCAACTCGCTGCTTGGGCTTGAGGCCGTGTGGTTACATTTTTTAACTCCAAATAAAAGGGATGATGGATAGGTAGTACAAACTGGAGCAACTCAGTCAGGTCTTTTACTGTTTGTGGTTGTAGTTTAGGCTCTGTTGTTGTTGTTGTTGGTTGTAGAGTTGGGAGCTTTGCAGATAGTTTTGTTTCAGGCTAAGTTGACTGTATGGCTCTAGGTATCCTGCCAAATACTTGTAGTGCAGGATGCCTGGAGTACTACTCTTAAATTTAAGAATTTGAATTTTTCTAATGCCTTTTACTGGGGAAAACATTGTTCAGGGCATCAATATCAACAAAGTCTTCATCTCTCATTTTAGTTACAATAAACTTACAATTTGCTGACGCTACTAGGTTCACCCAGTTGTCCGGAACATACATGCCTCTGTTGCTTTTTTTTTTCTTTTTGATCTCTGTGTGTCCAAAGTCTCAGTCACATTCATTGTACGGGTGGTCAGGTACAAAGTAATGCTGAGTGACTGTCTCAATGCCTGTGTTTCTTACTACGTACAACCAAAATTTTGATGTCAAGAGGCTCTTGTTCTGGTGTCTACAATTGTTGGCAAATGCCTCAATGTGTTTGATGTAGCTAGGGAGGGTCTTAATGTATTTTAGAAGGCAGCTCATTATTTCCGACACCCCCTGTTCGCTTACCCCTCGTGCCACATGTACATGTTTCCGATATCGTCTTTGAGATTATGGACATTTAAGTTATATGTCCACAGTTGTCGCATATAATAGGGCGCATATAATAGGCTTTGGAGATTTAAACTGCAGGTATTGACATCGTTCTTTGAAGGTCAAAACAGATTGATGCTGTATCTTCTGCCTTGATTTTTATGCTTTTTTCTTTTAGTTCTTTTATAGCTTCCGTCTTTCTCAAGTGTAATTCTTTTTGTTTCATCGCCATCTTTTTTTCTTTTTCTGTGCCATGCAAAATTTCTATTTGGAACTTGTCACAAGTGACACAGCTATCTGTCTGAGACCTATGAAAACCCAAATTAAACTTTGTTCCGAAATTTTTCGACAGAAGTTTTCTTTTTCAGGCATGATTCCTCTTTCCTCACATAATTCTTTGTACAGCTTGTACATAATTGTTAGGTTCAAGTCTGGATTAAGGAACTTTTTGTTGACAGCTTTTGCTCTGCGGTAGTGACTTTAGTTAGGAAAGCTTCTAATGTGTACATCAGTAACTGCCACTCTTTCTGCTGAAATTAGTTTGCAGGTTCCATTTTACCTCTTTTGTGTCGCAGAGCCGCACCAGATGGGTTTTCTTTCTTTTTCAGAATATTATTTCTTACTCTTTTGTTTGATACATCATGGGATCTTAGAAAAAAAGCTCTGCAAATTCTGTAGCCTTAAAGGTTGTACGTAATTGACCTGTCTTTTCTTCTTACAGCTAATTTTTTTCGCCTTTTGATAGGATTCAATTCTACAGCAATGTGGATGTAGGCCATTTGCAGTTCCCAATCAGCTATGTTCTAATATGCCTCAAATATGACTTGCCTTTGCTCGTGTGGAATATTTTCATTACACTTAAAATGACAGCTGTGGTTGTACTCTCCTTAGATGCACGATATTTCAAGCCATGTTGCATTGGTGGTGGTATTGCATTGTCCGGTAAATCCACGATAATTCCCCCAGCCACTTCAGCTTCTAGTATTCCAGCTAAAAAGGAAGATAGAAGGATATAAAAGTGAGTTACGTTTAGAGTAAGAAGTCTGGGTTAAGTTAGGCAAGGAGTTACATTAGGTTAGAGTCGGGCTATGCATAAACCAAAGTATACTTGTAAAATAAAATACATATTCATTATGAATTTTTCAAATCAAAGGCCTATAAAACAAAATTAACCTCTAAATATCAGGGTACAACTTTCATCCCTTTCAGTTTTAGTTTCATTATCACTTCTGGGAACAAAATTGGGATCTGTATCACTATTATGCCCATCTCCAAATAAAGCAGCATCTAAGAATTTCTAACTGGATTAGCTGAAGAGTTTTTAAAAATATTTTTTAATCAGCAAATAAAAAAAGTATCCAGAAAGGTTATTAACCTGGCTCAGATGAACCTTCACATTGGTCACTCATATTGCAATGAACTTTTAACTTTTGATGTTTTAAACATTAACACATCTAAAAATAGAAGAAGACATTGGATGATGCCACCTTTCTATATCAAGACATAATGAAAACACTAAAATCAGTCAAATGGATTAGGAATGTGTGTTACATATAGAAATGATCACAACTGAATAAGATGACCAGCTGCTTAAATTCAAAAAGTTAGGGAAATTCTCAAAGCATAATTCTTTTAACTCAAGCAATGGCGTAGACTCTTGCTGTGACATTGTGAACATTTATGCAAAATAATTGCTAAGGAATGGTCTGAGGTAGCTGCAATGTGCATCAGAATCGCTGTGAAGTGGATTAACAGTGAAGTTGAGAAGACTGTTGCTTCTGTTATAGCATTTAAATATGGGATTGCTTTAAGGGAGGGATCCACATTTAAAAGTATGCATATACATGTCAAATTCTCTGTAGTTATTTAAGTATCTTCCGTATTGGCACACCACACTTGCATGTAATGAGCAGGCATCCTGTGGCATATGCAGTGAGGTCCCGTGGTCACTCCGCAAAATATTTCAGAAGGAAGGGAAGGCACAGGCAGTTATAATCAACAGCTGTGCACTTTATGTTCAGGCAAAACAATTGTACAAATTAATGCAGCCACCATTTATGACAGCCTTCATTCACTTTAATAGCTAAGAATCCAGTTTCCGAAGTTGATGCCTCTACAGAAATGCATGGCAGCAAGATGAGCACAAATACATGCTCCAGAAAGTGTAGCTCCAATTATGTTAACAATCCAATAAGTTTCATAGAGTACTGGGGCACAAAACAACCAGTCTTCTCCAGAAGTATCCTGAAGTACAAGAAATAACTTTCCAGAATGCCTGTCACTCCCAAAATCAGTGTTAAAAGAGAGGTGTCACACAAGTAAACAAAACTACAGAAGGGCAATTCAAAGTTCATCAGGCTATCCCACATTTGTGTTGACATGAGTCTGAAGAGGTCCCATCCATAGAGGTAATGAAATCTTATGGGGGAACCAATGATGCTCTCCTCAACATAACCTCTGTGGGGATAGGGCTGCAGATGCCATGGTGATTTTTACCTTTGATGAATACCATTCTCTCTTCTTTTTCTCAACTCCAACTTGCAAGCAGTTGCTGAAATAGTGCATGAGTCCTGTATTTGTAGGGTAACACTATGCTCCCTATACCTGCCCCCTAATGAAGATATAGTTCATGAGGTTCTCAGGTATTTTATTGCTGATCTGGATTTTCCATTATTCCTCTATGGGGACTTTGGAACATAATGTGCTATAGGGCTCGACCAGCACCAGTCTATTGAGTTTGAACTATTGAGAACCAGATGTATTAAGAATTTTTGTGTGTTCTGAACATTTGTCAGAGCACACACTTCAGCTCTGCTATGGTACCATTCTCTGCTATAAATTTCTCGATATGTTCACCTGTCCTCATAGACACTACTTAGTGGGAGGTGGTCAGTATTTTGCACTCCAGTGTCCACCTCTGTATCTGGAAATATCTTGACAGACCAAGCATTGCCCTGAAGTCAGGCATCAAAGTATATTCTATACAGTCAGCTGACAGTGTTTAAACATGGAGAAAGCTTCTAAGAACAGGTGGATCATTTTACAACTGTTTTATTCAACATAATGCTGATGTGTCCACCCTAAATCTTCAGCCTACATATGAAGACCACTTGTGCCCTGATGTAATGAAGAGTAACACTGCTGTAAATTTTGGCTGTGGTGAGGAGCACAGTTAAAGTTCAGTTGCTGGGGCCTCAGCGCACAGAGACAATGGCCGTGTGTGTGTTTTCTGTTGTGGAAGAAAGACTTTGTTCACATTGCACCTGTCTCTGACTCCTCTATATGATGAGTAGCAATCTAGTCTTTCCATGTTGTTTCTGCATGAAATACTTATGCAATAATGATCAGCCACTTCAAAATTTAACTCTGAACAACAATAAACATACAGTTTCACAGATAATTTAGGTGTTTCACATAGAAGAGGTATGTATCAGATACAGATAAGAAAGAAGAGAAAGAAAAAAAATTGTACTTATATTAAAGGGTTATCAGGATAAGTGGAACTATTCTACCTAACTATGTTTCAAGGCCCAGATTCTTTTTAGATTTGGTACGGTACAAGAGCAACTTCTCTCCTACGTATATTTAATTAGAGTATCTTTAATTAGAGTATCTTTAATTAAATTTATAATTGATATTTAAATGCACACAATAAGTACCAGGTGGCTATAGTGAAAACTTTACTATTTAACACATTATAACATGGAAACCAATAACTTGGTATCATTAATGTCAAGGACATGGGGAAGAGAAATAATGCAGAATCAATTCAATTGAAACACTTTTAATGTACTGCTACGGTACATCATACAATTACACACCAGTACCATTACTGCTACAAAATGGGCTAAATATGACATCCCTTAGTGTCCAGAAGAGTCTGAAGGTGCAGGATTGCATTGTGCACAGCAGAACGAAGCATGTCCGTAGTTATGCTGGCTGCCTCTCTGATATGTTGCACTTCATATCAGCACATGTGTGAATGTTCCCCTGGTAAATCCTGACCTTCAGGTAGCCTACATCCAGAAGTCACAGGGAGTGGGATCAGGTGATTGTGCTGTTCAAGAATTTGGAAATGATCAGCTGGTCATTTGATCATTTCCAAATATGTTTCGGAGAACGAGGTGAACTTCACTAGTGATGTGCAGTGGGGCCCCATCTTCCATGAAAACTGCTGAGTACAATGCGTCTCTCTCCTGTAGGATAGGTATGACGTGCTAGTGAAGCATTTCACCATAATACTGGCCAGTCACACTACATGTCTTTGGTCCTTGAGTGCCAACCTGTTCAGAAAAGAATGGGCCAATGATGAACATAGCAGTGAAGTCACACCATATGGTGACACGTTCACCATACAGAGGAGCTTCATTCACAGTGACTGGAGGTGAAGATCCCCACACTTGGCAGTTCTGTGTGTTCACCTCACCTGTCACAGAAAAATGAGCATTGTCTCTCCATAGGATGGTCCAGGACCAGCCCGCATCAACTTTGATCCTTGCGAGAAAGTGGAGAGCAAAGTCAACACATCGTTATGCGTTTTGCGGTGAAAGGTGCTGTACAATATGGATCTTGTACAGATACGATTTGAGAATGGTTCAAAGCACCTTCCATCCTTGGGACCGTGGGATGTTCAACTATCGTGACACAGCATGCACACTGCCTGATGATCGGGAATTTTGTGCAGCATTGTCTGCCATAGCAAATGTGATTTTATCAACCACCTATGGTGCAACTGGTCGTCGGCCTCTTCTCAGAGCAACACCCAGTTCTCCTGTTGATTTGAACTTCATCATGCTCCTTACAGTGGATGCAGATTGATTGATTTTAACATGAGAGCTAAAACAGCTTAGGTCTGACCCACCAATGCCCGCCCCGAAACTAGGTTTATTGTGCGGTATATCTAGTAAAGCCAACCAGTGCCCTTAAATAGTGCAAGGAGTCGCTATGCCAGTTTTTTGTTAGACACAATTTCTTCAGGTCTAGTTGTCTTGGAGATTCTGTATCTTTTACTCTCCAATGCCATGCATCCAAAGATTAGGTGTGATGCAGTTTCTTCACCCTCATCACAGATGCTACATTTAGGGTCCTCTTCTGTTATACCCATTATGTGTAGGTGTTTCTTGAAGTTCCCATGGCCGGTCATCAGTCCAGTCATGAGTTTGGTCTCTTTCCTGTTCAATCCCAGGATTACAGAGATTCTTTTAAAACATGACTTGGGCATTATTACCTTACCATGTGTTTGTTTATGGACCTTGGTCCAATATCCTATGTGCTGTTTCCTAAGCCAGTTCCATAGTTCTAATTTGATCCCAGCCTTGGTGATTGTCAAGACAGGTTCTGGTCCAATAAATAGAGTTGTTGCCCCCATCCTAGCCAATCTATCAACTTGTTCATTGCCATCGATCCGTGAGTGGCCAGGCACCACACTCGGTACACCCTATTGCTTCCCCCTAGCTCCACCAGAGCCCTGTGGCAATCTGCAACAATCTTAGATCTTGTTGCAGGAGCTGCCAATGATTTCAGGGCTGCCTGGCTGTCTGAATAGATGTAGATGCTACGGTCATTGTAGCACCTACTGATATTCTCCTCCACACATGTCCTGATTTGCAGTAATTTCGGCTTGGAATACAGAGGCCATTTTCCCTAGAGAGATGCTGCTCTCCAGTCTTGGCTGAACCCCATACAACACTTCCCCAATGCCTTGATCTGTTTTCCACCCATTGGTGAACCAAACGATGTCCCCCCGTACTGTGTTGAACTGTTTTCTCCCACTGCTCCCTACTTCCTATTATTATGTTGTAAGGCTTGTCAATGCAGTTGGGAGTTATTATATAGTCGGCAGGCATTTCCCCAGCCATACCTATATTTACCTCACTCACTATGTTAGTGTGTGATTCTGAATATCTGAATGAGACCTAGTTTTGGCCAGTTTTAAGTCTGTATATCCCAGCTGCTGCCTCCATCTTAACCCAAAAGTGAAGTGGAGGCATATCCAACATGGCTTCCATTCCAGCAGTTGGTGTGCTGCTAATTCCACCCGTTATGGCTAAGCAGGCCAATCTCTGCACTTTAGCAAGCTCTTTAGCAGCAATCCGCTGTTCTACCTTCTTCCACCACACTACGGCTCCATAGGAAATCCCAGGTCTAATGACCGTGGTGTATATCCAGTGCATACTCCTGGGGCTTAGGCCCCAGTTTTTGCCACAAGCCCTCCTAGTGCTCACTAAAGTACTTTTTGCCTTGGAGTAGATACTCTTAATATGAGGGGTCCAAGTTAGCTTCTCATCCAAGGTTACCCCTAGATATTCCACTGTCCCCTTCATAGGTAGAGTTTCATTGAAGAGCTTTAGATTCCAACTTGCATGCTGAATATGTCTCTTCGTAAATGGAACCACAACTGTCTTCTTAGAATTAACTCTCAGATCCTGTTTAATGTACCATTTTTGCACAATGTCCAACCCTCCTTGTGCCATATTCCTGACTGTGTCAGTGAATTTGCCAAGTATTACTATGACAAGTTCATCTGCGTATCCTTGGCAGAAGCATTGTCTGGAATTTAGTTCCTCAATGAGTTCATTCACCACTAGATTCCACAATACAGGAGGCAAAACTCCTCCTTGTGTGCAGCCTCTAGTGGTCTTAATTGCCATTTTTTTCATTCATCATGGTAGCCTCTACCTTCCTTCCACTAAGCATGGCTCTGGTCCACCTACATATAGTGGTCCCCAGGTCATGCACCTCTGCTGCCCTTACCATGGAATCGAAAGTCGTGCTATTAAAGGCCCCCTCGATATCCAGGAAAATGCAGAGGGCTATTTCTTGGAAGTGAAGTGCTTTTTCCACCTTCCCAACGAGTTGGTGGAGAGCTGTCTCACATGATTTACCTGGTTGGTATGCATGTTGGTTCAGGTGTAGAGGGACCCTACTTAGCCTCCTCTCTCCAACGTATACATTAACCAGTTTTTCCAATGTTTGGAGAATGAAGGAGGACAGATTGATTGGTCTCATATCCTTGGCCTTGGTATGATCAATTCTCCCTGGCTTTGGAATGAAAACAACCTTCACTGCCCTCCAAACATTAGGAATGATTCCTAGTGTTAAGCTAACCCTGAATAGCCTGCATAGGACTCTTATAAGCTTTCCTCCTGCCTGTTGCAGGAGAGCTGGGAAATTTCCATCTGGGCCAGGTGACTTGAATGGTTGGAATGTTCCCTCCGCCCACTGGATTTTGTTGAAGTTCACACACTCCTTGACCGATTCCCAGTCCTCTCTTCAAGTGCCTGAGAACCGTTGCCTCTCTGGGGTCATATATTGGTCTGTGTTATCCAGCAGAGCATATTGAGGAAAGTAAATTTTGAGGAGCAATTCCAGTGTCTCATGTGCTGTCTTTGTTTATTCCCCATCCTCTTTCCTCAACATACTTCCTGGATTAGTTGGTACTCTAGTGAGAATCTTGTGAAGTCTGGCTTGTGCAGCCGTGCCTTCCACTTCCTCACCGAGTGCCTTCCCAGATGCCTCCTTTGCTTGTCTTATTGCAAGATTGTAATTGACAAGGGCCTCACGATATTTAGCCCATTGTCCTTTACGTCTTGCAATATTAAACAGTCTCCGTACCTGTTTCCTTTGCATTTCCAATTAGTTGTTCCACCAAGGAACACTCATATTTGTGCTCTTCCTGGTGATTGCGCTGTTGTCCTGATATGAGGTCACTATGGCAGAGGTAACAGCCTCTGCTACTTCCTCAAATTCTACTGGCTTCCTTATCGTGGTTTTAATTTCCGATAAGCCTAAGTAAAGGTCCCTGCTATATGTCTCCCAGTCTGTTTTCCTGCGATTTCTATAAGTCATGGTCTATCTGATTCCCACTTCAACCTTGAATTTAATGTACATGTGGTTTGATGAGGATGGCTCCAACACCACATGCCACTGTTTAACGTAGCCACCCATCGTCATGAAACCAAATGTTATGTCGATTACTTCTTCCCTTTTGCTATTCCTGAATGTAGGTTCAGTGCTCCTATTCAGGACCTCTAAGTTGTTAGCTAAGAGGAATTCAAGAAGGTACTCACCTCTACTGTTGGTGTCCTTGCTGCCCCACACTAGGTTGTTGGCATTGGCATCGCACCCCACCAGCAGTTGGTCACATTGCTGATGGCAAGTCTCTACCAATCTCCTCACCTCCAAGGGAGGGGCGGAGAACTGTCTTCATAAGGAAGGTATGTTGAGGCCAACATAATTTCCCTCATGATACCTTCTTCACATTGTTGCATTTTGATGGTCACTAAGTCCCTAGAGAAGAAATCCAATGGCATGAAAGAAATGCCATTTCTAACATAAATTCATGTTCTGGAGTTTCTTAAATTCCTGGCATAGATCAGCTTACCTCCAGTGCTTCTGAGGCCCGATACACCCCCTTTGTATAAATAGGGTTCTTATATCAGGGTCACGTCCACTTCTTGTCTCCCCAGGCAGCAGCTCAGAGCAGCAGAGGCCCCTTTACTGTGCTGCAGGCTCTGTTTTACTGCCATCTTTGAGGTCTTTGAGAACCCTGGTGGTGACCTGCGAGAACCCTAAAAACAGTTTCAGGTCCTGTTGCGGCATCGCCTTCAGGGACTTCTCACCAACTTCCACTATCAGGGTTCGTCCTTCTGGAGCAACCTTCTGGTTAATCACTCTCCAGTCTTCTGTCAGGACTTTTGGGTTCTGGCCCTTATTTCCCCAAACAGATTCTTGGGAGAGACTTCCTTAAGGATCTTGGGTACCCATAGTGATATCTTTGCGGTCTTAAGAAGCTCCGCTGCCGTCTTGACCAGCAGCTTTGCGTCTTCCCACAGGGATATTATGGGCACCTTGTCCTTGAGCCATTCTACTATGTGCACCCCTTCACAGACAAAAATTAGTGCACCACGATCTAGATAGACCCTCCTGAAGTTGGGACCTGGGCCAGCGCCCCCCCCCCCCCCCCCAATCTATTCAAAGAGGGCCCTCTGTACTAGTTCCTTCTGCTGTGATGTGATGTCCACCAGTGGATAACCTTCCTGGATAACTGCCGTCCTAAAAACCGAGACTACAGTACTATAGGTCTGTTTCCCTATTTCTTGCCTTGGTTTTTTCTGGACTCGCTTATCCAGGGAGGAGGGAGTCCTTGATTCCTCCCTTATCCGTTTACTACCTGTTTTTGACGTTATTGGGGTCTGCGTGTCCCCTTCAATGAGAGACAGTTTTTCCTGGGTGTCTTGGGTTCTAGTCCCTTTACTTCCCTCCATTTGTGTTTAGGAAGCCATTCTTTTCCTTCCTCTTCCCTCTGTTCCCTGAGTAGCTACCTCCTTTGGGCCCCAGACAAGCCTTTGATCTTCATCTGGTCTAGCTTCTCGGTTACAGTTCCCACTTCTGGCTGAGGTCTAGACCCTGATTCAGTAGTGGAAATGCCTTCCATAGGTTCAGTCTCCGATGTTTGGGTATCTGAGGTCTCAATTTGCCCCTCAGTTTCTTTTTCTTTTTCCATGTTGGTCCTATGAGATTTGGGGATCTAGAAGGTCCACACTACGAATACCCCGCACAGTGTAAGGCTAATTACTCAGGGAGGTCACCCAGTATCCCTGAGGCTCCATTTACAACTCATCTCCCCATGTGCCATGCACCCCTCAGCACGGGTCGCATCATGCCTTGGATTGGGTCAGGGAATAGGATAGGACTAGGAGTGGATAGGGAAGATGGGACGTTAGTCTGATCCTTCGGCATAGTCCCCAGGTTCCTGCAAGCCCCTCCACCCGCATGGACAGTGCTTTGTCAAGGTGATGTCCCTCGGAGAGGGCGGGTGGAGAAAGCTGACCCTTCTGTAATCCTTTCAGCCAGTGATATTTTTGAAGTGCAGCTGCAGCATTACTGTTGTTTTGGTAACAGAGCTTCACCCATAAGGGCCTACTCCTTTTGTCCACGCTCGTGTTGACACATCAACTGTGATTGGTCAGGTATGTGAGATTATGAATCACGATGACTGATCACGGCACCTGGTGGCCATAGTTGGAACTGGATGGTGGCGCTGTGGCACATGGAAATTATGCACCCCATACTCTGGACATTAATGCTACCAAGTTTGGTACATGTACGGTAATTATTTTCAGTGTTAATAATGTGTTAAATAGGAAAAGTTTAATTACAACCACCTGGTATATAGCTGTGCTTACTGTTGAATCTAAGCAGAGGGAGTCTGTTGGCTTCTGAGTGGTTTTCTGGAGCATGTTTTCAAGATCGATTTACTAAATGAATTCACTGTATTTGATGTGGAATTACATGCCGATTTTAGGGCACTGTAACAAATGAGACATATTTGTGCCTAGAAATTCTTTATATTCTTGGGCTCTCTGAATGCACTTCAGTCTATACGACTCATGTACCCAGCTGAAAAATGTGCCCAGAACATCCATGGATACCATCTGTGCCTGCAAAGGTTGGGAAAGAGAGTGTCATTCTGCTCAATACTAAAGTGCATGAGAATTCAAAAAAATGAATTAGCAGATGTAGCAGCTAAGGGAGCTTGTTCTGAAGTTCCTGTGACCAATGCGTATTCCCCCCAACATATTCTTGCTGTTGAGGTGCAGATTCATGTGTCAGTGGGAATAAGAGTGGTTGGAAACAACTGTACCTAAGCTGTGGCGGTAAGATCAACAACTTGGACCTGACTTACCTTTTTCTAGCAACTAAGGGAAGGTAAAGTCCTCTCTCTCAACCACAGATAGAGCACAGCCCAGTAACACAAGGCTACCTACTTTAGTGGAAGACATGGCTATGTGTGGTGTTTGTTATGTACAGGTTTATTGCACTGAATTTTAAAAGAATGCATTTTATATTCAGACGAGAGGGTAGAGGCTAGTTGAGAAGCTGATATGTTTATTTTAACAGACAATGAGATGGATGTTTTATGACTTTTAAAATTTTGGCAGTTGTCAGTCTTACTTTCAAGATTATAAAAATATTATTTATAAGTTTTAATCAGGGTGACTGGATGACCCAGTTCTTTTTTTTTTCTCCTTTTTTGTCTTTTGGCAGTTGACCTTAAATAACAAAAAGTGTGAGGTCATCCACATGAGTGCTAAAAGGAACATGTTAATCTTCGATTACACAATAAATCAGTCTAATCTAAAAGCTGTAAATTCAACTAAATACCTATGAATCACAATTACGAACAATTTAAATTGGAAGGAACACATAGAAAATGTTGTGGGGAAGGCTTACCAAAGAGGGCGTTTCATTGGCAGGACACTTAGAAAATGTAACAGACCTACTAAGGAGACTGCCTACACTATGCTTGTCCATCCTTTTTTAGAATACTGTTGCACAGCGTGGGATCCTTACCAGATAGAACTGACTGAGTACATCGAAAAAGTTCAAAGAAAGTCAGCACATTTTGTATTATCGCGAAATATGGGAGAGAGTGTCACAGAAATGATACAGGATTTGGGATGGACATCATTAAAAGAAAGGCATTTTTTGTTGCGACAGAATCTTCTCACGAAATTCCAATCACCAACTTTCTCCTCCGAATGCGAAAATATTTTGTTGACACCAACTTACATAGGGAGGAACGATCACAAAGATAAAATATGGGAAATCAGAGCTCGTACGGAAAGATATAGGTGTTCATTCTTCTGTGTGCTATACGAAATTGGAATAATAAAGAATTGTGAAGGTGGCTCGATGAGCCCTCTGCCAGGCCCTTAAATGTGATTGCGGAGTATCCATGTAAATGTAGATGTGGATCTAATTTGATAAACCTGCCATATTCTCTGGGTTATTAGTTTAGCTGTTATTCTATAGCTCATTTATGCATTTTGACATGAAAATTGTTCACAGTTTTGTATTACCCATGTTTTGGTGTGACTAGAAAGATGAATGTGAAAATTGGAGAGAACGATTGCAATTTTAAGTGAGTTTGTATTTCGTGCATATTTGGTTTTACCATGTTTAACCAATTTTGTCTCACACTATTTTAGGAAAAGTGTTAATTATATTGTTTGAATGATATTTCTGCCATTTGACTGCACAATTTCTTTATTTTAGTTTACTATTGTGATTTTGGCCATAAGCTATCATCAAGAACAACAGTGTTGTGGATAATTAAACTTTGTTAAGTGAAGTCATCGCCGAGATCTATTGAACTGGGTGTCCCAGCATGTAGATAAATGAAATATATGGGAGACAGGTAGCAAACATGTGCATTTTCAACTTCTCGCGGCGTAATGAATAATCCATTAAATTTCGGGCATGCATCCGCACAAATAAAATTTCTTCTACTGATATTTCAGCCGCGTATCGTCCGGCCATCTTCAGAGCGAGTCACAAGACTGTCTTGTGACTCACTCTGAAGATGACCGGACGATACGTGGCCGAAATATCAGTAGAAGAACTTTTATTTGCGTGGCTGCATGACCAAAATTTAGTGGATTAGGTAGAAAACATGTTTTCCAGCTATAAAACAACTGAGCCAGTTCTATAGATCTTGTCATTGACTTCAGTTAACATAGTCGAATTATACCCAACATTGCTGTAAAGGATAATGGCTTAAGGC
The DNA here is from genome assembly GCF_023897955.1 of Schistocerca gregaria. Classification (NCBI taxonomy): domain Eukaryota; kingdom Metazoa; phylum Arthropoda; class Insecta; order Orthoptera; family Acrididae; genus Schistocerca; species Schistocerca gregaria. The sequence continues at coordinate 671,808,099 of NC_064921.1, read as the reverse complement.
AGAAATCATGCTAATAATATAAAATGAAGAAGTTGTATTAACAAATGACAGAAATATCATTCAACATTGTTATGTGACTGTGGCGAAAAAATATGAAAATATTATTAATTACCCTGCTGTAAACTGCTCTAATTCCTCAAGTACACACACACTTAATATAGCTATCAGTGACATAATGTCCATGGTGAGGATTCCTGTACAGTGATAAATATGTGTTTATTGTTTTGCTATTTTGTGCCACATCTTTATTCAAACATTCACTGCCTGTTGTTAGCAGTTGACTGTTAAAAAAGTTAGAGAGGGGAAGGATAGTAACTATTTTAAGTTCTCTTCAGAGAGAACATTTTTTTGAGGATTTTAACCATTCTTAAAAGCTTTTTATTCTTTAGAATTATGAAAGAAACTCATTGAGGTTTGCAGGTTTCACTTCAGATTATAGACTAAAATGGTTGCTGCACCTCAGGAGTCTAAAAGCGAAAGGTCTAAAGTCACTGAACATTTTAAAGTGCTTTAGCCTTTGATTATGAGCTGCACATAGAGCCCATGTGTTTGAACTCTAAAAAGATTTTGAGCTATTCCATCTTGATTATTATTGCTCTGTTTATGGATCAACAAGAAGGTCATCAAGCAGACTACTTTTTTTCAAAATCAAATTTCTTATTTTTATTTTAAGTGATCATCTCAACTATGTTGCAGTATGTATGGATAAAAAAATCAAAATGAAAGTACACTTTATGAAGCAGACGTTTAGGTGATGGCGAGGGCACTAGAACAAATGAATTGTATTCAAACAACAAAATCTCTCATCTCCTCTGACTCCCTGAGTTCTCCTTGAAATCTTTTCAGTACATTTGCCCAGCATACAGCAAAATACAGACTTTCTCTCGCTTTTTGTCAAATACCAGGTTCAGTCTGTTTTTCAGAAAAGGCAAAAAAACTTGGGAACAAATATAATAGCGACCTCTCTTTCATCACTGTTATGTAAAAATACAGTCCAGTTTTTTTTCTAATGTAAATATATTCTCTTCATGTAAGAAAACATTGAAGCTAATTTACATGTGTGTATGCATTTCTAATGAATGTCTCTCCATCACACAAGAAAGCAGTTAAAAATAATTATTGTTAAAAAACAAAGAACAGGGCCTGTGAGGTGTCATTGACCTCATTCTCTGAAATGCCGTAGGCCCAGCAGCAGCCAGTTTAATATATGCAGCAGATGAAACTCAGTTGGCCTCAACACTCACTTGTCTCACATGAAATAAAGAAATAAAATCAAGACAAAATCCTTGCGACAGGAAAGATAAAAGTATTAAATAACAGTAAATTAAAACACAGTGTCGGTCAACTTTAGCATATACGTACAAGGTGTGATCAAAAAGTAACTGGAATTTTTTTTTCTTAAAGAGTCTTTATTTGTTCATCATCGTCACCTTTGTCCCCTTCAAAGTAATCCTCCTCAGATACAATACACTTGTGCCAGCACGTTTACCAATTTTGAAAGTACTTCTGGAACTCAATTGTTATTATGGTGTTCATCTCCTTCAGCGATTCTATTTTGTCTCATCAATGGCGGGAAAGTGAGGCCCTTTCATGCTTGTCTTCAGCCTGGGGAATAGTAAGAAGTTACATTTGGCCATATGGCCATATCCGGCAAATAGAGTGGCTGAGGCAATATAATGGTTTTATCTTTTGCTAGGAAACATGAACATGGATTGAGGTATGAGTTGGAGCATTGTCACGATACAATTTCCACAAGTGTTTTTGCCACAGTTCTGGTCATTTTCTTTGGATCACTTCACATAAATGGCACCTAATTTCCAGGTAGAATTCTGTATTGACCATATGACAATAAAGCAGGAACTCATGATTTACTGTCCCATTGTAATTGAAGGAGACTGTGAGAAACACCTCCACATGTAATCGAACTACTTCTTCTTCTTCTTCTTCTTCTTCTTCTTCTTCTTCCTTTTTTTCCCCCTTAGGCAGTTTCCATTGGGAGGAGTGGGCTTTGATTTCAACACCATACCCATACACCCAGGTTTTGTTACCTGTTATAATCTACTTTAGAAGTTCTGGGTCATTGTCGACTTCATTCAGGAATTCCTGAGCAGTGGCTAAGCTAAGTCATTTATTGTTGAAATTCAACAATTTTTGAACAAACTTTGCTGCTATATTCTTCATGCCCAAAACATCCTTAAAAATTGCTTGGCATGAGCCAAAGGATATGCAACCTCTCTGCTCTCTGATGGTGATTCACTGATTTTCCAGGACCATCTGCTCTACTGCTTCCACGTTATCACCATTAATTGATGTGCTAGGGCACTTGGGGCAGTCATCTTGATTTTCTTCTTGACCCTCTTTCTTTCTTTCTTTCTTTCTTTCTCTAAAGTAAAAAGTTGCCAAGCACTTAAAAACCTGTATAACCTTTTCAACTGTCAACAATAAACTAAATATTCAAAAGTTCTAAAATGCAAACATACATCAGGAACATGTGTATCAACAAGTTAAAAAAAAGGAAGATTGAAAATTGGATGCATAAAGCCTGGGAAATTAAAAAATTTCCTTTGCTTTTTGATCACACCTTGTATTACAAAGCATAGCTAAATGAGACATTACCTGTGATTGTACTTGGGGTAGGAGTATGGGTGCTAGTGTCAATACTGTTGTGACACTGCATAGGACTCCCTTCTTTTCCCTCAGAGGCAGGGGAACTAGGTATTGTTCTGTTCAGTTTGTGAACAGGGGTAGTGGAAGTACTTGTGATGTTTCCTCCAGATAGCCCATGAAGACATTGACATAGGAGGGTGCTGTACTGGTGTCCATAACTGTGCTATGTATTTGTTTGCATATCTTCCATTGAAGTAGTTGTGGGTAATACATAGTTGGTCAGATGTATAAGGATTGTGGTGGTTTTGGAGTCAGCAAGTCATTGAGTCAATGCCACAGCTATGTGAGATGTTGGTATAAAGTGTGATTGTGTCAACAGTGCAAAGCAAGATGATGAAGGTATGGGGATGATGAAGATGCAGTGAAATCAGCATATATGTTCTTGATACAGGAACGTAACTAGGGGGCAATTCCATGGCGATGCTGGTCAACTAGTGCTGATTATATTCATGAGAGCACAGTAACTTGTTGCAATGGGGCATCTAGGGTGCTTTAGGTTTATAGATTTTAGGATGGATGTGGAATACGATTGTGAGCAAATAATTGGGGTGAGGAGGGAGATAGATTTGTGGGAGATACTTTGGAGCAGGCCTAGGAATTTGAGTAGAGATAGAGGCTGTGCTGGACTTCTGGGATAGTTATGAAGGTGCTGTTTGTGATCCGGTGGACCATGCTATGAATTTGCTTATATGTCTACCCCTCAAAGGAGAAGAAGTTGAGGTTTAGGATCTAGTTGGTCAGGCATATAATATGTGAGCTAGATTTTATGTTGGCATTATAGTCAGCTGGGACAAATGTACATGTTATTATGTAATTAGGCCTAAATAAGGACATTGAAATTTTAGCTTCATTTTTGGTCTCATTTATATTTCTGTTCACCACTCATTAGCTCAGCTATCCAGTGAGGTGTTATCTTTTTCTCCTTCCAGTACAGTTTTATATTCAGTCGTTATTTATTTTTGAAGTGTTACTAAGATAATATTTTAAAACCTTTTGGGAAACAAAACAACTTTCACACCTTGGTGGATGACCATGCCTGCAAAATTCTTCATTTTTTGCAAAAGAAAGTGTGCCAGTGTTGTTTCTTGAAACCAGTGCTATTGTTATGGACAGATTAATTGTTAACAATAAATCCGATGTAAACAGAAAATATGTGTGAAAATTGTGCAGTTGATGTCATAAATGTATGTGTAAACAAATGCAATATTTTTACTTTTTCATGTTTGTTATAATTGTAGCTTTTCAAGAGACTTTTGAGCATATATAGAGGCATTTGTTGCATGTTTACATAAAAGTAATAGAAAGAGTGCTGCATCAAAGACCATGAAAGTTCTTCGCCACAGTGTGTGTGGGTAAAATTAAACAGAAAAAAGGACAGTAGATGGATAACACTTGGGATTAAAATATATTTCTTTAAGAAGAGAATGTTCTGTCTTTTTCAGATAAAAGACTACAATCAAAAATTAAAGCATACCTCTATTAATGTACGTTCTTATAGTTATTAAAAGAGGAAAGACATGTATAGAAAATATAAAACTCCAAAAATAAAACAGTAATGAACTGGAATATTAGTAAAAAGTAATTACAAAACCAATGTGAGGGGAAGGAAAACTGAGTTTTCAGCCGACAGCTGTTACAGAAATAGTAGCACAGTAAAATTATTGGGCACCAAATTTAATAATTATGTCATAACATTACAGTGGTAGCAAACACTGTACCTCTTAATAAACGATCTTAAATATACTGTAGCAGATATCATATACAACAACAACAGACATTAGTTAGTTAGTTAGTTAATTAGTTAGTGTGTGTGTGTGTGTGTGTGTGTGTGTGTGAGAGAGAGAGAGAGAGAGAGAGAGAGAGAGAGAGAGCAGTTGCTGTTTAAATCAGTTGATGACTAAGGCATGCTACATAGCTAATTTAGTTACCCAGTATTAACACACATCTGTGAACATAAAGGTAAATAAAGAATATCTAACTGCTGACACTTTTCAGTCTTCCTTTGTTTTTTTCAATTGAGCAATGGCATGCAGTAGAGTAGCTCACCCATAGTCCTATGCAGAACCTGCAATGGCCTCTTTCCCTTAATTGTGTGAGTAAAAAAAATCCACTTGGAAAATTAGAATGTGGCATTATAGCCCTCCCCTTCCCCTCCCCCTTGCATTGATGCTTCACAGCAGAAAACATATGGTCACATATGCAAACAGCAAAACTGAAGAAAAGTTAACTCAGAATGGGAGCACATAAAATAATTGTATAAATGACCTTTCTAGGAATGGAAAGAATTACCCAAACTCTGTAATCCTTCATGATGATACAAGCATACTAATCAAGTACCCAAATGCGACCATAGCAGACACAACATGGATGACAGGTGAATTAGTTAAAAACAAACAGTGTTCTGACTCATTCCAACCAATAGTTGTATCATGTGGCACCAAAAAAAATTTTGACCTACTGTTATTAGGGATTAATGATAGTAATAATAAAAGTGTGAATTGATAAAGCTGCTGTGAATGAGAGAAACTGATACTTTTTCAGGTTTGAACTGCTATATATAAATTTTGGACTGAGATACTTTTTTAAGCTGTGGAAGATTTTTGGCACCTTTTGTAAGTTTTAGAGTGCTGTTTGTATTCTGGTGCTGAGGTGTTAAAGAAGCATTTAGCAGACTTAAATCAGGAAATTTGGAGCTGAACTCTTCTTCTTCTTCTTCATCATCATCTTTTTTTTTTTTCACGTTGTTGATTATAATCACTGTGCTGATTCTGATTTTGCAATCATAAATGTTGTAGGATATCTGGATTTAAAGTTACAGCTGAAAGTCATACGATATTAAAAGTCTGTACATGGGTTACTATGTAGCTTCATCAACAAGCCTTGTTTGATATACGATTGTGTGTGTGTGTGTGTGTGTGTGTGTGTGTGTGTGTGTGTGTGTGAATGTATGTATATTATCAAGGTTACCCTGCTTTATGCGTCTGTGGAAAGACAAATTTGCAGTAGTAAAACCAAACAGGAAGACTTGGACAAATTCTAACTAGTCCACGACAGGTTCTAACTTGTCTGCAAACTACAGCATGCAGGCAGATTTCAACATGTTTCATAAAATTAGTTTATGTGCAATTTCTCCTGTTTGTCCATCAGCCTGATTTGGAGGTGTCTGGAGAATGTGTTCATGCTAGTGTGGTTCTGTGTTTTATTATTCAGGTGTCGCAGTAATGTGCTTTTAAGTGATTTTGTATAAGATGATTTGGTAATGTGGTATATGGTGATTCAGTAAACAATAGATAAATTTATACAACATCATGGCAGCACAAGAACATCACCAGTGAGCTATGTATAACTTACAAAAATTATGTCGGATGTGAATCAAACAATATCCTGGACTCCTCATCTCAGTTGCACTGTCTGTTACTCCGGCCTGACCGAGTGATTAAAAAATAAGAGAAATCAAATGCCTTTTGCTGTTACCATGATTTGGCGGGAGCAGAAAGATCATCGCTTGGATTGCTATTTCTGCTTGACTAATATATCCAGGTACAGCAAGAACAAGAATTCAGAAATTGTGTATCTGGATTGGCAGTCTGTTCTAAAGTCTGTGGCCCATGGTACACATTGCCCAGTACCAATTCCTCCTTCATTCAATGCAATGAATAGTGAAGAAAGTAATACTGAAGGTAATGACACTGATGCTGTAGCTATGGAATACATGAATCATCTTGACAATGACATTAAAAAGTCGTGTTTCATCAGCCAGGCCGAACTGGATGATCTGTTTCATGATTTGTCCCTGTTAAAATAAAAGTCTGAACTGTTGGACTCCAGACTGAAGGAGTGGAACTTCGTGAGAGAGGTGCTACAGTTATGGATTTTCAAGACTGCCACATGAAATTCGCAGCATACTATGTTGCTGAACGTGGTGTTTGCTTCTGTCATGATGTGACAGCACTCATAAAGGAACTAGATAGCAAATATGTAGCAAAAGAGTGGAGACTTTTTCATTGACCCTAGCTCAAGCAGTTTAAGAGCTGCATTACTACACAATGAGAACCAGAAACCATCAATTGCTATTGTTTGTGCCATGGAAATGAAGGAAACCTACAAAACAATGAACAGTATTTATTTATTTACACGTCAATTTCCATAGGACCAAATTGAGGAGCAAATCTCCAAGGTCATGGAACATGTCAGACAATGAAATTACAATATAAAAGTAATAACAGATAATAATAAATGTTTATGAACCCAAAATAAGTCAGTTCATAAGTTTAACTAAACACAATCAACAATAGAACAAAAATCAGCGTAATTTTTTAAGGAACTCCTCGACAGAATAGAACGAGTGACCCATGAGGAAACTCTTCAGTTTCAATTTGAAAGCACGTGATTACTGCTAAGATTTTTGAATTCGAGTGGTAGCTTATTGAAAATGAATGCAGCAGTATACTGCACACCTTTATGCACAAGAGTTAAGGAAGTCCGATCCAAATGCAGGTTTGATTTCTGCCGAGTATTAACTGAGTGAAAGCTGCTTATTCTTCTTTGGAATAAGCTTATATTGTTAACAAGAAATGACAGTAAGGAATATATATATTGAGGGGCCAATGTCAAAATATCCAGACTCGCGTACAGGGGTCGACAAGAGGTTCATGAACTAACACCGGTTATTGCCTGAACCACCTGTTTCTGATCCAAAAATATCCATTTAGAATGGGAAGAGTTACCCCAAAATATAGCACTACACAACATAAGTGAATGAAAATAAGCAGACTAATTTTATTGTCGAATGATCACTCCCTTCAGATACCATTCGAATAGTAAAAATGACAGCATTAAGTCTTTGAACAAATGCCGTGATACGTATATAGACTCAAATCGAATACTATTTTTTACATACATAGCCACTCTCCACCCCACAATGAACTCCTTGAAAAACCTCCAGCTAATCTGTATCCTGGTAAAGGAAGCCTTGAATTGTCAAATTATTTAAGTGGTGCTCTGTTATACCAATAATTTCAGAGTCAACATCTATAAGCAGTTCACTAACATTATTTTTAATACCTCTTATATTTTGATGAAATATGCTAATTCCTTCTCTACTAGGAATCATTACATCCTCTGATGATGAGCCCTTAATTAAAAGGACTTCCTTTGAGCAGGTATACCTATCAGGTGACTTCAATCTAAAAAGGTGCAGCTCTAACACGAACTACTACAGGAATTTTTCCATGAGTGATCCCAACATAACCACCACTACCACTACCATTACCACTACCACTACCCACTACACTGTCACCTATAAGCTTTGTCAGCCTCCCCTTCCCATACCTATTGAGGTGCAGGCCATGCCTAGTGAAACCTGATCTACTGATAGACCCAACTGGCACCACCGAGATGTGACCCATGCCCTCTGCCATCAGCGCCCTCCCCAGCCCCATGTTAACACACCTAACGGCTACATTAAGATGAGGCTGATCATGACGCTAAAACGGTTGCATGAAATCCACATTGGTGCCACCAGTTTGAGTAGCATCTTTACCAGGTCACCACCTACATCATATTCCCTGTCCCTGTCAAGACTGTTCCCTGCTTCACCCACTATCACTACCTGATACTCCTACATGAAATTCCTACAAAATTCCCCTGTGCTGTCAGTCACTTGAGCCAACCCTGCACTAGGTTTCACAATGCTGGTGACCTGGTACTCACTCCCCAAGACTTACTGCAACTGCTGACCCACACCTCTACCATGTGAACTACCTAGCAGCAGAATCTTTTTCTTTCTGGTAGGCTTTGCAACTGACCTAGGCCTACTAACTGCAGAGGACTGGTGCATGTTACCTACATCTACAGCTTGATGCTGATTAAGTACTCTGAGCATAATTGGAATATTTGTGGCAATCTGAGGGTTGTAGCCCTTCTGTTAGGAATGCAGGCTGGGTGTACAAAGCACATGTGCTTTCTTTGCCTGTGGAATAGTCATGATGACAGGAATCACTACACAGTGAAAAACTGGCCTCCCAGAAATTTAACTGTAGTCGGACAGTACAACGTAATAAGATTTTCTACCTCCACTCCACATCAAACTTGGTCTTATGAAACAGTTAGTTGCAGCAGTGGGTAAAACAAATCAAGCTTTTCAGTACCTAAAAGGCGAGTTCGGAAAGATGAAAACTGACGCAAAATTGAAAGCAGGAGTTTTTGTTGGACCAGAAATACTAAAGTTGATTCAGATCCAAAATTCAGATTGGTGCTCACAGAACGAGAACTAGCAGCTTGGGATGCATTTGTGCTTGTCATGCACAGCCTTCTTGAGAACCACAGAGCAGGTAGCTATGCGGTAATTGTCGACAAGTTGCTAAGTGCCTTCCAGCATCTCGGTTGCCGAATGTCACTAAGGATGCATTTCCTGCATTTGCATCTCATCTTCTTTGCATCAGCTATGGGAGCCGTGAATGATAATAATGGTGAAAGGTTCTACCAGGAGTTGTCCACCATGGAAGCAAGATACCAATCTTCAATCTGAACGTGATGGGGGATTACCGTTGATTTTTGCAGAGAGCAACAGGTGTTCACAGGTGGAAATCAAGAAGCTCTAAACACTTTTAACCCTTTAACTGCTCTGGATGTTTTAACACGCGCACCTTTGTACCTGTCCCTGTGTGCTCTGAACGTGTTTATGCGCGCCACCAGTCTGTCACCAGGTAGAAGGACTGGTGGCGTGCTAAACATGTGTCTACGTGTAGACACATTCAGAGTACCAGGTAGAAGGACTGGTGGCGCGCTAAACATGTTCAGAGCACACAGGGACAGGTACAAAGGCGCGTGCGTTAACACATTCAGAGCAGTTAAAGGGTTAAACCAAGCCATTGTCAGCCTTAGTGTATCTAAGGGTCCTTGACTCATTTCCGAGGTAAAGAAACATTATAATTCACTTCTTAATTATAATATTTAGTGTTTTCATCCCAAAGTATGCACATTAATTTCTGTAAAATTTCTCACATTTGCAATTCAGTGTTGTTAATATCATTATCCTTAATAACCTTTACATGTACATAACTCTTTTTTCCTGACATACTAGAGCAAATCCAACTGCCGTTCTGTATTCAGTGCTTACGAATTACTACAAGAACTGTATTTTCAACCCAGTAGCAGGGAAAGAAATTTATGTTGTTGTGTAGTGTTACATAAATTCTCTCATTACAACATATATACAGCTGTTATTCTTTATAATTGTCAATGATGTAGTAATGGAGATAAACAGCAGCCACTTACTATAACTGAAGAAGTGACAGCCTTTTACTTTTCATTCTTGTTAATTTTGTTATCTTAATTTCATACTGTGTAAGCATAATTAGTATGTAGAGTATACAGTTTGAAACCTATTGAAACTCTCAGAAAACAAACACATTCAAGAAGTCATTTTTCTTCACATGTACATGCCATAATTATTTTCCCCCCTCGTTCATGACTGTTGTTAAAGACTTATTCTCTACCTAATTTTCACTTATTTTATAAAATCATTTTTAGGCCCAAATGCATGGCATGATAACTAAAAGGATCGAAATTTTGTGATAATAATAAAAATTGAACAATTAAGAACTTCAAAATAAAACAGACATTGTAATCAGCTTTATTTGTGGATTTGATAGATATTGACATTCTTTCTGCTGTACTCCAGCAAACTCTTGTATTGACTCCATTGACTCCTCTGAACACTGCTGTTTATGACCCCACATGCCAACATATAGAATAAAGGTATTTTAATTCTTCAGAATATATCATATCATATTCTTTTCATTTAGGAAGAAAATCCAAGACTTCTACCAGCGCACAAGTCTGACTGCTTACTGCACAGCTTTTGCATATCGTCCTTTGACCCGATCTGTGAATAGCAAGCTTTCAAATGTTTATCTGGAACTGCCAGCTGACAGTAAGCACCTGTATGCGCCACATCGAAGCCCTACACCACTTGCATGGGATCCTCGTTGCAGAGGCATTCTTAGTCGTTTCCATTCTACAGGTACTGTATTAGAATGTGACAAGGACTTGGTTAAGTTTTTTGTTTGTATATTAATAACAAATAGTAAATAACTGTCACTTTATCTTTTACACAGAAATTTGTCTTCATTTAAAATAAATATTTTATGTTATGAACTGATAACTAGAAATTAATACAGTATTTATTTATCTTGCATCTTACCAATTATCATCTGAGCAAAAAAGAGTGTCACATAATAACAAGTTTTAACAGATTTATTCACTCAGCACGTTTAAATAGACCTCCTCTTGAAGAAGTGCTTAGGGAGTGACTTGATATGTACTTTAATAGAGAAACATACTGGTTAAAAACTGATTTGATCAGTTGCTATATTTTGTTTGTACTTACAGGCGCCAGAATCATGCTTCAATTTTTCATAGAAAAGTTGGCATGTTATTTATTTTTCCCCAATACAGGAATTTAGAATCCATTGCATTATACCTGGAGTAAGCTTTTTAGTTTGTCAGGAATTGCAACGTCAAACTATTGCCTTTTTTTTCTTCTTCTTCTTCTTCTTTCTTTAACATCTGATTTTTGTCCCACATCAGCACAGGTCGGCATGGTTATTTACAGATTTGGCATAGTTAGTTAAAGGGGTGGTCATTTGCCCTTCCTTTCACAGTACTGTTGCCCCGTGAGACAGAATATGTGTACGCATCAGTCTGCTTGTTGTATGATTCATGTGAAAGTGACTGAAAGTTGTCTAATTTCTATTAACAAATCGTTAACTGAGGTGGGAGTAGGGTACCAGTCCACTATTCACTTTGTGGGAAACCACTTACAAACCACATCCATGCTGACCAGCACACTGGCGCTTATCATTAATCCACCAGGCCAGTTCAATCTTGGACCTGTGCACTTCCATGGCCCAACAGTGGTTCTTCAATGTGCACAGCCATCTGGGCAGATCATTGTAAAGGCACTGTCTTACAATGTAGTAATTGAGTAACTAAGCTCATTTATTGGTATTTCCTCCATTTCTGCATTTTTTGTTTGGTAAAAGAAATAGATATTATCATGTTAGACAAATTGAAACTGCAACTCTACACTGTTGTGCAAATGTCTTGACAGTAATACAATATTAGTCTCTATTAGCACCGTGACTTAGTGACTGTCTCTCAGTCAGTCGCTGATAGAATCAATTATAACAAAAGACAACAAAAGTTGAGGAAGTGTTTGTTTGCCACTTCTTCATTGCCCAGCTTGCCCTGTCTTGCGTGCCTGAGTTCGTTGCTCGGTATATCTGCTACCACCACAGGGCTTCACTTCTCAGTTGTGGCTGAAGTACTGGTTCTTCGGGTTTTGATATCAATCTTTTGAACTGAACATCACATTAAACTAATGTGCTGTTACAAGGAAAAAAGTGAAGCACCCAGAAATGGAGAGGGAAATAAAATGAATTTTCACAGGTTGAGAGGGTATCTGATGTTATTTCAGTGGTTATAAAATTGAGTCAAACTAACAAACACCTGATCAGCATGATCCCACTTATCAGTATAAAGTTGCAGTCCCTTGGTAAGGATGCTTGCACCAATTCCGCTGTGAATGATGTCATAAAGCTGGTGTATCCTTTCCTGAGGTAAGCTGGCACATTTTTATTCTAACTAGCACTTAACATACTGGATACTGATACTGGGACAGAGCTGACATCCAAGCTTATCCCACATGTGTTCTATTGTGGACAGATCTGGAAGTCTTTCCAGCCATGGGAATACCGCAAACGTCATTCAGACAGTTCATGAAGACATTTAACTTTTGTGGGTGAGGACTTTCCTGTTTGAAAACTGGGATCATGATACTATCTCATGAGAGGTACCACATGAGGATGTATGATATCTGTGAATTTACTATCGTGCCATCAGACTTTCCTCAGTTACTATTAACTATGATCCGAAGTCATTCGCAATGGCCCTCCATACCATGGTGCTGGGATAACACCGCTGTGACTCTCCAAAACATTAGCAGAATGGTACCCCACCCCCATCTCCACCCTCAACCCCACACTCAACCCCACCCCCACTCTCACCTCCACCTCCACCCTCACCCCCACCCTCACCCTCCTCTCCCTGGTCTCTGTCATATTCACCGACAATGGTCATCCAGGGTAGTACAGAACTGTGATTCATCAATGAACACAATGCAGTGCCATTCATCAGCAGTTCAGCTTTCCTGTCAGGGCACTGCTTGAAGTTCAGGCATTAGTGTCATGGTGTTAATGGTAGCCTACACATGGAACAGTAATTATCTAGTCATGCTGCTGCTGGTCTGCGATCAGTGATGCAAAATGACAAAGAAAGTAGCAGGGAGTCCATTTTGTGTTCTTGGATGACAGGCACAGATGTGAAGGGGGTGTGCCTGGTGCGCATTATGGTAATCCTGTCTTGTGGTGGTCAGGCATGCTCGACCGCAACCTTGGTAATGAGTATGTCTTCCTTCACATTCCAATGCACTCCAACATTAGCCCACCGTAAATCCCAAATGCCACACAAATCTGGATATTGCGTGATTTGACCAGCTAGCCAAATGAATATTCACATTCTCTGTCAGCCAGAGTTAACACTGGCTCACATGAGTGCATGGCTTCTACATGGCCTTGACAGTAAACACTCATCATCTGATGGTATTCATGCTCCTTAGGATATTAACCAAACTGTAAATGAACAATGCACCATGGTAGTTGTCCTACCTATTGTAGTGCCTCGAGAATTTCGGGGTAAATTCTAGAGACACTCAGTCTTCCACTGTCTCGAACACTCGATATTTTAAGCATGAGTGTGAGAGAGTGGAGATGTGTCTACCGCACCACTGGTTTTTATGTGTGCAGGATGGATATGTATTGGGAGAATGCTGCAATTGTGGCGGTCAATCGGCACAGGCAAGTGTTTGCTGTCCGCGCCATAGATGCTGTGTGTGATATACAAGGAGCAAGCACACTTTATTCTTTAATGGTGTAATGATTGTAATTGTTATGAACAAATGAAAAATGATTTGTCTAGAGACTCTTAATTAATCTTGCTGTTAGACATGCGAGAAGGAAGACCTGTTTTTGAATTTCTGGCGGTTACGAAACTCACCACAATGTGATTATGGCCTGGTTTATAATAGGTATGTGAATTTCATGCATAAAATACCAACAAAAGAATGGTTGTTGCTAGAAGAACCAAGCTTGATTATCGATAATCCACAACCAATAATAGGAGGAAAAGTTGAGAATTGTATCTGATGGGTATCGGCATAGTTGACTAGCAAGAATTTGAATGTTTATGGGAAAGCTAATGGGCATGGAAATATGCCTGAACTTAACTGAAAGTATAAGAGTACCGAGTTATTTCAAGTGAGAGGGATAGTATTTTTTAATTCCTTTAACCAGCATTATTTCTTCGGAGAAGAAGTTGTGGAGATTGACACAGCCGCATATTCAGAGAAGAAGATCGGCTAAACATTTCAAGTAAGTCAGTTGTAGTGAGAAATTTGCAATCCAGTTTTGCACCGCTGCTCTTGTTGCCGAAACCATTAGAACGTGGCCACATAAGTGACAGGGCCTGAAGAAAATGGGAATTTTAAGATGGAAAAGGGAAGGAAATATTTTGAGTTGCCATAGCAACCAGGCATAACAAGATACGAGAACTTTTTCGTGTAATTGAATTGAGCCCAAGAAACTAAATGGAAGAAGGTTTCGAATGCAACACAGTAAAAGACGTAAGAAAGTACTAACGTCAAAAGAACAGAGAGAAGACCTCAGCCTTTAGACTAAGAAGAGTTACGCCGAGAATACCTCAACTAAGATGATTTGGTGTGGATAGTACACAGCTCTCACACACATTGCAACAGTCGCCGATGCTGAAACCAACATTCGGCGTCACCGGCATCCATGCTGTTCACTATTGCTGATTCCACACGTGCTCGCCAACACAGCCTAATACTCTATGGATGGGGAAGTACATCCTACTCATTTTTTGAAAAGGTCCAATCAAGCCTTGCCCAAGACTTGGGAAGATTCAAAAAAAGACTGAATTTGTGCTGGGGTATCTATTAGGAGAGGCCTCAGAGTGAGGTACAGTAAACATCGAAAACTTTTCGTCTTGGGCCCACACCCAGAAGAAGTTTAAAAGAAGTAATGTTCAGCAAGCGCCCAGGAAAAACTAATATCCAACTTGTGGGACCCAAAGTATTGCAACAGTTTGTGGGGTATGGTGCGAAAGTATTTCGACTGGCATTTGACACGGGTGAAGTACTTAGACATGCCCATGGAGGAAGAGGGGTTAGTTCAAATTCTAATTAGATGATTACCCATCTACACTAGGAAAGATATATTATGTAGTGGATGGAAAACCGTAGAAGAATTATTATCCTTTGTAGACACTCCTGATGCTTTAAACAAAGACCACAACAAGAACCTACACCAAAGTGAAAAATCAGAATTATACAAGAGGTAATAATAATAATAATAATAATAATAATAATAAGTCAAGGGATAACACACTAAACAAGAAGCAACTGCATAGAAGCGATGAAAAAAACAGATGCCTATAAATATCTAGGATACAGACAAAAAATAGGAATAGGTAATACAAATATTAAAGAAGAACTAAAAGAAAAATATAGACAAAGACTAACAAAAATACTGAAAACAGAATTGACCCCAAGAAACAAGACAAAAGCTATAAATACTTATGCTATACCAATATTGACCTACTCATTTGGAGTAGTGAAATGGAGTAACACAGACCTAGAAGCACTCAATACACTTACACGATCACAATGTCACAAATATAGAATACATCACATACATTCAGCAACAGAAAGATTCACATTAAGCAGAAAGGAGGGAGGAAGGGGATTTATCAACATAAAAAACCTACATTATGGACAGGTAGACAATTTAAGAAAATTCTTTATAGGATTAGCACAAACCAGCAAAATACACAAAGCAATCACTCATATAAATACATCTGCTACACCACTGCAATTTCATAACCACTTCTACAACCCTTTAGATCACATATCATCAACAGATACGAAAAAAGTAAATTGGAAAAAGAAGACACTACATGGCAAGCACCCGTATCATCTAACACAGCCACACATCGATCAAGACGCATCCAACACATGGCTAAGAAAAGGCAATATATACAGTGAGATGGAAGGATTCATGATTGCAATACAGGATCAAAATATAAACACCAGATATTACAGCAAGCATATTATTAAAGATCCTAATACCACAACAGATAAATGCAGACTTTGCAAACAACAAATACAAACAGTAGATCGCATCACAAGCGGATGTACAATACTAGCAAATACAGAATACCCCAGAAGACATGACAATGTAGCAAAAATAGTACATCAACAACTTGCCATACGACATAAACTAATAAAACAACACGTTCCCACATACAAGTATGCACCACAAAATGTTCTGGAGAATGATGAATACAAATTATACTGGAACAGAACCATTATAACAGATATAAAAACACCACATAACAAACCTGACTTCATACTCATCAATAAAAAGAAGAAATTAACACAACTAATTGAAATATCCATACCCAATACAACAAATATAGAGAAGAAAACAGGAGAAAAAATTGAAAAATACATCCAACTGGCTGAGGAAGTCAAGGACATGTGGCATCAGGATAAAGTTGACATTATACTGATTATGCTATCAACCACAGCAGTCATACCACACAATATCCACCAGTACATCAACGCAATACAGCTACATCCAAACTTATGTATACAAGTACAGAAATCTGTAATTATTGATACATGTTCAATTACCCGAAAGTTCCTAAATGCAATGTAACATATACCGTACAGTCAAAAGGAAGTCACGCTTGAGCAAGGTCCGTGCCACTTTCCATTTTTAACCAGACATTACGTCTGAGAAAATAAAGAATAATAATAGTAATAAAAAACCCCGTGGAGGCCCGGGAAGAGAATAGGCCTCTGGTATGTTCTGCCAGTCATTAAACGCCACGAAAAGAACAAACCACTAATAGGGCTAACCCCCCTTTTAGTGTGATTAGTTGGTTCAGGACAGAACTAATGAATCCTCGGACAAGCACTGTCTTGGTTGGGGACGACGCTTGAACCGTATGCCCGTCCACAATGGTAACGATACTGCTAGACACATGGAAAATGATTTAAATTCAAATAGAGGTGTTTTGCAGGATAGGCTTCCTGCAACCACTCTAGAAGGAAAACAAAGACAGAGGATAAGATGGTGAGATGAAGTTAACCGACACCTCATGTTCTGTTACTACCAAGCAACAAAATTAGGAACCATCACAACTGGATACAGATCACAAGTATACACAACATTTATTACCAGATACCCAGAATTAAAATTTTTAACATAACAACGACTAGCTGATCAGATTCGTGTAATAATAAAAAATAACAGAATACCCCAGTCAGAATTAGAAAACATCAAACAACAAGTACAACAAATACTGGAACAAAATAATGTGCAATCAGAAGAAGTAGAAAATGCAGTAATGGACTCAAACATCTCAGAGCAAACCAACAAAGAACAACATGCATCAATTAAACAATCAGAGGAAAACAAAATCTTAAGACAGCCACCAGAACAAGCACAAATAGAACACGAAGTGACACACATGTTAGATATAGAAGAAAAATTTCAGCTGAAATATATAGAATACAAAGACACAAATACAGACATTAGACAATTCTTACTTAGATCCCCAAATAACCCACAAGTCGAAACAACAATAACAACTATCAACACAATCATACACAACAAAATAAATGAAAATACAACTCTGGAAGAGTTACAACTACTGGTTTATATAGGAGCACTCACTACACTAAATATACACACTGGACAGAGATCAGAACCAACCAACACACAAAAGAAACCCACAAAACCAGCATGGCAACACAGGCTACAGATCAGAATAGAAAAACTGAGAAAAGACATCGGACAGCTAACACATTTTATAAGAAATGAAATATCAGACAAAAAAAGAAAAAGGTTGATGGTACGGGCATTGACGTCTGCCTGAGGGCACTGGTGAGTCCTTCAAGTAGCCTTCTGCCCCTCCACTGCACTCACACCACACACCAGTGAGGAACAACAGGGGGGAAAGACAGAGGATTACCCTCTGTTAAGATGACTTCCATACTTCAGTGGAACTTTGAATGGGTTCAGGACATATATGAAGAAGCTACATCATGTGTATATGCCTTCAGGAGACCTATTTTAAATTCCATGATACTCCTGAGATATATGGCTATATTATTTTCCACAGAAAGGACAACCTTAGTGGAGACAGAGCTATAGGAGTGGTGGCAGTTTTCATAAGCTATGAACCCCTCCCCCTCCCTGGCACTTTTCCTTTCTCTCCCTTGGAACCAGTCTGCAAGCAGTCACTGTAACAGTGCACGTGCATCATATGTTGATTATATGTTCCCCATACCTGCCCCCACATGAGCTGTTCATCCACAGGTACTGGTCTTTACCTTTCCTGTTCCACTTGCAAATAGAACGAGGAAGAAGTGATTGTCTGTATGTCTCCATACAAGTCCTAATTTGTCTCATCTTACCTTTGTGCTTATGGGGACGGGATCGGTGATTGGGATATAGAAAACTTAATTCCCATATATGTTGTGGCTCATATATATTTACACTTGACACTGTGTGCATACAGAAAGAAGTAAAGCAAAGAACTGACTAAAGTAAAGTTAAGACGGAGGCTCGACAGAGCACTTAGAGTTAACAGATAATTGATGGTTGATATGAACTATCGACACCACACAGCCTCTCCTTCCCCCCCAACCCCCCACCTCCCCCTCCCCTGCAGTACAGAGTACTACAGATGTCCAAGAGTGAGGGCGTGCGGGCATCGACATTGGTAGAATTCATGCGTGTAGGCCGGCTCACCACAGGTACTTTCATCCAGAACTAGGTGGGTTGTGCAGGTGGAGTGGCGAGAGGCAGGTCCATTTCGTAGTCGGTCAGCCACCATGGCCGGATGAGATGGCAGGCGGCCTAGGAGTAAGCAGGCGAGGCGGTCGACGTCGTGATGGAGGCGTGTGTGGCCCTTAAGTGGATCAAGCTGTCCATAGAAATGAAAGCACGTAGAGATGCTCTGTCACACTCGTGCGGGAGTGTGAGGTTGTGTGCAGTGTTGACATGTAAGGGACCGTCCGATGGCAAGATCTCAGTATCTGTCAAAAAAATGAGCACTTGGTCGTTGAATGTCACTATAGAAATTTCATTCACGTGGTGTGGTGGCACGCTGCAAGACTGATAGTTGGTGTGTGTGTCTCCGTCGTTGGAGGTGAAGGTGCTAAACATGCGCAGGGTGAAACAGGGGCGAGGTCGGGAAACCAGCGAACGGTCGTGAACAGTCTTCGGCTGAAGAGGTGTGCGGTGACATTGATGGGAGCATGTTTCCATTCTTGATCAAGGATGGATCATCTGCAGAGTCCGACGGCGGCAGTGTGAGACCAGCAGGGTTGACAAAAGCCAATTTCAGGTGATGCAGAGAAGCTGTCTGTGTGTGGTCTTTAATCATGATATCAAAAGTCGTATCCCCATGCTGCAGGACCTTGTAGGGGCCAAGATAAGGAGGTTGAAGAGGCTGCCTTAACCGCATCATCACGAAACATGATGTGGGAGCAGTCAGAGGGTGCAGTGGGTACGTAAGTCTCAGGCGGTGAGTGACTGATGGGCAGATGCAAATGCATTTGTTGTAAATTCGTGCACATCCAGCTAATGAAATCTGTCGAGGGGGGAAGATCCTCGCTACCCTGGGGAAGAATAAGTTCCCCTGGTAGTACTGGATTCTCACCGAAAACCAATTCAGATATAGTCCCCTGTAGGTCAGGTTTATAGGATGAGCATAGACCATGTAGCACCCACAGGAGAGCTTCTGACCAGAGACAATCATGGCATCGAAGGGCCATCTTGAGGGTGCGGTGCCATCTCTCCACCAACCCATTGCTTTGTGGGTGATAGGCGGTAGTGTGTATTTTTTTAATACCGTTTTGCAGAGGATGGTGAAAAGGGAGGATTTGAGCTGTTGACCCTGACTGGTAGTGATAGTGGTTGGGCAACCGAAACAAGCGATCCACGAGCAAATGAAAGCCTGGGTACTGACTCGGTGGTAATGTTAGGGAGAGGGACAGCTTCGACCCAGTGAGACAAACAGTTGATAGTTGATAAGATATATCTATGGCCCTCCGAAGGAGTAATAGGCCTGATCAGATCAATATGTATGTGACGGAATCATCCTGCAGGAATGTCGAACTTGCCCAGAGGCGGGGAGGTGTGGCGGCTGATCTTGTTGCGCTGGCAAGCGACACAGGTGCGTGCCCATGTTTGTCAGTCCTGTTTGATATTCTTCCAAACAAAACATTCTGACACGAGACGTGTGGTGGCTCGAATGCCCGGGTGGGCTATCAACGATGCGGGAAACAGCACTGATCTGCGAGAAGAAATCTGCAGCGACGTTATCTGCACCCTTGATGGAACAGACGTCTGTTGTGTATTGAGAAACCAGGTCAAAGTGGCAGTAACGTCGAGGGGGTGGATTCTCAGGTGTGTTGCAGAATGTCTCTGCCTGTGGTTTGTCACCGGTGAGGACGAAAAACGAACTTCCCTCGACGTCGGGGTGGAAATGTTTGATTGCCTCGTGAACAGCAAGGAGCTCTCTATTGAATGCAGAATATTTTCTCTGAGCCGTAGATAGTTTCTTGGAGAAGAAATGAAGGGGAGAAACCATGTCACCCTTGCATTGTTGCAACACTGCTCCCACCGCGATGTCGCTGGTGTCTGTAGTGATGAATAACTTGGCCGAAGGGTCGGGTGGGCAAGTGTCACAGTGTGAGCTAAAGAACTCTTCAGAGCCTTGAAGGCCTCTAGCATCAGAGCAGTACAAGAGACGGGTTTGATACCAGAGGTTTGTTTGCCTGATAGCGCATCCGTCAGGGGTACCTGAACAGAGGCAGCGGAAGGCAGATGGCGACGATAGTAACTGATGGTGCCAAGGAAATGGTGTAGCTCTTTGTAAGTAACTGGGGGCGACAGAGACATGATAGCCTGTACACAAGCTTTGGGAGGCTGTATTCCGTCTGTGGAGACAGTGTAACCTGGGAAGGAGACTGACGCGTGGCGCAACTGAAACTTGTCTTTGTTAACCTCTACACCGTTGGAGATCAAGGTCTGGAGGACTGCAGATGGATGATTTTCATGTTCCTCCGCCAAGCTGCTGAAAATGAGAATGTCGTCCAGATAACCAAAGCAAAACTCGAACTGTCACAAGATAGAGTTTGTGCGCATTCTTTAGGCCGAACGGTATGAAGTGGTATTGGAATAAACTGGGCAGCGTGATAATAGCTGTCTTAGGAATATCTCCAGGCGCCATGGGAATCTGGTGGTAGGCGTGTTTACAGTTAATAACACTGAAAATTGTGGTGCCCGCTAACATATGAGTGAAGTCATTGATGTTTGGCACAGGATAATTGTCCATGACAGTACAAGCATTTAAGCATCTGTAGTCACCGTACGTTCAAAAAGATCCGTCGTGTTTGGGGACGAGGTGGATTAGTGAAGACCAGTTGCTGTCTGAAGGTTGCAGAACACCTGCCGCCAAAAGTTCATTAATCTCCTGCTGGGCCATGCACAACTTGATAGGGTTGAGGAGTCGGACCTTATGCCTAGTAGGAGGACAGGCAGTGGTAACTATCTTGTGTTTTGTTCCATCAGTGACGGAAGAAACTGAGAACTGCGCTTGAGATTGGTTAACGTCTTCGGACGAGTAGGGCATGATGAGGTGTAGCTGTTAGTACGAGTGGGGAAAGGTAACATGAAAGTGACATGTCTCTTACGGGAGCACAGTGTGTGCTTTTATGGAGGGGGTGGGTGCGCACACAGCACCTAGCGAAGGGGAACGGGTAGCGACTGTCCGCTGTTAACCATACACTGGACAACCAGTGCGGATGAGAGCAGTGCTGGCGTCACACGTGGGCCCACAATGGCCGCTGGGTCATGTGGCTGGTGAGTGAGAGAGGGGGAATGTTTATTAACACGCGAGGTAGCTGTTTGAGAGGTGGGCTTGGTCATAATGCGCGTGCAACTGTCATTAGCAGCACTATTTGAAACACACGGCACTGGATGAGGCAAGCGCGATGGGGGTTTGGAATGTCACACGCAAGTAAATTTTGTGGACTAACCTGGTGAGAGTTCGAGCTAGGCTCGGGCGAGCAATCTTGTTTAGGTGGTGGCACCATGGACTGCAGTTGCAGAAGCAAGATATGAGCCACGACGAGATCGCTGTAAGTAGATGTGATTCATTGTTTCAGCTTCTCGTTGTTGTTGTTGTTGTTGTGGTCTTCAGTCCTTAGATTGGTTTGATGCAGCTCTCCATGCTACTCTATCCTGCACAAGCTTCTTCATCTCCCAGTACCTACTACAACCTACATCCTTCTGACTCTGCTTAGTGTATTCATCTCTTGGTCTCCCTCTATGATTTTTACCCTCCACGCTGCCCTCCAGTACTAAATTTGTGATCCCTTGATGCCTCAGAACATGTCCTACCAACCGATCCCTTCTTCTGGTCAAGTTGTGCCACAAACTTCTGTTCTCCCCAATTCTATTCAATACTTCCTCATCAGTTATGTGATCTACCCATCCAATCTTCTGTAGCACCACATTTCGAAAGCTTCTATTATCTTCTTGTCCAAACTATTTATTGTCACATGTTTCACTTCCATACACAGCTACACTCCATACAAATACTTTCAGAAATGACTTCTCGTTGTCCTGGCGGAATTGCGTTGCCAAGTCGTATTCTGACAGTAGGTCTGTAACACAGGTCACAATGTTGCCTGCAAGGGCGGAGCACTCGCGTATGATATTGTATGTTGCGTTTAAAAGATAGCATTGGAAATAGGAGCGTGTGCACGGTATGAGAGTGTTCGTAGGATGGTGGAGCACTGAACCCTGTACGACGTTCGGAGGTAGTTCATAATGAGACAAAAAATCCATACCAAGGATCCGTTCATCGATGTTGGCATTGTAGAAAGTCCACAGAAAACATAGAGAAGGAGTTGTGGTCACCTTTACTGAGCCTGAGGTAGGTAACGTCGACTGCTCGTAGAAGTTACTTCATCTGTGAAGAAGCGTTTGGAGCCATCGAAGTTGGTATGATCGACACTTCAGCACCAATGTTGACCAGGAAAGCTAGACTTGATGCAATGTCAGTCACATAGACAACCACTCGGCCGGGTGGACGAGTGAATGGAGTGTAATGTAAGAGGATGCCTGTTAGGTTCCTCGCAGGACTCGGCGTCTCTTACTTTCTGCGGTCGGCGTTTGGCTGTTGGCATGGCAACCTGCACTTCCTGGCGTCATCGCCTAACATTTTGTGATACCAGCAGAAAGGGTGACAAGGGGAGGAGGAGGTGGAAACGACAACAGTAGGGGCTGCTTGTTCTCATTGATTTGTTCTGGTAAATAGCCATGGTATGCTCGTTCAGGAGCAATCGAAGGCGGCACCAGAGTTGTGAGGGGGTGCATTCCCCCAGGTGCTCCTCATAGAGAATATCGATTATTAAACCTTTGGCGAGCAGCCAAGTCATTCCATTGTAGTCTTCTTTGCAAATTTGTATTTTGGTGCAGGTGGTGGTGAAATGAGCAGGTCACAAATCAAATCCGAGTGGTCATGGAGGTGTGTGACGAGGCAGAGAAACTTTGAGTTGTCATCAGACACATGATGTAACTTGAACAGATGCTTGACGAGCATGAACCACGATGCTGGGTTGTTCTCGTACAAAGGCGGTAGCTTCGGCAGGCTGCTAGGAGGGTGTGATGACGGCGGCTTCAGTGTCTTGTGGGGTAGCGGCTAAACTGAGGTTAAGTCAGAGGCGAGCACGGTAGGTCCGGATTGAAACTACACGAGCGAATCCATAGTAGCGGCAGCTGGCATACTTGACTGTGTGTCACGAAAACACGGTGCGGCAGGCACGGACGGTACTGTTGAAATGGGCGGATAGACGGCACACGAGGGGGGGCCCGGAAACTAGACCGTGAGTGACAAGTGCTGGATGGAAACAACCCGCTTCCGCAACAGGGCGACAGACCGGCGCTGCAGACACAGACGATGCTGTGGGAGTAGCAGGCGGTTGAGTGACCAGAAAGGAGGACCCCTGCAAGTGAAGGGGGGGCAGGTGTGGAGACCGCCACCCGCATGAAAACTATCTGATGCTTAACATGCCTGTGATGAATGTGGCGGGCCACTGAGGTGAGGTAAGGGGTAAGGGGTCCATGTTATGCGAAACACTGAATTGTGCATGTAAATTAGACACAACTGGAACACCACTTGTGGGGAATGGATCTGGCGCGGTTTGTAGTAATGTCGGCATTGCATGTGGCCCGACAGTAACTGAAGTAGCATGCCAGTGGTTGGCTAAATACGTGTTCAAATGGAGATCACTTTGTTCTTGAAACATTCGATTAGAAGAGACACAATTCGGGGTATTATTCAGTTCACATTTCACTGTCAGATGGGCATAATCCGGTGGCGTGAAGCCTGAGTCCATTGTTTGCTCTAACGATGTAGTTGTCGACTGTTGAAAATTAATAGGTTAGCACACTTCGTTGGTTAAGAACACGAATCACTTTGTAAATGATGAATACGCTGTTGGCGAAGAAATGACGAAACTCGGTGAGTGGAATTATGATTCCACATCTACGTGAACAAACTGCGGGGTCACCACTATGGGTATGGGTTCGGCAATCGGGATATAGAAAACTTAATTCCCATATATGTCGTAGCTCGTACGTATTTATGCTTGACACTGTGTCCATACAGAATTAAGTATAACAAAGAACTGACTAAAGTAAAGTTAAGATGGAGGCTCGACAGAGCACTTAGAGTTCACAGATATTAAGTTTTGTGGTCGATACAAACTATCGGCGCCACATGCTCCTTGTGTGAAATGTACATTGTCAGCCGTAGAATTGTTTTGCAGTCAGTTTCAAATGCTGGTTCTCTAAATATTCTCAAATCTGTTCCTTGAAAAGAATGTCTCCTTCCCTCCACAGATTCCCATTTGAGGTTCTGAGGCATTTCTGTAATATTTCGTGTTGATTGTACCTGCTGGTAACAAAACTAATGCCAAATACTCGAGCAGTACTCAAGAATGGTTTGCACTAGTGTTCTACACTGAAGAGCCAAAGAAACTGGTGGACCTGCCTAATATTGTGTAGGGCCCCTCTGAGCACGCATAAGTGGTGCAACACGACATAGCGTGGACTCGAATAATGTATGAAGTATTGCTGGAGAGAATAGGTACCATGAATCCTGCAAGGCTGCCCCATAAATCTGTAAGAGTACGAGGGGTTGGAGATGTCTTCTGAACAGCATTTTGCTAGGCATCCCTAATATGCTGAATAATGTTCATGTCTGGGCAGTTTGGTGGTCAGAGGAAGTGTTCAAACTCAGAAGAGTATTCCTGGAGCTACTCTGTAGCAACTCTGGACATGTGGGATGTCGCATTGTTCTGCTGGAGCTGGCCAAGTCCTTCGGAATGCACAATGGACATGAATGGATGCAGGTGATGAGACTGGATACTTACGTACATGTCTCCTGTCAGAGTCGTATGTAGATGTGTTGGGGTCCCATATGACTCCAACTGCACTCACACCACAGCATTACACAGCCTCCACCCTCTTGAACAGTCTTCTGCTGACATGCAGGGTCCATGGATTGAAGAGGTTGTCTCCATAACCGTATACATCCATCTGCTCGATACGATTCGAAACAAGACTCGTCTCACCAGGCAACTTGTTTCCAGTCATCAACAGTCCAATATCAATGTTGATAGGCCCAGGTGAGGTGTAAGGCTTTATGTCGTGCAGTCATCAATGCTGTATTGAATATTTCACACACTGACACTTTTTGATGGCCCAGCATTGAAGTCTGCAGCAGTTTGCAGAAGGGTTGCACTTCTGTCTCATTGAACAATTCTCTTCAGTTGCAGTTGGTGTCGTTCTTGCAGGATCTTTTTCTGGCTGTAGCAATGACAGAGATTTGATATTTTATCAGATTCCTGATATTCACAGTACACTTGTGAAATGGTCATATGGGAAAATCCCCACTCTATCGCTACCTCAGATATCCTGTGTTCCATCGCTCGAGCGCCAACTATAACACCACATTCAAACACATTTAAATTTTGATAACCTGCCATTATAGCAGCAGTAACCAATCTATCAACTGCGCCAGACCCTTGCTGTTTTATATAGGTGTTGCCAACTGCAGTGCCATATTCTGTCTTTTTACATATCTATGTATTTGAATATTCATGCCTATACCAGTTCTTTGGTGCTTCAGTGTATAAACTGAAGTCAACCATTCACTTTCTCCACTACAATCATTCCGTACTCATTCCATTTCTTTGTAACATTCTGCCTAGATATTTCATCAACGTGACTGTGTAAAGCAGCACATTACTAATGTTGTATTTGAACATTATGGGATTATTTTTCATATTCATCTGCATAAACTTACATTTTTTTCTAAATTTAGAGCTAGCTTTCATTCATCATGTCAAGTAGAAATCTTGTCTAAGCCACATTGTATTGTCCTACAGTCACTCAACGATAACATCCTCCTGTATGCCGCAGCTTCATTAGCAAACAGCTGCAGATTGTTGCTCACTCTGTCCATCAGATCATTTATGTGTATAGAGAACAAGAGCAGCCCTGTCACAATTCTCTGGGGCACTCTTGAGGGTTCTATCACTTAAAAAGTCTTCAAACTACTCTCATATCCAGGAATGTATTCCGTAAGTTTATACCTTCATTAACAGTGTGCAATGGGGCACCATGTCAAACGATTCTCAGAAACCTAGGAATATGTTATCTGCCTGTTGACATTTTCCATAGTTTGCGGGATATGAAGTGAGAAAAGAGCTAGGCTGAGTTTTGTATGAGCAATGCTTTCTAAACCCTTGCTGATTTGTGGACAAAAGCATTTCTGTCTCAATGAAATTTATTATATTCTATCTCGGACTGTGTTCAAGAATTCTGCAGCTAATCAGTATTAAGGATATTGATCTGTAATTATGCATGTCCGTTCTTTTACCTTTCTTATATGCAGGAGTCGCCTGCACTTTTTTCCAATCACTTGGGACTTTGGACTAGGTGAGAGATTCATGATAAATAAATAAGAGGCTAATGCCATACAGTACTTTCAGTTGCTCCTCTATGCCAGAGACACCTCCGTATGTGAGTCTGTGCAGTGGTCAAATGACATATGTTTGTATGATCCTCCTGGGCAAGCAATTTCTTACAAATGAAATTTAAGACTTCAGCTTTCCTTTTTCTATCTTCTACTGTCACACCAGATTGATTATTGAGTGACTGGCTAGAAGCCTTCAACCTACTTAGTGATTTTATGTAGGACCCAAATTTTCTTGGGTTCTCAGCAAGATCTTTTGCTAAGGAGACCATTGGTTGTTGTCACATGCTTTGTGCATCTATCTTTTTATGGATGCACAAGTCTCTACTAAGTTTCACATATCATCTTATCCTCATTCTCTGTTGAAGTGAGAATGCAACAGTCTTTGCTACTTCAGCATTTTCCAAATAGACTGGGCTTTCCTGTGCTACCAACACCTACTGAGTATATATTTTGACATTGATAAGGCCCATAATACTACTCGGAGGCATAATACTCTTGGGCAATTTCATGAATGGTGTTTTTGAGGATGTCTTCCCATCTTTATATGGTCCTTCTTCTCAGCATGCTATTTTAGATACTGAATCAGTGACGTCCTGTCTCGTCACCTTGAACAGGGGTATTGTGTCCCTCAAGGAAGTGTTTTAAGTATGACGGTCTTTGCGAAAGCTTTTATAGCATTATGTTGGTTGTCAAATGTCCTGTCTTGTGGTTTTTGTTTGTTGACAACTTCTCTGTCTTTTGTTCCTGCTCGTATCTTGCAACAACTACTCATCATTTGCAATTGACTGTTCGATGCTTGGAGGAATGGGCAGGTATGAGGGGTTTTAATTTCTTCACTGAGAAGTCTGTGTGTGTTCTTTTTAACCATTCATATTCTATTTTTAAACTTTTCCGAGTTGAGAATAGGACACACTGTTCTTCATTTTAATGACAAAGTGAGGTCTTTGGGCCTCACATTTGATTCGAAAATTATTTGATTGCCGCACCTTATGGACCTAAAAATATGGTCACTAAAGCACTCACTATTTTAAAATGTCTTAATCACAGTTCATGGGGAGCAGACTGAACTTGTCCGCTCCAGTTTTACAGGGCTTTCATTCGATCATGGTTTGATTAAATGTGCATGATGCATTGCTCTGCACCACCCTCTTATAAAAAATTTTTGGATGTGATGTACCATGAAGGCATTTGGATGGCCATTGGGGTCTTTCGAATGAGCCCTCTGGTGAGGCAAACCTATAAAACACTGCCCGCGCTGTAGACACTTGCATTCCATACCACTGCTCTGCCATCAATGAAAGGACTTTTTCATAACTGACAGCAAGCAGCTAAGCTCTACAGGATTTCATAAAGAATTGCCTTTTAGAGATGAGTGTGGCTGGCTTTACCATTTTACACGAAGGTTGGAACAGATCTCCACATTGGCTCCTACAGGGGCCCAGAATTATTTTAGACTTGACATATTATAAGAAAAATCACACTTCAGATTTTGAATTTCAGCTTTTGCTTTTTAACTTTTTTTTTTTCCTTCCCAAATAGGCATCAACTTTTAAAAGTCATGTAAATTGATGGATACACAGATATGTGCTCAGGATTCACCTTCCCCTTAAATAACTGTTTACTGCCAAACTCCATGTGATCTTGAAGGCGCTGGAGCAAGTGAGGTGTCTTCAGATCAAACAGGTTCTCATGTGCTCCTATCCCCTTAGTACCCCTGTCTTATCAGCACATTCAAAAAATGGTCCAACTAATACATGACCAATTGTACTTCCTTCAATTGTGGGGGAAGCTGGTATCATTTTACTAGGTACTGGGACATGTGGAGATCTGGGGAAAGGAATGAGCTGACTTAACTGCCAAGGATGCTTCTAAGGAGCTTGTGTAACACAGTGTGACACTTCACTGCCAGCTGTCATTTTTCTGGTCATTTGGAGATCCATGCTGTTGTGGGAAGAGGGACAGTAAGCTGAGGTTTGTAAAGCCAACTATGTGGTGGTGGTGGTGATCCTCATGCCAATCTCTCTGGTGGGATTAACTGCCCTGGTAAACTTCCAGCTCCCAGTCTGAGAGACCTGTGGCATGTAAATCAATGTATGCCACATTTTAACTGGATACATTTTACTTTGTGAGAAGTGGTCAGAAGAAACTTTTAAGTGCACATCTGCCCTCTAGTTTAGCTGATGATTAGAATAGTGAGATCAAGCTTTTAATATTTTGCAACACATCTGGACTCTGTCCTAAGCTTTTAGGTTGGAGATATTTGGGAGTAGCTGGCTTGTCCTTTCTATTTTGACAATCAGCCAACCACAGCTATCTGATGTCTTTTAATTCCTTCACTTCTTTTTCACTCTTTACTGTGTGTTAGATATGACAACATTACTTTTGTTGTTTGTGTTTGTGACTATTTTAGGATGTTTTTATGTTTTTATTTACAGTTCCAATTTTAATAAATTTGCAGTCTGCATCCACACTTGTCTCATTTCATTTTAATACAAACACTTTAAGACCTTGCTGTCGTGCACACACCACCACTCGGAGTTTAAGCTTAGCTACCATAAGCCATTTACCTTTGCTGCACTTCTTCCTTCTGTGCTGCATGTCTACCTTCCTTTTCCTCTCCCTTGGGGAACATATACATTTGGCAATACGTCCTAAATTTTCAGAAGCCTGACTTCAGAACAGTCGCTCCACTTTTTTCTCATTCTTTTTTTCTTTCTTCATTCTCCTTATCCTATCATTCCTCCACTTCGGTGTTCCTCTTTTCCTTCTTTCTCCCTGTGTAATCCTGAAGGCTGGCCCACACGTAACAGGTGACTGGGCAGTCCAGAAGGTCCAGGTGAAGGAAAAAGTGCCTTACCCTGTTGCTCACAAGTTGCTGGCTAGTCAGAAACTCAGCATTTTATCATCCAGCACTTAAAGTACTGTTCTTGCTAAATCTCACTCATTGAAGGACATGGTCATGGAGACATGCAACCTCAAATTCAGCATCGTGGTTTTAAAATTGCTCAGTGTAATGGTAGCATCCCTTTCTCCTTCTCCTCCAACTGTGCAACAAGCCACCAAATTTTCACCTCACGTGATGAAATCACATGCTACACAACCAGCAGGCCAGAATGTACAGAAGGAATACTTCCACAAAGACTTTTTATGTCGTTCTAACCAATAAACATCTGAATTGTCATCTGCCACCCTCAAAGGCTTCAAGAGGTGACACCCCTCAATTTTTTACTTTCTCCCCTTTCCCTGTCATGCATCTCCTCCAGTGCAACATTTGCAGGCTTAGATCCAACGAGGAGGAATTACATCTGCTCTTGGAATTGCAGCATCCAATTGTTCTCTGCCTCCAAGAAACAAAATTGCTTTCTCACAATCGCTTTGACCTGTCGCATTTCTTTCCGGTCCTGTTTGACCTTCCCCTTGAGGATAGTATTCCATCTCCTGGGGGAGTCATCCAGGATGATGTTCATAGTCAACCACTCTCCCTAAACACCCAACTACAAGCTGTTGCAATTCACATTTTCCTTGCTTGCTTCATGTTATCCCTTTGTACTGTTTACATCCCTCTGTCAATCAATGTCACCAAGGCATACTTCCTCCAGCTTATTGGGCAACTCCCTCACCCCTTTTTGCTGCACTGTGGGCTTTAATGTGCACCATTCTCTTTCAGGCTCTCCCAGAGCCTGACAGAGAGGTGCCCTCTTGGCTGACCTTCTCAATCAACTCAGCCTCATCTGCCTTAACACTGGAGCACTCATGTTCCTTTTAGACTTCACACACACCTATTCCCATGTGGACCTTTCTACTTGCACTGCCCAGTTTGCCCATCATTGATGACTCCTACCACGCCTATGTTCAAATCCAAATGGTAGCTTTCTAAGGCTGACTGGAGGCTTTACTCCTCTCTGGGAGTCTTCAATGAACACCTTTTTCCCAGTTGTGATGACCAGGTAGAATACCTTACAAACTTGATCTTTACCACCACAGAACCTTCCATTCCATACACTTCATCTTTACCACACCGTGTCACGGTCCTCTGTGGACTGAGGCATGCTGCGATCAATTCATGCATGGGGAAGTGCTCTCTGTGTTTTTAACCATCATCCTACGATGATAAAC
Organism: Schistocerca gregaria; assembly: GCF_023897955.1. NCBI lineage: Eukaryota > Metazoa > Arthropoda > Insecta > Orthoptera > Acrididae > Schistocerca > Schistocerca gregaria. The sequence continues at coordinate 671,777,043 of NC_064921.1, read as the reverse complement.
TGTATTCATTGTAAACAGTTGCAGGCGCATTCTTCGCGATAGCAGTAAAGCTATCTGGTTTTCATTTACAAGTTCTTTTAATAGTTACATGCCCTCTTCCGTTGTGTGGGCCGATCTCCGACGGCTCTCTGGGACCAGGGTCCATTCCCCACTTTATGGCTTGACTGTAACAGATGATGTCATAGTGGACCTTATTGCTATCTCCAACACCTTGGGCTGCTATTTTGTGGACATTTCGAGCTCCATCCACTACTACCCTGCCTTCCTCCATCAGTAAACTAGTTGAGGAGACTCAGGAAATATGCTTCTCTTCTTAGAATCATGAGTACTACAATGTCGCTTTCACTATGAGGGATCTAAATCATGCTTTGGCTTCCAGAACACTGTTCAGTATTTACAGTAGAGCTCCTCACCCTGTGTTAGGCCACGGAGTACACCCAGTGACACAGGCTTTTCATTGTGTCATTTGCTGTCTCTCAGTGCCCTTCAGAGTCTCTGAGTGCTGTACACTGCCCATCCATTAGTGCAACTGGTCCAGGAAAGATTTCACTTGCTCATTCTTGATGGAGCCACTGTGATATTTATATGGGTCACTGGTCACATTGGTCTGATGGGATTCGAAGCTCTGATGCTGCTGCCAAGGCTGCAGTCCTTGTACCTCGGCCATCTAGTTCTTCCATTCCCTTTTGTGATCTCTGTTTTGCTGTCTGCCAGTAGGTAGTGTTACTATGGCATCAACACTGGTCTTCTCTTCATGGGAACAAGCTCCATGGAACTTAACATCTCCCGCTGGCTTGGCCAACTTCTTCTCGGCTCTCTCAATGTGAGGAAATCATTCAAGCAAGGTCTCGTATCCTGTCATTTTAGCCATCACATTTCATATTTTATCTATCATAGCAATATGGCAAAGGACATTTAATCTTTAGTTTAGGGCCTCTGCTATCTCTATATTTTATGGATATTTCTCCAAGAGGAAGTCCCTGTTTTTAGCTGTCTGTACTTCTGTCGAATGGGCTTAACGTGTAGTTACTTTTAACTCCATTTTCATCTTTGTGGTCTACAGTTCTGATGTGGGTGTGTATGACCTTAGTTATTTTGGTGCCCTAAAACAAAACTAAGCCACCAGTACATCATCATCATCATCATCATCATCATCATCATCATCATTTTTATGGTATTGGATACTTACATTGACCACCTGAACAAAATTATGTTTAGAGTTTCAGAGGCTATTGTGTTGAAGGTTACAAATACATCTAGCTGACAGGAAACTGTTGTGAGGATAACGTATCAGTGCCAGAGCACAGTAGTTTGAGTTTGTTGTTTTAATGCTTTCCTTGGAGGTGACTTGGAGACATTATCATCGACTATGGAAGACTGATTCTTCAGACTGACAAAGCCACTCCTCCAAGTTGACATAAGAATGATTATTCTGTGTAATTATCTACAGTTGATGACATCCTAATCCTATGATCAGCAAGACCAGTTTGTACTTTCAGTTTAACTGTAACCTCTGGCCAAGTACAAAAAGGTAACCACCCTCACAATAGAAATCTGTATGCCAGCAGTGATCACTACCATCATAAATGTACAAGGTGCATCAGGGTCACTAGTTACCTCTAAAAGCCACAACTCATAACTAAGATTATGTGCATAAGGACAACTGAATCAGTTCATGAAGGTCAGCTCAGTGCTATCCATGAAAAATGCAAGTGCCCTACCATTACCTTTACCATCTACCCACTGAAGGAACATTTATCCACCCACCAGTAGGTCCTTTCTTGATCAAGGAACAAAGTTGGCAAGTGTTGGCCATTCTACATCAATTTTTGATTGTGTTCGAATCCAGAGTGGAGACAAGCTACACCAGACTACCCTATGTGAAACATCACAACACTGGGGATCGCCCCACTCTTGCCAGTTGGCACTCACTCACAGTGTTTTCAATTGAACAACAGATAACGAGAAGAAAGTGGAGAATACTCTGTGAAACACCATCATTCAACCATCAGAAAATCCTTAGCCCTCTCCTGTGTTAATTATGAAGAAGAGAGATGGTGCAAGGCATTTTGGCGTTGATTACCATCGGCTAAACAGATCTGTCAAAAAGGATGTGTATCCATTGCCAAGAATTGGTGACACCTTAGACTTTCTGATGCAAACAAAAGAAAGCTGTTGGAAGAGCATCTGTGCCACTTAACTGAGCTTGATTATGTGATGGCATAGGTCTTCACCTAAACTTGAGAAAAATCCTCTCCATTGATCAGGATGACTGGCAAAATGGGTACAGTGTTTTAAGGAAAACAAAAATTGAGGCTTTGCAGAATCCGTTGGGAGAACATCAACACTTCCCAGTCAACACTCCATTAACAAACATTGCAGCCAAACAAAGGGAACAACCACTGTTACCGAAGGCCGTAAAGAAAGAAGAGCCTGTCAAAGAAGAATTCTGATTCATGAATAATTGGAGTGAAAGGAATGGAAAGGAAATGGGATGCAAAAAAAAAAAAAAAAAAAAAAAAAAAAAAAAAAAAAAAAAAAAAAAGAGGAAGGAAATAATGACTTCCATCCACACAGAACATTGTGGAATGCAGTGGTGATAGTTGAAAATTTGTGCTGGACTGGAACTCCAACCTGGATACTCTGTTTCTCACACTCCCCACCAGTTAACCCCCTACTTGCAGATTTCCAGTTCCTGTAGGAGTTCAGACATTGGTTATGCATTCGCATTGAAACTTTCTCACCAAACAACTGTTGCGCCCATCGAATTATAGATATGCATGGTGTCTCTTCTGTTGCATTTGTATTTTACACTCTCAGCAACCTCTGGATCTTTCCAATTATTTAGGTCCTATCTCCTTAATTTCCTATCTTTTTGCTGTTTATTCCATTTTAATCTACAGTTCAAAACCAATAAATTATGGTCAGAGTACACATCTGGCCCTGGAAATGTCTTACAGTTTAAAATCTTGTTCCAAAATCTCACTCTTACCTTTATACAGTCAAACTGAAACCTACCAATGTGTCCTGATTTTTTCCACTGATATGACCTTCTTTCATGATTCTTAAACTAAGTGCTAGTGGTGATTAAATCATACTCGCTCATTCCTTTCCTCCAATCCATATTCTTCTACTCTTCTCCTAATTTTCCTTCTCGTCCTTTTCCTACAATCGAATTCTAGTCTCACACAACGATTAAATTTTCTTCTCCCTGAACTATCTGAATAATTTCAGTTATTTAATCACATATTATTTCAATCTCTTTATCATCGGCAGAGCTAGTTGGTATGTAAACTTGTATTACTGTGGTGGGTGTTAGCTTCATGTTTTACCTTGGCTGTAAAATGTGTTCGGTATCCAGTCGCTTAACTGCATTCCTTATTCATTATTAGACCTATTCTCTTCCATTTCCCCTACTTCATTTTGTGTTTATAATCCTGTACTCACGTGACCACAAGTCCTGTTCATCCTGCCATTGAACATCAATAACTTCTACTATACCTGACTTCAACCTTTCCCTTTTTAAATTTTGTAACCTACCCATCCTATTAAGGGATCTAACATTACACATGCTGACCCATAGAATGCCAGTTTTGTTTTTCCTGATGAAATTCTTCTGTGTAATCCCCACCCCAAGATGCAAATGGGGAGGGGGGATTTTTACCTCTGGAACATTTTACCCAAGAGTGTGCCATCATCATTTAACCATACAGTAGAGCTGCATGCCCTCCGGAAAAGTAATGGCTATAGTTTCCCCTTGCTTTCAGCCATTTAATGTATTCACAGTATCAGCACAGCAAGGCCACATTGACTGATGTTACAAGGCCAGATCAGTCAGAGACCCACATTGTTGCCCATGCAACTACTGAAAAGGCTGCTGCCCCTCTACACAAACCACATGATTCTCTATCCTTCCTACAAGTACTCCTCCATTGTGGTAGCACCTGTAGTATGGCTGTCTGTATTGTCGAGGCATATAAGCCACGTGGCATTGGCAAGGTCCATGACTTGTGTGGGCAGGGGCTAATAACTTATTTTAAAATTAAACACATTTGAACAACTTTCTTTTTACCTATTTTTGATTATTAGTTATGAAATTATGACAATATTCCCACTTTTAATGTTTTTTATTAGATCACTATCTTGTCAGTTTTTCTATTCAGCACTGATTTTACAGTTGATTTCACAATAACTCTCCCATGAGCTAGATACTTGAAAGTTTCTACATAGCTCAGTACTAGATGATAATGCAGTAGTAATTCACTCACATCTTTGGTGTGTGGTGGAGATACTTCGTTGTTCTGTCTCTCTGTATTGCAATATTAACTAGTTTTCTTGTCTGATGTGTAGCAGAGAATACTTTGTGTACCACTGCAATTTTCCTCTTTCCACGTTCCAGTCACAAATGATTCACAGTAAGAATCATTGCTGGTAACTCTCCCTAGGAGCTCAAATGTCTCTAATTTTTGCCTTCACAGTCCTTTCAAGAGGTAGAAGGAAGAAGTACATTGGTTGACTCTGGGAAAGAGAAATATACCAGAAATTTACTGTGTGTGTCTGTTGTAATCTCATCAAAATGTTAGAAATAGATTGAAAAATTTGTCTCATACAAGAAAAAAAAATCAGAAAATAATTATCTTGTGAATATAACACTTTCTAAAACAGACTAAAAAGTATGAATATAATAGAAAGAAACATTCCACATGGGAAAAAAAGATGCTGTGACTTACCAAACGGGAAAGCACTGGTAGATAGACACAATAAAAAATAAAAAACACACAGCTTTTGCAACCCACAGTTGCTTCATCAGGAAAGAGGGAAGGAGAGGGAAAGACGAAAGGATGTGGGTTTTAAGGGAGAGGGTGAGTCATTCCAATCTCGGGAGTGGAAAGACTTACCTTAGGGGGAAAAAGCGACAGGTATACACTCGAACACACACAAATATCCATCCACACATATACAGACACAAGCAGACATACGTAAGGCAAGGAGTTTTGGCAGAGATGTCAGTCGAGGCGGAAGTATAGAGGCAAAGATGTTGTTGAGTGACAAGTGATGTACGAGGGGCGGCAACTTGAAATTAGCGGAGGTTGAGGCCAGGTGTGTAACGGGAAGAGAGGATATGGGAACTTGCCCTTCAGTATATCTTCTCTTCCCTTAAAACGCACATCCTTTCGTCTTTCCCTCTTCTACCCTCTTTCCTGATGAAGCAACCATGGGTTGCGAAAGCTTGATATTTGTGTGTGTGTGTGTTTTTATTTTTTATTGTGTCTCTCTTATCAGTGCTTTCCCGTTTGGTAAGTCACAGCATCTTTTTTTTTAATATACTAAAAAGTGTGAAATGTTATCACCTAGCCCCATATAGATTCATAACACCATACAGATAATCCTGAAACCTGTGCTTGTGATATTTTTTTGTAGTTGTGACAATACTTGTAAAGTTTAAAATGAAAAATGTGGGCTGCATGCAATAGACAGTAGAAAGAGGTGTAGAGAGTAGCTGTCTTTGAATAAAATCTCACAACAGTTCATACCATTTCTGTACAATGTAACTGGTAGTGACTTATGTGAGCTATTCATGCAACACGTATCTATTGCATGCACCCCATGTTTTTAGTTTTAAATTTTACAAAATTTTCAGTACTATGTGTGCAGGGCTAGTGATCTGTATGGGGCTGGGAGAAATTATTTTATACTTTTTATCTCATTTTAAATACATATTATATCAAAAAGTTTTTATTTGATTAATTATTTATTTCTTTTTCTGTTGTGTTTAGGAATTATTGAAACATAAAACTGATGTTTATGAAATATAAAAGTTTATTAAGTCTGGTACAATTGAATGAAAAAAGTGGAAGAAAAAAAATTTAGTCTTCCATTGTGGGTAATTCTAAGCAATGTAGTATTTGCATTTTTCTATCTATCTAGTGTAATCAACTCTTTAAAAAAGAAGCCACTGAGATGTTTCACTACATGATATTACTATTATTTAATTTGTCATTGCCTTTTATCCTCTTCATAATTATAAATCAGTGTTATTGGCATTATCATTCTCCCTACAGATTCGCTGTTGGGTAATGAAGGCCACGAGGATGATGTTGATGATGTTGAGGGTTGTTTTGAGCTGCAGTGCAACCAAGTATTTATTGGAATGGTAACAATGCAGTATCAAGCTCAGATTGATATGGTATGTAAAATATATGCTGCTTTGCGTTTTCATTGTAAGACAAATATTGGCTGTGCATAGAGTATCATTAAAAATAAAAAATTCTGGCCATTGGATTGCCTTCAGAAATTTGTAGTAATTTCACAAAATGAAAAATTTATTTCCAATCTAACAATAAAACCAATGAGCAGCAAAGACAGATTCCTGAATGGAAATGGAGGAAGAAAGATCCTACAAAAATGTGTCCGGAAATGGGCTGTGTGTGTGTTCAATGATGACAGATTGTCCCAGAGCACAGTAAAGAGCTGCATCACATACACATAACAACAAGTGTTCAAAGTGGCCTCCATGTGGCTGTAGGTAATAGCGATAGTAGTGGTTGTCATACGGGATACACATACTCATACTTGGGCTTACACCAGTTTGCTGGGTTCATATTAATATCCTGTAGAAACTGATTCTCCAGATCTGGTGTATGCATAGTCCACTGGCTCCCTGGACATTCATCTGTCTGAAAGGTTCTATAATATTCCCAGACTACCTTCTCTACCCAGTGGTTCCTACCCCTGTAACCGACCCCGCTCCAAAACCTGCCCCATGCATCCCCCCACAACCACCTACTCCAGCCCCGCTGCTGGTAAAACATACACAATTCAAGGCAGGGCCACATGTGAAACTACACATGTCATTTATCAGCTGACATGCCTGCACTGCACAGCCTTTTACATTGCCATGACAACAACTAAACTGGCTGAGCGCATGAACGGACACAGACGAACTGTCCGCCTAGGAGATGTCCAATACCCAGTAGCGGAGCATGCCCTCCAGCATAATTCTAGGGACCTAGGAACCTGCTACACCGTATGTGCCATTTGGCTTCTCCCACCCAACACCAGTCCCTCTGAACTGCGGAGATGGGAACTTGCACTCTAGCACATCCTTTCATCCCGCCATCCCCCTGGACTGAACCTACATTAAACAACCTCACTCCCATTTACTTTTCAGTCTTCTCCTCTTTCCCTTTCCTCTTTAGCCATTCATGCATCTTTTCATCCTACATGTATATACTATACACCTCTTTACTTCTGTATGCATCCTCTTTGGTTTGAAGCTGGCACAGTACCTACAGTAGAATATCTTTGGCTTCCCTCTGACAACCATGCCTCCATCCTTGCTACCCTCCCTGTTGCTTCATAACCTGGGTTGTGAGTAAGTAAATACACTTTCCCTTCTTTCCTTTCTTTCCCCTCTCTCCTCCCTGATGAAGGAACATTTATTCCGAAAGCTAGGAACTTAAATTTTCGGTTGTTTTTTGTGTTTCTATCGGCTGTACTGAGCTGAGATAAGTACTGGCCAGCCCCTCTATCTCTTTGTTAGTAATTGTTTCACATCTTTATATGAGATTTTCCATTAATTAGTTAGGTTCTATAATTAGACAAACATCCAAAAAGGGCTAGAAATGTTGTGTGATGTGGTTGGTGTGTGTGAGTGTACTTGTTTTGATATAGCTGCATCTCGACCATTTCATTTGCTTGGTATATAAAAACACCATCTCGGCTTGTTCTCAATACAAATACCAGACCATTCTGCTGCTTACAGTATGCTGTGTCAATCACTCAATCTGCAACACACAGGGAACAAATGGCACGTGGTCAGAGAAATTGTCATTCGTCAGCGCCATCTACCACAATAACGATGCAATTTTGGACACTTATTCATAGGACCTTTTTCCCTCCATTTCCAGTCAAGGATTTGTCCCTGCAGTTTGTTGGTCTTATTAATGTTCATGATGTATGTCACTTAGCCATTAACTGACAAATCTACAAGTTTTAACTGAATATCAGAACATTATCAGAGCTGATTTGTACTGGTGTGTTGGAGTATTTGAGTTCAATTTTGCATGTCATTTCTGTGAATGTTCATCAATGTTACATCATCCTTGAAGCTATTGTTGTGGAATTTTGTCCTGACACTTGATTTAAAGAAACTTCATCACTAATTTGGCAAATCATCTGGTAATTTATTTCCAGGAAGCAAAGAATAGTGTTAGATTACTGAGACACTTGAAATGGCCTGTCGTTGGTGATGGCAGGAATTCATTGAAGGGCCAAGCCCCAGGTTCAGTGTCACTTGTGGTTGTCAACATCTAGATTTATTTTGTGAAAACATTTCAAATCTTCTGTCACAGTGGAAATAAGCGAAAAGCCAGCTAACAATTACTAATAATCACAGAGTACCAGAACGGCTTAAAATTTGCTTTGAAATTTATCCATTAAAAAAAGTTACAGCAAGGGCAACATCAATAATCACAGAGTGCCAGAAGGCTTAGAATTTACTTTAAAACTCCCTCTCAAAAAAAATTTACGACTAGAGCAAAATCAATAATCATCATGTGCCAGAAGGCTTTGAAATTGTCTTGAAATTTTTAAGTATCACAAGAAGGTCAAGATCAGTACAGAGCCCCAGAAGGCTTAGAAATATTCTCTTTAAAAAAATAAAATTAGTTTAAAATACCCTTTAACAGAAAGAGAAGAAGATATTTTACAATTATTTCTAAACAATATATCTATCTGAGGTGAACTAAACTTGCAGTAGTGTTTAACTTGGTGAAATTTAGTAACTGTCTGATGGCTTGAAAACTTTCTGTTTGCACAATTTTGAGGCTTGATTCTTGGAGGGGAAGGCAGGCAAGGGAAAATTTAACAAAGAATGGAACATTAAGAAGATCCCGGGGACAGAATATTGCATTAAGCGTAAGAACTTAAGTGACTGATGACCCACAACGGCAACTCAGCACAGAATAGCAGACCCAATGAGGTCCTAGTACCAGCTTCCGCCCAGAACCATGCCTGCTTCCTCTCCCGTCATCAAGTCAGCTGGCTGGTGAGGCACACTGGAACATTTTGTTGGCCAGTTGGACAACCAGAAGCTGGGTCAACATACAGTATTGCTAACTAGCCCAGCCTGCAGAACTAACAAACTGATATTAGTATTAGATCCACTTAGACAGTAACCAAGTAACACACAAGAATAATTCACCACTTCAACCTTCTGCAAACTTGTTTCTGTGTTATTGTGTTTTAAATGACAAACACTTAGATAAGATTAAAACACTTTAGCCCAAGAAATAATCAAAGACAACTGCAATAAAACTATTATTTGTCCCCAGAACTCTGAATTGTCCCCAGAACTCTGAAACACACACACACACACACACACATTTAAATGAGAGGGAAATATTTAAGCACAAGATTAAGCCAAGGTAATTACAACACGTTGCCTCCACAAATCCAATACTCAGACAGCATTAAGATTGACAATTCATTCAAAAATTTCACAAGATACAAATACTGCACCTTACCAAAATAGGGCATTCATCCATGGTTCACTGTGTCCAGTATATGACAGCCATTTCCCTGTGTGGCCAGGGCTAATGGACATCCCACTGGATGGCCAAATTGCCCTGTTTATCCCATAGGACTGCTGTTAGTTGGACCCCTTCACAGATCCACCAAACACCAATACCACAAATAACTCAAACAATACTGAAACCAGTCACTGTGCATTGACAGGGATGAATTGAAAGTTATCAGGAATACATAGAACCCAGAAGCAACCAAAAGACTCAATACACGTCGTGTGCTGAGACGACAGACCAACTAACCCACAGTTGTCCTCAGTGAAAAGGTTGCGAGTGAATTGCCAACTGAAACTTGTTACCAAGAGGTCACTTCGACAGACAGCAACACAGCAGGCGGTAAGTGGCAACACACTTTCAATAGAAAACCAATAGCCATCAGCCTCTCATGGACTGCATCAGATAGGAGCCCAACTTCCTCCCAGTGTTGTCGAAACGAGGCTTGTGTGCCATGAAAATTTTGTCCCCTGGCCACAGCACAGAGGCAGCACCACCAGATGACCAGAGGAGAAAGCAAACGGAAGAAATTGCCCAGAAGAGAGATCGATACGAGCCGACACAGCTCAACTTCCCCACTGAAACAATAAACCCTCCCCCCTCCTCCAAGCCTATTCCTGACAGGGGAGTCGGAGAACAGAGGGTCTCTACTTGGCTTGTTTAATATGTTTGATGCGTATTCAAGTGGTCCTATTGCTGGCTAGATTATGGACTGAAAGATTAACAGGACATAGCACTCAGAAGACCTGATAACATCCTAGAAAATGTGGCACAAGGTTCCTAGAAATATCAGCATCACTACCACCCCCAGAGCTGAAATTATGAACAAAAATTCGATCCCCAACTTTCACTTGAGCAGGTTGCCTCCCCTGATTGTAATGCTTGGAGAGCCAATTGGATATTGTGGCAAAAGGTCGTTAATGTTCCACATATTGGAGACGGGAGAATTGAGCAGGTAAGCAAACATTATTGTAGCAGGAGTGGCCTTCATAGCCCCATGTTGAGCAGAATTAAAGGCAAGGTCGATCCATGGGAGCGAGGAATCCCACTTAATACAGGTCTTATTATGATAGATGAGGAGAGCAGCCTAAAGGTTCCTATTTACTCACTCAGCAAATGAGATGTGGGGATAGTAGGGCGTTGTAGTAATATGTCTTAATGGCTTTTCGAAAACAAAAGCCCTAAATTCTTTTGAAACAAAGGCTGGAGTATTGTCGCTGACTAAAGTCTTGGGTGGACCAAATATAGACAACACATTAGGAAGATAGTAAATAGTAATTGCGGCTGTAATCCACCTACAGGGAATAAGCCAGTCGAATCGGGAAAAGCTATCCACGACAAACTCACATAATCTGTAAATAACTTGTCCAGTGGGTGTTGTTCTCTCTCCAATTGGAGGACCCCCTTGAGTGAGTTGTGATTAGGCTTTCCCATTTTTTACACATTTTTCGTAGCTAACACTCCGCCTCCAGTCATTGGACATCCTTACTCAACGACGGCCAAGTTACATGTTGTTTCATCCATCTTAATGATGGTCTTGTGAAACCCTGAATCTGCCCCCCAACAAGGAGCCATGAAAATAGCAAAAAATGGATGGAAAAAATTCCACAGGCAAACAAACTCTTAGACCAGCTAGTCTCCCAACCTCATTACACAGAATTCCCGTAATCACCAGGTATGCCGGCACTTGCTTCCCAGCAAGCAGACGCTTCCTAATAGTTCTCAGCTTAAAGCCAAGGCTAGCAAAGAGCTCCAGCACCTCGGTTAAGATGGCACCAGTCAATTCCTCAAATGCTTTGTCACAATTGGTTATTTCCTCCCGAAACATCGGCTAAGTACAGTGGCCACCTAGTTGTCAGCCCCTCTTATGTGCCACACCCAAAAGCAGAACATGGATATGCGCACCGCTTACCTACCAATTTTGCCAGTTTTCCTGGGATGGCCGAGAACCCAGCTTAACACCTGATTGTCAGTTTCAAGATCCTCTATGGTCTATGTAGAATTTAAATTTTTCGAGTGTGAAGAGTATGGCCAAAGCCATACACATGTAAATGGAGCATTTTAATTCAGCTGGTGTCAAGGTCCTAGAAGTGCAGGCAACATGGTGCCTCTCCCCAAAATGTTTTTGCAGTATAGTAGTGGCAACACCAGCGTTGAAGGCATCTGTCTGGATGATAAAGGCCTTTTGAAAGTCTGGGATGTCCAAGACTAGAGGGTTACTCTAGGCAGTTTTAATGGCTCAAAGGCAGACTGCTGACACTCTTCCCAGATGTAGGCCTCCCCGTTTTTATGTAAACTATCAAAGGGATGGCAAGCTGGGCAACATTGGGAACAAATTTACAGCTATCCCTTTTTATTCCTTGGGGGGGAGGGGGGGCAGGAACCATCGTAAGGCAGAGGTACGCTCTTGGTCAATCCTGATCCTGAGGGGAGAGAGAGAGAGAGAGAGAGAGAGAGAGAGAGAGAGAGAGAGAGAGAGAGAGAGAGAGAGACTCTGGGGAGATGTTATGCAATGGGCCTAAGGATTTGAGGATAGACTGGAGATCCTGCTGGATTTCTGAAATGGAGTCTCTGTAGCAGGATTTGTAGGTGGATGAATCTGATGGCTGGTGGAGTCCTCCTGCTAGGTAATCTTTACTGTTCTAAACAACGGTGATGGATCCTTTGTCAGTAGGTTGGATTAAAAGGTCGGGATCAGTTTGTAGGTGGTAGATTGTGGTTCTTTCTGCAGATGTAAGATTAGGTTGAATGCTGAGGGATTTCTGGAAAGTTAACAGGAGGTGATTTGGGGGAGGATCATGGTTGGACAGAGGAGTGAACTGAGTCAGCCATGATTCAAGATTGGTCTTCATGTGAGTCTAACTGGTAGAGTTGGTGGCAGAAAAGTGTTTTACACTGTTGGGACTGGGAGATGGAGAGAAGATTTTGAACAACTCCTGCATGATTGAATTTGGGAGTGAGGGAAAAGGTGAGGGCTTTGTAAAGGACTGATATTTCTGTGAGGTTAAAACTTTAGAAGGAAAGATTCGTGACTGTGTTCAGGTGTGTTTGGGTCTGGATACTGTATGCTGCTGTGAGTTTATTTTTTGAGGGTGGGATAAATGTAGTATATCTGCAAGGCAGGGTTTGTCACCTATGAAAGAATGTGGTGAAAGTTTGAAGGTTATTGTAGAGGTGGTGGATAGCAGTAGTGATGAGCAGTCCATCTCGAAATATACTAAGGGTCTCACTGAGCCCTTCACAGACTGTAATTTCCCTCCCAACCTTGCACAAAAACAGGTCAACGGTGCATTGTCTCTCCAGTCACTCCCCACCTCCCAAGATCCCATCATCCGACCAAAGAGTAGGATTCCTCTTGTGATTCAGTTCCACTCAGGACTGGAGCAATTGAATCGTATTCTCCACCAGGAGTTTGGCTTTTGCTCCTGATGCCCCTTTATGACTAATGTCCTACGGACTGTTGTTCCCACCCCTCCTACCATGCTATTCCACCACCCACTGAACCTACTCAATATCCTCATCCTTCCCTACACAATATCCTCGTCCAACCCTACACAACTCCTGCTCCCAACCACTTACCTCATGGCTCATATCCCTGTAATAGACCCAGATGCAATATCTGTTACACACATCCTTCCACAACCATCTAATGCAATACGGTAACAAGCGTCACCTACCCCATCAGGGGCAGAATGGCCTATGAAACCAGTTATGTGATCTGCAAGCTAAGCTAAAACCACCACACTGCATTCTACATGGGCATGAAAAACCAACAAGCTGAACCAACTAGTTGCTGAGAATGCTGCACAACACAACTTTAACTGCTTCACTGTGTGTGTCATCTGGATCATTCCTACCAACACCAGCTTTTCTGAATTGTGTGGTTGGGAACTATCCCTACAAAATATCCTATGTAACTGCTTCACTGTGTGTGTCATCTGGATCATTCCTACCAACACCAGCTTTTCTGAATAGTGCGGTTGGGAACTATCCCTGCAAAATAACCTATGTTCTCATATTCCTCCTGCCCTCAGCCTTTGTTAGTCATTGTGCTACACCCACATATCCACTTCCCTTTTCCTACTCAAGCACTGTAGAGCCCCCTATTCCACAAACACGTCGACAGTCTTTTTACTTCTTTCTTTCCCTGCCTGCCCCCCCCCCCCCCCCCCTCCCTGCCCTCCTTCCTCCACTACCGTCTAACCTACCGGCTGCGTCTAGCTGCTCTAGTCTCTCTGCACTTGCTTTTTCCCTGTACACTCCCACAAGCAGGACTTTACTGTCCCCCACTCCACCCCACTGTCACTCACCCTCCCCTCTCCCCAAGCCTCCTTTTTACCCCCACCATCCAGATTGCTTCTCCCATCCTGTGCTGCTGCTCTTAGCCTGGTCTTGGCAGCAAGAGACCTAGGTCACACATGTGTGTGTCTAACTTGGCTGAAAGTTGTTTTGGCTGAAAGCTTACTTGTTTGACAATCTTTCTGTCATGTCTATGTGCGACTCAAAATCTCTGCTTTATGGTGAGTAGCAATCCACCCTTTTCATAATATTATCATTATTCCATCCTAAATTTTCCATTGTCGATTTTTCCTAATTGCTTTTCTTCCATCCTGCAAATCAGTGCTGTTTTCACTTGTTACTGTTTTCTAACACTTAACAATACTCAGTATCCATCCTTCCTTCTCTTCTTTCTTGTATTTCAGTTGTTACTTTCCAGTGTGTGCTGCATGCGCTGCTTATGAGCCACGTCAGTTGTCTCGTCCATGTACAAGTCTTGTAGCCTGCACTGATTGTTGGTGCAGCATCTCTTTCCCCCATTATTCCTACAGATATCATTAATCCTAGACCTTCAGACTGATCACTCTTCCTGCCTCAGTCTCACGTGTATTTTCCATACCTGTACATAATCTTACCATCCCCTCCTCACCTCCCCCCCCCCCACTCTTTCTCCTCTCTTATTACAGTTTGTACATACTAACTTTACCTAAACAAGTCACATCTGCTGTCCCCCTTCTTCACACTTATCTGCCCACAGACCTGCAACCCACATTCCAATCTTTTTATTTATTTTTTCTTTGATCTTGTTATGTTTCCATATTGATTTTAGTTGGTTTTTTCCTTTCACTATCTGCCTGTCTCTCAGGTTTCATCTTGTTTCCCCATACTTCACTCATTTTGTCCTTTTTGTGACTTTTCCCATATATTTTGGTGTATTTTTGCAAATTTTTTCATGCGTATTTCTACGTTATGCATGTATTTTTGTGGGTTTTTATTCTATGCCATGGATCCTTGCTCCTTCCCTCTGTGGCAGAACAGAAAAGTTTCCTTATCCCCATCCAAAACCCAGTCCCACATATCTGTTCCTGTGCTGTTGTTTGGCTCTTGGAATCCCCACCCTTCCCCATCCAATTATCCATTTCTGCCTGCAACCCCTCCTTCCACAATGACCTCCCTCTGTTCAGATTCCACCTGACCTTAACCCTCAAATAGTCCTGTGAAATCATGTCAATCAGGTCCAAACGTCCATGCAGTACCCTGTTCATAAAATTTTCCTGCTGTGCAATCCCAAATTCGTGGATCCCATATCACACATTGAAACTCTTGTCCTCCAGGGACTAGAACAGCATGCGCAACACCACCTCAAAAAACTCTTCAACTTGTTCACCTCCTTATCCCACTTCTACAATTACCTCCAAACCTCCTTGGCATCCCCTCATAGCTAACAAACCCTGTCTCGCAAACATATTACATTTACCCCACCCTCAAAACTCCCTCCACCAACATGTAGAATCCAGACCCTAAACAGACCCAAAATTCAGTCACGAACCTTTCCTCCAAAAGCTTTAGCCCCACAGAAGTATCAGTTCTTTTCTAAGGCCTTGTCTTTTGCTCCACTTCCCAGATCAAGTCCTCAGGACTTGTTAAAGACCTTCTCTCCTTTTTCCGCTTCCTGCAATGGAAACACTTTTTCATCATCAACCTTACCAATCAGACTCAACCAAAGACCAATATTGAAGCCTGCCTGGCTCAGTTCACTCCTCTGTCCAACCATGATCGACCTCCACTGCCCTCAAATCACCCCATTAACTTTCCTCAACATGGCTAACTAACCTTACATCTGCAGAAAGAACCACAATCTACCACCTAAAAACTAATCCCAACTTTATAATTGTATATGCTGATCCTCCCCCCTCCTCTCCCACCTGCTGTCTAACCTACCAACTCCACATGCCTGCCCTACCCTCTCTCCACCTCATCCCTGTGTGCTCCCACGAGCAGTCCTTTACTGTTCCTCAGTCCTACCCTGCTACCCCTCCCACTCCCCACACCAGCCTCCTCCTTGCCCCACCACTGTCCTATCATGTGCTGCTGCTCACTGCCTGGCCTCAGCAGCCTAAGATTGCTGTCGCGTATGTGTGAGTTGCATTTGTCGACTATCTCTCATCATGCACTGAAGTGAGGAATGTCCTTCTCGCTATCCTTCCAACACCTCCAATAGAGGTATTCCACTGACTACCAAACCTACCCAATATCCTTGTCCATTCTGACACAAACCCTGCTCATAACCCTGTGCCTCACGGCTCATATCCCTGTAATAGATCTAGATGCGAGATCTATTCCATATATCTTCCCTCAACCACCTACTCCAGTCCAGTCACAAGCACCACCTATCCCATCAGAGGCAGGGATACTTGTGAAACCAGTCATGTGATCTTCAAGGTAAGCTGCAGCCTTCGTGCTATGTCCTGTGTGAGCATGACGACCAGAAGCTGTCTGTCTGTGCGTTTTTCTCAAGTGTTCCGTCTGTTGTTGTTGTGGTCTTCAGTCCTCAGACTGGTTTGATGCAGCTCTCCATGCTACTCTATCCTGTGCAAGCTTCTTCATCTCCCAGTACTTACTGCAACCTACATTCTTCTCGATCTGCTTAGTGTATTCATCTCTTGGTCTCCCTCTACGATTTTTACCCTCCACGCTGCCCTCCAATGCTAAATTTGTGATCCCTTGATGCCTCCAAACATGTCCTACCAACCGGTCCCTTCTTTTTGTCAAGTTGTGCCACAAACTCATCTTCTCCCCAATTCTATTCAATACCTTCTCATTAGTTATGTGATCTACCCATCTAATCTTCAGCATTCTTCTGTAGCACCACATTTCGAAAGCTTCTATTCTCTTCTTGTCCAAACTAGTTATCGTCCATGTTTCACTTCCATACATGGCTACACTCCATACAAATACTTTCAGAAACGACTTCCTGACATTTAAATCTATACTCGATGTTAACAAATTTCTCTTCTTCAGAAACGCTTTCCTAACCATTGCCAGTCTACATTTTATATCCTCTCTACTTTGACCAGCATTGGTTATTTTACTCCCTAAATAGCAAAACTCCTTTACTAAAAGTGTCTCATTTCCTAATCTAATTCCCTCAGCATCACCCGATTTAATTTGACTACATTCCATTATCCTCGTTTTGCTTTTGTTGATGTTCATCTTATATCCTCCTTTCAAGACACTGTCCATTCCGTTCAATTGCTCTTCCAAGTCTTTTGCTGTCTCTGACAGAATTACAATGTCATCGGCGAACCTCAAAGTTTTTATTTCTTCTCCATGAATTTTAATACCTACTCCAAATGTTTCTTTTGTTTCCTTTACTGCTAGCTCAATATACAGATTGAATGACATCGGGGAGATGCTACAACCCTGTCTCACTCCCTTCCCAACCACTGCTTCCCTTTCATGCCCCTCGACTCTTATAACTGCCATCTGGTTTCGGTACAAATTGTAAATAGCCTTATGCTCCCTGTATTTTACCCCTGCCACCTTTAGAATTTGAAAGAGAGAATTCCAGTTAACATTGTCAAAAGCTTTCTCTAAGTCTACAAATGCTAGAAACGTAGGTTTGCCTTTCCTTAATCTTTCTTCTAAGATAAGTTGTAAGGTTAGTATTGCCTCATGTGTTCCAACATTTCTGCAGAATCCAAATTGATCTTCCCCAAAGTCCACTTCTACCAGTTTTTCCATTCGTCTGTAAAGAATTCGCATTAGTATTTTGCAGCTGTGACTTATTAAACTTATAGTTCTGTAATTTTCACATCTGTCAACACCTGCTTTCTTTGGTATTGGAATTATTATATTCTTCTTGAAGTCTGAGGGTAGTTCGCCTGTCTGATACATCTTGCTCGCCAGATGGTAGAGTTTTGTCATGACTGGCTCTCCCAAGGCCGTCAGTAGTTCTAATGGAATGTTGTCTACTCCCGGGGCCTTGTTTTGACTCAGGTCTCTCAGTGCTCTGTCAAACTCTTCCCGCAGTATCGTATCTCCCATTTCATCTTCATCTGCATCCTCTTCCATTTCCAGTACATCGCCCTTGTATAAACCTTCTATATACTCCTTCCACCTTTCCACCTTCCCTTCTTTGCTTAGAACTGTGTTTCCATCTGAGCTCTTGATATTCATACAAGTGGCTCTCTTTTCTCCAAAGGTCTCTTTAATTTTCCTGTAGGCAGTATCTATCTTACCCCTAGTGAGATGAGCCTTTCCTGTCGATCTCATTTTTGAGACGTTTGTATTCCTTTTTGCCTGCTTCATTTACTGCATTTTTATATTTTCTCCTTTCATCAATTAAATTCAATATTTCTTCTGTTACCCACGGATTTCTATTAGCCCTTGTCTTTTTACCTACTTGATCCTCTGCTGCCTTCACTACTTCATTCCTCATAGCTACCCATTCTTCTTCTACTGTATTTCTTTCCTCCATTCCTGTCAATTGTTCCCTTATGCTCTCCCTGAAACTCTCTACAACCTCTGGTTTAGTCAGTTTATCCAGGTCCCATCTCCTTAAATTAGCACCTTTTTGTAGTTTCTTCAGTTTTAATCTACAGTTCACAATCAATAGATTGTGGTCAGAGTCCACATCTGCCCCTGGGAATGTCTTACAATTTAAAACCTGGTTTCTAAATCTCTTTCTTACCATTATATATAGTCTATCAGATACCTTCTAGTATCCCCAGGATTCTTCCGTGTATACAACCTTCTTTCATGATTCTTAAACCAAGTGTTAGCTATGATTAAGTTATGCTCTGTGCAAAATTCTACCAGGCGGCTTCCTCTTCCATTTCTTCCCCCCAATCCATATTCACCTACTATGTTTCCTTCTCTCCCTCTTTCGTACTACTGAATTCCATTCACCCATGACTATTAAATTTTCGTCTCCCTTCACTACCTGAATAATTTCTTTTATCTCATCATACATTTCCTCAATTTCTTCATCATCTGCAGAGCTAGTTGGTATATAAACTTGTACTACTGTAGTAGGCGTGGGCTTTGTGTCTATCTTGGCCACAATAATGCGTTCACTATGCTGTTTGTAGTAGCGTACCCGCACTCCTATTTTTTTATTCATTATTAAACCTACTCCTGCATTACCCCTATTTGATTTTGTATTTATAACCCTGTGTTCACCTGACCAAAAGTCTTGTTCCTCCTGCCACCGAACTTCACTAATTCCCACAAGATCTAACTTTAACCTATCCATTTCCCTTTTTAAATTTTCTAACCTATTTGCCCGATTAAGGGATCTGACATTCCACGCTCCGATCCGTAGAATGCCAGTTTTCTTTCTCCTGATAACGACATTCTCTTCAGTAGTCCCCGCCCGGAGATCCGAATGTGGGACTATTTTACCTCCGGAATATTTTACCCAAGAGGACGACATCATAATTTAATCATACAGTAAAGCTGCATGCCCTCGGGAAAAATTATGGCCGTAGTTTCCCCTTGCTTTCAGCCGTTCGCAGTACCAGCACAGCAAGGCCGTTTTGGTTAATGTTACAAGGCCAGATCAGTCAATCATCCAGACTGTTGTCCCTGCAACTACTGAAAAGGCTGCTGCCCCTCTTCTGGGTGACCAAAAAAATTATTGGCTATTTGTAGTCCATTAGCCACATTGTCCCATCTGAGTACATAGTGCCGCCACTGCTGCTCAACTTGGGTGAGTGATTGTCTCAGGTGGATAGGCTGAGCGAAGAAAGAAGCTGGGAACTGGGATAGAGGATTGGGGAAGTGTTGGCGACAGATAGGAGGAAGACACAGTGTCTTGGTTCTCTCTTAGTAGTTTTTCGTCAAGTTTCAGGTTCAATGACCATTTTTATAAAAGGCAGCTAACATGGGAATAATTTAATTATTTTTCTTCGTATGACTTAAAATGCAGTCCAGTTAGTTTTGCTGTATATGAATATGTATTTTTCTTTCATTGCTGTTACATACTAGACTAGCATTCAGGAGGACAACAGTTGAAATCCCCATCTGGTCATTCAGGTTTAGGTTTTCCACGATTTCCCTAAATCAATCCAGCCAGGAGGGTTCCTTCGAAAAGGGCACAACCAATTTACTTCCTCATCCTTTAGTAATTGGAGCTTGTACTCCCTCTTTAATGACCAAACTGTCAACAGAAATTTAAACTCTCAATCTTTCTTCCTTCGTTCTTTGGGTGTAACAATAAGCAGTCTTTGTGGTAATAGTAGCCAGTTTACCATTCACCGTAGATGAACTTCCATCAGCCGCATATCCTTCACATAGTGGTGAGGGAAAGGGGGGGGGTCAGAATCTGACATTAAAATTATTATAAAAGCAAAATTAAAAATATTAAAAAATATAGTGCTTTAAAAACACCTTCGTACTGAGCTACAATGTGTAGCTAAATTTAGTGTCACCTATGTTTGTACCAGCAGTAGGAGTGTTAACATTATTGACAGCAGTTTTGTGGCAGTATGGCAGCAGGATAGGAAAGTGAACTTGTGAACTCCTTCTGATTTTGCGAATGGAGAGTTGTACGCAGGGTACAATGACATGGAGGAGTAGACAGACAGGTTGAGGGTGGGTGCAGGCAGGGAGAAGAACAGATGAAGAGGAAAACTTTAGAGAAGAGGGTGTGAGTGAAGTTAGGATTAAGGGGCAGTTATGGGGAGGTATGTATGGGGCAGGATTTGTGGGGTAAGGCCTAACAATCTATAGCCCTGAAGAAGCATTCATCTCAAAGCTAACAACATTCTCAGTCTTTTTATATGCCTTTTGACAACTCAGCAGCTCCACTATTCAGCGAATTATTACCTTTATTCTGTAAATTATTTATAGTAAGATTAACATAAACAAAAGAATTTTTGAAAATATAATATAATTGGATTTATGAAAAGTCTAGAGAATAGAGGGAAACATTCCTCGTGGGAAAAATATATCTAAAAACAAAGATGATGTAACTTACCAATCAAAAGCATTGGTATGTTGATAGAGACACAAACACACACACAAAATTCAAACTTTCGCAACCCACAGTAGCTTCAGCAGGAAAGAGGGAAGTAGAGGGAAAGACGAAAGGATGTGGGTTTTAAGGGAGAGGGTAAGGAGTCATTCCAATCCCGGAAGCGGAAAGACTCACCTTAGGAGGAAAGAGGGACAGGCAGATATCCATCTGCACATATACAGACCCAAGCAGACATATGTAAAGGCAAAGAGTTTGAGCAGAGATGTCAGTTGAGGTGGAAGTACAGAGGCTAAGATGTTGTTGAATGACAGGTGAGGTATGAGCGGCAGCAAATTGAAATTAGCGGAGACTGAGGCCTGGTGGGTAACGGGAGGAGAGGATATATTGAAGGGCAAGTTCCCATCTCTGGAGTCTGATAGGTTGGTGTTTGGTGGAAAGTATCCAGATAACCCGGACGGTGTAACACTGCCAAGATGTGCTGGCCATGAACCAAGGCATGTTTAGCCATAGGGTGATCCTCATTACCAACAAACACTGTCTGCCTGTGTCCATTCATGGGAATGGACAATTTGTTGCTGGTCATTCCCACATAGAAAGCTACACAGTGTAGGCAGGTCAATTGGTAAATCACATGGGTGCTTTCACATGTGGCTCTGCCTTTGATCGTGTATACCTTCTGGGTTACAGGACTGGAGTAGGTGGTGGTGGGAGGGTGCATGGGACAGGTTTTACACTGGGGGCAGTTACAAGGGTAGGAGCCAGAGGGTAGGGAAGGTGGTTTGCAGATTTCATAGGGATGAACCAAGAGGTTACGAAGGTTAGGTGGATGACGGAAAGACACTCTTGGTGGAGTGGGGAGTACAGGGTGATTCAAAAAGAATACCACAACTTTAGGAATTTAAACCTCTCCAACGACAAAAGGCAGAGCTAAGCACTATCTGTTGGCGAATTAAGGGAGCTATAAAGTTTCATTTAGTTGTACATTTGTTCACTTGAGGCACTTTTGACTAGGCGTCAGCGTCAGTTGATGCTAAGATGGTGACCGCTCAACAGAAAGCTTTTTGTGTTTTTGAGTACGGCAGAAGTGAATCGACGACAGTTGTTCAGCGTTCATTTCGAACAAAGTATGATTTTAAACCTCCTGATAGGTGGTGTATTAAACGTTGGTATAAACAGTTTACAGAGAATGGGTGTTTGTGCAAAGGTAAAAGTTCTGGACGGCCGAGAATGAGTGATGAAAATGTAGCACGCATACAGCAAGCATTTGTTCGCAGCCCAGGAAAAACTACTTGCAGAGCTAGCAGAGAGCTGCAAATTCCACAATCAACTGTATGGAGAGTCCTACGAAAAAGGTTATTTATGAAACCTTATCGTCTGAAATTGGTTCAAGCACTGTCTGCAGCTGATAAGATTAAAAGAATCGATTTCTGTGATTTTATCCTTGCTCAAATGGAAACAGATGAATCTTTCGTTTCAGAGATTGTGTTTAGTGATGAAGCAACTTTCCACACTAACGGGAAAGTCAACCGTCACAATGTCTGTATATGGGGCACTGAGAATCCGCGGGAAACAACTCAGTATGAACGTGACTCGCATAAGGTGAATGTTTTCTGTGCCATTTCAGCCAATAAAGTTTTTGGTCCCTTTTTCTTCGAAGGTGCTACTGTAACTGGACTACAGTATCCGGAGATGTTAGAGAATTGGCTGTTTCCTCAGCTCGAACAAGAAGCACAACAATTCATATTTCAGCAGGGTGGAGGGCCACCACATTGACACTTATCTGTCCGTAACTACCTGAACGTCAACTACCCGAGGCGATGGATCGGCCGCCAGGCAGCCCATGACAGAGCACTTCATCACTGGCCTCCAAGAAGCCCTGATCTTACCCCCTGCGATTTTTTCTTATGGGGGTATGTTAAGGATATAGTGTTTCGGCCACCTCTCCCAGCCACCATTGATGATTTGAAATGAGAAATAACAGCAGCTATCCAAACTGTTACGCCTGATATGCTACAGAGAGTGTGGAACGAGTTGGAGTATCGGGTTGATATTGCTCGAGTGTCTGGAGGGGGCCATATTGAACATCTCTGAACTTGTTTTTGAGTGAAAAAAAAAAACCTTTTTAAATACTCTTTGTAATGATGCATAACAGAAGGTTATATGATGTTTCTTTCATTAAATACACATTTTTAAAGTTGTGGTATTCTTTTTGAATCACCCTGTATTTCATGAAGGATGGATCTCATGTCAGGGCAGGATTTGAGGAAGTCGTATCCCTGCTGGAGAGCCACATTCAGAGTCTGATCCAGTCACGGAAAGTATCCTGTCACAAGTGGGGCATTTTTGGGGTTCTTCTGTGTGAGGTTCTGGGTTTGAAGGGATGAGGAAGTGGCCCTGGTTATTTGCTTCTGTACCAGGTCAGAGGGTAGTTGCGGGATGCGAAAGCTGTTTTCAGGTTGTTGGTGCAATGGTTCAGGGCTTCAGGACTGGAGCAGATCCGTTTGCCCGTTTGATACGGAATGGGTGGCAGCTGTCATAATGGAGGTACTGTTGCTTGTTGGTGAGTTTGATGTGGACAGATGTGTGAAGCTGGCCATTGGACAGATAGAGGTGAACGTCAAGGAAAGTGGCATGGGATTTGGAGTAGGACCAGGTGAATCTGATGGAACCAAAAGAGTTGAGGTTGGAGAGGAAATTCTGGAGTTGTTCTTCACTGTGAGTCCAGATCATGAAGATGTCATCAATAAATCTGTACCAAACGGTGGGTTGGCAGGCCTGGGTAACCAAGAAGTCTTCCTCTAAGCGACCCATAAATAGGTTGGCGTACGAGGGGGCCATCCTGGTACCCATGGCTGTTCCCTTTAATTGTTGGTATGTCTGGCCTTCGAAAGTGAAGAAGTTGTGAGTCAGGATGAAGCTGGCTAAGGTATTGAGGAAAGAGGTTTTAGGTAGGGTGGCAGGTGATCGGCATGAAAGGAAGTGCTCCATCGCAGCGAGGCTCTGGACGTGCGGAATATTTGTGTATAAGGAAGTGGCATCAATGGTTACAAGGATGGTTTCCAGGGGCAACAGATTAGGTAAGGATTCCAGGCGTTCGAGAAAGTAGTTGGTGTCTTTGATGAAGGATGGGAGACTGCATGTAATGGGTTGAAGGTGTTGATCTACGTAGGCAGAGATACGTTCTGTGGGGGCTTGGTAACCAGCTACAATGGGGCGGCTGGGATGATTGGGTTTGTGAATTTTAGGAAGTAGGTAGAAGGTAGGGGTGCAGGGTGTTGAGGAGGTTGATGGAGTCAGGTGAAAGGTTTTGTAGGGGGCCTAAGGTTCTGAGGATTCCTTGAAGCTCCATCAGGAATGGGATTACCTTGGCAAACTTTGTATGTAGTGTTGTCTGAATGCTGACGCAGTCCCTCAGCCACATACTCCCAACGTTCAAATACCACGGTCGTGGAACCCTTGTCCGCCAGAAGAATGATGATGGATCAGTCAGCCTTCAGATCACAGATAGCCTGGGCTTCAGCTGTGGTGATGTTGGGAGTAGGATTAAGGTTTTTCAAGAAGGATTGAGAGGGAAGGCTGGAAGTGAAAAATTCCTGGGAGGTTTGGAGAGGGTGATTTTGAGGAAGAGGAGGTGGGTCCCACAGTGACGGGGCACGGAACTGTTCCAGGCAGGGTTCAATTTGGATAGTGTCTTGGAGAGTTGGATCATTATGAGTATTTTTCTTTGTGGCAAAGTGATATTTCCAGCAGAGAGTACGAGTGTTGGACAGTAAATCTTTGACGAAGGCTGTTTGGTTGAATCTGGGAGTAGGGCTGAAGGTGAGGCCTTTGGATGGAACAGAGGTTTCGGATTGGGAGAGAGGTTTGAAGGAAAGGTTAACTACTGAATTGGGGTGTTTTGGTTCCAGATTGTGTTGATTAGAATTTTGTGGTTTTGGGGGAAGTGGAGCTGGAAGTGGGATATTGAGTAGATGGGAGAGACTGGGTCTGTGTGCAATGAGAGGAGGTTGAGGTTTGCTGGAAAGGTTGTGAAGGGTGAGTGAGTTGCCATTACGGAGGTGAGAAACCACGAGATTGGATAGTTTTTTGAGGTGGAGTGTATCATGCTGTTCTAATTTGCGGTTGGCCTGTAGGAGGATGCTGTGAACAGCCGGTGTGGATGTGGGAGAGGAAAGATTGAGGACTTTTATTAAGGATAGGAGTTGACGGGTGTGTTCATTGGCTGAGTTGATGTGTAGGTGAAGGATTAGGTGGGTGAGAGCAATAGGTTGTTCAGTTTGGAACTGGTATAGAGACTGATGGAAAGGAGGGTTACAGCCAGGCATGAGAACTTTAAGTGTGAGGCCCTTGGGGGTAATTCCAAATGTCAGACAAGCCCGAGTAAATAAAATATGGGAGCATAATCTGACTAGGGCGAAAGCATGTTTGCAAAGGGAATGTGGGTCGTTGTGGGGATGTTGTGAGGGTGACTTGGTATTAGAAGGTGGAAAGTGTAACATGAGGCTGAAATGAAAATGAAAATAAAAAGATATGGGGAGAGATAAAGGTGAACTAGAAAGCAACTTGAGATCTGGTGTGAAAAAAGTCGAAAAAGTCCTGCTTTGTCAGGAGGGAGGGAGGGGGGGGGGATGTGGGTTTTGGGGGGGAGGGTGGGGAGTCGTTCTGGTCCCGGGAGTGGAAAGACTTCTGCTCACGGGATTGTAATGACTCCTTACCCTCTCCCTTAAAACCAACATCCTTTCGTCTTTCCGTCTCCTTCCCTCTTTCCTGATGAAGCAACCTGGGGTTGCGAAAGCTTGAATTTTGTGTGTATGTTTGTGTTTCTATCAACATGCCAGTGTTTTTGTTTGGTAAGTTACATCATCTTTGTTTTTAGATATATTTTTCCCACGTGGAATGTTTCCCTCTATATATATGCAAGCTTTCGGAGCCATTGGCTCTTTCTTCTGCCAGAAGTGTTGAAGGGGAAGGAAGAGGGATGAAGGAAAAGGACTGGTGAGGTTTAGGAAGTAGGGAGAGCTCAGAAAGAACCCCAGATCAGGGGAGATTTAACGGACAGGATGAGAAGGAAAGACTAGTTGTTGGGCACTGCACCAGACAAGATTTGAAAACCTGAGAGCTTATAGCGGAGGCAGTAAGGTAATACTCAAGGAAGAGATTTCTGACAAAACATTGTGAATGAGTAAATAGAAGTGGAAAGCTGAGTGCATTGTGTGGTGGTGGCGGCAGCTGCGCCGGCAGTTGTGGTAAGGGGGGGGCAGAAATAATCAGGTCAAAAAATAAAAGATATAGAAAACTAAAAAACTATGAAGAAAGGAATAGTTACTGATAATAAATGCTGAAACCCAAGAAATTAATGTATATTAAGGCTAGATGGGTGTCGAGAAGCAAGGAAATGTTGTAATGCTAATTCCCACCTACTAAGTTCTCAGAAACTTGTGTCAGGGAGAAGAAGGCAAATGGCACATGTGATGAAATTCACACCGAGGCCGCAGCTGTCATATAGTAAAGCGTGCTGTGCACTGGATTATTATAGGTTGCCAGTGTACACCCTCTGCCTATGCTCATTCATGCCAATTGATAACTTGGTGGTAGTCATTTAAATGTAAAACGCTAAACAGTGTTTACATAATAGCTGTCACATGACATGTGTTGCTTCACAGGTGGCTCTTCCTTTGGTAGTATGTTTTGCAGTTGCAGGGCTGGTATAGGCGGTGGTAGGAGGGTGCACAGGCCAAGTCTTACAGTGGGGACCACCTCTGGGATAGGACTTATTGAGAAAGGAAATGGGCGAAGGAGTGTAGGACCTGACAAAGATAGCGCAGAGACTGGGAGGGTTATGAAAAGCTATTCTAGGTGTGATGGATGAAATGTCAGACAGAATGGATCCTATTCCAGGGCATGATTTTAGGGACTCAAAACCTCATTGAAGTAGCAGATTGATACATTCTATACCAGGATAGTAATGAGTGACAAAAGGTGTACTCTTCAGTTATTTTTTGGAGGTATCAGCTGTATGAGGATTGGATGTGATGGCCCTGGAAATCTGCATTTTAACTTTGCTGGTGGGGTAATCATTTCCAGTGAAGGCTGAGATCAGATCTACTAAAAAACAAAAGTACTTACATTTTGACAGTTGCCATACTTTCCACATCAAACATTCCCTCTCGTGCATGTATTTGTTCACATACAGAATCTTTGCACCGGTATAACACCATTCTTAACTCAGCATTCACTAGATGTGTTTACATGGTCTTGAATGTATCAATCAGCTACTTCGACAAGGCCATGACTTTCTAAAACATGTCCTGGAATAGGATCCATTCTATCCAACATTTTGCCCATCACACAACAACAACAACAACAACAACAACAACAACAACCTAGAATAACTTTCCATAACTCTCCCAATCTCCATACTATCCTTGTCAGACCATATGCACCTTCTGCACCTATTTCCTTACTCATTGGCTCATACACCAGTGATGGTACCCCCCTCCCCCCTGTAAGACTTGCCCACTGCACCCTCCTGTCACCACCTATACCAACCATGTAACTGGCAAACTTAAAAAGAACTTTGTATTCTGCCTTATGGCAGGTCTTGTCATGGGGGAAGCCTCATCAGAGAGATCCACTGCATGAGTGTCTAGGGAAGTGATTCCAGTGATGGTTTCCCATTGAACTGGCAAAACATACTATCAAAAAAAAGACAACTGTGAAATGACACAAGTTGTATACTATTTATTATGTAAACACTTCGGCCTTTTAAATTTACTTGACTACTATCAAGTCATGAGAGGGAATGGGCATAGGCAGAGGGCAAGTATTGGCAACCCACAATATCCTGTTGCATAACATGTTCTTCAACATAAAAGTCTTGACTTCTATGCCAGTTTTATTAAATGTCCCATCTGGATTCTCAGAACTCCACAGATGGGAACTGCTGTTACAACATGTTGTTCTTCCATATGACCAACCTGACCTTAATTTACATTAATTTATTGAATGTAATCATTTCTTCTCAGTAACTATTTCTTTCTTTTCTCCCTTTTAGTTGTCTATCCCCTCCAACACCACCACCACCACCACCACCACCACCACCACCACCACCACCACCACATACAGTGCACTTAGTTTTCCACTCTTATTAAGTAATGGACAATATTTTGTCAACAATCTCTGTCTTGCAAATTACCTTACCTTCCACCTTTAAACTCCAAGGTTTTCAACTCTTATCCATTGCAGTCCCTAACAACCAGTCTTTCCTTCTCATCCGGTCTTATAAGTCTCCCCTGACCAAGAGTTTGGGCAACTTTTCAAAACTCTCCCTATATCTCAAACCTCATCAGTTCTTTCCCTTCATCCCTCTTCTTCCCCTTTCAATGCTTCTACCAGAAGAAAGAGCCACTGGCTCCGAAAGCTTGCAGATTTCAATAATTATATATGTGTGTCCTCCTTATAATAAGATAAAGTGTAATTAATACTTTGAAAGAATTGTGGTAATTAACAGTGTCTTTATAGAAGAAGTTCATGTTGTTGTGTGGTTAAGTCAGCCAAAGATGACAACTAAATGAGAAAGATACGAACAGAAGAGTAAAACTGGCCTAGAGTGCTGAAAAGGGTTCCAAAATAAAGATTCCATGTGTATGAAATGAAAAGTTTATAGTTTGTATTACTAATTATGACTTGTATGTGATTCTGACGTGACATGCACTTTCATTGTGAAAATAGAGTTCTTTGCTGGATACTTGTCTGGTCATCTAGATTTAGGTTTTCTAAGATTATCCTAAATCATTCAGGACAACTGCTTGGATGTTTCCTTTGTCAAGGACACAGTTCATTTCCTTCCTCATTCTTCCCCAGTCCTAGCTTTTGCTCTATCTTTAATAGCCTCATAAATGACAGAATGTGTGACACCAACCTTCCTTCCTTTCCATTTCTGAGTAGAAAATAGAGTGTTGCTTTAGTGTTTCAGTTTTTGGACACGATTATTTTACTGTAGTGTCAACAGATATTTGATTGATTATCTCTCAGATCTGCTGATGGGAGAATCTGAACTGAATTTTTTAAATTTATTATTTATTTATTTTATTCATTGCTCCATAGGATTTTTCCGAGTGCAAACAAGAAGATCTCTGTGCACTTCCCATCACTCACATGAGAATTCCTTGTTGCTTCTTCCATTATGGCACAGTTGGAGCTCTTACTTCCTTTATTCAAATGTTCAAATGAAGTTCCTGTGCTACGTGAAGTCTTCTTTGTAGATCAGTCACATTCACAATTACTGAATTTTGAAACCGATCCCAAAGACCCCCCCCCCCTTTTCCTCCTCTTTCTTTCTCTCTACAAACACACACACGGGGGCACAGGCACAGACACAGACATTGACACATTATGTTTCAACATACTTGTTTATTTAATGTGAATAGCTGTGTCAAGTAATTTTTTAACCCTTGGGCATGCACATGGCATAGTTCGTTCACATGTAAGGAATAGCTGCCTTTATGTTTTTAAGGTAAACATGTATGAGTAAAATCACTGATCAGACTTCGTTGAATTAAACACTAATAAAATAAATTTCAATTATATGTGCTAAATCACTTTTTAAGTTGTGGTCTTCAGTCCTGAGACTGGTTTGATGCAGCTCTCCATGCTACTCTATCCTGTGCAAGCTTCTTCATCTCCCAGTACCTACTGCAACCTACATCCTTCTGAATGTGCTTACTGTATTCATCTCTTGGTCTCCCTCTACAATTTTTACTCTCCACGCTGCCCTCCAATACTAAATTGGTGATCCCTTGATGCCTCAGAACATGTCCTACCAACCGATCCCTTCTTCTGGTCAAGTTGTGCCACAAACTTCTCTTCTCCCCAATCCTATTCAATACTTCCTCATTAGTTATGTGATCTATCCATTTAATCTTCAGCATTCTTCTGTAGCACCACATTTCAAAAGCTTCTATTCTCTTCTTGTCCAAATTATTTATCGTCCATGTTTCACTTCCATACATGACTACACTCCATACAAATACTTTCAGAAACGACTTCCTGACACTTAAATCTATACTCGATGTTAACAAATTTATCTTCTTCAGAAACGCTTTCCTTGCCATTGCCAGTCTACATTTTATATCCTCTCTACTTCGACCATCATCAGTTATATTGCTCCCCAAATAGCAAAACCCCTTTACAACTTTAAGTGTCTCATTTCCTAATCTAATTCCCTCAGCATCACCCGATTTAATTTGACTACATTCCATTATCCTCGTTTTGCTTTTGTTAATGTTCATCTTATATCCTCCTTTCAAGACACTATCCATTCCGTTCAGCTGCTCTTCTAGGTCCTTTGCTGTCTCTGACAGAATTACAATGTCATCGACAAACCTCAAAGTTTTTATTTCTTCTCCATGGATTTTAATACCTACTCTGATTTTTTCTTTTGTTTCTTTCACTGCTTGCTCAATATACAGACTGAATAACATCGCGGATAGGCTACAACCCTTCGCAACCACTGCTTCCCTTTCATGTCCGTCGAGTCCTATAACTACCATCTGGTTTCTGTACAAATTGTAAATAGCCTTTCGCTCTCTGTACTTTACCCCTGCCACTTTCAGAATTTGAAAGAGAGTATTCCAGTCAACATTGTCAAAAACTTTCTCTAAGTCTACAAATGCTAGAAATGTAGGTTTGCCTTTTCTTAATCTTTCTTCTAAGATAAGTCGTAAGGTTAGTATTGCCTCACGTGTTCCAACATTTCTACGGAAGCCAAACTGATCTTCCCTGATGTCGGCTTCTACTAGTTTTTCCATTCGTCTGTAAAGAATTCGTGTTAGTATTTTGCAGCTGTGACTTATTAAACTGATAGTTCGGTAATTTTCACATCTGTCAACAACTGCTTTCTTTGGGATTGGAATTATTATATTCTTCTTGAAGTCTGAGGGTATTTGACCTGTCTCATACATCTTGCTCACCAGATGGTAGAGTTTTGTCAGGACTGGCTCTCCCAAGGCCGTCAGTAGTTCCAATGGAATGTTGTCTACTTCGGGGGCCTTGTTTCGACTCAGGTCTTTCAGTGCTCTGTCAAACTCTTCACGCAGTATCGTATCTCCCATTTCATCTACATCCTCTTCCAATTCCATAATATTGTCCTCAAGTACATCGGCCTTGTATAGACCCTCTATATACTCCTTCCACCTTTCTGCTTTCTCTTCCTTGTTTAGGACTGGGTTTCCATCTGAGCTCTTGATGTTCATACAAGTGGTTCTCTTATCTCCAAAGGTCTCTTTAATTTTCCTGTAGGCAGTATCTATCTTACCCCTAGTGAGGTGAGCCTCTACATCCTTACATTTGTCCTCTAGCCATCCCTGCTTAGCCACTTTGCACTTCCTGTCGATCTCATTTTTGAGACGTTTGTATTCCTTTTTGCCTGCTTCATTTACTGCATTTTTATATTTTCTCCTTTCATCAATTAAATTCACTATTTCTTCTGTTACCCAAGGATTTCTACTAGCCCTTGTCTTTTTACCTACTTGATCCTCTGCTGCCGTCACTACTTCATCCCTCAAAGCTACCCATTCTCCTTCTACTGTATTTCTTTCCCCCATTCCTGTCAATTGCTCCCTTATGCTCTCCCTGAAACTCTGTACAAGCTCTGGTTCTTTTAGTTTATCCATGTCCCATCTCCTTAAATTTCCACCTTTTTGCAGTTTCTTCAGTTTTAATCTACAGGTCATAACCAATAGATTGTGGTCGGAGTCCACATATGGCCCTGGAAATGTCTTACAATTTAAAACCTGGTTCCTAAATCTCTGTCTTACCATTATATAATCTATCTGGTACCTTTTAGTATATCCAGGGTTCTTCCATGTATACAACCTTCTTTCATGATTCTTAAACCAAGTGTTAGCTGTGATTAAGTTGTGCTCTGTGCAAAATTCTACCAGGCGGCATCTTCTCATTTCTTAGCCCCAATCCATATTCACCTACTATGTTTCCTTCTCTCCCTTTTCCTACACTCGAATTCCAGTCACCCATGACTATTAAATTTTCCTCTCCCTTCACTATCTGAGTAATTTCTTTTATTTCATCATACATTTCATCAATTTCTTCGTCATCTGCATAGCTAGTTGGCATATAAACTTGTACTACTGTAATAGGTGTGGGCTTCGTATCTATCTTGGCCACAATAATGCGTTCACTATGCTGTTTGTAGTAGCTTACCCGCATTCCTATTTTCCTATTCATTATTAAACCTACTCCTGCATTACCCCTATTTGATTTTGTGTTTATAACCCTGTAGTCACCTGACCAGAAGTCTTGCTCCTCCTGCCACCGACTTCACTAATTCCCACTATAACTTTAACCTATCCATTTCCCTTCTTAAATTTTCTAACCTACCTGCCCGATTAAGGGATCTGACATTCCACGCTCCGATCCGTAGAACGCCAGGTTCTTTCTCCTGATTACGACATCCTCTTGAGTAGTCCCCTCCTGGAGATCTGAATGGGGGACTATTTTACCTCCGGAATATTTTACCCAAGAGGACGCCATCATCATTTAATCATACAGTAAAGCTGCATGACCTCGGGAAAGATTATGGTCGTAGTTTCCCCTTGCTTTCAGTCGTTCGCAGTACCAGCACAGCAAGGCCGTTTTGGTAATTGTTACAAGGCCAGATCAGTCAATCATCCAGACTGTTGTCCCTGCAACTACTGAAAAGGCTGGTGCCTCTCTTCAGGAACCACACGTTTGTCTGGCCTCTCAACAGATACCCCTCCGGTACGGCTATCTGTATCGCTGAGGCATGCAAGCCTCCCCACCAACAGCAAGGTCCATGATTTATTGGGGGGGGGGGGGGGGGGGGGGGAGGGCTTTTTAAGTAACAATAATTAAATAAGCTTTCATTATATTACTCTGTTGCTGCATACAATTGTTACCTCACAGTAATGACCCCCATTAAACACTGCTGTTGCATCAAAGCCCTGCCTACCAATTATTTGATTACTAATTATATTGTATGTAACTACGTCATTGTGGCCCTGTGTTGTTAGCTTAGTAACTGGGTCATTTTCTTGCACAGATTGTAAGGTTCTCCCTCCCTAACTCACTGTTTGTTTTATATTATTGCACTGACTTGGACATCTGGCAACACAATAAAGGAATAGGTATGGGATCGTAATTGTAAAACAACGATGGAATGTTACAAGACAATGTTATGTGTGATTGGTACACATGATACGTAAGTGTGCCCACTCAAGGGTTAATAAGCAACTGATTTCACTACCACTACTACTCCTGCATGAGTCATCTTCAAAAGCACTTTTTTTCAACAGCATCTGCCTGGTTTCCATCAATTTCGTTTGAACCTCCTATAATAACTGTATAGTGGTGTATGGTAATGATAGTTTATGGGTGTTGGGCTAAAGTCACAGATATAAATTATCTTTCAAGTGTCTTCCTACTGTGAGTGTGTGTGGATAAACTAAAATTTGAAAACTGTGATCGTTTCTAAATAGTCTATTGACAACATCTCTCACAACTGAAGATAAGCTTTCAATTTCCTTAATGCTGCTTGTCATGACAAAATGATTCTCAGAAAACTGGTTTAGTTGAATTTCAGGTCTGATGCTGTTGAAAAATGCACATAGCTTTTTTAAATTGTTTTAAAGCCAAATTTTGCCTTCTAAGTTGTCAAGGAACATACATCTCTTCCTCCACAGCATACAGAAAGCAGCTGTCAACATGCTATATCGTGCTGTCACAGTGCACTAATTCCTTGAATTAATAAACCTAGCAGAAATAATTATCAAGTGCAGATTCTATTTCATTAGTTGACAGTTTCATTGTTTGGATAGTAGTGGAAAAAGTGGATATCCAGTTCTGCCTTCTATTTCTCCCCTGACCAATGAGTCTTCTCTTTGGCCCAGAGACTTGTGTTATCCTCAGCTACATTTGACTATTTTATACACTCTCAGCGTTTGTCTGTCCTTCCCTTGGATGCTTAATATATCAGCCAGCCCTTTCATTCTCATGTTTGCAACTTAAACTTTTATAAGAGTGAATCTCCTGTTACTTTGATTGAGCATCAGTGATATTTTAAACAGTGGGAGATGAACTATCAAATTCATTAATTCTGTCTAATCTAACACAATCAAGTTTCCCAGAAAATGAATCTATTCTTTTGTACTTTTGTTTTAATTTTAACAATTCTCCAGTGATTGTGGCTGTGATAAGTATTTGATTTTGTCAACAGGTTCAACTTATAGAGCAGTTAGAAAGAGCTTGTATCCGATTTGTACACTTCAGTAAAGAGAATGAACTCCGTTCACGTGTTTTCTCAGAAAAAATGGGCTTGGAGAGTGGTTGGAACTGCCATATATCTTTGCTGAGTGAGCGTAACAGGTAATACACAAGAAAAAAATAATTTGTGGTATTAACATGCAAACTTCCTGGACAGTCAAAATAACTTACACCATTTTCTGTCACAAATATTGTTGTGTCAAACATTCGATTTTGTATGTCACTGTAGTAATGGTAATGTTGTTGTTTCCCGACTATGGTGGCTGTCACGAAATTAGAAATTATACACCTCAAGGTCACACACGCTGCTTAAAGTCCACAGTCCTGTGATTCACCTGCCTCATAGCTTTGTTGCCACATTGTTGGCTGTGCAGTAGGTCAACACCAGCTGAATGCTCAGTGTTTTTGTCCAATATCATATGTTCCTGTGTGGTTTCAGTCCTCCCTGGGACAGTGCATTGATGTGCCTTTTCGAAAACAATCTGAAACTATCGTATTGAATGTACTGAACTTTTCTACTGACTGCTAACAATGAAGAACCCAGGAATAATTAAACTTTTGCACAACTACATAAAATGACAATAAAACATTGTGGTATTTCAGAATCAACTGTATTCTCTATTAACAGCACAGTAATGTCAGCAGAATCTCTAGATGTGAGCATGTGTTTTGATTCTCCAACAAAGGCAACTGAAAACAGAAATCTATGGACTTAGACAATTTTGATAAAAAGATTAGTACATAGAACTGTACTTAGATTAACTTACAGCAACAGATGGGAGTATCCGATGGCTAGAAAAATACAGGATGATGATGGTGAAAAAAATTATTCTGCCTCAGAATTCTATGCTCACTTGGTTTTTGATTCAGAAAATGCAATGGCAGACATAAATTTTTAATGGAATGCAGAGACGTTGCAGCCACTAGAACAAACTTTTGTGTACAAAGCACTTATTGCTTGCTGATATCAATAGCCTGGTAGTATACTTTCATAAAACCATAAGCACAAATATATTTTGATAGACTTCAGCGGAAGTAGTGGCCTGAAAGTACTTACAGTTACTTTTTTATAGCATGTATCAATGATTTGGATGGCGGTTGCAGTGGCGAAGGGTAAGGAAGAGCTGCAAGTAAAAAAGTTTGGAAGGCAGGGAATATTAGCAATTGTAACAAGGCGAGCTATTGGAACAAAAATCCTGACAGCAGCATGCAGGTACTTGCATGCTGCCACACACAGAGCCTCTCGCAAATAAAATGCATTAATAGGAGACACAATACAATAACGATGTCTCAGGTGTTACCAAAATTAATTTTATAGTTTTCTTAATAATCTTCTCTCTCAAAGTTTTTATAAGATCCAACAGAAGACAACTTCAGCAGCAATGACGTTTTTTGATACACGGCAGAACAGTTTCACACCCCGTATGGTATTTTATTTTTTGTATTGTGGTACTTTTATGTTTTAATGATGAAATGTGTATCATATGCATCTATAAACTTTCAGAATATTCATTTATTTTTTTCTGCAGGCTGAAGGGAAAAACTATTTTTCTTAAAAATTTCTTGTAATGTTAATTATATATTTGTGTGGAAGCTGGAAAGTATTTTCTTTTAGAAGGTACTTCATCGTATCATATTCTAGACTAATAATTTTTAGTCTAGAATATACATATGCTGGAAAGGGTTCTTTTAGAAGGTACTTCATCATATTCTAGACTAAAAATTGAGACATCTAATGGTTTTTTTTTTTTAATATTTTGACTAACATTTGAAATTATGACTATAAGATGGTGAGATGACTTTGAGATGCCTGTTTACATGACAGCGGCTATAGTATTCCACATTTAAATATTATTATAGATATTTGTAGTATGAAAGTAGTGGCAGAGTTGCCCAGTTACCTTACACAAAATCATAGTTCATCCACATGCTACCCCCACTCCCAACTCCTTGCCACAGGGGTCATATCCCTGTGGTAGATCCAGGTACAATACCTGCCCAATTCACCAACCTTGCACACTCTACTCCAGTCTTGTCACAGGTTTATACTGTCCCATTAAGAGGCAGGGAACGAGGACAGCTATGAAAGCCCTCATGCCAGATATCAACTCTGCTGCAATTTCTGCACAGCATTTTATGTTGGTATGACCACCAACCAGCTACCCACCAGAATGAATGCCCACAATCAAATTGTGGCAAAGAATAGAGTTGACCACTAAATGGCACAAAATGCTACTGAGCATAATATCCTCAAGTTCCATCGATGCTTTACAACCTGTGCCATCTGGAGCCCTCTCTCCAGCACCAGCTTTTTAAAACTACATATATGTAAATTCTTAGAACTTATCCTTCACTCCTGGAATTCTCCTGCCCTTAACATCCTGAGGTCCGGAGGTGTTTTTATCTGATTTTATCGCAGATACTCTCTTTATGTAGCCAAATATACGTAAAGTACATATTAAAACAAGAAATTTTTCCAATTTTGCTTTTTCTAGAGTAATTGGTACAGTATAGTGGACTTTTGAGTCTAGAGCATTGTTTTTCTGCTAGTAAAATATTAAATCATATTTAAATTTTTTATCTGATCAGGATATGTTATATGTGTATATGTTATACACATAAGTATCCCAATTTTTAAACATATTCCATATTAGAGCCTAAATTAATCAAAACTATGTAAATATGAGGGCTGTACAAAAAGTAAGGTTCCCAATGAAGGTGCAAGGCTAAATCTGACGACAGTTCCCCCACTCTCGAGCCCACCTGTCTGCAGTTCCGCTATGACTTGGCAGCCATCAGAGATGGAAGTATTGATCACTGCTCCCACCGTGCTAGGTTTGAGCAGTAATCCAGTTTGTCCACACAAGGAAGTTACCGCCTGTGGAGATTCATCGGCAGCTGACAGGTTTATGGTGAAGAGTACATGTCCATTCAGCACGTCCACAAATGGTGCAGGGTTTTTGCTGAGGGTCGTACAGAAGTTCATGATGAAGAATAGAGTGGAAGATCGCCAGTTTTGAATGCGATTGTCTGGAAGATCAATAGTGAGCTGCTCAAAGATCGGAGGGTCACTGTCGGTGAACTTGTTGAACGCATTCTTGAGGTTTCCCATGGCACAATTGAAAGAGCTTTAACAGAAATGTTGGGTTATTGCAAGGTGTGTGATGGCTGGGTCCACTGGATATTAACTGATGGACACAAGGAGCAATGCCTTGACTGTCCTCGTGAGTTTCTTGAACAGTGTGAGGGGGGAGGCAACAAGGAGAAGTTATTGGACTCTATTCTCATGGGAGATGAATGTGGATGTTTCATTACACCCCCTAAACAAAACAACAATCTCATCAGTGGCATCACTCTGGTTCACCACCACCAAACAAGTTCAAACAAACGGCGAAGGGAGTAGTTCTTTTTCACGACAACACTCGACTCCAAATCTCTCGTCAAACACAGGAGCTTTTGAAGAAATCAGGGTGGACTGTTGTGCCCCATACCCTGTACAGCCCTGACTTAGCCCCCAGTGATTATCACCTCTTCCCCAAGCTAAAGGAACACTTAGATGACAAACGCTTCAAGAGTGATGATGAAGTCCAAGCAGAGGTCACATGCCTCCTCAACAGTTTGGCAGGAGACTTATTCGACTTAGGAATACAAAAGCCGGAGCACCATCTTCAAAAATTTGTCCAAAAAAAATGGAGAATGTGTTAAAAAATAGACAAAAGTGTAAGCTTTTCAACGATGTATAAATTAATAACCATAAACAGTGTTTTCTATTTGTAAAAAATAAGGGAACATTACTTGTGGTACAACCCTCGTATTACATGAACAAATGTAGTCGTAGAAAAAAAAAAGTTAGCACAATATAAACTATTGGCACTGCAGTAGCAGTTCAAATCAGACTCAATTATACTAGTGGAATTCAGTAAAACCGTTTCAATTCAGGAACAGACACAGGAAAACTTTTCACCTGTGGCATGAAGTTCTGGTTTTTTCCTTTACAGCTTGGTTTTCTGCATTTTTTCCAGTCTGTTGCCAGCTATTTCTGGCATATAAGCCACATTGCTTCTCCTTGTGCTGTCACATGGCATGGAAATTGGATACACCTCTTTTTGCCACATTGTTCTTGAAGTCCATTTTCATTTTCTGGATCTTCAATTGGTTTCGGGGAGTTTTCTTCATTACTGCAGATAAGCATTTCTCCTAAAGAAAGCTTGTATTTTTGCATTTGAGGCATCTTCCTACTAGGAACACTTTGACAACACCTAGATCTAGAAGATGTAAAATGGTCCTAATTGTCCATTTTTTAGTTCTCACTCATAGAGACAATAAGACATCATTCTGTCAGCAAAGTCCACTATGCCCATGCTTTTTGAGTGGAGAAGACTCGCCCATTGAAAACCCAGAAGCTATCAATTCAGGGAAAGTACTTTTGCCTTGAAACAAAATAGAATCTAGGACAATTCCATATGTTCTCCCAGTACATTCTTATGTGGGGATACTGTAAGCATCTCACTACCATACTAATGCCAATGATAACTTTAAGTTCTTTGAGGTTTAACTCGAGAGAGTGGCCTTCTTGGAATAAGTACCATTGATTCGATTTTTCAACCATTAACTCCAAAATTGTGTCATCAGTGTACTGTTCAAAATATTGCAAGTAGCTGAATTCATTTGTGTCTATTGGAGGTAATGTTCGTTGGGAAAACTCTTTATGTTCAGTTGAAAAATGTCTCTTCCACCTTCATTGTAGTCAAGAAGCCACTGATGTTGGTGGTGTCGGCTGTTGGTTAGGTGTTAGTGCAGTGAGAGGTATATCATCTTCTTTGACATCACTTTTGTCTACGGGAACTGGACTGTCAGAAATAATGGATGTGTTATATTCTGGGTCATCTGCATCAATTAATTCTTCTCCATTAGAAAGTGAAACATAAGAGTCATCGAGAATGCTGAATATTTTCTCAACATCATCAACTGAAAGTGTACCAAACATCGGAATGAGTTCAGAACATTCCCTAAATACATCATCATACATTCATTCACACGATCAGGCCCAGTGGACCGCACGCCACCACAGTTAGAGCTCTCCATCTGTCTCCAATTTTCTGTGACTCCCAGCTGCAACAAGTCTTCTCTCACTCCATCAATCCACCTCTTGTAGGTCTTCACACTGGTCTGCTGCCTGACGGGATCCAATGCATTCCAATTTTGGGCCACTTTGTTTCCTCCATTCTAACTAAATGTCCAGCCCTTTGCAGTCTTCTGCTTCTCATCGCTCCCAAGATGTTAGGCTCCATGTACAGCTCTTCTAATTCTGTGTTACGGCGTCTTCTCCATTCTCCAGTAGTCTGATCTCAGACTGGTCCAAATATTTTCGTGGGGACCTTTCTTTCAAATGTAAGCAGTCGGTTAAGGTCTTGTTTTCGAGTGCTCCAGGTTTGAGAAACCATAAAATACTACTGTTATTATTAATGCCTTACATAACTGTAGCTTTAGTTGTTGAGAAACACTTCTACATTTTAATATAGGGTCTAGAGAGTGATAGCATCTGTTTCCCGCCTACAGTCGTGCTTTTATGTCTGCTTCAGTTGATGTTACTTCTGTAAAAATTGATCCAAGATAGTTGAACTCTTTCACATGTTTATACCTGGTGTGGTTCACAAGTAAATCTTGAACATTTTGGATCTTTCTTCCTACAGCCATATACAGATCCTAGCTGCCAATAACTCCAAGGTCTGGATACTTTCTTGTGTGCATACTAACAGTGCAATGTCATCTGCATAGGCCAGATGTGTAATGTGTTCATTGCCAATTTGAATGCCCTGGAAGTTTTCTTTATTGAAATCCCCCATTACCTTTTCAAGTGTCAGGTTGAAAGAACAGGTGATACCCCATCTTCTTGGCATAATCCTGTTACAACTTGGAAGCTTTCTGTTATTTTATTGCCTACCTTAACCTTAAGTTTTGTGTCATTTAGGCATACCTCTACCAGTCTGACCAATTTCTTTGGCATACCAAACTCTGTCATAGTTCTAATCAGGCTAGGTCTATGTATACTGTCATAAGCCTTCTTGAAGTCTACAAACAGGAGACATATCTCTCTGCTGTATTCTTACATTTTTTCACAGACCTGTTTTAGGACAAAAATGTGGTCCACAGTTGATCGCCCTGCTTGAAAACCTCCTTGGTATTCTCCAGTTATGTCTATTACTAGAGGTTCTATTTGTTCTAATAGGCACTTGGAGGAGATCTTATAACAGATGTCGAGTAGCACTATGCCAGATAGTTGTCATATACTGATTTGTCTTTCTTTTTATATATGAGGCATATCACAGCTACCTTCCATTTCTCTGGTATTTCATGTTTTGCCCAAATTTGCTTGATTACCTTGTGGATTTTGGAACAGAGGATTTTGTTTCCAACCATGAGAAGTTCAGAGGGAGTTCCACCCTCTCAAGGATATTCTGGGTCTACTGTTA
Organism: Schistocerca gregaria; assembly: GCF_023897955.1. Taxonomy (NCBI): domain Eukaryota; kingdom Metazoa; phylum Arthropoda; class Insecta; order Orthoptera; family Acrididae; genus Schistocerca; species Schistocerca gregaria. The sequence goes on along the minus strand of NC_064921.1, from coordinate 671,736,430 downwards.
CTGGGTCATCAAACTCGAGTAGTTCGGTTTGTTCATCAGAGTTTAGTAATTATCTGAAGTATTCCACCCATCTTCTCCTTAGTTTTTGATCTTCTGTTAACATTCTTCCATTGGCATCTTTTATCAATTTGTGTTGATGGTATGTCCCTCCTTTAAAATTTCTCACTTTTCTATAAAGTTCTTTATACCTATTTCCATGAAAGTCTTATTGAGCTTTCTCCAGTGCGCTTTTTACATATTTTCTCTTTGCTTTCATCAATTTGGCTTGTGTCTGCTGTCATATTTCTTCGAACTTTCATTTTTCTTCTTCCTTTGTATTGCTTTGTATCCACAGAAGTTTGGCCTGTTATCTCTCCCTAATAGCTTCCTCACACTCCTCATTGAACCACACTCTTTTCCCCTTAGTTTGTTTTGGGATTACTTCTTGGGCTGTTTCTTTAATGATCTCTGCAATTGCCTTCCAGTTCTGAATTACCACAGTATCTCCTTCCTATACATTCAAAACCTCAAAACAGTTTGTCAGTGCTGTCTTGAAAGTTCTTCTTATATTATCTTTAATCAAACTCTCTTGTTCATATAGAGTGACTCTGCATTATTTTGTACTTCCTGGCTCGCCATATTGTTTTCATCCTTCCCCTGACAAGGAAGTGGTATGATCCATATTCTGCATCTCTTTCCGTTTTGACATTTTGTATCTACTTCTTTATTCTTGTCTCTATAATTAAGTGGTCAATTTGGTTCATTGTCTTCCCATCCAGAGGCACCCAGGTTGCTTTATATATTTTCTTCCTGTCGAAATCAGTACTACTTATAAACAAGTCTTTTGCAGTCACAAAGCTAATCAGCCTAGTGCCGTTACCACTGCGCACATAATGTAAACTGTGCTTTCAGATGGTCCCCATGAATGCTGCTTCTTTCCCTATTTTCGCATTAAAATCCCCAAGGATAATTTTGTAATGTTCACTTGGTACATTGTCTAAAACCGTTTCAATTCCTCATAGAAAATATCTTTTATGATGTTATCACTTTCTTCGGTTGGAGCATGACAATTTATATACGTGAGTTTGTGTTTTCCTGTGTCTACGATTAGGAGTGAGATTCTGAGGTTGATTGATTTAAAATCTATGAGAGTGGTACAGAGTGATTTCTTCACTACAAAACTATTTCCTAGTGAGTGGTTTGCTTCTTAGGCTCCATGTAATATGACATAGTTTTCCATTTTTGTAGCTCCGGTTTCTGTCCACCTTGTCTCTTGCAGAGCCAATAGATCTATTTGATACTCATGTGCTTCCTTTGCTACACATTTTGCTGCCCCGGACTGGTACAGGCTTCTGACATTCCAGGTTCCTAGTTGTATTTACTTCCATAGTCCTTGTTCATGCTTAGATCATTTTACAGAGATCAGTCCTATCTGAGTCTCTTCTGTGATGCTCGTACCGGTGATTATTTTTTCCAGAATGGGTTGGTAGTCCATCCCCAACCCCCAATCTGGAGGATCAGGATTTTTCATTCAGGATTTTATCACATAGAAAGATAGGCTTTTCCATGCCTATCAAGGTCGTTCTGCCCTTTTGTACATATACCAGGGAATGACAGGAAAAGGAAATGGTGAGGACAGGTTTGGGGTACAAAAGTGGAGTGATAGATCGTTACTGCCAGAATAGTGCTCTGGATCCCAGAGCACGCAAACCACGTCGCCCACATGGACAGTGCTATGTTAAGGCGATGTTCCCTGAGGACATGCCTCCATATCATCTTCATTATGCCATGTGTGAACTCATCAGCTGCCTCTGTGTCACATGTATCTACTGCCCCTCCTTCCCACATTGCTGTGCTGCACATATACTGTCTCCCTCCAAACCACTCGTAGCCCAACCCAAACCTGTCCTACTTCGTGCCCCTTCCTTCCTCTACTGAACCCACCTGACACAATCCGCAACCCAGTCAACATGTCGAACTGCAATCCTGGCTTTGTGTGTCCATCCTGTATAATTTAGTTCTTCATTTTTTAAATTGTGTGTGTGTGTGTGTGTGTGTGTGTGTGTGTGTGTGTGTGTGTGTGTGTGTGTGTGTGTGTGTGTGTGTTTGTTTGGGGTATATGGTGTTTGCACTCTTTCCATCTCACTGTGTATCTTTGTTCCACTGAAAGATTACTTTTCATTGACACTGATAGCAACAGTCTCTTCAAATTTTATAATTGGTTGGTTACTATACCTCATTTATTATTTGGTGTTATCGATGGTACATATCCTAATTATTTTCATTAAAGTTTAAGGACAACACACAGGTTGTGTAAGAACTGTTGGCTTATCATACTGATGATAATTGTTACAACAAAAACAATCAATTTTTGAGAAAATAATTTAATTGTGTAGATAAAAAAATCTTCTAACCAAGTGGTGGCAGGACACACACACATAAAAGATGGTTGGAATTAAGTAAACTTTCAGAGCCAGTTCCTCCTTCAAATCAGGCATAAGGTTTGAAGGGAAAGGTAGAGGGCTGAAGAAAAAGTACTGGAAAGCTCTAGGAAAAGGGGTAGATTTAGTGGAAAGTCACCCAGATTGCGGGTCAGAGGAGGCTTACTGCTTGGGATGGGAAGGAAAGACCAATTGTTGGGGACTGCATGATGAGATTTGAAAACCTGAGAGATTAAAGAATATCATGTATGACGTTAAAACAGTAATCTCTGTCTTCCAGCTTTAAGCTCTCAGGTTTTCAGATCTCATCCAGTGCAGTCCCCAACAATCAGTCTTTCCTTCTCATTACGTGCAGTAAGACTCCCCTGACCCATGGTTATGCATGACTTTCCTGAAATCTACCCCTTTTTATTGACCTCTCCAATCCTTTTCCTTCATCAGTCCTCCATTCCCTTCAACCCTTCTGCCTGAAGAAGGAGCCACTGTCCGAAAGTTAGACTAATTACAACCCTCCTTTATGCATGTGTTCTACCACTACTTGGTGAGTAGATTTTTTTATCTATCCAGTTAAATTATTTTGTCATAATGATTGTATCACAAACTACTTGGAATAACAACATAAACTGCTGCATGGGCACAGAAAAATTTTCCACTCTCTTTGATTTTGTGTATAATCAAAACATCAGATACCTGTAACAATTATAAATTTTTTAATCAGCAGTACAATAAGTGTAGGTTATGTTAGAAGCAACTAATATGTTCTAAAATATTGGAAGTTGGTTAATTAAACAAATAAAAAGGTATAGAGTATGTCACGAAATCCCCACCATGCTTTTGACTTTATATGGCATAATATTTTAATTAATTATATATTGCTTATTGTTGTCAGCCCAACAGATAAAATGCGATTCTCACTATTAATTTCTGCAGATGAAAATGTTTAAACTTTGTGCTCCTTGATGTATTACGTAAGGATTCGCACAAGACTAAAACATTTCCTGCTGTGCACGTATGATCTTTTATTTGCAAACTATTTTTATCTAAACCTCATCTGGCTTGTTAGAAAAGGAACATGGTATCATTACTGTAACTAATTATGAAATTAAATGTGTCCTTCACTACTTTCATCTCTGAAATGCACTGACAATTACTCTTATTATACATATTGTAATAGCAGTTGCCTAGTTCCACCTGAAAATGACATAAAAAAATCCACCATTCACCTCTGAGGTCTCTGGGAAGCAGAAAGAAATAATTTTAATGTACCATTACCTGCCCACTTAACAGTGGGAAAACTGCTTTCATTCGGTTTAATTTCAATTTCCCATGGCAGCGGCTCCTGTGATCTCTGTGTCATGGAAAATTCTAAATATGCTGAAAACAGCCAAAAATGTGGGATGAAATTCTGGGCAACCTAGCAATAAATTATTGCGAGTATTTTTAACAATTTCTACATTCAAAAATCAACATAAATTTAAAGAACACACCTTTTTCATTGATCAGCCTCCATTGGCATCTTTCTCAAACAAGGAACAAAAGAAATCTAACCAAGTATTCAATCGAGCATTACAGGCTCTTACAACTTTAACGGCCACAAGAAGACAGGGAGAGTAATTTTTTAATCTCCACTATTTATAGGCAATTTAATATGCATCGTTGTTATCTTTTTTAATTATCATTGTCTGCTTTGATTTGTACACTCGCAATGCACAGACATTATTTACAAAGTATAGATACATAATTATTGCACAAACATAAAAGTAAAATGAAAAAGGGTATTTTTTTTATTTTCTATTATTTTTTTTATTCTACATAATCGACAATAATAATAGTAATAATAATACAGATAGATCTTTCTTTTTTTCACATATAGTACAATCATTTTGTGAATGCCTTGCCAGAGGACATCACATGTATTGACAAGTTTTTATTTTATTTTCTTGTTTTTTAGGAGGTCTCACTTCTTAATTGAGTTACATAAATATAATTTAACTACAGGAACTTGTCAGATATTCGTCTATCTGCAGACGATGTTCTTTTAGTATTTACATACCACCACAATCAGGGTGTACAGGGAAGAAAACAGACATCAAGTTCAGAAAATATAATTGCCAGTACAAATGTTCCTCCAAGCATCTGAAACAGATGGCATTTATTGGACCAATAAAAGGATACTGGTGTACAGAAAAATTGCACAGAAAAATATGGACAAATGGTAATAATAATTTGAAATGTGTGTTTTGACATGAGATAAAAAGCATGCTGGCAGTGAATTGCAATTTTTAATTATCCAGAAGCAGGAAAAAATTTGCTAATACATTGATCACAGCTACGAATTATATCATGCCTTATGAAATGGCTACTTGTGCCAATGATGTGTAAACCTTTCCAGAATGGATGTATTCATAGAGCAAGTTAAATATGGGAATAAGAAACATAACCAAATTTAAAAATACTGGAAGCAAGTGAGATGTGAGTAAGTCACAAGTGGATCACAAGTTGGAGGCTGAGATGTGACTTTGGCAGAAGCATAAGCAAGTCTTTTGTAGAGAGGCAATAAATCAAGCAAAGTATGTTTAGGGACATGTGTACTTACATATGATTGCTAATTTTTGAAATCAGTAACAGTGAGATCGAATCAGTCTCAGCCAGCTGGAGTGGCCGAGCGGTTCTAGGCACTTCAGTCTGGAATCGCGCGACCACTACGGTCGCAGATTCTAATCCTGCCTCGGGCATGGATGTGTGTGATGTCCTTAGGTTAGTTAGGTTTAAGTAGTTCTAAGTTCTAGAGGACTGATGACAACAGAAGTTAAGTCCCATAGTGCTTAGAGCCATTTGAATCAGTCTCATATGGTATATTATGGAGGGGAGTGGAGTAGATTGGGATTGCTGTAATAAAAGAGCAAAATGTAACTGACATCAGGAAGAAAGAGGAAGGGATATGTATATTAAAATAAAATTCCAGATTATGGAGTTCTGAGATAGTACAAGTGAGAGGTGTATAGTTAATCCTTCAGGCTCTGTAATCTATATTTCTCTTTAATTTACAGGAAATAATGATTATCTGGTGAGTAATACTTTAATGTAATGCATATTTTGTGGTAGCAGTTTATGTCAAGTGTACTGTACTAAAGCTGTAATTTTTTGTCTTTTTCTATCTTCCATGCTCTTTCCGAGCACCTTGTGTTAAGATTCTTTTAAATTTTTTTTTAAATGTAAATCCCCTACATAGATTGAAGTTGACTAATAAAAGGCACTGAATTAAGATGAAGAAGGATGGATAAAAGTGTTATTTGCATCTGATTGGAGTAAATTGCTGATATTCACCTTCAGATATTTAGGGAAATTGTGATATTCTGAGAGGAAGATGAACATCAAATACATTCATTAGGTGAATGGTCACTGTGTTAATATGTGTATTATGGAAGCTAATAGCAGACTTCTTTAATATTTTGTAATGTGAACTGCGTGGCATTACAATTTGGTTCCAAAGACTTTTGCTTGTGGCTTTGACAGTGCTTGGAATGCTACTTACCCACTAGAGTAAGCCATATTAATCCTCTAGATTTTGAATGAAATATATTTTCTTTTAGCTGATGGTTCGTTTACACAAAGTAGAAACGTAGTAGATTCCCTTAAATTTGGTGTGTTCTGTTTAATTATTTATTTATTTTACTGAACATGTTTACTTAATTGTTCAAAAATATTCATTATGACAGTGGATTTTGAAAATATCCATTACCTTCTGGATGTTTTTCCTTAATATTTAGTTTGAGCTAAGATACTTCATTGTGAATATCCATTCATCATTTAAAATAATTTTTGTTTTCTTTGAAAATATTGGTATTGGGTAAAAAAAAAATTCTCTGTGTAGTATAATTTTAGTCACAGATACAGATATGCATATATGATATAGCACATCACAAGAAAGCATGTGAGCTTGATGAAGGTGAACATTACAATATGACATGTTACATCACAGATAAATATTTCTCTTTCACTTTTTTTAATTAGTACAATAAATTATTCTCCTCCACAATGAATTCAGTGGTCGACAACAGTGAACAGCTGGATCTTTTCGCGATTGCTAGCTGTTGTGGTGGTCAGCTCGGCATGTATGTCTGCTGCACAGCATCTACATGTACATCTTCATCTACACTCTGCAAACCATCGTGAGGTGCGTGGCAGAGGGTATGTCCCGCTGTACCAGTTATTAGGATTTCTTCCCATTTCAATCACATATGGAGCACGAGAAGAATGATTGTTTGAATGCCTTTGTGCATGTAGTCATGGTTTTAACCTTATCCTCATGATCCCTATGTAGGGGATTGCAGTATATTCTTATAGTCACCACTTAAAGCCAGTTCTTGAAACTTTAACAGACTTTCTTGGTATAGTTTTCGATCATGTTCAAGCGGACTTATTGTATGCAGTTTTCCAAAATTCCTTCACCAAGGAAGACGAATGGAATATTCCAGAATTTGAAACACGAACAGGTGCTAGCATGAGTTTCTTAGAAGTAGATACCTTAGGGGTTGTGAAGCAACTCAAATCGCTTGCTACGGGCAAGTCTTCAGGTTCAGATTGTATACTGATTAGGTTCCTTTCAGATTGCGCTGATACAGTAGCTCCCTACTTAGCACTCATATACAACCGGTCGCTCACCGATAGATCTGTACCTACAGATTGGAAAATTGCGCAGGTCGCACCAGTGTTTAAGAAGGGTAGTAGGATTAATCCATCTAACTACAGACCTATATCATTGGCGTCAGTTTGCAGTAGGGTTTTGGAGCATATACTGTATTCAAACATTATGAATTACCTCGAAGGAAACAATCTATTGATACGTAATCAGCATGGTTTCAGAAAACATCGTTCTGGGTGTTAAAATTACGAACAACTTCAGTTGGAAAGACCACATAGACAATATTGCGGGGAAGGCGAGCCAAAGGTTGCGTTTCATTGGCAGGACACTTAGAAGAGCGCAACAAGTCCACTAAAGAGACAGCTTACACTACACTTGTTCGTCCTCTGTTAGAATATTGCTGCGTGGTGTGGGATCCTTACCAGGTGGGATTGACGGAGGACATCGAAAGGGTGCAAAAAAGGGCAGCTCGTTTTGTATTATCATGTAATAGGGGAGAGAGTGTGGCAGATATGATACGCGAATTGGGATGGAAGTCATTACAGCAAAGACGTTTTTCGTCGCGGCGAGATCTTAGTACGAAATTTCAGTCACCAACTTTCTCTTCCGAATGCGAAAATATTTTGTTGAGCCCAACCTACATAGGTAGGAATGATCATCAAAATAAAATACAAGAAATCAGAGCTTGAACAGAAAGGTTTAGGTGCTCGTTTTTCCCGCGCGCTGTTAGGGAGTGGAATGGTAGAGAGATAGTATGATTGTGGTTCGATGAACCCTCTGCCAATCACTTAAATGTGAATTGCAGGGTAGTCATGTAGATGTAGATGAAGAGTCATCCACTACAGTTCCTTCAGTATCTATGTGATATTCTGCCATGGATCAAACAAACTGGTGACTAGTTGTACTGCCCTTCTCCGTATACATCCAATATCCCCTATTAGTCCTATCTAGTACAGGTATGCAATATTCAAGAACCAGTCTCACAAGTGATATTTAACAGGGTTTATACGCCCGGAAAAACACGGAATTTTTTAGAACTTAGGGAATTTTTCAGAGTTTTAGTTTTCAATTAAATTTTTGTAATTTTGATTGTTAACAACTGATTATCTAACAAACAATATTACTCTGCCTCACTACTACAGAATTATATTACAGCAATAAAACATAAACGAGAGAGAAAAATTAAGTAAAACTTAAGTTGCGAAGGAAATGCGCCATTTACAACAAAACAAACTGCACACTCAAACGTCTGCCAACAACAAAACATGTTAAAGGCATTAGGACGAAAGACTATGCAATAAATCATAACAGCAAACTGCTTGCGATGAGCGTGATGTCACAATTATTTACGTTAACTTCGTTAGAGAAGATGCCAGTCGCTTATGAACACTACATTCTCCCACTTCTGGCTTCTTGGAAGTGTGGCTCTGGCAAGCAGCCAGATGCTACCCTGAAAATTTTTTCTGACACGCATTTTTGCATTTAGTTAGTTTGCTGTTTCCTCTTCGTTTACAGATCTCACGTCAAATGAAAACAAAATGGATTTCTGTAGCCGGGAGACTTCAATGCATATATTTAAGATAAAATAGATTCACATAATTATGTTAAGGCTAAAATACGTCATTTGTTTTAGTTTTTTTGGTTTTATTTTATTTCGAGGTTTTTAACAGTCAGGCATTAATCTGCCTTGCAGATTGGTGAAGTTATTTTCGGCGGTTTGCTAAAGAAATTTGGTTGTTGTTAATCTTTTCCACTGAGGCAGTCAATTTATTTGAAACGAATTCTTTCATTCCATACTATTGGCTAATTTCAACTCTTTGCTGGAATTCAAGTGCACGTTTTCATCTTCTGGCACCTGCGACATTATTGAAAAATGAAATGAGCGTATGGCAACGTTGGCTGCGAGGCCCCTATTCGGGGAAGTTCGGCCACCAGGTGCAAGTTTCCATTTTATTCGACGCTATGATAGTAAAGAAGCAAACACGAGGTAATGCAGTATTGGTATTCCTTGAAAATTTGCATACCGGAAACCTTACTGAAAAGCTTAATGCTATCCTGAACATTTTTTCTGACACGCATTTTTGCATTTAGTTAGTTTGCTGTTTCCTCTTCGTTTACAGATCTCGTGAAAATATTGCGAATGGTGGTTTGAAAAGCATCAAGGTCAATGTAAATACCCTTTAACGCAAGATGAATTATGTTGCGTATGAGAATGTGCAATGAATTTACTTAAATCACATACGTTTCACTCTCGTTTAAAACTTAAAATTTTACTGGCGGATTTGTGTGATGTATCTTAAAGTGTAACATGCGTAAAAAAGACTAATTTATACGTGAAACCTTAGCTTTTTCTGGTGTTAAATTGATCTTCGAGACCAGTATTAAATGTGAAAGGGTAGCGTCCCTTGAAGCTACACTTGTATATTAATTTAAACCATTAACTTTTCCTACTCTTGTGTTTGCGCTATTTAACAATGATATTGCTTTTGACTGACTACATCACGTGTTCTGTGCTCCGAATACCTGCTTTCATTGCCTGGTGAGATCACGTGGCATGAACTATATAATGATGTAAATAAAATAGAAAGAAACTTCCACATGGGAAAAATATATTAAAAACAAAGATTCCAAGACTTACCAAGCGGGAAAGTGCCGGCAGACAGGCACAGTGAACAAAACACACACACAGAATTACTAGCTTTCGCAACCGATGGTTGCTTCTTCATATAATGACTTACAAAAGCGCATCGCAAACTCGATTTCAATGCTTCAGAAACTAACTTGCCGAGTTTGGTGGAATTCGAATTTATAGTTTTGTAATATGAAAATATGCATTTACTAATGTGCCGGGAATTTCAAGTCGGTGCATGAAACCTTAACACTTCTAAGGAGTGATAAGTTTTACAGCTCCGAGGGAAAGTATCCTGTCAGTTAACAAAGAAAAATTGTATTTTCGTCCAAGAGAAAGTATATTGTTAACCGGGAAATACAGGAATTTTTTCCCCTTGTCCGCGTATATACCCTGTTTAAGCAGTTTCCTTTGTCAGCTGATTGCACTTTTCCAGTATTCTGCCAATAAACAAAGGTCTGTCACCTGCTTTACCCATGACTGAGCCTGTGCAATCATTCTATTTCATATCCCTATGAAGTGTTACACCCAGATAATTGTATGAGTTGACCAATTCCAGCATTGAGTCATTGATATTATAAAATGCTTTATTTTTTTGTTTTGTGGAGTGTACAGTTTTAAATTTCTGAAAATTTAAAGCAAGTTGCCAGTCTCTGCACCACTTTGGAATCTTATTGAGATCCGACTGAATATTTATGCAGCTTCTTTCAGATAGTACTTAATTATAGATAGCTGCATCATCTGCAAAAAGTCTAAGGTTGCTATTAATATTAGAACTTCCTGGCAGATTAAAACTGTGTGCCAGAGCAAGACTCGAACCCAGGACCTTTGCTTTTCACTGGCAAGTGATATACCACTTGAACTACCAAAGCACAACTCAACGGTCTGTCCTCCCAGCTTTAATTCTACAGTACCTCGCCTCCTACCTTCCAAACTTCACAGAAGCTCTCCTGCGAACCTGGTTTGCTATTAATATTATTTGCGAGGTCATTAATATACAACATGAATGACAAGGGTCCCAACACACTTCCCTGAGGCACAGCTGAAGTTACTGCTACATATGATGATGACTCTCCATCCAAGATAACATGCTGCATCCTCCCTGCCAAAAGGTCCTCTATTCAATCACAAATTTCACTAGAGACCCCATACGATTGTATGTTTGACAATAAGTGTAAGTGTGGTATTGAGTCATATGCTTTTAGAAAACAAAAAATATTCCATCTACCTGACTGCCTTGATGCAAAGCTTTCAGTATGTCATGAGAAAAGTGCAGGTTGGGTTTCACTTGACTGATGTTTTCGGATTACATGTTGGTTGGCATTGAAGAGATCATTCTATTCGAGATACCTCATTATGTTTGAGCTCAAAATTTGTTATAAGATTCTGCAAGAAATCGATGTCAGGGATATTGTATGGTTGTTTTGTGGATCGCTTCTACTACCCTTTTTGCATACAGGTGTAACCAGTGATTTTTTTTTTTAAGAACTGGGCATGGTTTTTTGTTCAAGAATCTACGACAGATTATAGTTCAGAGGGGCAACTGATCCGCAAGGTCAGTATAGAATCTGACAGGGATTGCATCTGGCCCTGGAGCTTTGTCGAATTTTAATGATTTCAGCTGTTTCTCAACACCACTGACATTAATACATCTTTCATTCATCTTTTCAGTGGTGTGAGGATTAAAGTGGGGTTTTCCATTGTAAAGAAGCATTTGAAAATGGAATTAAGCATTTCAGCTTTTGCTTTGATACCCTCAGTTTCAGTTCCTATCTCATTTGGTAGGGATAGGAAACTAATTATGGTGCTACTAACAGCCTTTACATATGACCAGAATTTCTTTTTCTTTTGTAAAGTATCATTTGACAATATTCTGCTATGGTAGTCATTCACAGCATCACTTATAACTCTCTTGGCAGCCAAATGCATTTCATTCAGCATCCCTATATCTATAACCCTATGCTTTGTTTTACACCTATTATTCATTTATCTTCGTTTCTTTAGAAGTTTCTTTACAGTGACTGTATACCACGGAGGTTCCCTTCCATTTGAACTGTTACATTGTGTATGTATCTATCCACTGTATGGTCAACTATTCTTTTAAACTTGAGCCATAGTTCCTGTACATGCTCCTGCTCTGTGCTGAATGTTCCATTTCTCACTGAGATATGACACTATTAATTTTTTATCTAGTTTACTGAACATATATATTTTTTTGCTAGTTTTAGTTATCCTTTGAACTTCCGTAATCATTGTTGCCACTACCAAGTTATGGTCATTGTTACTAGTTTTGATGTGGACATCTTCAAAGAGGTCAGGTTTATTTGTTGCCATCAAATCCAATATATTTTCACCAAGAGGTTCCAAACTGTCTGTTCTAGGTAGTTTTCAGTGAAGGGATTTAATAATGTTTCATAGGATGTCTTATCACACCAACCACAAACAAATCTGCAATTTATCTAATTAATTGTTGGACGATTAATGCTTGTGTTCTCAACTTAAAACAGAGCAACATAGACATTAATTTTGTTGTTGTTGTTGTTGTTGTTGTGGTTTTCAGTCCAGGGACTGGTTGGATGCAGCTCTCCATGCTACTCTATACTGTGCAAGCTTCTTCCTCTCCAAGTAACTACTGCAACCCACATCCTTCTGAATCTGTGTAGTGTATTCATCTCGTGGTCTCCTTCTACAATTTTTATCCTCCATGCTTTCCTCCAGTGCTGAATTGGTGATCCCTTGATGCCTCAGAATGTGTCCTACCAACTGATCCCTTCTTCTAGTCAGTTTGTGCCACAAATTCCTCTTCCCAATTCTAGTCGGTACCTCCTCATTAGTTATGTGATCTACCCATCTAATCTTCAGCATTCTTCTGTAGCACCACATTTTGAAAGCTTCCATTCTCTTCTTCTCTAAACGATTTATTGTCCCATGTTTCACTTTCATACAGGGCTACACTCCATACAAAAACTTTCAGAAAGTATTTCTTGACACTTAAATTTATACTCAATATTAACAAATTTCTCTTCTTCATAAATGCTTTCCTTGCCATTCCCAGTCTACATTTTATATCCTCTCTACTTCGACCATCATCAGTTATTTTGCTCCCCAAATAGCAAACCTCACTACTACTTTATGTGTCTCATTTTTTAACATAATAACCTGATTTAATTTGACTACATTCCATTATCCTCACTTTACTCTTTTTTATGTTCATTTTATATCTTCCTTTCAAGACACTGTCCATTCCATCCAACCAAGTCCTTTGCTGTCTCTGGCTGAATTAAAATCTCAAAGTTTTTGCTTCTTCTCCATGGATTTTAATTCCTACTCTAAATTTTTCTTTTGTGTCCTTTACTGCTTGTTCAGCATAAAGCTTGAATAACATTGGGGATAGGCTACAACCCTGTCTCATTCCCATCCCAAAGACTGCTTCCCTTTCGTGCCTCTTGACTCTTATAACAGCCATCTAGTTTCTGTATTAATTGTAAATAGCCTTTTTTTCACTGTACTTGACGCCTGCCACCTTCAGAATTTGAAAGAGAGTATTCCAGTCAACATTGTCAAAAACTTTCTGTAAGTCTACAAATGCTAGAAATGTAATCTATCTTCTTAGAGTAGTCGTAGGGTTAGTATTGCCTCACGTGTTCCAGAATTTCCATGGAATACAAACTGATATTCCCTGAGGTCGGCTTCTACCAGTTTTTCCATTCGTCTGTGCAGAAGTCATGTTAGTATTTTGCAGCCGTGACTTATTAAACTGATAGTTTGGTAATTTTCTCACCTGTCAAAACTTGCTTTCTTTGGGACTGGAATGATTATACTCTTCTTGAAGTCTGAGAGTATTTCACTCATCACATTTATCTTAGTCACAAGATAGTAAAGTTTTGTCATGGCTAGCACTCCTGAAGCTATCAGTAGTCCTGATGGAATGTTGTCTATTCCCAGGGCCTTATTTCGACTTAGAATTCGTGTTAGTATTTTGCAGCCATGACTTATTAAACTGATAGTTTGGTAATTTTCTCACCAAACAAAATTGGCTTTCTTTGGAATTGGAATGATTATACACTTCTTGAAGTCTGAGAATATTTCACCCATCACATGCATCTTGCTCACAAGATAGTAGAGATACAGGCTATCAGTAGTTATAATGGAATGTTGTCTATTTCTAGGGCCTTGTTTTGACTTAGGTCTTTCGGTGCTCTGTCAAATTCTTCACACAATATCATATCTCCCATCTCATCTTCATCTACATCCTCTTCTACTTCCATAATATTTTCCTCAAGTACAACACCATTTTATAGACCCTGTATACACTCTTTCCACCTTTCTGGTTTCCTTTCTTTGCTTAGGACTGGTTTTCCATCTGAGCTCTTGATATTCATACAGGTGGTTCTCTTTTCTCTAAAGGTCTCTTTAATCTTCCTGTACACAATATCTATCTATATTTTCATATGTTATTGTATTACACAAATAAAATCATTTGAATTCACGTTAAACCTTTTTAGCTTCTATTAAATTACCCAAACAGCTTCTCAGCTTCTTTTATGTAGGTGGGAAGTACAGTAGTATGAATATTCCAGTATCTATCACGCTACAACTTCTTATTTTGAGATATTATTCTCATCTAGATAGACCTGGATTTCTGGCAGTGTTTCAAAAATTGCATCAAAGTTGATAAGTTCAAAGAGTGATTGTAGGTAAAAGATAAATCAGTTATTGATCTACTTGAAATTTTTCCCCCCTATCCTCATTACATGTCGCCCTGTCTCAGTCTAGAGTATAAGTGACATCTTTTTCAACTTTCTCCAGCCTATTTTTCCTTTTTTTCTGAGAAACAAACTTTAATCCACCATGTAAAGGAGGCATTCAGTCGCAGACAGGCACAATGAAAAGCTTTCAGACATAGTCCTTAATCTGCAGTAGAAAACACACATTCACACGAGCACGACTGCACTCACATGCCCACTGTTTTGCAGTGCTAGAGCCTGACTGCAAGTGTGTCTCACTGAGTACCATTTGGAAGTGGATGGTGGGAGTAAGGAGGAGACCTGTGTTGGGGAGGGGAAGAATAGCAGGGTACGGGTGAGAGGCTGTTAGATGCAGCTTCATGTGGCTATGCTGGTGAAGGGGGAGTGAAGAAGTCAAGGAGAAAGGACTTGTAGATGTGTTGGCTGGATAAACAACATGTGTAGTACTAGAGTGGAGGTAGGAAATGGGATAGGTAGGTGGGAGATAGGAGCTAGTGAAGGTTTAGGCGGGGCGAGGGGGGGGGGGGGGGCGTTTTTAAGAGAATGGAATGAAATATATGTTGCAGGGAGAGCCCCCACCCATGCAGTTCACAAAAGCCAGTGCTCATAGGAAGAATCAAGATGTTACTGGTTGTGAAACAATTATTAAAGTGAAACACATCTTGCTGGGTGGCATGTTCAGCAACTGGTTGACCCATCTGTCTGTTGGCCACAGTTTGGCAGTGGCTGTTCATGCAAACTGAGAGCTCGTTAGTTGTCATGTCCATGTAGAAAGTTACACAGTGGTTGCAGCTTAGTTGGTGGATCACATGGCTGCTTTTGTAGGTGGCCCTACCCTTGATTGGATAGGAAGTGTTCTAAAGGTTTGGTGACAAGAGAAGCAGTGCAAAACTGGATTGTGCACCCTCCTTCTCTCTTATTACAATTGACTTACTTGAAACGTTCATTCGATCCTCTTCTCTTGATACGTGGCTGCGTCGATCTCCACAACCTCTTCTCCGAAATAATGCTAGTTAGAGGGATTAAAAGAAAAAATCTCTCTCTCTCTCTCTCTCTCTCTCTCTCTCTCCTCTTGAAATAACTGAGTACTCTCATAATACTTTAAGTTCAGCTCTGGTATATTTCCATTTCCACAAGTCTTACATAAGTATACAAATCCTATCAAGTCAATTGCATCTATAACTGTCATATACAATTAAGTATATTTACAGTGTGGTGAGTTTAATAACCACCAGAAATTCAAAGACAGTTCTTGTTTCTAGCAAGTCTAACACCCAAATTAAGAGTCTCTTGTCAAATCATATTTCATTTGTTCATAACAATTACAATCATTACACTGTCGAAGAATAACATGTGCTTGCTCCTTGCACATCACAAATAGCTTCTATGGGGTGATCAGCAAACACTTGTCTGAGCCGATCGACTGCCACGATTGTAGTATTCTCCCGATACACGTCCATCCTGCACACACAAACCCCAGTTGCGTGGTAGACACATCTCCACTCTCTCACACTCATACTTAAAATATCGCGTGTTCGAGACAGTGGAAGACTGAGTGTCTCTAGAATTTACCCTGAAGTTCTCGAGGCAATACATATCCCTCCCGTTAACTCGAACACACGATATTTTATACATATTCATTATGTACATTGATATATCCCATAATGTTAATTCACAATTTAATCAGTATACATTATATTTCTTCTAGTAATTGTATACTCAATACCTAGCTCTTCTTTCTTCGTTTTGATAATAACTATCTGAGCATTTCACCCACTATTGGAGTTAGTACTTTTATATCTAGGAATTGTACGGACAACATTCTTGATTTCCATTCACAAACTCCAGATGTCGTAGATACTTAATTATGTCAAACAATGGAAAATCCAGGATGGAATGTAACAATACGAGAGAAGGAAAGTTGCTACTCATCATATAGTGGAGATGTGGAGCCGCGATAGGCACAATCATAGCTTTCGGCCATTAAGGAGTTTGTCAGCAGCACACACACACACACACACACACGCAAGCGCAACTTGCACACACATCTGCAGTCTCAGAGAGCTGAAACTACACTGCGATCAGCGGCACCAGTGCATGATGGGAGTGGCAACGGATGGGGGTAAGAAGGAGGAGG
Source organism: Schistocerca gregaria (assembly GCF_023897955.1). Taxonomy (NCBI): domain Eukaryota; kingdom Metazoa; phylum Arthropoda; class Insecta; order Orthoptera; family Acrididae; genus Schistocerca; species Schistocerca gregaria. The sequence goes on along the minus strand of NC_064921.1, from coordinate 671,719,851 downwards.
AGGCTGGGGCGGGGAGGGAGAGGGATAGTATGGTGCGAGTGGTGCACAGTGAAGTGTTGCAGTTTAGACGGAGAGTAGGAGAGTGGTGTGGAGGGGGGAGGGGTAAGTAGCTGAAAGGAGAGAAATAAAAATAAAATAAATTAAAAGACTGGGGGTGACGGTGAAATGATGGCTGTGTAGTGCTGGAATGGGAACAGGGAGGGGGTGGATGGGTGAGGACAGTGACTAATGAAGGTTGAGGCCAGGAGGGTTATGGGAACGTAGGATGTATTACATGGAAAGTTCCCACCTGTGCATTTGAGAAAAGCTGGTGTTGGCGGGAAGGATCCATATGGCACAGGCTGTGAAGCAGTCATTGAGATGAACGGTATCATGTTTGACAGCATGTTCAGCTACAGGGTGGCTCACTTGTTTTTTGGCCACAGTTTGTCAGTGGCCATTCATGTGGACAGAGAGCTTGTTGGTTGTCATGCCTACATAGAATGCAGCACAGGGATTGTAGCTTACCTTGTAGATCACATTACTGGTTTAGCCCTGCCTTTGATGTGATAGGTAATGCTAGTGACCGGACTGGAGTAGGTGGTGATAGGAGGATGTATGGGACAGGTCTTGCATCTAGGTCTATTACAGGAGTATGAGCCATGAGGTAAGGGATTGGAAGCAGGGGTATTGTAAGGATGGACGAGTATATTGTGTAGGTTCGGTGGACACCGGAATACCACGATAGGAGGGGTGGGTAGGACATTTCTCATTTCAGGGCTCGACGAGAGGTAGTCGAAACCCTGGTGGAGAATGTAATTCAGTTGCTCCAGTACCAGATGGTACTGAGTTATGAGGGGAATGCTCCTCTGTGGCCGGACTGTGGGACTTTGGGAGGTGGTGGGAGACTGGAAAGATAAGGCATGGGAGATTTGTTTTTGTACAAGGATGGGAGGATAATAACGGTCAGTGAAGGCTTTAGTGAGGCCCTTGGTATATTTAGAGAGGGACTGCTCATCACTGCAGATGCGACGACCATGGATGGCTACGGAAGGGACTTCTTGATATGAAATGGATGGCAGCTGCAGAAGTGGAGATATTGCTGGTGGTTAGTAGGCATTATATGGACGGAGGTACTGATGCAGCCATCTCTGAAGTGGAGGTCAACATCAACGAAGGAGGCTTGTTGGGTTGAGTAGGACCAAGTGAAGCAAATGGGGGAGAAGTTATTGAGGTTCTGGAGGAATGTGAATAAGGTGTCCTCACCTTCAATCCAGTTAGCAAAGATGTCATCAATGAATCTGAAACAGGTGAGGGGTTTACGATTCTGGGTTTTTAGGGAGGATTCCTCTAGATGGTCCATGAATAGGTCAGCATAGGATGGTGCCATGCGCGTGCCCATAGCCATACCGCGGATTTATTTGTAGATAATGCCTTCAAACGAGAATTAATTGTGAGTGAGGATATAGTAAATCTGTCATCACTTCACTAGTTAATACTATGTTTGGAGAAGTCACTCAATTACCTACTTTCTCCTGCATAAGTTTGAATTCCTTCCACAGTTCATCTACATACCTCTTGGTATTACTAAGTTCGGAAGATAAAATTGAAGATACGTTGTTGGAGGTTGCTCTTGCAGCAACTTTTCTGTCTTATCGTCTCTTCTACCTGTTCCTCCAGATTACTGATATTTATTATATCTGTTAGTTTCTCATTAAGACTTCTTTCAAGTTACCAACTCACTTGTTAATTCCTGCAGTTTGTGAATGGACTACATTACACACACTCTGAAATATCCTAGTTTTTCATTCAGTTCAGATTCTACATTGTTACATTTATCTTCAATATCGAATTCTAGTTTCTTTGCCAGATCCTGAAAGTGGTTACTCTGTGTCTGACTAAGGTCAGTGAACAGTTGATTTACATTAGTATTTAACGAACTAGATAACTCCTCTCTCAAATGTATTTTAAAATTCTCTACTTTAGTAGTTTAAGTGTCAAATTCAATCTTCAAATTTTCCATGCTTTCACATAACTGACTAAATTCTTTACGTTGTTCATCTACTGTACCACTTAACTATTCTAAAGTCTCATTCTGAACATCCAATTTATTTTTTAATTGAGTATTGACTGAATCTAATATAAGACTTTGAGCATTTAGGGTTGCAATTAGTTCCTTTCTTGAAGAAGTATTTTGAGCAATAAATTCTTTATTTTTTGCATCTAATCTAGAATTTAATTGTAAACTCTGAGCTTCTAGATTTTTACTTAAAGTAGTAATTTGGGCGTTAACAGTTGCTGAATCTGCCCACTGAGCTTTAATTAAATTCACTATTTCAGACCAGTCTGGCATTTCCCTAGTCACTTTAATAGCTGTGACTGGGTCTGCTAGTTGCTGTTCTTGATCCATATTCTTTCTACTTTTTGATCTTGTGATCATTAAAAAATAATTCACCTCTGAGTATAATAACTATACTAACAGTCTATTTTTGAACAGAGCCCTTAACTTTACATTCAAATAATTATTGTCTTATGCTCACCTGGCGTAGTCTTAGGCTGTGTCGGTGAGCCGGTGTGGAATCGGCACCATGGAACAGCACAGGTGCTGGCAGTGTCGGTTAGCTTCAGTATTGGTATTGGTGAACAGATTTGTAGTCAGCACTGGTGAGCAGCAGCTGGTGATGTTGGCGTTGGTTGCTGGTTACTGCGTCCACATTCCCACAATCTGTATGAGGGCTGCTTACTCTCCACACCGGGTCCTTGTCGTCAAATAGATCTTGTTGCAACTCTTCCTAGTCTAAACTGTTGAGATTTTCCTTACTTCTTCTTTTGTCTGGTATTCATCAACTTTCACCCTTTTTGCCGTTTATGCAGAATCAAACTCTACGAAACAATTTCTCTGTTTTGTTACTATCGGTTACTATGGCAGCTCACAATATCTTCTTATCTTGATTTTGTTTTAAAATTCCTCTTTCTTCGAGTCCTGATCACGATGGTCACCACATTCAAACGGTTTGGCAACAAGAGAAGTAGTGCAACACTGGATTGCGCACTCTCCTTTCCTCTTATTACAACTGACTTAACTTCAAACATTCAAACCAATCCTCTTCGCTGGATACGCGGGTGCGTCAATCTACACAACTTCTTCACTGAAGAAATAATGCTGGTTAGAGGGATTAAAAGAAAAACTCTCTTTCTCTCTCTCTCTCTCTCTTTCTCCCTCTCTCTCTTTCTCTCTCTCTATGCTCTTGAAATAACTAGGTACTCTCATGCAAACAGACCTGTTATTGCAATGGAAGCTCCTTCACAGGGGAACTAATACGGCGGACCAATTCCTATGGAATTAGGTCCGAAAGAACTAACAAAGTGAGGGACTGTAAATTTGCAGTAAAAACTCACATCGGTGTAAACTTTGCTGACAGTTTAATAGATACTGTAAATTCTTTAGTCGGTAAAAATAGCTTCTAAATGCACTTAAACATAGGTGGTGTGTCGGGAGAAATGATGAACAAACTATATCACTTAGAAATACTCTTAGGGCAAATTAACTCTGTAAAAGTCATATGTTTGAATGAACATTGGCTTAAATGGGACAATGTCAAGCTACTAAATTCACTCCCAGGATACAAGTTAGCATCGAGTTTTTGCAGAAAAAAGGGGTATGGGGGATCAGGTATATTAGTTGAACAGACACAAAACTTCAAAGCCAAAACGACATTCAATTGTTTAAATGAGGAACAGGTATTCGAAAGCCATTGCATTGAGCTGTCTGAATACGGTTTACTAATCATAAGCATATATCATGTCCAGGAATATTGGGCTACTGGGGCATTTCTAGAGAAATTTGAAACTCTGCTAAGTAGGTTGTAGGTAGGGAAACCATATAAAAAGATTGTAATTTGTTCTGATTTTAATATAGATATAAGAGACGAAAACAGATTTGTTACCACCCTGAAGGATTTGTTGGCTACAAACGGCTTAACACTAAATTTTACTGAGTACACCAGGATAACAGCCACTTCTGCCACAAGCATTGATAATATAGTGAGCAGCAAAAATTATGGGAATACACAAAAACATGTATTAGACTTAGGAATATCTGATCACTCAGCACTTTTAATGTCATTGCCATACAAAACATATAGGCCTACAGTGAAATTGGTCAGAAATTTCAGCCAGCCAAAATAAACACATTTAGCTTGAAATTAAAGGAAACCCATTGGACCTTCAGCAACCAGTGTTCAGTATACAATAATTACAACACTTTCATATCTGAATTCAAGAACATTTTCAATGAATGCTTTCCCCTCATATCAACAAATGATAAATGCAATAAAAGTAAGACATGGATTACGGAAGGTATCAGGATCTCTAGTATTAGAAAGAGGGAAATGCATAAGGAAGAGAAAACCAACCGTGATGCTGAATTTATTGGGTACAAAATCAAATACAAAAAATATTTGATCGGGTAGTTAAACAATTGGCAAACAGTAAATATATAGCTAATGCCTCAAATAAATCAAAAGCAGTATGGCAGTTTGTCAAGAAAGAAACTGGTACTGAAGAAACAAAACATTTCAATTACAAACTAGAAATTGGTGGGAATACTGTTACTAACACTCAGCACATCTGTGAAGAATTTAATAAGTACTTCATAACCACAAACAAAATTCATAACTTCTTACTTCCACAAATAAGACCTGATGCAGTAGTGCAGGAATCAAGAGTGTTGAAATTTACTGCAGTATCATGTCATGAAGTAGCTAACATCATACAATCCCTAAAAAATCTTAAATCTGTGGGCTGGGATGAAATTCCAACAAATGTCTGCTTGTGTCTGTATACGTGTGGATGGATGTGTGTGTGTGCGCGAGTGTATACCTATCCTTTTTTCCCCCTAAGGTAAGTCTTTCCGCTCCCGGGATTGGAATGACTCCATACCCTCTCCTTTAAAACCCACATCCTTTCATCTTTCCCTCTCCTTCCCTCTTTCCTGACGAAGCAACCGCCGGTTGCGAAAGCTCGAAATTTTGGGTGTATGTTTGTGTGTTTTTTTATTGTGCCTATCTAACGGCGCTTTCCCGCTTGGTAAGTCATGGAATCTTTGTTTTTAATATATTTTTCCCATGTGGAATGTTTCTTTCTATTTTATTTACATCACATGTTTATATATAGAATTATATGGCGGTTTGTATCCCGTTCTGTACATCCATACTTCATAAAGGTGTGTGAAGGCTATAGTAATGATTCAATGAGTTACAAAAAGATTTAAAATATAATGTTGTATTTTTATTATAATAATTAATGTGTGTATGGCGTATTTCCGGTAGTATATAAAATACTGTAACAACTTAGGTTAAAGACTGACGAGTCACCAATGTTCTCAATCGAATGATTGTATAAAAACATGTTATGTGACAATAAAGTATCTTATCTTCTCTTATCTTATCTAATACCGTCAGTTCAATTCTGGTATATTTCCATTTCCAAATTCTTGCAAGTCAATTGTGTCTTTAACCATAAGGTACAATTAAGTATATTTACAATGTGGTGAGTTTAATAACCACCAGAAATTCAAAGTCTAACACCCAAATTAAGAGTCTCTAGTCAAATCATTTCATTTGTTCATAACAATTACAATCATTACACTGTCAAAGAATAACGCGTGCTTGCTCCTTATACATCACATACAGCTTCTGTGGCGCGAGCTGCAAACCCTTGTCTGTGCCAATTGACTGCCACGATTGCAGTATTCTCCTGATACACATCCATCCTGCACACGCAAAAACTGGTGGTGCGGTAGACACATCTCCACTCTCTCATTCTCATACTTAAAATATTGAGTGTTCAACACGGTGGAAGACTGAGTGTCTCTAGAATTTACGCCCAAAGTCTCGAGGCACTACAGTGCCTTTCACAGGACAGGGCAGGACAGGACACTTAGTTGATGATGGGAAGATGTATGAGACAGATCTTGCATCCAGACCTATTGCAAGGATATAAGGCAAATGATTGGGAGCAAGGGTGGAATATCAAGGGACAGGGATATTGTGTAGGTTCAGTGGATTGTGAAATGCTACTGTGGGAGGATATTCCTCATTTGACATGATGACGGGTAGTTGAAACCCAGGCAGAGAATGTGATTCAGTTGTTTCTTTCCTTTATGATACTGGGTCAAAAGAGGACTGCCTCTTTATGGCCAGGCAGTGGCTATGTAAAAGGTGGTAGGTGAATGGGGAGACAAGGTATGGGACATCTGTTTCTGGATAAGGTTGGAAGGGTAATTTTGATCTGTGAAGACCTCCATGAGACCCTTATCATATTTGGAAAGGGATTGCTCATCACTACAGACTTGTGTACTGTGGGTGACAAGGCTGTATGGAAGGAACTTCTTGGCATGGAGTGTGCAGTAGATGTCAAAGTGGGGGTATTGTTGTTCATTGCTAGGTTTGATATAGATGGATGTACTGATGTAGCTATTCTTGAGCTGGAGTTCAACATTGAGGGAGATGGCATGTTGGATGGAGGAGGACCAGTGGAAGTGAATTGGGGAGAAGGTGTTAAGGTTCTGTACAAATGTGGATGGGCCATCCTCACCCCTTGCCCATATCATGAACATGTCATCAGTGAATCTCAGCCAGACGAGAGGTTTGGGTGTTGATGAGGGGTTTGGGTGGTCAGTAAGAGTTTCTGTAGATGACTCATGAATTTGTTGATACAGGATGGTGCCATGTGGATGCTCAGTATTTTTCCCCAGATTTGTTTGTAAAAGATGACTTAATTGCAGAAGCAATTGTGGGTGATGGTATTTTTGGTCTTGTGACCAGGAACAAGTAATAGGTTTAGAGTCAGTTGGGCGTTAGATGAGGTAGTGTTCAGAGTGGCAAGGCCATGAACATTGGGTATGTTTTGCATCCCAGTCTCCCACCTACCTATCCCCTTCCCTGCTCCCACTCTAGTACTACATACATCTATCCTGCCAACACACTTGCAAGTCCTTTCCCCTTTTCTACTTCACTACTCTCTCCTCTCCCTTTCCCTCTGCTCCCTCCCAGCCAGTGATTGCTGTGCTGGAAGAGGAGAAGGGGGGGTGGTGGTTTGAAAGTCCCCGACCACTCTCTTCCAGCACAACATCCCATCACTGTACCTAACAGTCTTACCCTGCATTAAGTCCCTGCAAGCTCCCCGGGACAGCACTGTCATATTCCCCCACCCATATCCAGTTGTCACTCCCCCTCCCCACCTTATCCCACCTTGTTGCTCGCACTGCCCGTTCCTGATTGCTGCTCCATCAGATGCCGTTGCAGTTAGGCCATAGTGCCCTGTGCAGTGGTTGTGTGTGTGTGTGTGTGTGTGTGTGTGTGTGTGTGTGTGTGTGTGTGTGTGTGTTCCTTCTGCATAAGAAGGACTTTGTAGAAGAGCTTTAATATTTCAACAAGCTTTTTATAGTGCCTGTCTTTGGTTCAATACCTCCTCCATGTGGTGAGCAACAATCTATTCTTTCTGTATTTGTTGTTATACATTCCATAGTATCATTCCTCCCCCCCCCCCCCCCCCTCCCACACACACACACACACAATGAAACATAAACCTTGCCATTGGTGGGGAGGCTTGCGTGCCTCAGCGATATGGATAGCTGTACCATAGGTGCAACCACAACAGAGGGGTATCTGTTGAGAGGCCAGACAAACGTGTGGTTCCTGAAGAGGGGTAGCAGCCTTTTCAGTAGTTGCAGGGGCAACAGTCTGGATTATTGACTGATCTGCCTTGTAACATTATCCAAAACAACGGCTGAAAGCAAGGGGAAACTAAAGCTGTAATTTTTCCCGAGGGCATGCAGCTTTACTGTATGGTTAAATGATGATGGCATCCTTTTGAGTAAAATATTCCGGAGGTAAAATAGTCCCCCATTTGGATCTCAAGGTGGGGAATACTCAGGAGGATGTTGTTATCAGGAGAAAGAAAACTGGCGTTCTACGGGTTGGAGCATGGAATGTCAGATCCCTTCATCGGGCAGGTAGGTTAGAAAATTTGAAAAGGGAAATGGACAGGTTAGAGTTATATGTAGTATTAATTAGTGAAGTTCGGTGGCAGGAGGAACAAGACTTCTGGTCGGTTGAATACAGGGTTATAAATACAAAATCAAATAAGGATAATGCAGGAGTAGGTTTAATAATGAATAGGAAAATAGTAATGCGGGTAAGCTACTACAAACAGCATAGTGAATATATTATTGTGGCCAACATAGATATGAAGCCCACGCCTATGACAGTAATACAAGTTTATATGCCAACTAGCTCCGCATATGACAAAGAGATTGATGAAATGTATGATGAGATAAAAGAAATTATTCAGATAGTGAAGGGAGACAAAAATTTAATAGTCATGGGTGACTGGAACTCGATAGTAGGAAAAAGAAGAGAAGAAAACGTAGTAGGTGAATATGGAATCGAAGTAAGGAATGAAAGAGGAAGCTGCCTGGTAGAATTTTGCGAAGAGCATAACTTAATCATAGCTAACACTTGATTCAAGAACCATAGAAGAATGTTGTATACATGAAAGAAGCCTGGAGACACTGGAAGGTCTCAAATAAATTATATAATGGTAAGACAGAGATTCAGGAACCAGGTTTTAAATTAATTGAATTTAATCAAGTGATGCTGCGGGAATTAGATTCAGAAATGAGACACTTAAAGTAGTAAATGCGTTTTGCTATTTGGAGAGCAAAATAAGTGACGATGGTCGAAGTAGAGAGGATATAAAATGTAGACTGGTAATGGCAAGGAAAGCATTTCTGAAGAAGAGAAATTTATTATCAGATATAGATTTAAGTGTCAGGACGTCATTTCTGAAAGTATTTGTATGAAGTGTAGCCATGTATGGAAGTGAAACGTTGACGATAAATAGTTTAGACAAGAAGAGAATAGAACCTTTCGAAATGTGGTGCTACAGAAGAATGCTGAAGATTAGATGGGTAGATCACATAACCAACGAGGAAGTATTGAATAGAATTGGGGAGAAGAAAAATTTATGGCACAGCTTGACTAAATGAGGGGATCGCTTGGTAGGACATATTCTGAGGTACGAAGGGATTACCAATTTAGCATTGGTGGACAGCGTGGAGCATAAAAACCATAGAGGGAGACCAAGAGATGAATACACTAAACAGATTCAGAAGGATGAAGGTTGCAGTAGGTACTGGGAGATGAAGAAGCTTGCACAGGATAGAGTAGCATGGAGAGCTGCATCAAACCAGTTTCTGGATTGAAGACCACAACAACAACAGTTTCATTTTGGGCAAAAGTAGGGACAAGTCAGGACCATTTATGGAAGCTGGTGTGCTGTGTAGAAATAAAAATAAGTATCCAGAAATAAAAATAAGCATTCAGGGCACAAATATGTTTGAAATATAAACAACCTCACTAAATTACATCACAGGTTATAAAAATGATACTAAGTAATGTTTTCATTTATTTTGGAAAATGCATGCCACTTCCGGGTTATTTTATATTTTTGGTTACATAAACATAAGTGAGAAATGACAGCCACTCATCTGTAGCTGATGGATATATGCCACATAAACAAAAATAACCATACACAAACTGTACTAACCTTCAAGCTACCACTTTTCTTTCATTTAAGTACCCACTTCCCACACACAGCCACACAAACACCTAATTCTACCTACCCACAGCCACACAATGACAGGGCTGTGTGTGGTGAGAGTGTGCTTAAAATAGATGAAAAGCATTGACAAGTAAAGTCTCTGGGCTGTTACATGTGTGTGTGCTCCACCCATTATTTAGCCTCATTTTTATTTATTGCTTCCATCCTGGAATCTCTGTTTTTTAAATCTTTTGTTGTATCAAATATATTCAGCGTATGCATAGTGTTATTCAGTTAATTGCAGCAGTTTCATAAGTTGTAATTGTATGTTTCGGTTTAAAATATTTTTAGTTCATAACTGTATCACGTGTACTAGCAGAGGCAAAAGTTGATTAACAAATTCTTGGAATTCATGTTTGCGTGATTTAATTATGGATAAACTTACAACACAGCAAAACTTTTTCATTGGCTTTTTTAGCCTTATACACAAATATAGCATTTGCTTGCATTTCCAAGCAGTGTAGTAAGTGTCTAGATTAGGTCACTGTATACTTGTAACTGTGTATATAATCTTCTTGATGTTTTTCAGAATTAAATATTTTGGAATTTTTCAGATAGATTGCATTTAAGGGGTTCTCCCACATTATTTGCTAATTAACTGAGACACCCACATATTTGTAACTATTTACCTCCATTAATAATTAATTTCTACTAGTAAGGCATGTGTCATTTTGTTGTATTATACTGTTTGGCTATATGTAAGTAAGTTGCCCTCTGTGCACCTCCTGACTGGTTATTCTCACTAAAATACCATATTAGTCTCTCCATTACTTAAAGGAACTCCTTATTCCAGTCTTCTATTGATAGTAGTGTCACTTCAATACATCATTATATTTTCACCGAAAGCTGACAACATGTTATTTACGTATAGAATGAAAATAAGTAGTTCCACAACTGATCCCAGGTGTATGCCCTACTGTTTTAGCTATAGCACTGACCATTTTATGCTTTACTTATGTACACTGTTAACATTTTTCTTGTACTGGTTTTATGATTACATAGCAACAAAAGTTTTGTATTACATCATTGTACCATACTTAGTCTAGTACCATTGAAACGTTGTGGAATATACCACAGATTTTTCTTCATTCATAAGTGAAGCTGTCCTCGAGTGGGAGGTTGGTTTCAGAGGGCTTTTGTAGGTGTGCTCCAGTTGGAGTGTCAGACTACAGGTCAAAAAGTAAAATGTTCAGCATTCAGTACCTGCCTTCCTCCAACCTTTCAACTGGCATAACCAGGCAGTTGTAGGGCAACCTAAAGTTTTAACATGGTCTCCAAGTTACAGTGCAGTTTGGAATTTTTGACATGAACAAGTCATTGCCAGAGTTACAAGATGCAGTCTTCATTCAAATGACTAAGAATTGTCTCTGCAGTCACAGCTTCCTCTCTTCAGCAGTCTTCTTCATCTCCATGTTTGAAGAACTCCCATCTTGCTGATCATATTTTTTAAATAGATTTTTTCAGCCATGCCCTTGTTTTCTCCCTACACTCTTGCTTTCAAAGATAACACAGTATGTGACAGGACAGGGTGGCCAAGTAGAGAATGCTGAACCTTTGGCTCATTAGTCTGACATCTAATATCTGAATTAATGGATCAAAAAATGCACTGTTATTGTGTTAGAAGATCTCTTTCTAAATCTGAGCGTAATTTGAGAGATTATTCCTTTTTGTAAAATTTTGGTATTCTGTTTCTTATGAGGGTTTCCAGTATTTTCATATGCAACAAATGTAACAGTGTTGGGCGTATAATTCAGGGGATTTTTTTTTTACACCACAACCTTTGTATAATCCTCCATCCTTACTTCACATAATATGTCTTATTACTGCCAAGGAATTTTACTCTACTTAAGATCATCCTGTGCCATTGCATTGATTCCACAGTTAACATTGCTTGTCTGGTCTGGAAACATTAATCACTCATCATCATTAGTTACTTTGGGTCATTGGATACACTGATATGTCCTTCTTAACCCTTCTCCTCCTTTTCTGTCCCACTACTCTTCCCTATTCACCTCTTACCATCTTACTGCATCTCCTCTCCTCTCCCACCCCTTTCTTTTTTCCCAGACCTCATCTTGTTTCATCTGCTGTAATTGTGTCTAATGCAACCTTCCTTCAATCACTGTTTTGGCTGGAGTTTTTATAATTGAAGAAACTTCCTAATGTCCCATTCTCAACATTGCTATTACAGATCTTTTATAGTGATCTGCATGCGACAGTGTAAAGCTGACTTCATTCCATATACATCTTCCTGAATTTATAGTGACCTAGAAGTGTAAAGGCTAATTTTTTTTCATCTTTAGCTGCCTATGTATGAAAAGACAACATGTCTTGTGAAAACAAAATAATGGAGCTGACAGTATCTGAATAAGTCTGTAATTTAGTCTCACTAATTTATGTCGTAAGACTTAACTCATTTTTAAATCTATGGAAGACATTATTCAGTAATAAAGAAGTACTTATTTTGTTTATGTGCCAACTTTTTCATGATTTGCCATTACAGATTTGTTGTTTTTATAATAGTTCGTGTTTGTTGTTAACAGAGCAGGCCATGAACAGCAAAAAGTACTTCCTCAGCCAAATTATTTAAAAATATAAATTTTAGAAATTCTAGCCTTCTGGATTTACATCTCTGGTCTATAAATTGTACAGAAAATAGTTCTTATTATTTTGCTGCATATTAAGATTTCTCCCCATTTTATTCACAGATAGAGTGCGGAAAAAGTTGTTGCTTGTGTGTTTCTATGCAAAGAATTGATGTATAATGAGATGAACAATTTTTGTATGTTGTGCCCTGAAGTGTTAAATATTGAGAAGCAATCACAAATAGAAAATCAACAGAAATTGCTCAGCAGTGGAAAGGCTTCTGGACTAGATGAGATACTATTGAGATTTTACAGAGATTATGTAACAGAACTTCCCAAAGGCATTCAACACAGTTCCCCACTGTTGTTTATTGAACATAATATGAACTAGCTGAGTATCAGTCCTGTGACTGTGTTCAGGACTTCCTTGCATACAGAACTTGTGTCATTCTTAACAGAACAGAATCAACAAACGTAATTTTGGAAGGACCCCAAGGGAGTGTTACTGGGTTGTTACTTTATACAGTATGTAGAAATGCCCTAGTAAGGCCATAAGCAGATGATGATTTTTTTCTGTAGGTAGGTTACAATTCCAGAAGACTGTAATGAAATGCAAGAAGACTTGCAAAGGATCAATGACTAGTGCAGAGATTAATAGTTTCCAAAGAATGCAAATAAATGTAACATATTACTCATAAAAAACACAGAGAGCAATTAATGTTTGATTACATTATTGTTAAAAAATAACTACTGTAAAACTTACAACAGTTGAAAGTGGAATGATTACATAAAAGAAATTACAGGAAAAGCAGATGACAGACTGATTATTTTGGAGAGTCTTAAGGAAATGTAGTTCATTCATGAATGAAATAACTTATGAAATATTTGTTTGAGTGATTCTTCAGTATAGCTCATCTGTCTGGGATTTTAGAAGAATGGAAAATAATTAGACCTGAAAATTCAAATTTGAACAATAAATAAATAATCAGAACTAATGTAAAGATGTACAAAGAGGGCTGTTGGGTCAGATTTTTGAAGCCTTCATAGCACCAGAATTTAGAAAGTAAGAATTTAACTTTCTAATACCTCTTTGGATTTACATAATCTGCTTGCTTTTAAATTTTTCTACCAGATCATAGGATTCCTTTTTTCCCACTCCCTCAGTACCAACATCCCCTTTCCTGAGAGAAACCTCATCTCTACCTCTCCCCCTTACACTACAGACCATTTGACTTGAATCTTTCTGTTAACAACTCTCTTCTTCTCTTCCTGCTGCTCCACCCTGCTCTCTGTTCTCACCTCCCCCCTCCCTTTTTTGTGATTTGCTTGTCCCCCCCTCCCTTTTTTGTGATTAGCTTGTCCCACTTGCAAGCTTTTCTCTTCCCTTATTTTGTGCCCTCCATTTCACATTTTGTTATGATTGCACCACACATTCTTTACTCTACATTTATATTGTGTTTCTTTCTTTAGACCTTCATTACTTCATTTGATGTTCATTTATTGTTAACTCCAGTGTTATTCCACATTTTGTTATGATTGCACAACACATTCTTTACTCTACATTTATATTGTGTTTCTTTCTTTAGACCTTCATTACTTCATTTGATGTTCATTTATTGTTAACTCCAGTGTTATTCCTTTTTTATATTTCTCCCAGTATTGCTCCACTCAGACAATCATATCTTTTCATTCTAATAAAAAATTTCATGTACTCCTCCGCTTTATTTTCCTTCTACTCTCCACTTCAAATATCTTCAGACCATATATTGTAAATAACAGATGCTAATAACATTGAGTCTGCTAAATACATATACATGCAGTTCAAGACACTCAGTATGAACTTAATTATGGAGGTACAAAAAACGACAATCAATTGTTTGTCATCATCACAGTTTTTGAGCAGAAAGTATTTACCATGGGCTCTTAAATGTCTTTATATTATTTAGAGTTCACTCTTTATCCTAGTTGTGAGTCATAACCACGTTCTTCAGGAGTACGAAGTCTGTTCACAAAATTCTGGAAATTTGTTCACGAAGTTTTTCTTCACTTACCTTTTAATTATTGTGCAAAGTCTCCTTCAAAATAATCTCTGCCACAATTGATACACCACTCCCAATGCTGTTTCACTTCCAGAAGCAGTCTTGGTATGCCTCTTACTGGATCACACAAAATGCTGTCTGCGAATATTCTTGTATCTCGTCTATTGTTGCAAATTTTCAACCTTGCAATAGGATTTTCTGCTGTGGAAACAACAACAAAAAATAGTCTCTGGGGGCCAGGTCTGGAGAGTATGAAGGATGAGGCAGTACAGTGATATCGCTTCTTGTGCAATAATCTTGCACCAACGGAAATGAATGTGCAGGTATGTCACTGTGATGCAGGAGCTATGAATTATCTTGCCACCTTTCAGGCCATCACATTTACTTGCAGGTGTTGCAACACATCTCGATAGTACCATCGCTTAACAGTTTGGCCCTGTGCCATGAGTTCATAATGAACTAATCCTTCAAAATCATAGAAAAGTATCAGCATGGGTTTGACATTTGACCTGATCTGGCAAGCTTTTTTTGGTCTAGGAAGACTTTTCCTGACCCACTGTGAAGACTGAACCTTGGTCTCAATATGATAACTGTAGACCCACATTCTCATCATCAGTTATGTTCTCTTAAGAAACATCTCATTCTCATTTGCAGGATCCAAAAGCTCTTCACTGATTGTGAGGCGAAGGTCTTTCTGATGTTGACTTATGAGCTGTGGGATGAACATAGCGACAACATGATGCATTCCAAGATGCTGTGTCAGAATTTCATGACATTATCGAACTGAAATGTTATGTTCTTCTGCAATCACTTGGACAGTCAGTCTTCGATTGGCATGCTCAATTTCATTGACATTCCTCACTTGAGTATTGGCAGTAGACGTTGAATGGTGACCTGAACAAGAGTCACATGTAACTTCTGTCTGGTCATTTTTAAACCATGTCAACCATTCGTAACAGTGAGTAAGGCTTAAGCACTCATCACCGTAGGCTTCTTGCATCATTTGTTGTTTCTCCATAAAAGTTTTCTTGAGTTTCCCACAAAATTTAATGCAGACATATTGCTCCTCTAACTCTACCATCTCAAAATTTACGAACTGTGTGACACAATGTTCTGCTCAACACAGCACTGAACAATAAATAACAGACATGTGACAATGAATCTTCCGGCAGTTACACTTTAAACAAAGGCGTGTGCAGGGATGTCAACCATATTTCACTCCTACACAACATTGGCATGAAATTACGAATGTTCCAAAATTTTGTGAACAGACCTTGTATGTATTATATTGTAAGTTTTTCCTCCTTTTATTTTACACAAAACCATGTATGAGCTTTAACATATTGTTTTTTATTTGAAACTAACTTATCGTTGGCTTCATTGCTTTTTTAATAAATTCTGTGTGTGAGCTAACTGAATGCACTGCTGATGTACCACATCCCACAGATCAGACAGCGGTCAGTCAGACTCATGGCCTAATGTGGGTTTTCGACTGTCTTCTCCTTCATCTCTTCCCAAATGCTGCACCCTGCCAAATGATGAGCATGCAGATGAAGCAGCTGGTTTACTCAGTACTCGGTATGTCTAATTACTTTTGATGTTTCAAAGCTAAACTAATTTGTGATTAATATGTATAGATTTGTAAAATCATAACCACTCTGATGTTTATCTTAAAGAATGATTCAGTTATTATTTTTCAGATAAACTGAATAACGAGGTAGATCAAGTATAAGGGCAGAATATGAGACTGTCTTTGCAGAAATAATAATGGGAAATACTTATTTACTTTCTTTGCTGTGGAAAGTTCCTGTAGAATGTAAATAATTTTAAATTAAAGGAGACTGCTCACTGAGAAGGAGAAGCATTGAGTACACATGCAAAAAAGCAAGAAAACTTGCTAGCTTTCAGAGTGATCATATGACGAGATGGAGTAATATATGGTACACACACATGAAAAGGGATTGCAGTGGTTGGCTGGCAGCCTGGAGGAAGGCAGTCATTTTGCTAGCTATGAATGCAGGATGGAGGAGTTGCAGGTATAAGGGCTAGGTTCGTAATAAATGAGTGTAGGAGCTGGTGGGGAGCGATGCTCACTGAAGGCAGTGTGGGGATTTGATTTGTGAGGGGGTGACAGAACAGAGAAAGGGGAAGCTGATGGATGGTGGGTGGGGGCATAGTGGGTTACCTGAGGTTTAGTCCAGGATGAGTATGGGAATGGAGAGTGTGTTATAAGTATAATTTGTATCTGCATGGGTCAGAGAAGCTGGTGGTTGGGGGAAAATATCCACATAGCCTGGGTTGTGAAGCAGCCACTGAAATTGAGCATGTTTTACTCAGATACATGTTGTGTCATTGTGTGATAACTTTGTTCGGGGCAACAGTCTGGTGGATGGCTGGTTGGTAGTTATACCAACACAGCAAGCTTCGAAGTGTTTGCAGCAGAGTTTGTATATGACTGCTAGTTTGACAGGTGGTGCAGCCTTGGTGGGGTAGTATTAGCCTGTGACAGGGCTGGAGTTGGAGGTGCGGGATGGGTGGATTGGGCAGATATTGCACCTTGGTCTGCCACAAGGACACAATTCCTGTGGGTAGGGATTCAGGGTAGGAGTGGCATAGGGATGGACAATAATGTTGTGTAGGTTGGGTTGGCAATGGAATATCACTTTAGGAAGTGTGGGAAGGATCTTGGGAGGATGTCCCTTATTCCAGGCAGAATGAGAGAGAATCAAAGCCCTGGCAAAGGATATGGTTCAGTTATTCCAGTCCAGGGTGATATTGGGTGATGAGTGTGGTGCTTCTTTGTAGTTGCTTCTTGAAGGTGGTGGGAGGATTGGGGATGTGTGAGGATACGACACCGGAAATCTGTTCATAGACTAGTTTTGGCCTTCATGAGGCCTTCAGCATTCTGGGCAAAGGAATTCTCATCACTAAAGATATATCGTCCACAAGCAGCAAGGCTGTATGTCGCCCAGTATGATCCTGGACTGAAACAACTGAACCATATCGTTTGCCTGTGCTTTGATTATCTCTCATCCTATCCTGAAATGAGGGCCATGCTACCCAAGATCCTTCCCACAACTCCTAAAGTGGTGTTCCATTGTCCATCTAACGTACACAACAGCCTAGTCCATCCTTATGCAACTCCCACTCCTGACCCTTGCCACAGGGGTCATTTCTGTACAGCAGACTGAGGTACAAGGTCTGCCCAATCCACCTGCCCAGCACCTCCTGCTGCAGTCCTGTCACAGGCTAATCCCTCCCCATCAGAGGCTGGGCCACCTGTGAAAACAGCATTGACATACACCAGTTCTGCTGCAAGCACTGCACAGCCTTTTGTGTTGGTATAACTACCAACCAGTTGTCCACCAGGATGAATGGTCACCACCAAACTGTTGCCAAGAACAAAGTTCACCACATGGTGGCACAACATGCAGCTGAGCATAACACGTACAATTTCAATTTCATTGCTTCATAACCTGGACCATATGGATCCTTTCCTCCACCACCAGCTTCTCTGAACTTTTCAGATGGGAGTTATCCATACAAAACATCCTTCACTCCTATAATCGTCCTGGCCTCAGTCTCAGGTAATCCACTGTCCCCACACCCTCCACCCATCAGTTTCCCCTTTTCTATGTACTGTTACTCCCCTCCCATTTCATGTCTCCACACTGCCTTCAGTGAACATAGCTATCTGCTGGCCCCTACAGTTGTGCATTACCTGCCACACCCTCCCTCCCACACTCCTAGCCAGCAAATTGACTGCCTCCCTCCAAGCTGCTAGCCATTCATCACCAGTCCTTCTCCCTCTTCCCACCCCACCTAACACTACCCCCCCCCCCCCACCCCCCCACCCCACCCCACCACAATCAGTCGACCTGCTCGAAAACAAAGCGTTTGCACTGTTAGTCCATCTGGCACCATGTAGGGGTAGAGGGGTGTGTATGAGCATATGCGCATGCACGTGTGTGTGTTTTTTACTGTAGCTCATCAAAGGATAACTTGTGAAAGCTAGCAAGTTTCCTTTCTTTTGTTTGTGTGTGAATGGACAACTCTGCACTTCTGCTTTTCAGTGAGTTATCTCATTTGATCCAGATATGTTTATATTGTGTCTTTATTTTGTTTATTTTTAATGATTGCTTAACCTGTGGATGACAGTTCGTTTAATAAGCATTGAAGCCTCAGTAATGTGAGTACAGATAGTTTGAAAGGAATCCTTAATTTAAAACATGTCCCGTTTATAGCATTGATTAATCTTCTAAGATCCTACTGTACAGCAAGTGTTCTTTAGAGCTCAGGCATTACCAATATCTCAAGCTATAGGTCATTTCTACAAGGCCTATAATATGTAACATTTATTATTCCTTGTTGTCAGTATACATTCTGCCAGCAAGGATGCTAGCTTTGTTGCCTAGATCATGAGATTGAAAGTTTCCCAATAAGATAGATTGCTTTTCTGAAAAAAAAAAAAAAACACTCATTATCATGAGGTACATACATATGTAAATTATAATAAAAAGTGTGATCAGCTGCAGGGACAAAATGCAACTAAAGCCTAAAGAACTACAACAACAGTGGGAAGATTAAGGTGTGACTGAAGTTGAAATACTATAAAAAGAGAAAATGCTGAGAAGATGCAGCATTTATTCTGACATTTAATGTACCTAAATTACCAGAGAATATTATAGCAGTTTCATGTGCTTAAAGGGAGTGTAGTAAATACCAAGGTTTATCATGTTGCGATGCAAAGGTCAGATGACTGAAGAGACTGCCTGCACTATGCTTGTCTGTCCTATGCTGGGTTATTGCTGTGTGGTGTGGAATCCTTAACATATAGGATTGATGGAGGGTATCAGAAGAGTTCCAAGAATGGCAGCTTGTTTTGTATTATCATGAAATATTTGATATATTTTCACAGATATGATATGCGAGTTAGAATTGCAGTCATTAAAACAAATCTGTTTTCCATTGCAAATCATTTTGGTAAAGTTCAAACACAGATCTTCTCCTCAAAATGAAAAAAAAATATTTTGTTGATGCTCACCTATGTAGTGAGAAGATCATCATAATAAAATAAGAGAAACTGGAGCTTGCATGAAAGATTTAAGTGTTTGCATTTCTCGTGCGCTGTTTGAGAGTGGGAACGGTAGAGAAAGTGTGAAAGTGGTTCAGTGAATTCTCTCCCAGGCTCTTAACTGGAAGTGTGAATTGCAGCATAGTCATGTAGATGTACATAGCATGTGGCAGATGGTATTTGGCTACCCACGAAGTATGAGTCCACCCAAGTGTTTCAATTGTTTCTATATACATCGTGTGTGGAGCAGAGAATACTTTTTCAAAGAGGGAGAATGACAATGGTAGATCAAGATCACCCAGTGTTTCTGTAATCTGAGGCAAAAAGGCATAAGGTAATTTGCATATTTACTTTTATGAATTAATTCACCTCATCTATGAAGTACTGTTATCAGAGAACAAAATCACCATCCAGACAATGACAGCTGATGAAAGCACGACAAACTCCACCTGAAATAAAATTTTGAGTTTCACTACTGACTTAACTAAGAAGTATGCCTCCAACTGTCACAATAATAGCAGTAAAACATAATGTTGAGAAGAACAAAGCACCCTCATACCGAGCAGATAAATTGAAGAAAAAATGATTCCAGTAAAACAGCTTTATCTGCATCCCCAAAATCCAAGAAAAAGATGAACAACAACAGGCTGTGACTTAGATATTGTGTGACACGTCTGATGATGAGCATCTATTTAGTGATAAGGATGTCGACATATGTTTGAGGGAACCAGAAAGTTCCTCCAGTAACCCTCTCCTCCTTTTTGCCAACTCCATTCATCTACCAAACAACAGAGAGGGAAACCTTAACACTATGATGGCTCCCCAAGTTCACTAGAATATCATTGGGTTCAGGACACATGTGTAAGAGCTAAAACTGCTAATACATAGAAGACCAATGTGTTTACGGGCATCACAAATAGAATGGGCTTAGTATGGAGAGAGCAAAAGGAGGAGTAAACAGTGCTTATAGCTCCTCACTTCTTGCTATCACCTCCTGCTTTCAAGCCATCACTGCTTCAGTTCATGTGTATCATAGAAGAACCATAATTTCCCTCTAAATGCCCCCACATGAAGCTTGAGAGAAAGAGGTTCTCACTAAACCCATTATTCAGTACCCTCAACCAGTCCTCCTACGTAGGGCATTCAATTCACGATGTGAACTGTGAAGCTCAGGAAGTACCAGCTTGATCAGTAGAGCAATAGAGAGCCTGCCTGTTAATGTTGCCAAATGCAGTTTATATTGAATAGTACTTCAACACTGCAAGAGGATTCTCCACTGCTAATGATATCTCAGTGTGCTGTCTACACCTCCCCCCCCCCCCTCCCCCCCCCCCCCCCACTGCTCTCTCTCTCTCTCTCTCTCTCTCTCTCTCTCTCTCTCTCTCTCTCTCTGTCCATCCCCTCTTACAGCTATCTCAACCTGTCTCCAGCCATGCTCATTAGCACGTGTAGCCCCAGCAATACAGTTAAGTAAAGCAGGCTGATATTACTCTTATAACACATTTGTCATGCAGAGCAGGCTTCCCATCAGGGGCTTGGGGCTTGAAAATCATTTATTTGCTCCTAACAAACTGCCTGCCAGCAAAGCAAGTTGTCTTGCCTCCTGACATGGACATGCAGGCTGCCCTGCAAAGCAGGTTCATTTAGGAGGTTCCTACATGGTGTGCCTGCTGTGCAGGGTAAACTTTATGCCTGGGGCTGGAAAAAACATGTTTTTGTCTGAATCTCTGCTCCTATTGTAGCTAGGAGGTTGTAAACTGCATGGTGCTGATACTCATGAGTCCTGCTGTTTTGTGACTAATTTTGTTGAAATCGATCCCAGGGTTTGGGAGTAGGTCCTGGACATACACATACACACCCTGCTTTATGTATGAAACAGATTGAAGAGTAAAGCCTGTCATGAGTGTGATGAGATTTCAAGTAGGACTGTGAACCATACATTAGTTCTGGGCTCATTGTTGGTCATATGTGTTATGTACCTTTCAAGTGTGCTCGGTTCCTGACATTAAAGTACTCATTAATGAAACCTGTTTTATATACATGTGGGCTGGCACGCGCTCGCGCACACACACACAGAGTTATGATTATCTGTCGATAAGGGGTTTGTGAACTTACACAACATACTATTCAAACTGTCTGTTTCTGAGCTAAAAATACACTTTGCGAATGGGATGAGTTACCAAGAGTCTTTCCGCTCCCGGGATTGGAATGACTCCTTACCCTCTCCCTTAAAACCCACATCCTTTCGTCTTTCCCTCTCCTTCCCTCTTTCCTGAAGAAGCAACCGTTGGTTGCAAAAGCTAGAAATTTTGTGTGTGTGTGTTTGTGTGTTATTTTATTGTGCCTGTCTACCAGCACTTTCCCACTTGGTAAGTCTTGGAATCTTTGTTTTCAAGAATATAATCCAAATGGTATAAATGTCGGAAAAACAGCAAAGTACACTGTTTTCATGCTAGACTGTCACTTCTCACAGATGCTGTTCTAATGGTGAGTATAGCAGCATTCAGTTTTCGAACAAGATGTTGAACATGCATTTTCCCTGACTGCTTATCATGTATTTGAACACCTAGGGATTTTGACTGTTCACACTTACTAATCATATGCTGATTCTGTGTAGACACACACAGTAGTATGGCATTTTGGGTTGAATCTTCCAAGTTAGCTGCTAATAGTTTCATTATATTTGATACAATACGCCTATTTCAGTGGAATTACCATTGCCAAGTACACTTGTGAGTATTACAGTTTGTAAATTTCATTTACTTTTGCAATATATGTACGTCAAGTTAATTTTACAAGTATACTAACGTGTAGCTGGGAAAGACATACATGTTCCATCATTGATGAATGTATTTGTCAATAAAATAAAGTTATGTAGTAATTTGACAGTAGCTGACAGTTTTCGACGATGCTGTATGTTTACAAAGTGGTTGTAGCTTAGTCAGGAATATAGTTTGACTTACAGATAATTTAGGTGTTTGTGTATTACTTGGTTGTATATTTTTTATGTGTTGTCATACTTCAGAACGTCAGTAAAATTTTCTAGCAATATATGTGTTTGAAGTCACTGTGTTCGTTTAATATGTTACGGAGATAAGTTTTAATGTAGAGGTCTGCATGGATAAGAAAAGTGCAATCCTCATCTGCAAGTTCCTTATCCACATTCACATATATTTAAGTTTTGATTGAGTAATTAATAGCAATAGACAGCAGTACTTATAATTATGGTATGTAATGACATAGTTATTGTTAGGGTGCCATTTCTGCGACAACTTAACTACTTTAGACTTCTTAAATAGCAGGAAATGCTCTATACCTACTCTAATGCAGACCATTCCAAACAGGAAAGCATTGGCGCTCTGGAGCACACACAGTAGCGGCTCGGTTCTCGTGAGATTGGAAACGCTATTTAAAAATTTAAAATTCAATGTAATAGTATTTAATGATGAAAATATGTGTATAGAAACAATTATATTTCGCTGCTCTTGTCCAAGGGAGCTGAAAATGACGATGGTTTTAAACTGTTACTAGCACATTGCATCATTTACCAACAGTTTTTTTGTACTCACTGCTTGAATGTGTCCAATTTTGAAGCCATTCATGTCAGCTGATGATTATATTATAGCTTACACGTTCAGTCCTTGTCATTTCCAGGTGAAAATATTTACAGTATTAGGCCTACACCGCAAATCGCTGGCGCACCTGTGAAAAAATTAGACTGCCAGCAATAATTGACGTTGTCAGGAAGAAATAACTTGCCTTCCAAAGAGTGACAACAAAATCACTGGTTATAGAAATTAGGAGTCCATTTAACTTTAGCTAAAAATGCGATTGAAATCTTGAAGCTCACCTTTTGGCTGATTTCTTGAATTAAGACCTAGCGATAAATGAAATTTCTGTTTCATTCTCATCTAAACAAAGTTTTTCACACTTTAAAACATCCTCAACATTGGTCTAAATTAGTAAGACAAAATTTGCAGTAGATTTTGCAGTTAATACTTTCAATGTTAAGAAATAATAATTTTTTTTTCAGAGTTTAATGGAACTGCAAACGATTTCAAGATGTCTATATAAAAACCACTGTCCCATAACTTCTAATGTTAGGCACTGTTCCCTGTTAACCAATACCGAGTTACAGTTACAATGTTTAATTTTGTTACGAATTTCAGCCCTTATCTTTACTAATTGGCTGGTAAATTAAAAGACACATTATTATTTTGGATGATTTGAATATTTTGTAAGAATAATCTTTCATGGGCTATCGCAGTCACAGCTTGTTGGTGGCTGTGAGCCGTAGTTTGAAGTCCCACTTGTAATTAATTACAAGGCCCGCTGTGCCACCGCTCTGGCTGCTCTGTTTCACTGTTCACAAAGAGCGACAATTGTCGGCGGCTGCAAATGTTACTGTAGTGCACGCTAAAATTTAGGTAGGCACTTGTGAGATCATCATTACCTAGTTTAATAATATTGACGTGTTAGCTGTGAATGTTCTTGATGCGAAGAGTAAAAACTTAAAATTGAGCTATTTTATATGAAAATTACAACAATACAATTTGCTTGTTAATATTTCCTTCTTTTACCTAATGCTACTTAAATGTTCTTGTTGGGAATAGTAAAAATACTAAAAATATGTCGAGGAAATTCTTTACTATAAATAAAAACTCACAGGCTTCAGATTAAATATTTTCATCTTCTGCTTGCTTCTGATTCAAATTCTGTGAAAGAAAGAATCAGATGAAAAAAAATTGTAACTAATTCAGATAAGCCCAAAAAATACAGTGAAGTAAGAGAAGCTGTACAAGTACCTTTTTACTTTGGAAGATGACTATGCAGGAACATGATGTCATCAATCGTCTGTGGCTTCAAAGACGTGCGTCGGTCCTGCATTATTTGTCCCGCAGTACAGAAGCTTCTCTCAGATGGCAGGAATTCCAGATGTTGTTTCCTCCTTATCTTTTAACTGTGGACCATTTCTTGCAACATAATTTTTCGCTTCCTTTACAACTTCATCTTTTTCGGCACTGCTAAGAAATTTTAGGTTTTTGTATTTTGGATTCAGAAGCGTTACAAGTTTATGGGTTACTGTTATGTCCCATTTGCTGATTAAATAGATTTGGCTGTACTGTTTAAATCTATCAGAAATGGCCTGTCGCCATCATTTTTTTTCAAGGAAGGAGAGAAGTTTTAACTTCCACAACACACATAAATCAAGCGTACGGGTTTTGGAGGCTTCGAGATCACAAGAAGCTATTTTAAATGGTGTCAGAAAGGTTATTATATCTACCAACATCCTCTTGTCTATAGAATCAATCAAATTATCTTGATTTTTCTCTGACAAAATTTACAGAACTTCAAACTATTGTGAATCTATAGAATCAAACATATCCAATTTACTGTTCCATCGTGTGTCTATATCTCCTTTCAATGACTTATGGAGGCGATTCTGAAGACCAGATCTTTTAAAGAAAGTTGTGATTGCTTGACAGGAATTTATTAGCTGCTGCACGTCACTCTTCTCATCATTCGCATCTCCTCGAGTCGTGTGCTCCAGCACAGTATTAAAGAATGTGTGCTGAGCACGAGAGCCTCTTGTATTGGCGAAGTGCTGCTGCAATATTTGGACCTCTATCCGTAACAAACACGATGTTATTCACAGTACTGAATAAATCGAACGACCGTGGTACCTTAATTGATTCAAGTTTAATGTTTTCTCCTGTTTTTTTAATCTCACTCTCAAAATTTCTGGTGCACAACACTAGATCCTCAAGTTTCACTTCTTCATAATTAACATAATGTACAGTCACTTCCATATAGTTTATTTTATGGTACTAATCAGTCCATATATTGACAGTTAGTGCTCCACCTATATCTCTGAATATATTCTTCACTTCTGCAGAGACAGTTTCACGCAGACGATCGGCCGTTTCCTTCAGATTTCTGGATATGGTGGTTGGATGAGGTAGCAGTTCCTTAGCACTCACTGCACCATACTTGGCCCCCACATCAATAAGAAACTGTGCCGTCTCGAGAAACCCAGATCCACATGCAACTTCGAATGGTAAAATGTCTAGCTGACAATATTGATAAATATTTCTGTCGCGGCTGTCTTCAAATTTGGTGGAACTTCAGGAACTTTCACATCTCTCTTGGTATTTAAATAAGTAATTATGCTACTTTGTCCAGCCTCACACAAGTGTTTTAGCAAATCTGAAGTTCCACTTTTGTGTCCAGTGTAGGAATATACTTTTTTACATGCAAAACAAGTCACTATATCTTTTATCTTTTCGTTGCCATCAAATACGTATCCGAATTTTTTCCACATTGGCGATTTCAATTTGTTTTCCTTCACTAATGTAAAATCACCTTTTTTCACCTTACACGAAATTGTGTCCATTGATATGGTGTTCATTTGAAGAAAGAACTCTCATTGATATTTGCTACGATGCACGTTGTCACTCAGTCACTACAAAGCACTAACTGAAGGCAGTGGAAAATTGCAACGGGCACCTGTCTGGTAGACAGTGGGCAGGTTTGCCACCCAGTGAGCAGTTCCCAGGCCACAGAAAAGTCACGGTCTCGTAAACGGATTAGGTGCAGGTCTCTAGGGTACAGCTACGTTGGTTGTAGTCAGGGGCTGAGGACAACAGACATACGCTCTACCTGGGCCCTGCAAGATTTCAAGAATGTCAACAGACTTGAAGTTTTCAACTAATATTGCAACATACGTACTGGGCAGATGCCTTGCTCATTATCTGCAGATGACCCACGGATATCCGCACCGGTCGCACTTTTATCCACCAAGTAACAAATACTGCGGATATCCGCATCCGCGCAGACCTCTATTTTAATGTTTATATAAATTTTCAATTCATCTCATATTTTCCGGCTAGTCAATTTGTTATTATTTGTAATTTTTGAACTGCAGTTTCGATCCTGTTGACTTTACGATTTTGGTTTTTTAAATGTGTGGAGAGACTCAACTGATTGCTGTCACTATGTGTAGTATGTTCTCAACATCTGATTTTAAAATTTTGTCCTGTTCGTCCAATGTAAAATTTGTTACAACTGTCACACGTAATTTTGTATATTCCTGAATACTGATGAATCTATCAGTCAGCTAGACATAAGTCATTAACTCCACATACAAATGTTGCAAAAGTAAATGAAATTTACAAACTGTAATATTCACTGATAGATGTGACAATGGCAGTTACATAAAAATAGGCCTGTTGTCTGAAATATAATAAAAGCATTAGCAACTAACTTGTAAGATTCAATTTAAAGTGTCATATTACAATGTGTTTCATGCTGCAGGCCCAAACTAAACAAAAAATAGAAACAGTAGTGGTCTCAGAATTGACCCATCAGACATCACCCACTTAACCATGCCCCAATCAGACTCCATGTCATGGTCATTCTCATTACTGTGGAGAGTGACTGTTTGCTGTCTGTTCTAAAAGTATGAGAGGAACCAATTGTGAGCTACTCCTCTTTATTCCATAACAGTACACTTCTGCTGTAATACTTTGTAATCAATACAATCAAATGCTTTATTTAAATCAAAGAACTTTTCAATAAATTTAGCAGAGGTCAGTAGCTTAGAAATAGGTCTAAAATTGTCTTTGTTATCCCTTTCTCCTTTTTTATGAACAATTTCACTACTGAGTACTTTAAACGTTTGTGAAACTGACCACCCCGAAAGGAAAAATTACAAATGTGACTGATTATTGGGCTAACATTTGCAGCACAGTGCTTTAGTATACATATCCATGATAGTCTTTAGTCTTCAATGATTTAATTATCAACTCCATCTCCCCCTTTTCAGTATCACAGAAATGTGTTTTGGATACTGATGTGGGAAAGCCATTGTCTAAGATATTTTTGTGATTTCCTGTAGAAACTAAGTTTTTAACTCTTCTGCTTTATTCAGAAAGTGATAACAATACTGTAAATATATCTGACTTACAAGTGACAGAAAAAAATTTACTACTACTACTACTACTACTACTACTACTACTATCCTCAATGGCATGCTACTGGGGCCAGACACCTCTTTCACAAATGATCATATTGTTTTAATACCACATACCACGTGCTTTTTGCCCTCTTACTAACATTTTAAGCACCTTGCAGCACTGATTGTAAAAGGCAACTACAGCTCTGTTGTGGATGTTCGTAATGTTTTGATACACAAGAGCCATCCAGAAAGTTGGAGACTTGTGGTCTGTCGCAGCAGTATGTGGCCTGTGTCTCTGCTTCTTTGCTTTCTGTGACATGTTAAAATTGGCGCTGCAATAGAAAAGTCCGCCACATGTAAGGTGCTTTCTGTGATTAGCTTGTTTTGGAAAAAATTGCATATCAGTTGAAATTTCTCATGAACTGTGTGATGTGTATGGAAAAGAAATAGTGAGTAAAAGGTGAGTGAAGCAATCGTGCATTGGTTTTAAAAATGACCGTACCATGGTTCACAGTGAGGAGCACAGTGGTAGGCCTAGCTTTGTGAATAACAACCTGCTAATGACAAAAGTAGTTAAAATCATCATTCCACAATTATGGAATTTTTACAACATTTCTCCCAAATTTCACAGAGATTAGTGCATTAAATTTTGGCAGAGAAGCTTGGTTACAACAAATTTTGGGCTGTGTAGGTTTCCAAAATCTGAAAACCACAAAAAACAGAGTGTGGCTACAACATTGACCTTCCTCAAAGATTATGAGAAAAGTGGTAACAAAGTTGTCGATCATATTGTAACTGAGGAAGAGATTTGGGTGAAATATGTCAGTTGTTAAAGAAAAAGGCAGTCAGCGGAATGGTGACACACAAATTCTACCAAGAAACAAAGGTAGTGTTTGCAAATGCTATCAGCAAGAAAAATCGTAGCTATTGTGGTTTGGGACTCAAAGGGAGTGATTCTTGTTGATTTCCTAAAAGCTCCAAATAAGTATTAGAGAAAACTTAGTGCAGAAATTGTGTTATTTCAAGACAACGCTCCTTCGGACACAGCCAATCGTACCCGAGAGCTACTAAGAGGTTTTGGATGGGAGATGTTCAATTATCCATCATACATCCCGGATCTGGGCCCGAGCGACTATCACCTCCTCCCACCAATGGAAACATGGCTCACTACACAACACTTTAATAATGACACTGAACTGCGTGCCAGTATAAACCAATGGTTGCAATTGCAGGCAGCAGATTTCTACAGAGACAGTACTTAAAACTTTGTGCCACGGTATGATTAGTACCTCAGTTTGAATGGTGATTATGTAGAAAACTAATTTAAGAAATTGCCTTTCAAATGTATGTAATAAAATTTGGTTTTTCCACATTTTTTTATATTGAAATGTCTATTACTTTCTAGATATCCCTCGTGATTGCACTTTGTTATACATGATTTCCGTATGCCACTAATCAGCCACCTAGATTGCCTGTTAGTCCTAGTACCAAAGCAACTTTCAAAGAGCAAGAGAAATATGTTTATTGTCTGTTATCAGCACTACAGACACCATGCCACACTTGTTCTTTAATGAGGCTTAAAAAAGTGTATTGCCACTAGCACAAATTCAAAAGGGCGTTTACCCTTTTATTAACAAAATGACCTTTAATAATAAAGAATCAACAAAAAGTAGTCTATAGTTGTGCTACCGTTCACTTACACTTTGGCTAGAAAAAATACAATGATGAGAACTTAGGAGATCTTCTAATATGAAAGTCAGCACATACAACTAATTTTTGGTACTTTCTATTAAGTGGACCAAGATATTACTGTAACCTGAACAGAAATGTCCTGAAAACAGAGCTAGGGCACCTATAGGCAACTACAATTATGAAGTCTAGTTTCGCTAAATTCAGCTGCTTCTGCATGACATTGAGTGACTTCTTCAGATCAGTTAATCGATATGTTGGAGGATTCAAATGGAATACTGTTTTTCACATACTTGGCCACGCCCGTGCTCTACAAAGAGCCAAAGAGCTCAATGAAAAATAAGCGCTTAATCTGTATCCCCTATAGAAAGCCACTAATTTGTTACCACAGTCTAACATAACAGTTGTGACACTCCATCCTGTTTTTATTGCCCACAGTAGTAGCAGCATCCCAAGTGGCCAGAAAGTGACACTTCTGAATACAATATCGAATGAGCATAAATTCTAGTGTGTATAATGATTTGTAACACAGTTTTTACAATAGGGAGTTTTTGTAGTGCCATAAAAATTGATGACAACTGACAGCACATTTGTCATTACTTAGTTTCCTAAAGACCATGGGAGGTACATTACAGGACAGTTTATTTACTATTCACATGTAATGTACAAACATTTACTGAACAGTGTTGTTTTTCTTTAATAACAACAAACAAATTGGTAGTAAACACCAAAAGATGTAACCTTTTGCAGAAAGATGTCTTACATGTTCCCAACAAAGCAAGAATTTTATTCGCTACACTTTCAGCTAAGTTAGTGAATGTGGAATGTAGGAAACATGTATGGAATATAATAGCTGCTTTAATGTACCACTTATGAAACCACAGCTGTAGTTTGAGGGAAAAACACAAAGACATTATAATAAATTGTCAAAAGCATTAAAACTGTTTCCCAACACTGAAGAAACCAGTTCTACAATTTTTGCTAAATATGAGCCACAAATGTTAAGAATCTTCAACAATTTCACTTTTGAAGCAAAAGTAATGAAATTTGCAAAAGTATCCATGTGTTAAAAAGTTGAGTGAAATGTAAGAATGGGTGAATCATTAGTTTTTTATAAAAAGTTGTACGTGTCAAGGAAAGTGCCTACGATAATAACAACAGACGGCAACAGAAATATATGCTTTTCATGCATGAAATATGTGTGTACACTTGTTTTCAGCACAAAAAGCTTTAAATATACGCACATTTTAAAGTAATTTTTATTAATACGTTGTTAACATATGTCATTGAATTAGTGTGATTCCACTGTTTCTACATGTATTTTGTGATATTTCCTGTATCTTGGTAATTTACTAACATATGGAATACAAAAATATACCAACTGTTTTGTTAATTAAGTAGAAAATAATTTAAATGTAAATTGAAGGTGGATGTGGAGAAAGGAAAGGAAAGGGAAGGAAAGGAACGATTTATGTCAGCTGTATCAGTACTTTACGCAGAATCAGAAGCAACCAGTGAAACTGTGGGCCAGACTTGATTTGAAACTGGGATCTCCAGCTTACGAGGCAGTTGCATTAACCACTGCAGCACCTGAACACAGTGTTCATTGCAATTTTGTGGACTATCTGGGCATGCTTCCTGGCTGACCCACATTCCCACCTTGTGCCACTTATCCTCAGTTCCCTCCCATGTCCTCCATGCTTGCTACTTTGAGATTTCTGCAGTAGCTCTAATGTAATTGTGCATCTGAAAGAACAGACATAACTCATTCATATCATTGATTTGCCTCGATGGGCAACGAATCCACCACCTTCACTGCAGATGCACAATTACTTTCGAACTCATGCAAGAATCTCAAAGTAGTGGGCATTGAGACATGGACGGGTTACAGATTAAGTGGCACTAGTTGGGAATGTGGGTTGATCGTGAGTTGTGCTAAGATAGTCTGTGCAATTGTGATGAACACTGTGTCTGGGTGATGCAGTGGTTAATGCAGCTGCCTAGTAAGCAGGAGATCATGGGTGTGAATCCCGGTCCAGCACACATTTTCACTTGTTGCCACTGGTTCCACCTAAAGTTCTGAGGCAGCTCACATCAATAGTTCCTTCCCTTCGCTTCTCATGCCTTTCCTTTCTCTCCCCCACCACCTTCAGTTTACATAATATTTATCACAACTGCAGATTCTGCATGGTATCAGTTCTTTTGGCCATGTCTTTTCTCAGTGTTCAAGTAGTGCTCTGATATACCAGTAACTTCAGAGTCAACATCTATAAGTAGTTCACTAAATTCATCTCTAGTATTTCTCATATTTTGATGAAAAAGGGATGGGGTGGAAGAGAGAGAGAGAGAGAGAGAGAGAGAGAGAGAGAGAGAGAGAGAGAGAGAGAGAAGGAGGGAGAGGGAGAGAGAGATAGTGAACAATTACTGACCAGTTTCTTTGTTACCAAGGTTTTCAAATGTTTTTGAGAGAGAGATGTATAGAAGAGTGGGAGCATACTTCAGCAGACATGTTTTACTGTCAGGCTGACTGTTTGGTTTCAGGAAAGCAGTATTCTCTGTGTGAGACACTATTAGGGCTAAACAGTAAGTTGAGGACAATGAAAAATGAACATTTTCGTTGTTTGAACAAAAGCATTTAATTTTGTGGACCATGCAATAATTCTGCATGAACCGAAACATTATGGGATCAGGGGAAAAGCTCAACAATGATTCACTTCCCATCTGGAAAGTAGGGAGAAGGAGGTTGTCCTCCAGTTCAACAAACAGGAAAGAGATTTTAAGCTGAATGTAACTGGAGTCACGTAATTTAAGTGGGGTGCAATGCAACAGTGTGACATCAATGTTACACTTCCTATGTGTGATCTGTAACCCTTCTGTGTTAGATGTCAGGAGATGTATTTATTAAATTTTCTCCTGGTTGCCATTCTTAAGGTTCGCTGAGGTTCTACTTAACTTTGTTGCAACAGTCTCATTGAGCATGGATGGGTGCTGAAAGAGAAGTTAATTTTCTTCCATGTTACTTGAGGACGTGAACAACTGAACTTAAAACCTTCTGTATTGACACTTTCTCTTACAAAATATCGTCTCTCAATTTACAGTCTGTTGTATAACACAGTTTGACCTTTTTTTCTTTTTTTTAATTGATGCAACTTGGACAAGATCAAGACAAGAAGTATTCTCTACATAAACCATTTGGACAGTCATTTGTCATGGCATCCATTGTAGCCATGACCTTTCTTGCTTTTTAGCGTTGTCTTCTAAACTCTTCAAACCGTAATGCCAAGCAACAAGCAGCCCCACACAGCTGGTGGAGACACTCACTTGCCATCCTGCCTTGTAGATGTGATGGTTTCAAGATGTTCTCCCATCTGCCTGTATCATAATCCTATCCCACAGTTAGACATCCCAATACTCATTTATAGCTAAACATTGCAAACATCTTTCGTTGTCATGAAAGCCTATAAGTGGGACATATCATTTCATGAAGAAGTCATGTCACTCTCCAGGGGGTTGGGATGCCACATGGTCAGGGCTCATTGATTCTCTCCATACATAGCAATGTTCTGCCATCAAATGTGATAGTTAACACAAAAAATGTTCACTTTACTGATGATGCAACTACCATTGTGAAAGATGTGGAATGTAATATAAATGTTATACCTAATAAGGTAGTAAGAAATGGAGGTACATGGCTTTCAGAGAACGTATTAACGCTTCACTGTAATAAAATGCACTTCATACAATTTTGATATAGAACTCTTGTAAAAGTGAAATTTTTTTGTCCAAAAGTGGTCAAACAGTCAGTGAAATGAACCATTTTAAATTATGTGACAGAGATTAGGTGGAAGGCTTTCTTGGAAGTACCATGTTCAAGACCTTGTGTAGAAACTGAATGCTGCTTTCTTTACTATAAGAATGACCTCTACCACTCTGACGAGCAACATGAAGGCTTTATTTGCTTTGCTTACTTTCATTTTGTTTTACATCATATGTATGATACCGCAGCATAGTTTGGTAATTTGCTGATAGTGCTGGTCGCAAACATGGTGAGTTCAGGTGCGGAGTGAGCTTTCTGTGCGTTGGAGTTCAACAAAAACAAGTGTGCTACAGCTGTTCAACAGATGTTTAGAACCAAGTACGGTAAGAAGCCACCATCAAGAAAGGTCCTTTACCACGGGCACAACAAATTAGTTATGACAAGTTACTTGTGCCCGGCAAAGAGAAGCAGACATCCCAGTGTGAGTGAAGTGAATGTGGAGCGTGAATGAGCCATTCTTCTTCACTGAGAGCATTATCACTGGATATTTCTACTTGAAAATGTTGCAGCAATGGCTAATGCCTCAAATGCAATCGCACTCTGCGTTCATCTTTCAGCAGGATGGCGCTCCAACCCATTTTCATCGTGAAGTTCATGGGTACCTTTACACGGAGCTGCTGCATCAATGGATCGACCATGCTACATGAAATGGCCTCCCTGATCACCAGATCTCACTCCTCCATGTGACTTTTTTCTGTGGGGACACATTAAAGATCTGGTGTATGTACCACCTCTACCACATGATGTAGCAGAGCTCAGGGAGAGAATATGGGAAGCGATTGCCACAGTCAATGATGGCATGCTGTGTCGGGTATGGCTAGAATTTGATTACCGTATTGACACCTGCCGGGTCACTCATGGTTCACATATTGAATGTTTGTAAAAAAAAAACTTTCAAAGTTTATCTGCAAAATGAAATATGTATGACATATGTACAATGTTTAGTTCTTGTGCAATAAATAATTGAAAGTGTTTCCGGACTTTATGTATACCCTGTATTTTTGGGCAACTCTGTGCACACACTAAGAATGTTCTTAGCTCGGAAAAGTGTGGCCAGATTGATTTTCAGTGTAGTTTCATGAACTTTGTGTGAGCCATGCCATCCTTATACAACAGAGTCCCACCAAATCGAACCATGGTAATCTGAACGTTCAGTTAATACGAACATGAAAAATGTTAGTCTAAGTATGGACAACTGTGTGGTAAACTTCTGTACATGCACACTATTTTAATTTACACAGTACAGTAAACATGTATTAGAAAAATTGACAAGAAAACATTAGGTTTAAACAAACAATGAAAGAAAAGCTGTAAAACTTACTAAAATACAAAGGACATTTTATCCCTACTTTTTAGATGACAAAAACTCAGTCATTGTTTTTTGATGTAAAGAAGACAGTCTGTTATGTGATGCATAGTTGCACCATCATCTTGTAAACATCAAATCAGCAGGTGTGGCAGAGGGCTGTTGCTCCAATTAACGTAGCGCGAGGTCAAGGGCTTCTGCTGCATCACTGTGTGGCACCAGCTCTCCTTTGTCGCCGTCAGGCTCATTGTCACTTCCATTGCAGCAGTCCACTTCTTCATGGTCTTGAGTCACAGCAGCAACTAAATCATCATAAGGTTCTCCACACATGCCCCATCCGCTGCCATCCACTCATCTATGTCTCCTTAACATCCAGGGATTGTCTATATCATTTGTAGTCGATTTTCCTCTTCATTTTCAACTAGATGGTCCTGAAATTCAAGAGATGTCCACAGTTGTCTCCACAATTTTCTCAGAGTATTTTCTGAAATATGCTGCCATGCCTCAGCAGCCCAATAAACAACATCCTTCACATTGGTCTTTTTTATTTTGTCCACTAAAGGAATGCTATCATCTTGGATCAGTATTCTTAAAAATTGTTTTCTGTAAATCAGTTTTGATGTTTGCAGTACACCCTGATCCATCATTTGTAGAAGTGGTGTAACATTTGGCCGCATAAACTTCACCACAATTTCTCCATCCATAATTATTCAGTGCTGGGGTGAGATGGCACGTTATCAATCAAAAAGATTACATGGGGAGACAAATGATTTTCCTTAGAAAACACTGAAACAGAGGGAACAAACTGGCTGTCATGTTACAGTTTTTAAAAGCTCTGGGCCTAGCAGATTCGCCGATCAGCATTAAAGGCAGCTTGTGATTACCAGCAGCATTGGTGCATGCTAATGAAGTCACACGATCTTTGTTCATTTTAAAACCAGGAGCATGGTCTTTTGCTTTTGATACCAGGCTTTTTGTTGGCAATGCCCTAAAATTAAGACCAGTCTCGTCAGCGTTATAAATTTGTTGGGGGAGAATACTTTCCATCTCTTATCATTTTCCGAACTCACCCAAGTATTCCTTCGCTGCATCATGATCAGAAGATAGCTTCTCTCCAGTAATTGTTAGCTGACAGATTCAATGACTTTTTTGAATCTGTCCATACAACCCATACTCACATTAAAAGGCTCGTCACTATTTATTAACAGAGCACTTTGCGGGCCAACTGGCAGTGCACCGACTTCAGACACTACGAAGGTGTCAACAATGCACAACAGGGGCAGGGAGTGAGAGTGAGCCATTGTCCCACACTTGTTTCCATTTCTTACCATGGTGTACCTACTTATCGGCGTGGTATACTTAATTCTAGAAGCTCGTCACCATAATTCTGGCTAATCCGAAAAAATCGGTAATGGGTTTCAGGCAGTTCTTATACTATTTTAATTCTTGCTGATTTTTAAATGTTTTACAACTTTAATCATTCTCACTTCATAAGATATTTTAATATAGGCATTAAAGATCAATGTGTCACCACCACCAACACTAGCACCACCATTCATTAGCATCCGACTTTAGTGACACGCTTCAAACCTCAGTCTACTGTGATACGTGAGTCACTGTCTGAATGGATTTATAGCTCCCAAACTGGTTGATTTATAGCTCCATGACTGGTTATTAATACAACTGGCTCCAGTAACTTAGACAACCAGCTGTGTCAGTTTTGAAGAATTTGTAGGTCATCATAAATATGCTTACACTTGTGAACTGCTTGGTATGGGAAGGGGGGGGGGGGGGGGAGAGGATGATAGCTACCCTTAATGTTCCCACTGAAATTTATATATAATGGGGTTAATAGAACATTTCCATTGTGTCAGAATGTGATTGTGGTTAAAATAAAATAGAGAACATTTGAAAATAGACATCCTCCTCCTATAATGAAAATGCTTCAGAAAGTGAGTGGAACACAGGTATTGATCACCAATTAGTATAACTGCACTCTTTATGTTAAGACGTGTGTATTTCCAGGAAACTTACAGTGTACTCAGAACATCAGGAAACATTGTGACAAGTGAAGATGTTGTGGATATTGAGATAAAAGAGACGCGAGAAGACTGGTGAAGTGAAAGGCACTAAGTAGGAAGGAGTGAGTGAGCACTGAAATAGAATGACCAGTTGCTTGTATCAGTATGACTTATTACTGTTTCATCAACAAATATTTTACTGTCTGTGCATAATTCAGTAGTAAGTTTATGAACTGATAAATGTGAGAATATTATCTTAGTGTATAATATTGAAACTGAACTGGAGCAGGGAATTGGTAGTCAGGATATTAACAGTAATAAAATTAACACTTAACACTGATAAAGTAAACATTTCTATCTCCAAAATTCACTGCTTATTTTGTCTCAAAAGTGTGAAGGAATGGTGCCTCTCCTCAAAGAGAAGTATCTAATGACAGAAATAAGCCAACTGTGCACCCAACAGAGCAGTTGATAACTTGCAAGTTATTTGCAGTCACAATAACTAGTAGCCAAAAATGTTTAGTGTCAGCTCAGGCAACCAGTGATGTGGATACTGTGTCTTTATCTATGTCACTAAACAGCTACATGGTTTATGGCACTTGACCCACTTTCAGGTTGCCTATCTAACAGCTTACAGAGACAGCAAAAATTTGATTTGTGATATTTCACGTAATTATTGATTTGTCGTAACATGCTCATTAAACGTTTAACACAATAAGTCAAGCATTAATGTTAGAAACTGTGCATATGTCTGAGACAGTGCAACTTAAGGTATGCAAATTGCTTAGACTATATTCATCCAGTATTTGAGAATGAGAGCACTAAGTGACTTCCAGCAAACTTAACACACAGTTTCAAGCTATTGAAAAACTTCTTTTCTACATCCATCCACTATTTGAGAATGAGAGCACTTAGTGATTTACAACAAGCTTTACACATAATATATAATTTCAAATCATTACAAAAAAATTTCTCTTTGAACCTACCCTCGCTCACACACACCAGAGGATAACAAATGAAAGGAAAATAGTTTATTGCTTACTGTATTTCTACAATTCATGCAGTAAAACTGCCACATCAAGCACGATGTTTTAATTTGCAGACAGTATCCACATACACCACTGAATGTATTTGCAAAATTATGTCAATGAATAACACACAACTCATGAGATAAGACATGATAAATATTGATATGCATGAGAAACTACTTTTTTTCATTTAATGGAGTAGAAATTACCAAGACTATACTAGTAAAAAGACTTGCACTAGATGTACGAACACCACCAGACAGGATTTCCCAGCCAATAATGCTATATGATCATTTCATTTAAGACATTAACTCATTTGAAAAGTGATCAGAAATTTGAAGCTGTTTTATTCATCAGTGTTTTGAGTCTTTAAAGAATCAGGGTTCCCTGGTATTTCTCTAAAGGGCCATGAAACTGTAAGACAAATGAATATTGAAAAATTATCTGAAGACTGACAAAACAGAACAAGGTGTAACAAAAAGTTGACAGAAGACTATCAAAATAGAGTAGAATTTATTTGGTGCTTCATGTGCCATTATCTTCAAAAATAAGTGCTACATCATTGAAAATAAAACATTTATTAAAGGTATTTAGTTGAGACACTGTTACACAAAAGGAGAAGGAAATTGGATGGTGAATACTCTGTTTGTTGAAAGAGAACATGGTTCATTTCAGAGAAGTAATATTTCCCATTTAGTTATGGCAATTGACATATGTATTAAAGAGCTCGTAGTAGAAAGTTTGAAACCTATGAGTTAAAGATGTGACATGCCTGGAGGTTGCAGCCAACGCACTGTGACTGACGCTCATAGCAAGTGCATTAACGAGCGGTTCACATGAAGTGGCTGTGGCCTGTGCCTAATGGCAGTGTGTGATGAAAATGTGTTTCCCAGTTTTCTTGCTGTAAAAAGTACTGTTTGTTAATAAAGCAAAACTGCATCAACTTCCAGAGTAAGTTTTCCGATAGACGTTCTCCTTTCTTTGTGAAAAATTTTATTCACTAATAATACTTCTAGTTTGATTTTGAGAAAACGGATTGATACAGAAAGTTGATTTTTTTGTATCTCCTAGTTTCACATCATAGCCTGATGATGGTGGCTATTTTTTTCAATACTGGCTACAATTATTGTGACACTTGGGTATTTAGTAACCTAGCACATAAAATGTGAAGGGTTTGTTATTGCCAACTTCTTTAAATTTGGTTCACATTATGAGATATATTGCTGCATACTAAATGCAGCTAACATATCAAAATTGTTATTAAAGCTGTTACAAAAGCCATATCTCACAAAAATTATGGGGGAAATAGAAGTTGTGTTTCATTTGAGGGCACTGGCACCGAGTTGTCTGTATGTTTGCACCACATACAGGTAGCCTGCAGCTAGTATTGTTCTTCGTTTCTTCAGTCATCAGCAATTCATGGAAGTAAATGTACATTTCTCCAACTGAGTGATCTCAGGTAATCATTGTGCTTGCTATTAGAAAAAAGTGATAAAAAAGAAAACATCCTACTCCAGCAGTTACATAACTGAAAAGCTGCAAGACATCCCATCTTTAAGCCAATGCTTGACTGAAGGTACTTTATGACACTTATCAGTCATCATTTATTAAATTATGACAAAATGTTCTGTCAGTTCTTCAAGTTAAATATTGACCAGTTTAAGTGCGTTCCAGATCTAGTCAAATATCATCTCAGGAAGGGTGCGTGAAATAGATATTTGTCCCAACAATACTGAACAAAAATTAGCTGTAACACTAAAATTAGCCGTAACACTAAGGTTTGTTTTGTTGTGGAAAAATGGAAACCATTGACAGTAAACTGAAATTTGGCACCCTGCCAGATACTGAATAATCAGTTAGGTTCAGTTACATGACTGTCAGTAAAATTCACGTTTTGGTGGTGATAAATGTGAGTCAATGTTAGTAGATGGGGGATGCTGAAAATGCTGACTGAAAAACTCTGAGGAATTTATGATTTTCCAGGTTGAATCTCATTTGCAATGACATCATCTTCACTTATTTGCTCCAGTCTAGTCACACATTTTTGACAGACATTACTACATGTCTGAAAAATAAATCATTAAATTTCTTAATAATAAACTTGGACATTGGTTTCCATTAGTTTTTCATCCTTTACAACAGTAAACGACATTTTTGTTGCAGATATTGTCATAACTGTTTTGCTAAGAGCACTGTACTGTAGGCTGTTGCTACACTGCACTCTGAGCCTTTCTGTTGATCACTAACTAGTGCCATTACTCAAACAAGACACTGTTCCTTTATGATGCACTCTTATGACGCAGTTATCTACTCCAAACAACATTACATCTATTGAATACTTTGTGTTGTGAAAATATTGTTATTTTCCAGTTAGTGCAAAACATTTATAAATTGTATTGTAGAGATACACATTGTCTACAGTATGCTTTTTGTGCTTAACTGTAATTCTTCAGTCTTTCTGTGAGCAGAATATATTCTACAGAATTGAGGTAGGGTTGTGTGTGTAGTTTCCTGATGTCTTGCCAACACTCAGAAAACAGATACTTTAATTTTGAAAATATATCATTTGCAATAACCTCAGTAATGCAGGGAACAGAAAGTGAAATTGTTGCTTAGATTACCTCGCTCTCCTTCAAGGTCCACGTCTGTGCTTCAGGTGTCCTGTGTAGAACCTTTAAGCCAGCTTAGGAAACTGCGTAACCAAAGCCAAAATGATTTAAGAAACATTCCCTATCAGAAAGGGGACTAATATTATATTTTGCTACCTACTTATATCTTGTGCAGATCTCCCTTGCTCACCCAATTTGGTTTCGTTAACTGAAACATTAATATTACTGCATTGTATAGACTAGAGTACTATTCAGTATATCAATATAAAACTTCATCTGTGCATTATGATTATATATTTTGTCTATTCAGTTCAACTGTTACAAGATAATGTTGACTGTTTGTGTTTCTATGTCTTCTTGTTGGTAATATTAATCTTACTTTGTCCCATTTCAT
This sequence comes from Schistocerca gregaria, assembly GCF_023897955.1. NCBI lineage: Eukaryota > Metazoa > Arthropoda > Insecta > Orthoptera > Acrididae > Schistocerca > Schistocerca gregaria. The sequence goes on along the minus strand of NC_064921.1, from coordinate 671,679,687 downwards.
TTGTCTGATACATTAAACTCTTAACTACTCCCTTTTTCTCTGATAACAACAGTTAATGGCAGTAAATATTGCATTTTAAAGTAAGATACATATATTCTTACAGCAGTGCTGTGGGGAATTCTAAGGCGCTTAGCTTCTCTGCTCCTAGTGCGATCAATTTGGATTTCTCGCAAGTTAAATTTGAGGATGAAACACATGATATGTGTGATGAATCTTCTATTCCTCAGCCTGAAGCACTTACACGGTGAGTAACTGTTTTTTGAAGCTTACAGATTTTTCCTGTGAAGGAGTCATATTAAGAATTAACACTATTAATGTATCATATTATTTACTTAGACTGTCCCAAGAAAAAAATAGTTTGTTTGTCACATCCATCCTGGGAGTGTAGGATGCAACAGCTCTGCAAAAGCTGCAATCACATATTTTTCATGTGCCTTTTAGAGATTTCAGAATGAACTACTACCAGAGACAATATCTGAACAAATGGCGGCCGGAGTGGCAGTGCAGTTCTAGGCGCTACAGTCTGGAACCGCGTGACCGCTACGGTCGCAGGTTCGAATCCTGCCTCGGGCGTGGATGTGTCTGATGTCCTTACGTTAGTTAGGTTTAAGTAGTTCTAAGTTCTAGGGGACTGATCACCACAACAGTTAAGTCCCATAGTGCTCAGAGCCATCTGAACAAGCAAGTATGAGTACATGGAAAAGGACATAGGTAAAACATCCAAGTATCGTTAATCTTCCACTAGATGGAACATTAGAAGGTTAGATTTTGTGAAACAGATTATTGAGCGGTACTGGTTGTATTACATGTCCCTACATGAAAAACATGCACAAGAGAAGAAGAAATTGACAACATGGAACTATTTGAAGAGACTGATGATTTAATAAATAGATGAAGTAGATAAATAAACAAAGATTATTATAATATGGTAATGACTGAATGTCATTTATTATAGAAATGCATCCATTCATCTTTTCAATACAGTGATTCAGGATCCTTGAAAACCACAACAATAATGAACAATTTTATTCTTATGGCAGAAGGTATTGAAGCAGAGGGAACTGTTAAGAAGAAACTTCTCCAGTTTTCTTTTTTAAATATTGCTTTTCAATCTGTTGTGAATTGAATATTGTTGTGTAAATGACAAAAGACTTCATGCTGCAACACGACTCACTTGTGGTGAGCCAGATGAATAGACAGTTACAGCTTCCATGAGGTCATAAACTAATGTCACAAATTACTTATATTGAGGAATAAGCTATTCAAGAATATTGCAGTATAAATTAAATGAAGTTGCGTTGTTTTTAACAGACTTGCCCTTGCATTCAGAAGAATGCAATCTCTGATAGAGGCTTTAATCTCAACACAGCAGTACTAATTTAGGTTTTATATGGTTTTCCAAGATTACTTCAGGTAATCACTGGGATGGGTTTTACTATAAGGCCACTGCTTACTGTCCAATCCTTGTCAATTTAGACTTTTAAGTACGTGAATGCCTGTATACCTTAATTATTTTTTTCTTAAATTATAATGTCATGAAATGTCCAATATCGTTGTAAAAGTTATCCACAGATGAACTAATCTACTACTGAAACTAATAGCTATGGAACTTTAGATTAGATTAGATTAATACTTGTCCCATAGATCATGAATACGACACTTCGTAATGATGTGGAACGTGTCAGGTTAATAAAAGATGTCTGTACAAGAAATTAAATTACACAATGATTAAGGTTTTTTTTTTTTTTTTTTTTTTTTTTTTTTTTTTTTTTTTTTTTTTTTACTTAGTTTATATCTAAAAATTCAGCCAATGAGTAGAAGGAGTTATCATCTAGAAATTCTTTTAATTTATTTTTAAATGTTAGTTGGCTATCTGTCAGGCTTTTGATGCTGTTTGGTAGGTGCCCAAAGACTTTTGTGGCAGCATAATTTACCCCTTTCTGTGCCAAAGTAAGATTTAACCCTGCATAGTGAAGATCATCCTTTCTCCTGGTGTTATAGGTATGCACACTGCTATTACTTTTGAATTGGGTTGGATTATTATCAACAAATTTCATAAGGGAATATATATACTGTGAGGTTACTGTGAGGATCCCTAGATCCTTAAATAGATGTCTGCAGGATGACCGTGGGTGGGCTCCAGCAATTATTCTGATTACACGTTTTTGTGCAATGAATACTTTTCTACTCAACGATGAATTACCCCAGAATATGATGCCATACGAAAGCAGTGAATGAAAGTAGGCATAGTAAGCTAATTTACTGAGATTCTTATCACCAAAATTTGCAATAACCCTAATAGCATACGTAGCTGAACTCAGACGTTTCAGCAGACCATCAATGTGTGGCTTCCAGTTTAACCTCTCATCAATGGACACACCTAAAAATTTTGAAAATTCTACCTTAGCTACAGACTTCTGTTCAAATTCTATATTTATTACTGGAGTTGTGCCATTTACTGTATGGAACTGTATATACTGTGTTTTATCAAAATTTAAAGAGAGTTCGTTTGCTGAGAACCACTTAATAATTTTGTGAAAAACATCATTTACAATTACATCACTTAGTTCTTGGGTTTTGGATGTTATTACTATACTTGTATCATCAGCAAAAAGAACTAACTTTGCATCTTCATCAATGTGGAATGGTAAGTCATTAATGTATATCAAGAACAGTAAAGGACCTAAGACCGAACCCTGTGGGACCCCGTGCTTGATAGCACCCCAGTTTGAGGAATCAGCTGTTGTTTTAACATTACACGAACCACTTATTTCAACTTTCTGCATTCTTCCAGTTAAGTATGAATTAAACCATTTGTGCACTGTCCCACTCAAACCATAATGATTTAGCTTATCTAAAAGAATTCCATGATTTACACAATCAAAGGCCTTTGAGAGATCACAAAAAATACCAATGGGTGATGTCCGGTTATTCAGAGCATTTAATATTTGATCAGTGAAAGCATATATAGCATTTTCTGTTGAAAAGCCTTTCTGAAAACCAAACTGACATTTTGTTAGTACTTTATTTTTACAAATATGGGAGGCTACTCTTGAATACATTACTTTCTCAAAAATTTTTGATAGAGCTGTCAGAAGAGAGATTGGGCGGTAGTTGTTGACATCCGACGTATCCCCCTTTTTATGCAATGGTTTTACAATGGCATATTTCAGTCTATCAGGGAAAACACCCTGCTCCAAAGAGCTATTACATACGTGGCTGAGAATCCTACTTATCTGTGGGGAACAAGCTTTAAGTACTTTGCTGGAAATGCCATCAATTCCGTAAGAGCTTTTACTTTTCAGTGAGTTTATTATTTTACTGATTTCAGAGGGAGAGGTTGGTGGAATTACAGTTGTTTCAAACTGCGCAGGTATGGCCTCTTCTATTAATAGCCTTGCCTCTTCTAGTGAAGATCTAGATCCTATTTTCTCCACAACATTTAAAAAATGATTATTCAAAATATTTTCAATTTCTGATTGTTTGTTAGTGCACTTGTCATTCAGTTTTATTGCACTAAAGTCTTCCTGTGCTCTTGGTTGCCCTGTTTCCCTTTCAATAATATTCCAAATTGCTTTAATTTTATTATCAGAGTTACTGATCTCAGACATGATACACATGCTTCTGGACTTTTTAATAACTTTTCTTAGTACCGCACAATAGTTTTTATAATATTGAACAATTTCGGGGTCAGTACTCCCTCTTGCTGTTAGATACAGTTCTCTTTTACGGTTGCAAGATATTCTTATTCCTTTAGTTAGCCAAGGTTTTTTATATGTTTTCTTGGAATTATGTTTAACTATTTTCTTGGGAAAACAATTTGCAAATACCCTTAAAAATGTATTGTGAAATAAGTTATATTTCAAGTTTGCATCGGGTTCCTTATACACTTCATCCCAGTCTAGCTGCTGTAGGCTTTCCCTAAAGTTTGCAATATTTATATTGTTAATTGAACGCACTGCTTTGAAAGTCTGATTTATTATACTGCATGGAGCTATGTCATGTACTGTAACAAGCTGTGCACTATGATCTGAAAGACCATTCTCAACAGGATAAGCATTTATGTCCTTAAACTTATCTTGGTCTATAAAAAAGTTATCTATCAATGTACTGCTGTTCTTTGTTATCCGAGTAGGAAAATCAATGACGGAGCTCAAATTGAAAGAACTGAGTAATACTAAAAGGTCATTCTTCCTATTACACTCTTTCAGGGAATCAACATTGAAATCCCCACAAATGATAATTTGCTTCCCCCTGTCTGACAGATAGCACAACAAAGCATCCAAGTTTTCTAGAAATAGCTGGAAATTCCCTGAGGGGGACCTATACACTGTTACAATTATGAAAGTGCCATCATTTAGTTTAAGTTCAGTGGCACATGCTTCCATATGTTGCTCTACACAAAATTTTTTAGTTTCTAAATTTTTTGCACTGTGGAAGCTTTTGACATATATGGCAACTCCTCCTCTCATCATATTATCTCTACTTACATGTGCAGCTAATTTGTACCCATTGATGCTAACCTTTTGCATATCAGTGACAATGTGATGCTCAGACAGGCATAGTATATCTATTACATTCTTGGTTTCTATATCTTCTAAACAAAGCAGAAGCTCATCAATTTTATTCTTCAATCCCCCAATATTTTGATGAAATATACTAACAGTATTTTTCACTTTACTTTTGTGAGTATCTTGAACTTTTTTAACATCTTTAGTACTTTTATTCTTCAATCCCCCAATATTTTGATGAAATATACTAACATTATTTTTCACTTTACTTTTGTGAGTATCTTGAACTTTTTTAACATCTTTAGTACTTTTATTCTTCAATCCCCCAATATTTTGATGAAATATACTAACATTATTTTTCACTTTACTTTTGTGAGTATCTTGAACTTTTTTAACATCTTTAGTACTTGCCTGGCTGAGTTTCCCACTGGACACTGATCTTACACTAAAAAAGAGTTTCCACCATGAGATGTAGTTCCTCCCCCCTTTAAATTTCCTGCTATCAGCCCAGCCAGTTTACCCTTCCCTTTCCTGTTGAGGTGTAGGCCATGTCTAGTATAGTCCCACCTACAGAGTGAATCAACAGGAACCACACCAATGTGTGACCCTGCACCAGATCCAAGTAGCCGTTCCAACTCCAAATTAACTCTCCTGACAGAAGAGGTCAAATGAGGTCGGTCGTGGCGCTCCAGAACCGACACAAACCCAACACTGGTATGATTCGATGCCGATGCAATCTTTGCCAGGTCACACTTTATGCTGTACCCCGGATCTCTGTCAATACTGTTGCCCGGCCCACCCACAAAAACCACAGTGTCTTCCTTAGTAAAACCTTTACATAGTGAACCTAAATCCTCTGTATCCTGCCCAAGTTCAGCACTAGGTTTGAAAAAACTTGTGACCTGGTAATCCAACCCTAATTCATCCTGCAGAAGTTGGCCCACACCCCTAGCATGCGAACTACCTAGCAACAAGACTTTCTTTCTCTTTGCAGACTTCCCTACATTCTTAATCAATTTGCTGCTGAAAGCTTGTTGAGCCCTGTCTACATCTACTTCTGTGAGAGGCTCATCAGTTTCTGACTGAGGCAACAGGTCAAACCTATTTTGCACATTAATAACAAAGCTGTCAGAAGAATTTCTTGGCCTGTTCCTCATGCCTGTTGCCACTTCCCACCCCTGTTTACCCTTCTCCCCCCTTAACCTGCCCAGTTCTCACCTAGCCTCATCTACCTCAGCCTGAAGGGCAGCAATTTTCCCCTCCTGTTCCACAATCCTCCTATCTCTACTGCATAGCCTACAGAACCACTGATGAGTCTCGCTAAACTGATGTTTATGAACCAAAAAATAGTTACTACATGAAGTAGTGTGTCAATGAAATGTGTTGTTTGAAAGCTACACATGTACCTCAAGGTTTAAGTTTTCCTCAGTATGTAGGCAAAAGAAAATCTCTCTTTTTCTTGTGGAATATTTATTACAAGAGGTGACAGGAGAGCCCTTAACTGCATCAGAGTGAAGCTTTCCTTTTCTGCCAGTGGACAACGAAGTAGTGTCAGTGACAGGCTCATTGTTTTCAAGTAGCTTCTATTTGTGGTCTTAAAAAGTTTGTTAATGCTAACATGTCTGAAAGATGACACAGCTTGTTTTTATTTATTATTTTCCTCTTTGTAGCATGAAGGTTTTGTATTGTAGCTTAGTGCCACCTGCAATAATACATTCACACAGTTTTGAAAATAGTAACATAACCACCCTTACTTGAATTTTCTTGTCCACCAGTATCCAGTGAAGTAGTGCCAGCTACAGACTCACTGTTTTATAGTAGATTGCATTTGTATTGTTAAGAAGTTTCATAGTACAAATTCATGTCTAAAAACAACAGGGGCTCGTTTTTATTTTCTGACACTGTGCCTCACAAGTAGGTTTTAGTCACAATGCGTGCTTATGGAATATCGTCTCAGTTACATGACAGATTTCCTGTCGGAGAGGTCACAGTTCATATTAGCTGAAGGAAAGTCATCTAATAAAACATAAGTCATTTCTGGTTTTCCCCAAGACAGTGTTACAAGCCCTCAATTGTTCCTTATCTGTATAGATGATTTAGGAGACAATCTGAGCAGCCATCTTAGGACGTTTACAGATGATGCTGTTAATTATTGTCTAGAAAAATGATCGGAAGATCAAAACCAATTGCAAATGAGGCTCCAACAGTCCTGTGATGCTATTAGCTGCAGATTTATGCATCTTCATTATAGGGTGGAGAATTAAAGGTTTTACATTGATAGATGAGGAGTGTATTACACAGAGGAAGCAGTTACTCAGGTAGCAGAGTACGAGAGGAGTACACATGGATGATTGTGATTTTTTAGGCTAAGCATTAGTTTGAGATTCTCTGATGACAGCTTGCCATTCAATATGCAGAGAATGAAATTTGATCGTACGCCTGGTAAAGACACTTCCCGTGTCAGAATTTTAACAGTAAATTGCTAAAGCATTCACAACAAAGTTGTTTACCATACACCAAGTTTTGATGTAACAATCGTAGGATCATTCAAAGAAACTTTTTGCTCAGTAGCACAGAAGAACCTTGATAGTACAGTATTAGTTGGAGACAAATATAATGTGCTGATTATAGTTTGGGATGCCCGTGAATACGCTACAGGTGGTGTGATCAGACAGTCTTGCTAAGAAGTTCTCAATACTTTCTCTGAAACTGTCTTAAGCAACTAAGCTAGGTAGATGCCTTTAGAAACCATGCAGGAGCATGTGTCACTGAAGATCCTGATGTGTGAAAAAGTCTAGAGGAGGACTTATCCAACAGTAGACGTCAAATGGCTAATGTTGTTACTCACAATGTTTATAGAACAACACCCTGGAGATAACTCTACAAATTAGAGCTGCAAGATAGTGACTACATTAGTTAATGTCCTGAATGAAGGCAAAATAAATCCCCTCCATTCCCAAAGCACATCATAATACCGTTCTCCCTTTCCTGTTACCTTCTTAAAATATTTCTTTGGCTGACTCATCCCAATTTCTATTTGCCATATTACCAGTATTACTGTTAACCCAGGTATATGCATGTGACCTGTACCTCATACTCCATCCCTATTGATGGCAGAATAAATGTAATGAAGTGAAGAGTGATCTGTGAGAACATATGTCTGATACAGCAACATAAGGTTTATCCAGAATTTTGAATCTTCATGCCCACTATTAAATTATCAGTAAGAATTCACAGTTCACAATATTCTGTTTTTTATTTTTATTTTTTTTATTTTCACAATAACCTTTTTTTTTTTTTTTTTTTTTTTTTTTTTTTTTTTTTTTTTTTTTTTTTTTTTTTTTTTTTTTTTTTTACAGAGGTATCTCGAGCTTCCTGCCAACACTTACATTACAATATGTTAGATATGTTAACTGGGTCTGTAACAGATATTTCCCTCATGTTATCTTTCTGGTCTTAATTGGTGCTTGTCTTTTCTCCATTTGTGTCTCAATTTCCTTTCAGGTTTGTCTCGTGTAACTTTTTTTTTCTTTCAGAAGCAGTATAAATGATGAACGAGTGACTAGCCAGGACAGCATGCTAGTGCACAGTGTAGACCTAAGTTCGCAGACAGAAGTCTGGCGTTCCCTTAGCTGTCTTACTGATAGCACTGAGCAGAGTGGCCTCAACATTGACATATCGAATCGTGTGAGTTTGCACAGTTATACATTTTAGCAAGAGATGTAGTAGATGGAGAAAATTTCTATATATTGAGTGGTATGTAAGATGTTGACTGTGTTAAATTCTTGGGGTTGCAACAAGATAGTAAATTTATTTGTAGAAGTAAACACAGACCTGGTTAAATGCTCGAACAAATGTGTAGCTGTAGTTCAAATGTTGGTAGCCATAAGCAATTCAAAAGTTAAATAGAACTATTCAAAATGCCACATGGCAGCCCATTCTGGTTTAACTCCTCGAGTTGCATAAAAGGTTTGTGAGCACCAAAATATGTAATATGAATTATTTGTGAGATGAATTCAAAAATATTTTGCTGAAACCTGTTTAAAGAATTGAGTATACTTACTGTTGTTTCAGGCTATGTCTTTTCCTTGATGAAATTTATCATAAAATAAGCTTCATAAAAATTTTAAAGTGATTACTTTGGTTTACAAAAATGTATCCATTCTCAGTAGCTTTTCAGGAATCATTAAATGTTTAGCTATTTGTGATGTGCAGTTTAAAAAGAATGTGTAACAAATATTGGCAACCTACTCATTAGTTTTAGTATTTAATATGTATAAATAAAAAGCTACACACCAAGTGGTGGCAGAACACACAGGTAAAAGACGGTTGTAATTGGCAAGCTTTCGGAGCCAGCAGCAGCAGAAACAGTGAGCGGTTTCAGTCATCGTCTGATCATCCTCAGATTGTTACGTGCTATGTTAAGTGGAATAATGTGAAAGTTTTATTAGAGGACACATGAACGTCAATGCAACTGTAAAACATTATGTATCTATAATATAAATAAACTGCTGGAGCTGATGGCATTGAGTGCTAACCGCTCCTGGCTGGTGTTTTACCATAAAAAGAAACCTTTATCTTTGCTTAACGAGCAGTTGGATGTCATAGAGAAATTCTTTTTTCAATCTATTTGATGATTTGTTCTGAAATTGCTTGCTCTTCTGTTTTCATAACCTTAATGGACTTTGCCTACAACTATTTTTTTCATGTTGAACTTTTAAGCCACCCTTGATCCACAGATGTTACATGCAAGTCACTATAGAGGACACTTAATGTTTAATTGTAAGGCTAATGGTTTATTTTTTGTGGTACTTCCTTCATACTTTTAGTATCATTGGTACTTTTTCTATTGTACCTAATGTACTTATTACCTCTTTTGTACACAATGATGATTATGTTCAAGTTAAAAATTTTAAGTCACACTTCTATATCTTTGACTTTAAATAGGAAGACATCAATATTCATACCATTACTATGGTTACTAGTGGTGTCCTTGTAAGTGTTTTTTGCATAACACATGCCATACACAAATCCCTACAGTCAGCACTGTGGGTCAAGTTTGAATGTTAATGGTTTATTTCTTTATCACACTTCTTTTAAATGTTTTTTAATTATATCTTATGCAAGCCTTTTTTTATATTTACATAACTGTTATCATGATACAAATATTTCATACCACAGTTGTAATTTTACTGATTTTATTCGTATTTGATGCAATGGTGCAATGTGGGAGATGGTGGTGGGCGGATCCGTTGCTATTTGTGTGATGGTAATTGCATGTCATGCAACTGCTGTTCTTCATACCAGCCTAGAACAATTAGTGCTCCATGCCAGCAGCAGTCAGCAAGAGTATCTCTTCTTTTACTTATATTGTGGGTGTTTTTTTACTGTTTCTTCTTCGTGTGTCCTGTAGTATGGGTTATGTTACTCCATTTACAGGGTATGTAACAGTCTGAGGATGATCACACAATGATCAAAATGAATCACTGTTATTATTTTAAATAAAATATTTCATGCTGTCTAGACTACTTTCATTATACACTCCTGGAAATTGAAATAAGAACACCGTGAATTCATTGTCCCAGGAAGGGGAAACTTTATTGACACATTCCTGGGGTCAGATACATCAAATGATCACACTGACAGAACCACAGGAACATAGACACAGGCAACAGAGCATGCACAATGTCGGCACTAGTACAGTGTATATCCACTTTTCGCAGCAATGCAGGCTGCTATTCTCCCATGGAGACGATCATAGAGATGCTGGATGTAGTCCTGTGGAACGGCTTGCCATGCCATTTCCACCTGGCGCCTCAGTTGGACCAGCGTTCGTGCTGGACGTGCAGACCGCGTGAGACGATGCTTCATCCAGTCTCAAACATGCTCAATGGGGGACAGATCCGGAGATCTTGCTGGCCAGGGTAGTTGACTTACACCTTCTAGAGCACGTTGGGTGGCACAGGATACATGCAGACGTGCATTGTCCTGTTGAAACAGCAAGTTCCCTTGCCGGTCTAGGAATGGTAGAACGATGGGTTCGATGACGGTTTGGATGTACCGTGCACTATTCAGTGTCCCCTCAACGATCACCAGAGGTGTACGGCCAGTGTAGGAGATCGCTCTCCACACCATGATGCCGGGTGTTGGCCCTGTGTGCCTCGGTCGTATGCAGTCCTGATTGTGGCGCTCACCTGCACGGCGCCAAACACGCATACGACCATCATTGGCACCAAGGCAGAAGCGACTCTCATCGCTGAAGACGACACGTCTCCATTCGTCCCTCCATTCACGCCTGTCGCGACACCACTGGAGGCGGGCTGCACGATGTTGGGGCGTGAGCGGAAGACGGCCTAACGGTGTGCGGGACCGTAGCCCAGCTTCATGGAGACGGTTGCGAATGGTCCTCGCTGATACCCCAGGAGCAACAGTGTCCCTAATTTGCTGGGAAGTGGCGGTGCGGTCCCCTACGGCACTGCGTAGGATCCTACGATCTTGGCGTGCATCCGTGCGTCGCTGCGGTCCGGTCCCAGGTCGACGGGCACGTGCACCTTCCGCCGACCACTGGTGACAACATCGATGTACTGTGGACACCTCACGCCCCACGTGTTGAGCAATTCGGCGGTACGTCCACCCGGCCTCCCGCATGCCCACTATACGCCCTTGCTCAAAGTCCATCAACTGCACATACGGTTCATGTCCACACTGTTGCGGCATGCTACCAGTGTTAAAGACTGCGATGGAGCTCCGTATGCCACGGCAAACTGCCTGACACTGACGGCGGCGGTGCACAAATGCTGCGCAGCTAGCGCCATTCGACGGCCAACAGCGTGGTTCCTGGTGTGTCCGCTGTGCCGTGTGTGTGATCATTGCTTGTACAGCCCTCTCGCAGTGTCCGGAGCAAGTATGGTGGGTCTGACACACCGGTGTCAATGTGTTCTTTTTTCCATTTCCAGGAATGTATTTTTAACGTTATAGTTAGACTTGAATACAGCTTATCTGATCAAAATGGGTCATGCTCTGTTGCTTTAAGCCCTGAAGAGGCATCTTAAATAGCAGAGGCAAAGTAGCGATGTGATTGAGCAAGTCAAGAAATGAGTTGTGGTTGTAAAGGAGGAAACATTAAGAATATGATCCCATGTCATAAGAAGGTAGGTACAACCAAAGTATTAATTTTTGATTATTTGTTTATTCGTTTATTCAAAATCACACACAACTTTATTCAAATGGTGCTTTCCCATTGGTTTGTACTGAACATAATATAAATACAATAAACAAAAATAACTAAATTTGCGGTACTGGCAGAGCATTCATAGGCAGTAATGAATATGAACTAAAGACATTGAGCCCAGTATGAAATTACTAAAGCTGCAACAAAATCTCAAGAGTTCATCCTTGCATATAAGTCGTCATACAGTGAAAAATTCACTGCCATTGAAGTGTTCAATACTATTAGCCTGACTATGAGTCTATGTCGACTAGCACTCAGAGTTCCAAATTATTTCTTAAGTGCCGCACTGGTGCGCATTGAAATCTTACTGATTCCTGAGTAACACTTAATCTTATGTGGCTCTGGACATACAGACCGTACAAAAAGCAACCTAACTGACCAAGAGATGGAGACCAAAAGCCCACAAACCCTGCTCCGCATGCTTATTTAAAGACTTGATGACATGGCCCACTGTCTTCTTACGACTTGACCACCACTCTTGAGCAACGGTATATCACATATTTAATTTTAAACAAAGTGAAATAGCTGGCTATATCAATTTTATACACCACAAACAGAACTACAGAAAACGTAGTGAGCTTGACAGCTTCATTCATCTTGGTGCTGCAGTCCTGTGTTAGCCAGATGAAATCTTTCAAAGCAGAGTGATCAAAAAGAAGTGGGAATTTTCGTTTGCTTAAAGAATCCTTATTTATTCATCAACATCAACTTTGTCCCTTTCAAAGTAACTGTCCTCAGATACAATACACTTGTGTCAGTGTTTTTTCCAATCTTGGAAGCACTTCCGGAACTTATTTTTCTTTATAGTGTTCAGTGTTTCTGTTTTTATTTCATCAATGGTGGCAAAATGACATCCTTTCATGGTTGTCTTGAGCCTCGGAGATAGAAAGAAATGGCAGGAGGCCATGTCCAGTGAATACGGTGGCTGATGCAATATTATGTTTTTGTTCTTTGCCAAAAAAATCTGAACAAATATTGAGCTGTGAATGTGAGCACTATCATGATGTAATTTCCAAAAGTGGTTTTGCCACAGTTCTAGTCGTTTCCTTTACATTGCTTCATGAAAATGTTGCATAACTTCCAGGTAGCATTCCTTATTGACTGTACGACCATAAGGCAGGAACTCATGATGGCAAAAACCCACTGTGATCAAAGAATACATTGATAAGAACCATCACGTGTGGTCACACTTGTTAAGTTGTTTTGGTCTTGACTCTTCAGAAAGTTTTCATTGGGACATTTGGGCCTTGATTTCGATGTCATACCCTTATACCCAAGTTTTGTCACCTGTTATTACCTTCTTTGAAAGCTCTACATTGTTGTAAGCTTCCTTCAGCTAATCTTGTGTGATGTTTATGCGATCTCATTTCTGGTCCAAGTCCAACAATTTGAGAACAAACTTTGCTGCTAAATGTTTTATGCTCCAAACCCCCCCCCCCCCCCCCTCAAAAAAAATGCTTGGTATGAATCAAAGGATATGCCGAGATTATCAGCAACCTCTCTGCTATTGACTGAGTGATTTTCTGGAACCATTTTCTATTTCTTACACAGTGTCATCAGTAATTTATGTGCTAGGGCATCCAGGATGGTCATCATCTTCAACGTTTGCTCGACCCTCTTTCAAGGATATAGTCAAATGGGGAGGTCCAGGGGATCCAAACCTCCCTGTCACCTAAATGAAGTTACACACAACATAGTTGCCACATAGTGAAATTGAAAGATATTTTCATTTTCAGTCATACCGTGAAAAAGTGTTCTGCCCTGTCGATAGTCAACAAGGCCATCGATAGATTTCAATTATTGATATATTGATAGCACTGTCAGCTATTGCCCATTCATACTTTAGCCAAGACCTACTACTGCACGTTGTTGGCCTTGCTTGACCTTAGTTATTGTTTTATTAATCACTTCAGTTCTTGCTTCCACTTGATTTTAATATAAGTGCTACCATTTATTACTTTTGTTCTGTGTTCTGTTGTGATAGTTTCTAATTATACATAAGTTTGTAACAAGAAAGAAGACGGAAACAAATTCTAATTTGTCCACTAGCATTCTGGTAAATTAAAAATATGTATGCTTTACTATAATAGCCTAATTACCTATACAAAGCACTTTAATGTTAGTACTGGAGTTGTTATCTGGAGACGGATAGAACTTTGGGGTTGCAATATTTCAGTATTTCACAAGGCAGCAGAGTGATAAACATAACTACAAATAACATTAAATTAAATTCAGTGCATAAAAATACATTTGGATTTGCATGTGTCACCCAAAAATTGAATTGATCAACAAAAATATTGCACAGATAGTGATTTGCTCAATTCTGTCAGTAGTGCCCAAATGTCAAAATATCACTCATCTGGTCGATTCTCAATTATAAAAACCATTTCCTGTACAGAATGGCAGGGAGGGGTTTGTGGAGAGTGGACAGGGTATGTAAAGACAGCATAATTCATTTGTTTCTAAAAGATATTTTTCAGCTGGTTGCTTGAATTCATCTAAGTTGACTGTGCCCTGCATCCCCGACCTCACTCCCCCCCCCCCCCCCCCCCCCTTTTCTTTCCTCCATAATTTACTTATCCTTTTGTAACTCTTTAATAACTGAAAATTTTTTTCAGAATTTCTATGATTATCTTCAATCTATAATGTTTTTAAGTTGTATAAACAATTATATTAAAATAATTTTTAATTACTCTTGTAACAGTACTTATTTTAATTTGGGGAATAGTTATTTGTTTCTTGCATGTCTTCAGGTTTTGCTACAAGAAAGATATTCTATTGTAAAATTTCATATTTGTAATATCCTTGATACAATCAGTCCAATTGTCACAACTCTAATGCATTTGTAAATAAACGTCGTATAAGCAACTATTTCTGTTGTACGTCACAGAGGAGTTTGGTAGCATCAGACTGTATTATACATGGTGAGTCACTAACTGTTGCCACCAAGAATTATGAGAGCACGTGCTTCGATAAGTGCCAAAGTCTAAGGAATACCATTCAATCCATCATAAGAAGATTGCAGCACTGCATTGACACTGATGGTCATCACTTCAAACACTTTCTGTAAATGCACATTACACATCATTGGATTCATCTCGATAGCCGCTATCAGAAAATAAGTACTAAAGTATAGCATCGCTTAAAAAAAAGTTTACCTTCATATCTCTGATGCTACCCCACCTAGCAAGAAAAACCAACGTCTTATTATGGCTCCCATTGCCCAACGCAATATTTGTCCCACAAACTTTTCAGCTACTATCTTACTTTCGGTGTTATTCTTGGTGGTAACAGTTGGTGACTCACCCTGTATAACCATATTATCGAGGATAAACAAAAACTCATTTGTGAGTTCACATACATTACAAATATGGTTGAAATCAATGCATGGATTAATGTTAAGATCTCAGAAGTGTAGCTCATATTATTTGTTTATCTCATTCTGTTTTGTAAATTAATCTAATTGCTATATTTTCAGTTCCACTGTTGAAACAATAAATTAAAAAAAAGTTCATGATCAGATGAGGAAATTTAAGAATTTTCATGAAATGAAATATACTTTAATAAAATTTGAGATTCAATCGAGGAACTTTGAATGCTTTGAAGTGATGAAGAAATTCTAATTTGGTTTCAGATAAATGAGACGTTTAAATACAACAGTGCAGTAGGAGAAATATAGATATTGTGGAAAGAGGTTTGAACACTCTAACATTATAAGTTATTCAACCCAACATTAAGATTCTTCTGTTCTGAGGTAGTGAACCTTATATTAGAAGACTGAGCTGTGTTTTGTTAACAAAGAGCCAATACATTATATCAAAGTTTTAATTTTTTGGCAATAAAGTGAAGTTATATTATTACCAAGTAAAAAATGTTTAATTGTGTGTCTGGGTATTTCTCTTATATACTGTTGAGAATACATCTTGTACTTGTTGAAGAAACGTTTCTCTTGCTTACTTTTATAGGCATATACTATTTGTATGAAGGCTCCCCAAAAGCAAATTATGTATATAAATTAAAGAAATTGTTTTCAGATAAATAAAAACATGCACTTTTTTGATATCTTCCTTAGCATATCATATCCCCCCCTTTGAAAAAATCTTGGCTATGTCGTTGCCTCTTTGAAATATTTATACCACTCGTAGATTCCTGCCTCAGTCATAGTAGATTCACCAAAGGACACAGTCATTATTTTGTATGTGGTGCTACACTTTATTCTATTTCCTAAGCATAATTTAATTCAAATTCTTAGATCCACCTTTTCGAAAGTTAAAATTTGCTGAACAGTAGAAATCATGGTTAATCTTTGTGACTGTAAACAATAAACATAATATTCAAAACAGCTTCAAATGCAGACATACAACAGGAACATGCGTACCAACAAGATAAAAAAAAAAAAAACATTTTGAGGATCGGATGTACAAGCCTGAAAAATTAAAAAATTCCCATTACTTTTTGATGGCACCTAAAAAAATTTTTTATTAATAAACTTACGGATTGGTAGGATAATGGAACAGTCCTCTCATATTGGCGATAGTCGTCTGTGTACATTTTTCAAAGTAATCAATAAATGAAACTTCCTGGCAGATTAAAACTGTGTGCTGGACTGAGACTCGAACTCAGGACCTTTGCCTTTCTCGGGCAATTGCTCTACCATCTGAGCTACTCAAGCACAACTCACGCCCCATCCTCACAACTTTACTTCAGCCAGTACCTGTCTCATAACTTCCAAACTTTACAGAAGCTCTCCTGTGAACCATCAATAAATAATTTACAACTATATGTATAACTGTTTAACAATAATAGAAATGTCATCCTTGCCTAGCTGACATCAAGATCTACCTAACTGTTTGTCACATGCGTATATTGTGTGGCTGTATTGTTTTTCATCCTACCCCCACGAACCATGGACCTTGCTGCTGGTGGGGAGGCTTGCGTGCCTCAGCGATACAGATAGCCGTACCGTAGGTGCAACCACAACGGAGGGGTATCTGTTGAGAGGCCAGACAAATGTGTTGTTCATGAAGAGGGGCAGCAACCTTTTCAGTAGTTCCAGGGGCAACAGTCTGGGTGATTGACTGATCTGGCCTTGCAACACTAACCAAAACGGCCTTGCTGTGCTTGTACTGTGAACGGCTGAAAGCAAGGGGAGGGCATGCAGCTTTACTGTATGGTTAAATGATGATGGCGTCTTCTTGGGTAAAATATTCCGGAGGTAAAATAGTCCCCCATTCGGATCTCCGGGCGGGGACTACTCAAGTGGACGTCATTATCAGGAGAAAGATCGGAGTGTGGAATGTCAGATCCCTTAATCGGGTAGGTAGGTTAGAAAATTTAAAAAGGGAAATGGATAGGTTGAAGTTAGATATAGTGGGAATTAGTGAAGTTCGGTGACAGGAGGAACAAGACTTTTGGTCAGGTGAATACAGGATTATAAATACAAAATCAAATAGGGGTAATGCAGGAGTAGGTTTAATAATGAATAAAAAAAATAGGAGTGCAGGTAAGCTACTACCAACAGCATAGTGAACGCATTATTGTGGCAAAGATAGATACGAAGCCCATGCCTACTACAGTAGTACAAGTTTATATGCCAACTAGCTCTGCAGATGATGAAGAAATTGATGAAATGTATGATGAGATAAAAGAAATTATTCAGGTAGTGAAGGGAGACGAAAATTTAATAGTCATGGGTGACTGGAATTCGTCAGTAGGAAAAGGGAGAGAAGGAAACATAGTGGGTGAATAAGGATTGCGGGAGAGAAATGAAAGAGGAAGCCGTCTGGTAGAATTTTGCACAGAGCGTAACTTAATCATAGCTAACACTTGGTTCAAGAATCATAAAAGAAGGTTGTATATATGGAAGAATCCTGGATTCACTAGAAGGTATCAGATAGATTACATAATGGTAAGATAGAGATTTAGGAACCAGGTTTTAAATTGTAAGACATTTCCAGGGGCAGATGCGCACTCTGACCACAATCTATTGGTTATGAACTGTAGGTTAAAACTGAAGAAACTGCAAAAAGGTGGAAATTTAAGGAGATGGGACCTGGATAAACTGACTAAACCAGAGGTTGTACAGAGTTTCAGGGAGAGCATAAGGGAGCAATTGACAGGAATGGGGGAAAGAAATACAGTAGAAGGAGAATGGGTAGCTTTGAGGGATGAAGTAGTGACGGCAGCAGAGGATCAAGTAGGTAAAAAGACGAGGGCTAGTAGAAATCCTTGGGTAACAGAAGAAATATTGAATTTAATTGATGAAAGGAGATAATATAAAAATGCAGTAAATGAAGCAGGCAAAAAGGAATACAAACATCTCAAAAATGAGATCGACAGGAAGTGCAAAATGGCTAAGCAGGGATGGCTAGAGGTACAAATGTAGGGATGTAGAGGCTTATCTCACTAGGGATAAGATAGATACTGCCTACAGGAAAATTAAAGAGACCTTTGGAGAAAAGAGGACCACTTGTATGAATATCAAGAGCTCAGATGGAAACCCAGTTCTAACCAAAGAAGGGAAAGCAGAAAGGTGGAAGGAGTATATAGAGGGTCTATACAGGGACGGTGTACTTGAGGACAATATTATGGAAATGGAAGAGGATGTAGATGAAGATGAAATGGGAGATACAATACTGTGTGAAGAGTTTGACAGAGCACTGAAAGACCTGAGTCGAAACAAGGCCCCCTGGAGTAGGCAACATTCCATTGGAACTACTGACGGCCTTGGGAGAGCCAGTCCTGACAAAACTCTACCATCTGGTGAGCAAGATGTATGAAACGGGCGAAATACCCTCAGACTTCAAGAAGAATATAATAATTCCAATCCCAAAGAAAGCAGGTGTTGACAGATGTGAAAATTACAGAACTATCAGTTTAATAAGTCACAGCTGCAAAATAATAACAAGAATTCTTACAGACGAATGGAAAAACTGATAGAAGCCGACCTCGGGGAAGCTAATTTTGGATTCCGTAGAAATACTGGAACACCTGAGGCAATACTGACCGTACGACTTATCTTAGAAGCTAGATTAAGGAAGGGAAAACCTACGTTTCTAGCATTTGTAGACTTAGAGAAAGCTTTTGACAATGTTGAGTGGAATACTCTCTTCCAAATTCTAAAGGTGGCAGGGGTAAAATATAGAGAGCGAAAGGCTATTTTCAATTTGTACTGAAACCAGATGGCAGTTACAAGAATCAAGGGGGCATAAAAGGGAAACAGCGGTTGGGAAGGAAGTAAGACAGCGTTGTAGCCTGTCCCCGATGTTATTCAATCTGTATATTGAGCAAGCAGTAAAGGAAACAAAAGAAAAATTCGTAGTAGGTGTTAAAGTCCATGGAGAAGAAATAAAAACTTTGAGTTTCGCCGATGACATTGTAATTCTGTCAGAGACAGCAACAGACTTGAAAGAGCAGATGAATGGTGTGGACAGTGTCTTGAAAGGAGGAGATAAGATGAACATCAACAAAAACAAAATGAGGATAATGGAATGTAGTCGAATTAAGTCGGGTGATGCTGAGGGAATTAGATTAGGAAATAAGACACTTAAAGTAGTAAAAGAGTTTTGCTATTTGGGGAGCAAAATAACTGATGATGATCCAAGTAGAGAGGATATAAAATGTAGACTGGCAGTGGCAAGGAAAGCGTTTCTGAAGAAGAGAAATTTGTTAATGTCGAGTATAGATTTAAGGGTCAGGAAGTCGTTTCTGAAAGTATTTGTATGGAGTGTAGTCATGTATGGAAGTGAAACATAGTTTGGACAAGAATAGAATAGAAGCTTTTGAAATGTGGTGCTACAGAAGAATGCTGAAGATTAGATGGGTAGATCACATAACTAATGAGGAGGTATTGAATAGAATTGGGGAAAAGAGGAGTTTGTGGCACAGCTTGACAAGAAGAAGGGTCCGGTTCGTAGGACATGTTCTGAGGCATCAAGGGATCACAAATTTAGCATTGCAGGGCAGCGTGGAGGGTAAAAATCATAGAGCGAGACCAAGAGATGAATACACTAAGCAGATTCAGAAGGATGTAGGTTGCAGTAAGTACTGGGAGATGAAGAAGCTTGCACAGGATAGAATAGCATGGAGAGCTGCATCAAACCAGCCTCAGGACTGAAGACAACAACAACAACAACATTGTTTTTTATTGACTTTACAAACAATTTTGGTTTAAATGTTACTAACTTTGTTAATAACAATTTTATACATTTAGTAATAATTTTAGTGAGCTCATCTTACTACCACGAATTTGACACTTTCTTTATACTTTTCGTAATAATTAAATTTTGCCTTCTGTGATGGCATGATGTCCCCTTGGCCACTATAACTACTGGGTGCAACCCCCCATGTCTGTTCACAGCTCACTGCAACAGCCTGGGTTATCTGCCCAGTATCAGGTCAGACTAACCTGGCCCATCCACTTCATGGCAATTGCCAGTCACATGCCACTCAGCCAAATTCTTAGTGGACTTGCCACTCACAGTGTCGCATAAAGACACTAGTATCTGCACTAAATTGTAGAAATGAAGGTGTATTGACTGCAAAAAATGCACATTCTCTCAACAAGTCAGTCATTTAACTTTCACGGAAATTAAGTGCTAATCACCTGCTGTAAATGTTCCATTCCTCTTTGGCTTCTTCAAACAGTAGAAACCCTGGATATCTGGTATTGATGCTATTGATGGACTTTTTGTGTTGGATGTCAGATACTGTCTGTCTATTTTAATAAATTCAACAGAGGGTTTTGAGCAGTATGTCATCATCTGTCCAGTCAGATTGTTTAGTGGAGGAGGCATTCAGTTGCATTCTTGTCACATTGCTGTAGAAAGCATGCGTGGTTTATTTCCACATAAAACTTGATACAGACAGGTATGATATCAGAAACTGAGAAATTCACAAATTGTCATTGGCTAAGCAGGCAATTTTTCCATTTGGTAGAATCCCAAGGTTTGCTGTAAAGGACAGCTGAGATCATTGTAAAATGCTGGTGCATGTAAACAGTGATGTGGCCAATGGCAGTCCTGCTAATGACTCTAGCACCTGACTCACATGGTATGTTGCCATAGACTTTACTATACCTGGCAGCTTGCATCATCCAAGCTGGATATTGTAGCAGTTAAACAGCTTGAAAATGTGTTATCCATATTAATGTCCTCAGGGAGTCATAATAGGGCTGCCTTGGATCATTCCAAAGCAGCTGCTGCATCACACATCAAACACAACACAGAGAAAGATAATTTGTACTTCAATAACTCTTCCAGGATCAGTGCACAGAAAGATGTATGCTTCTCTGTAGATTCCACTTTTAATATACTTTCATTGTAAATTAAAAAAAAGAAAGTGGCTGGCACACCTCAGACATTCAAATGTCATTTTCAGTAAGCTTTCATTGTTAATTTAAAAAATGTGACTCATGCACCTGAGGTATTCAGATTGCAGTGTAGTAAACTATTGTATATACTATAACATATCTCTCTCTCTCTCACCCCCCCCCCCCCTCCCCACACACACACACAGAGAGAGAGAGAGAGAGAGAGAGAGAGAGAGAGAGAGAGAGAGAGAGATGTATATAGTGACTAATTCCATGCAGCTTTGATTGAAATAGTTCCATCGCAGGGAGAAATCTTGTTCCCTCTATCTGTAAGTGTTATACTTTCTTGGGATATTATA
This sequence comes from Schistocerca gregaria, assembly GCF_023897955.1. Classification (NCBI taxonomy): domain Eukaryota; kingdom Metazoa; phylum Arthropoda; class Insecta; order Orthoptera; family Acrididae; genus Schistocerca; species Schistocerca gregaria. Next base: position 671,658,276 of record NC_064921.1, on the reverse strand, counting down.
AACATGACAGTGTTGTTATGGGTGTAGTAAGAGAAACTGAAAAATAACTGTTAATACGTACATTAACAAAAAATAAAAGGAACATCAGGAATATGGTTTTGAACACACTTCTGTTTGATGTTTAAATTATTCCTCTTATGTTTTAGTTCAATTTGATTATTAACTGGCTTTGATTTTATCTGCATTTTTTTGTGAACTGTATGTTGCAGGCAAAGCTACCTCGTGGCATAGACAAAATCCGTCCACACTTAGAGCAGATTGACAATGTTCCACTACTCGTTTCATTGTTCACAGACTGTACGCCATTAACAACATGTGAAATGTTGCATATTATGCAAGAGTACAAAGAAGTGGTATGTGTTTTGGGATCTGCAGCAAATGCTGATAACATGCCCATTTTTTTACAAGCTGATGCAAGGTATGATATAAAGCAACATTCTACTTACATTTAATTTTATAAGTGTTTTGCAGCAGTATTAATTCATGAAGAAACCTCACAGTGAGGGTTGCAATTTATTACTTTCTTTATAACAAAGCTATGTTGTCACTAATTTTAAGGATGACAACTTGATTATATTAGATCAAGTGTACCTTTCATTCCAATTGATGCATAGTGAGGAAATTCTCCAGGATGTAGAATGTGTCAGGAAAACAAGAATATACAGTGAATATTTACAATGAAAAAAAAAAATACTAATGTACTTTCCACAGACTCCAAGTGAAATAATTGTCATTCATATAGAATGAATCAAAAAAATTAAACCTATTTTTATTTAAATGGTGGTAAATACTAAATTGAAAAATCAATTTTCAAACATTATTTATGATGATTACATTACTGCACTGAATTTTCACAGAAGTTAGATTGTGCCAGTACTCACATTATCTGATATTAGGCGTAACGTATACATCAGCTGGTTCTGCTAAGAAGTAAAACGAGATGACCACCAATAAATACTTTAGGCTGCTTTTAAACAGAACTTTATTGGTAGTTAAACTTTTATGGATGTTGGAAAGTTACTGAAAATGTGTTTTTCTCAATAATGGAAACTTTTTGGACCAAAGTGAGTGACTAAATCTATATGAGCATTCTTATTTCTAGTATTGTTTCCATGAACTGAGCTGTTGTATTGTATTGTATTTTTTATTGGTCCTGTTGTCTACATAGCAGCTTATGCATAAGACATTCGACAAGTCAAGTTATAAATATACAAGCTGAAAGTCATTTCAAGGCATATATATTTAAGGTTACAATAATACTCTTTACACATAAGTATTTATATAACACTGGTTTGAAAAAGAGATATGTATTTTAATGATAAATTTCATTAAGGGATAACATATTGGGAATTAGTAGTTAATGTCCCTATGTCCTTGCACAGCCCTCTGTAGGATTTTCTTGAGTTCACACCACAAATAACACAGGCCAATGATGGAAAAACTTTTTTGCTGGAAATACCTTCTTATGCTTTTTTTTACAATGGGAAATCCAAATATGATACTTAAAAACTGTATCACCCACCATTTCTTCACATTTTACAGATAAATTTATAAAATTAAGCAATTTTTAAAGAATTTAACAGCTTTTATATAGTTAAAATAATTTTAAAAGGAGGTGTAATGAATGTAGATGACGTTGGCAGCACTGGTGAAAAACATTTGCTAGCAAAAAAAGGTCAATTCTATTTTTGTGTTAACAGACGGTGCTTTGTTTACTGTCAACTTAACCTCACTTTCCCGTTTCCTGTACATGTGGTAAGTACATTGTCTAATTGTGGTTGTAAAAACTCTGCTGTCAGTTTTTATTGTATTTGTAGTGAATTTGTGATTAAAAAACACCAAAGAAACATTACATACTTTGTGAAAAAGGTTTATCTATCATACTTTGGATCTAAACCTGGTGTTTTAAGATAAATCTTGGACGCCACATAAAGTATGTTATGTGTGTGTTGAAGATCTGAGAAAATGGTCCAAAAAGCAGAAAAAAAGCCTTTAGATTTGCTGTCCCTATGATATGAAGGGAGCCAAGAAATCATTACAATGCTTGCTACTTTTGCAGCGTTGATATTACTGGTCATAATTCGAAAAACAAGAAGGTAATAAGTTGCCCTAACCTTCCGCCTGCCATCCGACCAGTAGGGCATGGTGTAGAATTGCTGGTCCCTGAACCACCAGCTGATTTTAATTCTATTCTAACAGAAGTATTTTCTGATGTGTACAATCTGATTTACATGAACCAGATGGCGACAAATTCCATTGTAACATGGAAAGTCTAGAGCTCAAATTGTTTACTCAGACTGAGCTTAATGATTTGGTTAGGGATCTGGGCTTAATGAAAGAAAAAGCCGAATTTCTTGGCTCTAGATTAAAAGAAAACAACTTATTGGCTATTGGAACCAGCATATACATGTGTAGAAAGAGAGAGCAGCAATTTTCCAAGTTTTATCAACAAGAAGGTGATTTAATTTACTGCTCAGACATTCCTGGTCTGCTGAATGAGTTTGGTATTGAATACAAAAAGGAACACTGGAGGCTGTTTATTGATTCATCCAAAACTAGTTTAAAGGCTGTTTCATTACACAATGTTAACATGTATGCATCTATACCTGTTGGACATTCTGTGCACATGAAAGAAAGCCATCTAAACCTAGAAATAGTGCTAAATGAAATAGGCTAGTCTGCTCATGGTTGAATGATATGTGGCAATCTAAAAGTAACATGCATGCTCCTTGGTCAGCAATGTGGCTTTACCAAATTTCTATGTTCCTTATGTCAATGGGACAGTAGGGCTAGGGATCAGTGGTGGTGCAGAAAGACCTGGCCTGTGAGGGAGTCTTTAAAACCTGGTGAGAAGAGCATTTTACACTAAATCTTGTAGATCCAAAAAAAAACGTACTCCTACCACCTCAACATATAAAGTTAGGCCTAATGAAACAGTTTGTAAAGGCTTTGCCTAATGATGGACCATGTTTTAAGTATCTCTGCCTAAACTTTCCACACCTTTCAGAAGCTAAACTAAAAGAAGGCGTCTTTGTCGGACCTGACATTATAAAATTGATGTTTGATGTTGACTTTGAATCCACAGGTACCTTAAATGAGAAAGAAGCATGGGTATCATTCAAGTAATTCATTACAAAAAATTTTAGGACATGAAAAAGACCTAGAATATGTTTCTGTTATAGCAACAATGTTAAAGAAGTTTAAAACTTTATGACGTTTAATGAGCCTGAAAGTTCACTTTTTGAACAGTCATCTTGATTACTTCCTGGACCACATGGGAGATGTTAGTGAGCAGCAAGGAGAGCATTTTCACCAGGACATTAAAGTGATGGAAAAAGTTGGTCACTTCACAGGGAAGTTCAGCAAGTGAATCATTGTAGAAAAAGCTACACAAGAAGCTGCAGAGAAAAAAGAGAAAGAAAATACAAACCAATTCTAGGTGACATGTGCAACCTCTATTAACACATATCATTGTTTGGAGTAGCTTACTATAAATTCAAACCATGCTTATGTTGTAACAAAGTGTTTCATTAATTTCCCCATTTACTGTATAGCATAGGATTTTTATGCTGTATAAGAAAAAGCATATTGCTCGAAAACTATGGGCGATACAAAAAACTAAGGCTATATTTGGATTCAGCTCATAAAAATCTATAAAGATCAGCTATCAAAGTAAAAAAAAAAAAATTAATAATTTTTCATTGGCCTGTGTAATTCTTATTATATGTTTTCGGACCTGGAAAACTCAAGCTTGGACTGATGAGGGCTAACCCATAAAATAACCTCATATTACATTATGGAATGAAAGTACGAATATTATCACCTATGTCTGACAGCACATTCACATTGCAAATAGAGATCTGTTTAGCCACTTCAGCAGTGTGGTGTGCTCCTGCCTGTTGAATGTGTTATAAAGCTGTAATACCAAGATTTGCGACTACACTTGATTTGTTGTTTATTTCAATGCCTGCAAACAAATTCTGTGATGGCCTGCCTTGCTTGAAATGGTATCATAATACCTATAAATGGTTGAGGCTTTCATGACACTACCCAACTAGGTCCTTTGCCCCTCCTACCAGACCTGTTAAAAACTCAGTTGCGTGGCAATGGCCGATAGATACTGACAAGCCATGATCTGCCAGAAATCCACCAAGACTGGTCATGAACTCAGATTCCCCCAATTTCTATCTTGACTGTGTAGGCTGGACAGCATCACAAAAGAATACTGCCAATTTTCTGGAGTTGGTCCCACCTCAAAACTTCAGCAGATTGTACATTTGTTCTAAATACCCTCTATTCTTCACCTTGGAAGAGAGATCTGGCAGTGCCTTTACCTTATTGTAGCTTTCTAATTGCATACCACAGTGTGGTCAGTGTCCTTGCGTTTATTAAATGTCTGTTTACCACAAACAGAACACTGTTCCTCTAGAATAGCACCAAGAGGTCTGCTGTACATAGGATTCACATCCAAGGGAGAGATTTAGCAAATGCCCTCACTTCGTGAGACAATTAGGAGAGGTTAGAGATTTAATCCAGGAAAAATCATGATCTGTTACGTAATTGGGAACATTAAACCACAATTTCTCCCCCATTTTTATGGCCAAATACTGGTGGCAAAAATGTCTTGTACCACTAGAATTCGAAACAGCTATTTCTGTAAATAATGGCTGAATTATTCAAATATTACACACAAACAGAGCTTCTGAATTTTTCATTTCAAGTTCTGATGCACTAGAATACATTGTTGACTACAGCCTTGTAGACAAATATCGGAAAAATTAAAGAAGTGATAAAAGAAAAAAAAAAAAAACACTGATAATAATTTGTAGTGAATTGTGAATTGTGGTAATCTCATAATGTACATAATCTAAATCATTTGATTCATGTGTGGTAGACACATCGAAATTGCAGTAAAATGTCACCATAAAAACAGAACAGCTGATTTAAACAAAAGGTATTATATTAATGATACAATCTTTTCATATATACATACAGTAAAATTACAAATGTCATCATAAAAACAGAACAGCTGATTTAAACAAACGGTATTATAATAATGATACAATCTTTTCATATATACATACAATAAAATTACATACAATAAAATCTTAACACTTAATTACCCCTTGCTCAAATTATCATTTCATCCTCTATGAATTCTTCTATTGAATTGTAGCATTTCTCCCACTGAATCTGCTGTAGGCTTGTTTTAAATTTCTGACTTCATATTAAATATGTTTTTGCCCATTAGCTTGTTAAGTATTGTCATCCCCATATACTGTGGAGTCTATGCACATAATTTCAGTTGTTTGTTGGTAGCATAAAATTATTTTTATTGCTTGTTATATGTGTGATTAAAATGATTCTTCTCAAATAAATTTGTCCACTGTGTAGGAAGATTATAATTTCATAAATGTACTATGGCGGGAACAGTTTGGGTTTCCAATTTCTGAAACAGTGGGCGGCAAGTTTCTGCTGTGCAGTACACATGTATCTGACAATTTTCTTTCACAGTTTCGGTATTCAAAATATACTATTTGAACTTCTCCAAAAAATTAGACTCTATCTAATAACAGATTCAAATAACTATGGTAAATAATTTGTTGTGTAGTAAAGTCAGTAGTGTTTGCATTGCAAATGCAAAACACACAGTTTATTTGATAGGAAATCAACATGTGTGTTCAAGCTTACGTTCTTGTCCACATCTAGTCCTAGGAATTTGACCATGTCAACTTCTTCCATAAGCTGATTGTTAAGTTGTATTTTAAGTTCCTCATATTTTGAGTGTTTGGTTTTGAAATGTACCACATGGGTTTTTGCAATATTCAATTTCAACCCATTTAACTAGAACTAGTTTTCTAAGGTATCCAGTGTGCTTACGATGTATCTTGGAATTTTTTCTGCATTGTCATCTTCAGTTAAAACATAAGTGTTGTCTCCAAACAGAACTGCTGGGGAATTTATATTTATGGGTAAGCCATTTTCTTAGAATAGGAATAGAACTGATCCCAAGATGGGACCTTGAGACACACTTTGTGATACTCTATTCCATTTTGAACAAAATTCACTGCGTCTAAAGTGATAGTTACCCTTTGTTTTCTGATGTGTAAGTACACTGTGAGCCAATTTAGAGCATTGTTCTTAAAACATTATTTGTCTAATTTGTAGATAACCAGGTCTTAGTTCATGGAGTCAAATGATTTTGAGAGAGCACAGAAGATACCTACAAGTTTACTCCTCTGATGCAATGATTTGCATTGTTGAATGAAATTTTCACTCTACAGCAGAGTGTGTGCTGATATGAAACTTCCTGGCAGATTAAAACTGTGTGCCGGACCGAGACTCGAACTCGGGACCTTTGCCTTTCGCGGGCAAGTGCTCTGCCAACTGAGATACCCAAGCACGACTCACGACCCTGAAAGAATAGAAATAGGCTGATAGTTTCCCATATCTTCCATTGACCCTTTCTTGGGGAAATGACTTACTTCGGCATACTTCTAAACATCAGGAAACCATCCCTACTGTAAAGATTGGTTGAATATTTTAGTTACAAGAGGTGCTATTATGCCACACACTATTTTAATCACTTTAGTGGGTATCTCATCCAACCCACCTGAGGTTTTTTTTTTAATCATAATATAACATTCTCCACATCCTTTATTGTGACTTTTTTTAAATGTATAAGATACTCAGCTTCTTAGTGGAGATGAAAGAGATTTACTTTACTCTGATACTCCGCTACATCAACATCTGACTGTTCCACATTTGTAAAGTATTAGTTTAAACACTCTGATATTTGAGCTAGGTTTACAATAAAGCTGTGATCTACTTTAATCCTAGATATTTCAGTACTACTAACTGGAACACCTAACTCTCATTTGACAATGGACCAAACTGTTTTTGTCTTACTTTTTATGTTGTACAGGGTGTATACGACCCGGGACAACCGGGAGATCCGGGAAATACCCGTGAATTTTTTCATCTGGGAGAAAACCGGGAATTTTTTAGAATTCCAGGAATTTTTCATTATTTTAGTTTTCAGTTAATTTTTTGTAATTTTGGCTAGTAAGAACCGATACTCTAACAAAGGATATTACTGTATCTAGGATTAAAGTAGATCACAGCTTTATTGTAAACCTAGCTCAAATATCAGAGTGTTTAAACTAATACTGGAGAATAATACTGCAGCAACAAAACATGAACGAGAGAATAAAACTTAAATTGCAAAGGAAATGCACCATATATGGGGAAAAAACACAGAGTTCATACAAACGTCTGCCAACAGCAAAATCCAAAATGTGTGAAATGCCTTAGGAAGACTATGTAATGCTTCGTAACAACAAGTCATCTCCAATGTGCGTGACACCACAACTGTTTACATTAGATTCATTTAAGCAGTTACGAGCAGGCTCAAGTGCATGCGCAGTTGAATTGCATATGAGAAGTACCTTCTCTCACTTCTGGATACAGAAATGTCACTGTTGGCTGTGTAAGCAGCAAATTGTGGTATCTGAACCGGGCAGAAATTTTGAGGCACAAATTCATATTTTGAGGAAGAAAACCTTGTCACAAAGCGCCTAGCATCTAGTGCACATTGGTCTACCCATTACTGGAGTATATGAATGAAATGTGAAACTATACCTAACATAAAGCTTTGTGTTTGTAGTAGGCCAGATAGGCATTTGATATTGGTACCTCGTGAATTATATTCTGTCGATTTATAAAAATGACCATTATTACCAAAACAGTCTCACTTATATGGTGTGCTTTAAAATTCCTGCAATATTAGAAATGCCTGTTTTCTTTCATCTATCAGATAGTGACAAAATAAACATAATTAGATCGAGAAACCACACCACCATCTACTATTGCCTTTGTTCGAAATATCGTAGATCCAGGGCTGATGTGCAGAGGAGTCTGAGCTATAGTGGTGGATGGAAGGCATTAGTCTCCACATGATCCGTGTTTACATTTAGTAATTTTTCTGTTTCCTCTTCGTTTACTGCTCTCACGTCAAATTGATTTCTATGGCTGGAAGCTATCAAGTGAATTAAAATACATTCACGTAATTACAGGAGGCTAAAATATGTTGTTAGTTTCAGATTTTATTTTATTTCCACCTTTATAACAGCCGAGCATTAATCGCCTTGCAGAATAATGAAGTTACTTTTATCGCTTTGCTAAAAAAACTCGGCTTTTATCTATCTTTTCTGCTGAGGCAGCCAATTTGTTTGAAACAAAGTGTTTACCACAGTATTGGTTAGTTTCAACTGTTCGTTGCATTTCAAATGCACATTTACATTTCTAACATGTATGGCATTATGCCATAATAAAAAACACAACATGAGAAAATACAGTACTAGTACTCCAAGACAATTTAACGTCCTGAAAACCACACTGAAGAGCATCAGGTCGAGGCCTACTTCATTGGCAATCTGGACATATGAATGTGTACTTTAAGCGGTTTTATCATTTCAGTGTGGTTCACGAAATTCCGACACTCTTGGAGTATCCTCTGATATCTTGTTTATTTTATGACATGATGTAAGATCTTTTAATGTTTTACACATACGGGCTTGCTACATCGTCGCGCAAGTGTGGTGACGTGTCTTATCTGCCGCTCTCTAGCAGCTGATGGCACAAATCTATTTCTAACAGATTGTGGGAAAAATTGCGAATTGTGGTTTGAAAAGCGGTATTTTCAAAGTAAATTTCCTTTTACGCAAGATGAACTATGTACGATGAATTTCTTAAATCGCAGAGTGTTTGAATCTCATTAGAAATCAGCTCTTTGATGACAATCCATTTGGAAGAATTTCGAGCCCAGATCAGAGATTTATGACGGTATTAAACATTTTATTGACACATTTGTGTGATGTATCTTAAAGCGTAAAACTCACAAAGAAGATCAAGATTATATCTGAAAGCTTAGCTTCTCTTGCAGCTTACTAACCTTAGAGACAAATACTGTATCTGAAAGCTTTTCTTTTCTTTTAGCTGCACTATGTATATTAACTTTCCCTATTTTGGCAACACCCAGCGGGTATGATTATTTCTTCACTCAGACCGCTAATGTGGTAACAGGGCAGTTTTAACACTTGTCTATCTGCATGTCCTATGAATAATACACTGCTTTGCGCTCCAGTGTTGACAAGAACTCTTACACCTTTTCCTCAAACTTTGCTGTTGAGGAGGATATTCGCCACCTCATTTACGACACTGTGATGGACTGAGTGTGTGAATTTTGCAGGGGGCATTGTCGGGCAGTGTGACTTACCCCCTCGACCGTTTCCTGGGCGATTTTGGGGTCGTGGTGAATTGTTCCCTCTGCTGATTGTGCAAGGGGCCCCCGTTTCTTGGATTCTGCGGGCAGCATGACCAGCCTTTCAGCAGTGTTGGCATGACTGCTCATATTTAAAACTTGGATGCTATTGATCATTTGGATGCACCAAACTGGCAATAAAATACTCTACCTCCTCTCGCATCATCGCGAGTCGTGTGACATCATGCAATGAGGCGGGTGATGCTATTTGTACCTCTCCTCCAACATACGGGTCGATTCCACGCATAAATACATCATTTGAGCAGGCTTCCACCTGCTTAATTAACACCTCATTTTGGGCAGAATCCGAACCCAGCATGTAAGTGCGGCAAGTCACAGTACGGATTCAATCAGCAAATGTCTCTACATCCTCCCCTTGCTTCTGGTGGAGGGTGGACAATTTGTCCCTTTAATAGCTGACGTCATGCCCATCCAATTACCTCTCTTAACCCAGCCTCTAACGTGGTAAAAGAGGTGGTGTTGCTAAGGTTGTGAACTGATTCGATATATGTACGGGTGTCACCTGACAATTTAAGGCGGAGTCATTTAATAGGAAATTGTTTGGCCAAGTGCAAATGTGGCCTTCATCTCGGACAGTTTGTAGAAAGGAATTTATTTGTTTGTTAGGTTTCCCAGAAAACGTCAGATTGAAATTGACTGCAGGGAAACTGTTGGCCAAAGTTACAATGGATGGCTGGGGTACTGTGCTACTTAACGTGGTTGCAGGCGTCATTTGCGGTGCAGCAGGGTGTGTTACTGATGCACTTAGTTTGGCAGACTGTGTTTGAGCTAATTTTTGGCATTCTTCCGTCAGTTCTATCTTTCTCAACATTAACTTATCGACTTATACTTGAAGGGCAGCTACTGGGTCTGGTATTTCCGTGGGTTGGGGGTTCCCTTTGCCAGTGGCGGTACTATGGGTTTGAGGCATGGTTACAATATTAGGACACCTAGTGCTTGCCGAAAACTTTACAATTAGAGCACAAAAAAAGGGCCTACACTCAACAGAGCACAAAGAAAAGGGGGCCTACACTCAACAAGATGATGGCGTAGATGGCAGCAAGGAGGAGGTGGTGGCAAAGAAAAAATTGATCAATGAACGTACAGAAGCTGTAGTTGAGGCAGTGGTGGGTCATCGATGACTGCATCCCGTTGGACGATGGCGGCAGGAAACAGCAGCAAAGATGATGTTGGTCGGCAGTGTCGACGGCTGTGCAACGTGCCTCAGCTAGTCAGCTGGAATGCAGCAGTTGGCTGTGTGGCGCGGCTAGGCGCTTGGCCACACATGTGGCCTGGCATTCACTGTGGCAGCTCTTAGGAGAGGACGCTGAAATGGTGGAAGGCTGCGTGACGAACTATGAATGCGTGCTCTTGTTATTGCACGTCACACCTGGCGAGTCAAGCACGAAGTACTACTGGCAGCTTCATTGGATACGGCATGCTGAACTTCAGTTAGGTTGATAAGACGGGCCTAACAGTGAGTGATCCCACTGCTGGCACCAGATTTTAATATGTCAGGGTTGGTGAGGAATGGAAAGCAGTAGGCACCCGTTGAGGTGATGTAGTTAAACATTTTTTAATAGACATGATGGTTTCTTTAAGTAAAAAGTAGTTCAAGGCAGGCCAAGAGAAGCCGCCAAAACTGAATGGGCTGTTGCCGAAGAGAGCAGGAGAGGAGAGCATCTAACCGGGTTTGAAGCTGCCAACAGAAGAGGACAGAGGGTGTGTCCACTCCCGGCAGCTGGCCATGGCTCCATTTCCACATGACCACCTCCAAACCTCCCTATTGGACAGCCAAATTGTAGATGTATGGTTCAGTAGCGTTACCTCGTCAGCAACACATGTGTTTAGCGGCTGATGGTTCAACACGTGAATTTCGAAGTTGTTCCGTCCAGTATAATGCAATGTGACTTACGAGCTGAAACTAGCCGCCAGGCAGAAGGCACTGGCGAACATCAGTAGAAATATAAAAAATTAATTATTTATAATATTACATCCATTCAGTAATGGCCCCCCACTGTACAACAGAAACACCATATTTCCATAGCACAATAAATGACGGAAATGAAAGCGGTATCAGAATCATGTGTTGTATTTATGGAGTAGGAACCACACATTGTGCATGAAAATAGTGAGCCCGTAACAGCTCTATTTGACTGACTGAAAGAATGATCTCTTGCTTAAAGTGGCACACTATGTTAATAGATATTGCAGGTGTGCCTGTATGGTATCAGCAAAAACAGATTGTGCAGTTAACTGAATTTCAGTTAGACTATATTGTAGACTTGAAGGAGACTAGTTCAACTTTATTAAGATTTGCCAACACACAGGATGTTAGGTATCAGCTGAATTGTTAGCAGTTTGCAAGGAAGTTGAGTATGCATCCAGAAGTGAGTATGATTCTAGATGGCAGTAATGTGCAAATTCATGCCTGGACTGCTTCATCAGATGAGGAACCATTACTGGTTGCATGGAGATTGCAGCATGAATTAGCACCAGTGTTGTACCCAGAGTGTCAGCTAAGGCCATCAGAAAAAAATGTTACCTACCAATTGGACTACAGCTGAAGGTGCCTGTCTTAATCAACACTGAACAGGGCAAGGCAAATCAGGAACATTGTTTAGTATATTGTTGTCACACACATGCAAGAGAGAGATTGTCGTCAGCAAGACAGTGACCTTATACACACATCTTATGCTGTCATATGCTATCTCAGATGTTTATTTACATCAAACTTGTCCTCGTTTGAGTATGTGTGGAACGTGATGACATGGTGCCTGGCCTGAACTTCGCTATCAGTGACATCTCATGACCAGTAACAGGTGGATGTGGAGTGGTCCATTACCTCGTGTAGTTGTCTCCGAGACATCTATAATTACATTTACAAAAGACTACTGGAGGCTGTGTAAGATAGGTTAGAGAAACTGAATTTTAGGACAATCTGTATATAGAAGGATAGCCCTGGGTTAATGATAATTTGCTGTGCATAATGTGTGAAAGAAACCTCTCTGAGGTATAACCATTCCTTCAGGGTATCATTTTTCTGTAATGTGAATCAGTAAATGTACATTTCTTGGTGGACACTAATACAAAAATATGAAATGTAGTCTACAATAAATTAAAAGGACATAGTATCATGACTTCAAATATTCCAATTCCAAAACAGCAAATTGTATTACCCTAAGTAATCCAATTACGATGTAAAACTATATAATATATCTTTATCTCAGTTTACTTTCACTGTTTATATGCTGAATTGATATTTTCTTTTCTAGTTTCGCCGTGGAGCCACTGTACCCTCAGGTCTGCCAGAAAATACCTGCATTTATACCTACAAAAGCAGCTCAAGGAGTTTCTCCTGTGGAATTAAATCGTATGCTCAATTCAATTGCTTGCTCAATTACCTTCCATAGGGAGGATCCGGTCTCCATCTTTCACTTAATATTGGAGGTAAGGACACTGGTCAGGTAAGATTTATCAGTGTTGCAGCCGTAGTCTACACGAATGAAAATTCTTCACGAAACCATGGCAGTCTTCAAGATAAACTTGCAGAATTTAAGGTCCAGCAAAATGCTGATTTTCTACGAGCATATACTTACTTGTAGCTCATGAAATTTTCTAAATTTTGCAAAGATGTGCCTACATGTTACCCAAAAACAGTGCCAAATCTGAAAACCTGAACATCATGATGTAGTCAAGAACTCAATTGTACAAGTGTCTACACATGGTACTCTCTTTCATATTTATCTTTTATTTCCTAAGTACATTATTATACGTGTAAGTGGTATAATACAGTACAGTTGTTCAACAAACTTGGTGTCATGTTAAGAAACTTCCTGGCAGATTAAAACTGTACACCGGACCGAGACTCGAACTTGGGACCTTGGCCTTTAATGGGGAAGTGCCATGTTGTTTGTTTTAGAGTCATCTACCCAACTGCATTTCAACATTGTTTGACCATTGTTGATTTTGACTGTAACCCAAATATGTTTTGTTTGACAGGTTAGTTACACCACAGACTTGAAAATGATTATACAGTTGAAATTGTGAAATAGTAGAGAAAGATTACACCAGTCATTCTGATGCCTCACAAATCATTGTGCCCGTATTAGGCATCATTAAGACTATAAAAACAGATGGAAGGCATCAATGTTTGAGAAATGCTTATGTCAATAAAAACATGCTTTGTAATTATAGTACTCATTGACATGGCTTTGGTGTATGTATTTTATCTAAGTTTTTATGCTTTACATGGTGTTGGTAACAGAAATTTCATAGCTTGCACCACTTTTGAATGACATCAGTGTTTGTTCACTGCCATTTTATAGAAACATTTATTTTATAACTAAAAACATTTTATATCTAAATTTTTGGTAAGTAGGATAATAAAATCAGATATGGATATATGTGTGTGTGTGTGTGTGTGTGTGTGTGTGTGTGTGTGTGTGTGTGTGTGTGTGTCTGTCTGTGTGTTGGAATTTATTTTACTGACTTAATTCTTAATTTTCATATTGAGCATTGTTATTTTCTGCTGCCATTCAAACTGTCAAACGAATTCTTCATTCAGCTCAATAAATTTCTATGGCATAACTCTTATCTTCTTCTGTCAGAAGAAGGAGCCACTGAGTCCAAAAGCTTGTAAATCATGTTGTGTGTGTGTTCCCCTATCGCCATTTGGTGAGTAGCTCTTTTATCTATCCATTCACATTATAAAATGTAATTGGTACCTTTTGTTGGACACTTCACAATATTTCTTAGCATGATGGTTTTGAGTGAATTTATGTATTTTGTCAAAATTATGCATTATTAAAACTGCAACAACTTGACACGTTTTGTAGTTGTGACTATGAGAAGACTGGAAACGGACGTTGACCATTGTTAGTGTCATTGCCGAGGGAAAACTTGTGCTGCATTGTAACTACCACCTCCTCCATAGGTGATCCACCTGCCTCTTTTATTTCACTCTGCTGATCCCTCCTGCTCACTACAATTCACTTCTTACCTGGGCATAGCCACACCTTCAGTATATGCATTAAACCAATTCTCCCCTTGTGCAAACAGGTACTGTCAGTGTGTGGCACATACGACGTTATCAAATTACACGTTACAATTCATTTATCAATATCTCATATGCTGCCTTGTATAAAAGCTGGTCTGTTATATTCTGTTAATGCCTATGTTTTTATCTCTGAACAATTTAATTACCTATACAATACAACATGTGATCTGGTCCTGTCAACAAAATCTGTCATAAATGCTCGTTACACAGTTTGCATGGATGAAGTTCAGTGTGAGTGTGACAGCGTAATAGGTTCGTGATACTGATTGGCCTAGCAGAACATGCTTGTTGGAATATGGATACTATATGCAACTACTACAGCACCAAAGCCAAACACTGCCTCAACCACGAGCAGTATATCAAGTTTCGTGAGGACTGTGTGCTTCTGAGGAGGCAGTGAATGCAAGAGTAGAAAATAAGAAAAAATAAATGATAGTCTATTAGGTGCCTTTTCGTGCTATACATGTTGCTGTTGTTGTGGTCTTCAGTCCAGAGACTGGTTTGATGCAGCTCTCCATGCTATTCTATCATGTGCAAGCTTCTTCATCTCTCAGTACCCACTGCAACCTACATCCTTCTGAATCTGTTTAGTGTATTCATCTCTTGATCTCCCTCTACAATTTTTACCCTCCACGCTGCCCTCCTATACCAAATTGGTGATCCCTTGATGCCTTGGAGTATGCCATACCAACCAATTGCTTCTTCTAGTCAAGTTGTGCCACAAATTTCTCTCCAATTCTATTCAATACCTCCTCATTAGTTATATGATCTACCCAGCTAATCTTCAGCATTCTTCTATAGCACCACATTTCGAAAGCTTCTGTTCTCTTCTTGTCTAAACTATTTATCGTCCACGTTTCACTTCCATACATGGCTACACTCCATACAAATACTTTCAGAAACGACTTCCTGACACTTAAATCTATACTTGATGTTACCAAATTTCGCTTCTTCAGAAACGATGGTATGCATATGAATTTATTAATCTCATAATATAAATACTTTATCTCTGGTAGTAGAAAATCATAGTACACAACATAGAAATCAAGCCAGTAGATTCAACCTACAACATGCATACATATTGTGAAGATAGAACAATGTATCCATATCTGATCCTTAAATCCTACATATGAAAATTTAGGTGTAAAATACTTTTAGTTATAGAATATACACTTTTATGAGATCTAAATTTTGAATGGAGAAATGCAGAACAATTCTGACTGTCAGTGAGGCTTGTCCAACAGCCTCAACTGTTCGCCTGGAGCATCGCCTTTAGACGTAAGTATATGTGCATGAAAAAGTGCCTAAAACAGAACTGCCTTTCCACATCAATGATACAGAAAAACAGAGTGCAGAATTATCTTTGGATGGATGTGTAAGAACAATAACCTTCCATACAATCATTCTCTGTAAGACCAATACTTTCCCATACAACTGTTCTGTCTTTTCTTGTCTTTGGAAAAGTTTAAAAAAATGAAGTTTACAAAAGAAAAATTCCTTAATATAAAATGGAAACTTTTGTGATACTCTGTAGCTAATCTTTACCTACCCACGAACTGGTGTTTTGCTTCTAAGGCCATCATAAGTTGTTGTCTTATGATGGGCTTGTAAGTTGAAAGTTGGTTTCTGAGTAAATAAATAATACCTTATCTTGAAACTCTGAACTGGTTTACCTGTAATAGTCTTTGTGAACCACATTGGTGCTGCTTGTTTCAACTTCATCAATGTTGTAGTTGTCTCTGTACTAGGATCTGAGAATTTTCCAAGTGGTTCATTTTCCTGTATAGTAAGACAGTTTACTTCTTATTTTAACTAGTGCTTGCATTTTAACTTAATGTACAATATTACAACAGTTAGTAAGAGGAAACATTGGTCCTCTGTTCAGTTTGACATTAGTAAGCAGACTAATAACAGTTTTCACAGATCTCTTTACATCTTCTGTCCTGCCATAACACTGAACATCATTCAGCATTCTCACTGGTACACTGTGCTACTCCACATCAGGATGCCTGACTCAAGGAGGTTACATCACTAGTATTAATAAAGCCCGGGTGAGAAAACTAGGAAAGTGACAACAAGGAGTTAAGGACATTCATGTGTACTACATTGGACAACTAGAAACTGTCTATACATAATATTAATTTATCCATTGTAGTAATTGCCAAGTTCTATTCCTTTGGATTCTTTGATTTTTTTTAAAAAAAGCAACCAACCAGTTTTTTATATTTTTTCATTGATGCCAATACATGTTTTGGGCTTTCACCTATCTTCAGTTGGTGTAACACATATTTGAATCTTCAGTAAATACATCATTTAAACATAGACAATAATTTGTATGCTACAACTGGCTTTCTACTTTGCTTGTTGTTATCCCCAATTTTGTGTTCATAGATGTGACGCAAACACTTTTACACTCATATCTTTCACAATAACAGAAAGATCATCTTGCAGAAACTTTGTGGTTTGGCTTGGGGATCATCAGCTCTAATGCTAAGAACATCTGCTCCTGGACTGGTGTACCTTGTGACAGAATATTGCACTGCTGTATGGATCAACAGCGCATACACCAGGCTCTTGGATAAGCAGCTCAACCAGACTACACACACCACCATAGTAACAATCAGAAACACTCAATCTTTCTGGTGTCTATTCTCAGCCATATAGTTCCCCCATTTTGCAATGAGAATCTGCTCTCAAGCAGGAGTTTACAAAAATAACTAGTGATTCTTACCTCTGTGTGCATGAGGAATTCTTGAACGGAATAAAAAGACTCTTTGCTCCTGTCATCCACATCTAAGAAGTCCAAAATCTTTGATGGGCAGTAGAGCAACAACAGACTCAGGGACAGAAGTATGACAGAATAGTGCTACCCCAGAAAAGATGAGGATGCCCTGCATCTCGACCAGGTTTTGAAGAACATCGCACTCAACTGCACTCAACAGAATGAGGACAAGTAATGAAATATGTGCTGACTCAATGTGCAAATAAGGATTAACAACATTGCCCAGGTGTGATTATGGTGCAGAACAACAAACTATTCAGCATGCATATGTGCCCAAAGCAATCCTTCCGTTATGCTCCAGAGGAGTTCCATTTGGCAAAATACATCAGTTGTGTATCTTCAGAAATTGGATATACAGTATATCTGTGACCTTCTGTGCTTTGTAAATTCTGTAAATTGAATTAAATAATGGAAAATTGAGGCTGAAATAATGGCAGTATTATGAAAGGATAGATTGCTATTCAACATATAAAGAAGTTGTTGAGTCGCAGACAGGCACAACGATCCAGTCTTTCTCTTGTTCCTGTCTGTGACTGAACATCTTCTTTATATGGTGAGTAGCAGTCTTTCACACATTGTAAATTTAATTAACTTATAATAATTTTTTTCCCTATGTGTTTTATATGTATATAGTTAAAGAAGGACTGTTTCCTTCTGTGATTTGTTGTTAGTCATATGCTAAATATATAAAGAAATAAATTTGCGGTACAATTGTTACGTTTGCAACAGGTAGATGATATCTTCTGCAGACCTCCAAATTCACCCGTCTTACTTTTCCTGAAGTGTTGTCAATAGCAAAAGCATTTGAAATAATTTAGGTCAATACTTAGCAGCTACTGACTCTTGCAGAAGTAGCAGCAGTACCACAGTACCACAATCTTTATAGTGTCAGCACTCAGCTTCATTATCCACAACTTATTTGTTATCAGTAGCATCTCCTTATCACAGTCCATTATTTATGTTCGAAAACAGCCCTTATGTTGCATTTAGAATCATGTGCATAACACATAATATGAAATTTAATCTGTGGCAATATATTTCGACATTGTGCTATTTTATGGAGGAAAGTAAAATAGATGTGAAAGAAAGGGGGGGGGGCAATAGAGGGAGAGGGGGGGAGAGAGAGAGAGAGAGAGAGAGAGAGAGAGGGGGGGGGGGGGGGGAGAGAGAGAGAGAAGAAGAAGAAGAAGAAGAAGAAGAAGAAGAAGAAGAAGAAATACTTTCCTTTATTAGTCCTTCACCACTACACAACACTATATTACACAACTGGAAGTTAGAAGCAAAACTTGTTCATCTACATCTACATCCATACTCCGCAATCCACCTGACGGTGTGTGAAGGAGGGAATCATTGTTTTTCTCATTTGTTCCAGACTGTGCTGAGGCATAGCCAGGGAGCACAAGGGCTGTGTTGCCATGGCAGCTTATTCTTGTGTATCTGCAATGATTGAGAGAGGAATGGCCGTCAGGGTCGCCAGAAATCCTTTCTGGCCTCATGAAGGCTCATCTCTTTGTTGCTTTCAGAAGGTGGTGGAGTTGGGTGTTGTCTTGGTTCATCTCAAGTGTTCTGTTATGTAGCTTCATGTAGTCTCTTTCTTGGATTGCAGTTAATAGTGTGATATTCTGCCTGTCAGCACATTCAACTTCTGCAGCAGATCCTTGTCTCTTGTTTTACTGAGACTGTTATAGCATCAGACAGACTCCTGTAATAGCATCAGACAGACTCCTGTAATGGTACATAACATTTTGCCTATTGGAACACTACCAGATGATGGGCCCTGAAATGTCTTTTCTACACATCCACTGGTGTCAATTGCAGCTGCATATTTTTTAACATTTTTGATAGCAGATACGAAAAACATTTTCAAAACAAAGGGTACCTTGGAAAAAAGATTAAAGATGACTTTTTGTTGTCAATGAGGTGTAAAATGAAGTCCACATTGTTTCACTGATAAATAAATATCATAGTTTCGGCAGTACTGCATTTTGTCAACAGAGCTAATGAACACCCACACATTCACTTTACTTAAAACATTTTTCGTTGTGGGATGGAGTTGGAGGTAGGAGTTACCTTTATACTAAGCGACTATCCCAGCACCCGATTCTAGTAGCAGGTTGTATATCTAATGGCTTCCAGAGGCACAAATAACTGACTTTTTTTATTTCACATAATTACTGACTGAATTTAAAAATTAAAAACTGTATCATAATCTACTCATCAAGATGTATAACCTTACGTTAAAAGTGTAAAACTTAGGCATTGCGGTGATGTATCTGATGGTGCACAAATACTTCGACTTTATTCACCCAGTATTTGAGAATGAGAGTGCAGTAACCACCAGGAAGATCACGGGAAGCGCACATAGGCATGGCGCGTCACGGACTGTAGTTGCCGCAAGTAAAGTCCCATCAGCCAGAGGGCAAACGAGAATTCGGCCATGCCCTCTGCCAGCGGAACAACAACAACTCACGCAGTACGGGTTGTGCCCAGTCAGTTTTACATCGGGCATGCCTAGCAGACAGTTCCCGGTCAACACTATGTGAAGTGTGACGGACAACGTGAATCGTGTTAATACACAATTGGTGATGAGTAGGGTTGTTCTTTCGCGTGTTGCGTCATTGTTCTGGTTTCGCAGCTTGTCCCCGGCATGGAGGATTTAGTGGGGGGTTTTGGTTAAGCAGCAGATGGAGCTCATGGCAACCATGAAACAAGCGCTTCTGGTGGTGCTCTCCACGCAGTCTGCTCCAGCGCCGTTCCCTCCTCCCTTTCCCCCATATGACAGAGGATTGGGATGCTTATGAACATCGCCTTCGGCAGCATTTCCAGGTACTTCATGTTACCGATGCGGAGGTATGTCATGCTCTTTTCTTATCTTGGACATCACCGTCACTGTATCAAGTTTTGCGGCAGCTAGCGCTGATGCAGGAACCCTCGTCCTTGTCTTTTGCGCATTGTGTTCATTCTTGTCATCATATTATCATCGCCGCACGCATGTTGTGGCGGCTAGGGTCGAGTTCTATCAATGCAAGAAACAGCCCCATCAGTCTTATCGGGCATGGGCCGCTACCCTGCACAGTCTTAGTCGCAAGTGTCATTTTGTCACAGGGTAGTCGCGAGAGTCGTATGCCCACGTTATGGTGTGCGACATCATTGTTTGTTCGACCCCTGATAGGGAGGTCCGGCAACAGGCCCTGTAGTTGGAAGACCCTTCCCTTGAAGAAGTCCTGTCCATTGCTCAATCGTATGAAGTCTCTCATGCAACAGGTCAACAGTTGGAAGCATGGCGTGACGTCGCGGTGGTTCAGGGTGGCACAGCTGCGTCCGGGGTGGACGACGTGCGAGTGGTACAATACGGCCGTTACGGCCGCTCCCGCATGGCGCGTAAACAAAGTTCCGGCCGCCGGCCCATGTTACCGTCCTGTGCGTCATCCTATATACGTCATGATCAGTAAGAGTGCACCCAGCGTTGGACCGTTTGTCGCAAATGTAATCGAAGGAAGCAGGTCCTGAGGGCATGGACGTTGACATTCAGGACGTTTCATCGGGCCAGGCTCCCAATGCATCAGAACACAAACTCTTCATCGAGGTGTCGGTTTGGTCGCGCTGATTACAACTGCAAGTAGATAGGGGCACGGAAGTATCCTTGTTGAATGCACAAACTTACTCTGACCTTGGGTCGCCCCTTTTGGCGCCAGTTTACCGGTGTCTCCGCGGTTATGGTAAACAGTTCATTCCCTTACTAGGTCAATTCACTACCGATGTTACTTACAAATCAGTCACTCGGCCTCTTACTTTTATTGTTGTCAGTGATGCGAGCTTCGCCAACCGTTTTGGATTGGATGCCTTTGAAGTTTTTGGTTTTTCTATCACAGACACCATGTAGTTGGTCTCCGAAGACATTCCCTATCAATCATTGGAATCTTTGACCTCTGACTTTAAGGATATCTTTGAGGAGGGCCTGGGGTGTGTTTCAGACTTTGAAGCTCACTTAACGTTGAAGGTGTTGGCTCGCACGCGTTATCTACACGCTAGGCATATCCCCTTGGCTCTCCGCCCTCAGGTAAAAACAGAGTTAGACTGACTGACTGCCTAGGGTTGTTCTTCCCATTTCTTCTACTTCCCATTTCTTCTTCTCGTTATTGTCAGGAAACCCTCGGGCAAATTACGTCTTTGTGGCGATTTTAAGGCCACCATTAATTCCCAATTGGTGGTGGACACCTATCCCTTGCCTTGTTCTGATAAATTGTTCTCCGACGTGGCGGGAGGCCAGTATGTTTCGAAAATCGATCTTTCGGAGGCTTATCATCAGATTCCACTTGATGAGGACTCCAAACAGCTGTTGGTCGTCAACACCCCGTTTGGCCTTTACCAATACCAGAGGTTGGCCTTCGGAATATCCAGTGCCCCAGCGATATTTCAGCGTTATCTTGAACATGTCACGTCGACAATCCCTCATTGTATTAATTACCAGGATGACATAATTGTCACAGGCCACAGCACAAAGGAACAACCTTTGAACCCTCTTTCTCAAATTCAGGTCCGTGGGCCTGTGTTTGAACCTGCAAAAGTCAAACTTCCAACTGTCCATTGAGTATGTGGGCTACACAATCCCTCGGCACGGTGTCCAGCCGCTGGGAAGTTTGGTCCAAGGTATCGTCGACCTGCCGTGGTCCACTTCACTGAAGGAGTTACAAGCTTTTTTATGCAAGATTGCCTGTTACCACCGGTTCATTCCCAGGGCTTCCACCATAGCCCGCCCCCTGTACTGCCTCCTGCACAAGATTGTTCCTTTTGATTGGTCACCTGCATGCAAGTGTGCGTTCACCTCGTTGAAGGGCCTCCTCACATCAGCACCTTGTTTGGCTACTTTTGACCCCAATAAGCCATTGGTCCTGGGTACAGATACTTCACAGTATGGGGTGGGGGTGGTCCTGTCCCATGGCAACGCGGATGGCTCCGAACAGCCACTGGCGTTTGCGTCTAAAACTCTTAGTCCCGTGCAGGCCCATTACTCCCGGGTGAAAAAAGAGGCTTTGGCCGTTGTCTATGCTGTTACCAAGTTTCACCCTTTCTTGTACGGCACAAACTTTCAGTTAATCACTGACCATAAGCCATTAATATCATTATTTTGCCCCACCTCTCAGATTCTGGATAGGGTTGCCCACAGACTGCAGCGCTGGGCATTGTTCCTCTCTAAGTACCATTATGACATTCATTTTCGCCCTACCGGACAGCATGCCGACGCCGACGCTCTTTGCCATCTTCCAATGGGCCCAGATCCTAAGTTTGATTGGGAGGAGGTTATGTGTTTTCATTTGGATGTGGCATCCCGTCAAGCAGTTGATGGCTTCCCGATCACTAGTTCTAGAGTCACCAGGGAAATGGCAGCTGACCCGGTTCTCTGGTAAGTAGTTCATCTCGTTCAGCAGGGGTGGTCGTCTCGAGCTCCAGGCCGGGCCTCGGACCCCTTCGTAATTATTTTGTCCTACGAGACCGCCTCTCAGTCTATGAAGGAGTTCTCCTGGCTACCAATGATACAGCTCCTCCCATGGTTGTTCCTGCAAGTTTGCGAAGGGAGGTGCTCATATTATTACATGAGGGGCACTGGGGTGTTTCCCGTACTAAAACCTTGGCTCGCAGACATGTGTACTGGCCCAGTATTGACAGAGAAATTGAGCACTTAGTGGCCGCCTGTTCCCAGTGTGGAGAGCCAACAGGCGTCTCCCAGGTCAGCGTTTTCTTCATGGCCGCCTGCAACCCAGGCATGGGAACGTGTTCACATAGATTTTGCGGGCCCGTTTCTCGATGGCTTTTGGCTCATTCTCATTTATGCTTATTCCCAATTTCCATATGTGGTCCGCTGCTCCTCAACCGCTTCAGAAGTTGCAATTCAGGCACTCGCAAAAATCTTTTCTATGGAAGGTCTTCCAGTCACCCTGGTATCGGACAATGGACGTCAGTTTGTTTCGCAGGCCTTCCAGGATTTTTGTAGGCACTTTGGTATTCAGCATGTTTGCTCTGCCCCCTTTCATCCACATTCGAATGGGGAAGCCGAGCACATGGTGCCCACATTTAAGACGCAGATGAAAAAGTATGTGCACGAATTTCCTGCGGAGGAGGTGTTGACGTTTTTCCTGACGGCATACCGGACAACACTGATGGGAGAACACAGCCCTGCAGAGCTCCTCCAGGGGCGCCAAACTAGGACTCTGCTGTACTTCCAACGGCCTGGTCCTCGCCAGTCTTTGCAAAACGGGGTACCAGGCTTTCCACCAGGTATGTCAGTCTGGGCACTTGAGTTTGGTCGCAATCCACGTTGGATGCCGGCGGTGGTCCTGCGCCGCAATGGCCGCTGGCTCTATACCTTGCAGGTGGGGGACCAGGACGTACGTCATCACCAAAATCAGCTATGTCCACGTTTGTGCACCCACCCTCTGACTCCTCAGGCACCGGCTTCACCATTGCTGGCACCTATGTTGTTTCCTCAGGGGACGCCACCGCCCCTCCTCACCTGTGACTCCGCCACACTGTGATGGCTCTCAGTCTTGGCAGCCTCCAGTAGCTCCAGCACCGGCATCGCCATCGTTAGAGATGCTTCGGCGAGAGCCGGTCCCCCTCGCAGGCGAGAATTCAGCCGCGCCTTTTCAGCTGACGTAACAACAACTCAGGCAGCACGGGCCGTGCCCAGTCAGTTTTACAGCGGGTATGCCTAGCAGACAGATCCCGGTCAACACTATGTGAAGTGCGACAGACAATGTGAATCGTGGTAAGACAGAGAGCTTTTAGTGACTTCCACAAATTTTACATGTAATTCCAAATCGGTACAGAACTTTTTTTATTTTTTGTTTATTTATTTTCTTCTGACAAAACTTTTAATTTATTACTTCATTTCTACCAACTCTACTCACAACACAGTTTGCAGACATCATCTGTACATATCTCTGAATATACCTGGAAAATACATCATTATAAATGAGAAATAGTTCAAGAGATGTGATGTCATGAAAATTGAGATGTGTTACAAACTAGCTTTTGCTTGAAATGGAGTACAAATTACCCAGATTACAGTCATCCAGTGTTTCATATTTAGAGCACTTCCAACAAACAAGCATAATTTCAAATCTTTTCGTAATTTTTGCCAGCTTAAATGCTTAATGTCCAACACAAGCGTCTTTTTAAAGTAAGAACTGATAGGGCATTGTACAAGCATCCTGTCACATGACATCTGTTCATGTGTGGCCACTCTTGGCCAGTCTCTCACTATGTCGCCATTACGTTTCACATATCTGCCAGTGATGGTTGAACGGTTATACTGCTTCGTTTGTTGCCATGCCAATCAGTGATCCCACCAACTGTGAAGTGTGCTTGGTTTTTCAGTTGTTAAATGCTAAACAAGTTTGCCCTGCTGAAATTCACTAGTGGCTTGTTGACATTTACGGTGCAAGTGTAATGAATGATGGAAATTGTGCATAAATGGGGTAGGCACTTTAATGAAGGAAGGACTAATGTTGATGATGAAGAATGATATGGATGGCCTAGTGTCATGAATGAAGAATTGAGACGAAAAGCTGATGAGGCATTTTGCCAAGAGAGGGGCTTCACATTGTTAGTGACAAACTTCACTACAAAAAATATGTACTAGATAGGTGCTAAAAATGTTGTCAGAAGAAAGCAAAACAAAGCAAATACCACATTTTTTGTACTTTTTGGAGTACTATCCTAAGGATAGTGGTGAGTTCTTGAGTTACATTGTGACCAGTGATGAAACATGGATTGCACACTACACTCCAGAGAATAAACATCAATCCAGTGGAGTGGCATCGTTCAGACTCCTCAAAAAAAAAAAAAAAAAAAAAATGTGCAAACAAGAACCTTCAACATGAAAAATTTGCCATGGTGTTTTGGGGCCAGAAAGATATTCTTCTGTCAGACTTTTTGCCAAGAGGAATGACGATAAATAACATTAAAATTTAGATGTGCTATTAAAAATTGCTGACAGAGACTACCGGCATCGTTCTGATTCACAACAATGCTCGGCCTCATGTTTCAGCAAGAACAAAGACGCAAGTGGAGATGTTTCATTGGGAATTGCTGCATTTCCTACCTTACAGCCCTGACTTAGCACCACCGGACTTCCATCTGTTTACAAAATTGAAACCTCTTGGAAAATGATGACTGTCGACAGAAACTGTTACTAACTGGTTTAACAATGAGGCAGTAGAGTTCTTTGATGCTGGGATCCAAAAGCTGGTGCCACGACTTGACAGATGTTTAAATGTTCATGGTGAACGTGTTGAAAAGTGAAAAAATGTGCATATTGTAGTTTGTGATACAATTTAAGTTCTTAAATAAAGTTTCTCATACGCCATTACAAATTGATTCTTTAAAAATGACCTTATCACATTAACTCATTTGTAAAGTAATAGATGTTTGCTATTGTTTTAAGCATGGGAGTTTCATTCTTTAAAGGAAATGGAGTTTACTGGTTGTTGAAAACAAGAAAGCAGTGGGTGCATGACATCCTGATGTTCATATTCTCAGGATTTTAGGTTAGTGTGGCAGTCACAATAGTCACTAGTTCATGATATGTAATGGATGAACTTCAGTTTACTGTGACACTCATTTACTCTGCATGAAAACTGGGGAAAAATCAATTATTATGAAAATGAAATTGAGAAAATAAAAACTGGAACATATTAAAATACAGAAACTATATAATAAAATATTGAAGCACAAAACACGATGAAACTTGCATACCTGTGAAGCACAAGTGGTAGGGTACAGCTGTCAGTCTCAACAATTTTGTGTCACAAAAGACTGATTATCTTTAGTAATGAGGGAAATGACCCATGTCCCGCCATGAAGTGTCTTGCACCTTTGCTCTTATATACAGGAGAGTCCTCACAATTTTTTTTGCACTGTTGCTCATTTTCTTCTATTGTACTTCCTTCTTTGATGTTTCTATGATGCACATTGTAATATTTGCCTTTTTGAGCCATTTCTGTACAGATTTATCTCTTATATTGTTTGATCTACTTGTTGTGGTATAGTATCACCAGTTGATGTAGTTCAACACAGACCTGGGAAATGCAAGGGTACGCGTGTCACACTGGCTGAAGCGTCTGTGCTGTTTTTATACATCTCACTGTGTGAGTCCACACACTTCATTCTTTGCCCAAAATAACGATCAGAATTCATGTTGTGGCATATTCTTATTACATCTCAAGGTAGTTGAAAGTTTCTTTGGCCAATTGATGCTGTTTTGTTTATACCAATGTATCTATACCCTTTTGTCTTCACTGGTCAATGCTTTACTTCAATTGTGGGGTTTCTTGTTTCTGTTAATGTTTTTTTAGCAACTTCGTAAACTGTTTCATGTGATGTGGTACTTAATTTATTATCTGTACACAATTACCTTGTGTTTTTCTAATTGTGTTGGCAGCTTCTATATATTAGAATATCTGTGTAGGCAATGCAGCCTCTGTAAATATAAATTAATTAAATTAATCATATGATGTACATGTGTTCTAGGCTCGTCACTTCATGCATTCAGTAACCAACAGTATCCAGTTTTGGATGTGTTGTGTGGCCAGTATATCAGTAGTGCAGGTTCTGGCCATTATCTTCATGCTGCCTCCAATCTTCTCTACAGGTCAGTATTTGCAGATATCAACAGAATGTATTTCGTTACTGAAAATTTATGTTAAAGAGAGATGTTTTCATGCTACTGTTACTTTTCTCAACTACTCCTGTTCATGGCACGTAGATGTGGAGGATTTGCATGAAACTTACAGTCCATACCAAACATGAGGATTGAGAAATTTTGCATATGGGATTATTAAGCTTTGTGGATCTGAAAGATCACCAGTTACCAAGGTAATGAGTTTGCTGTGAAGTTAAGTAGATGAAATTTCAGACAGTATGAGACATAATACTGCTCTTATGATACGTACTATTATGATACATATCTGGAAGGTAAGAGATAAAAGAAATCTGAGGAATTATAGTAAAGGCAGTGGTTCATAATGTTCACTGGTGTGCAAAAGTTAAGGACAAAAGTAAATTTTGCACAGTGTGTCACTGCCAAGTAACGTAGCTCAAATAATCTTGTACCATACAGAGAAAGAACTGCTACAGTTTAGTACAGAAGGAAACTGAAAGAAATATTCAATGTGACAAAAAAGAATTGATGATTTATTTAAAGACAATAATTATGCTGTAGTCACTGCAGTTTATGATGGTACATTACATTACAAAAGGCAAGACATGGTTCTTAATAGGATGTTTGATCACCAGGGATGGCAGTACTTGCTCTGAAATGTGCTCATATGCTGGTCAGTAGGTTTATAGTAAGCAGTTCTTGTGGTAGATCATACCATTTCTGCACCAGCGCATTTGATGACTGCTAGATGGCTGTTGGTGCAAGTGAACATGCTGCAATACATCTCCAACACATCCCATATGTGCTTGATAGGATTTAAGTCAGGGAAATGGGCAGGCCACTCCATTATCCTCTTGCTCCAAAAGCTACACAACCCGCACTATTCGTTGCAGTCCTGGATTGTTGATCACGAAAAAGGAAATCGGGACCAAATGCAGCCCTGAAAAGATATGCATGGGGAAGGAATACAGAGTCACAATAACAGTGATTGGTGAATGTACCGGATTCAAAGATTTGGAGGTCATTACTTCCTGGCAACATTAGGTCATCTCACAGCACAATACATGGTCCACCAAAGCAATCACGGTCACTCACATTCTGCAGCAGTAGCATCAGCAACAACAACAACAGCTGCTGCAACAGTTCAACAAACAGTGGGACCTCCAGCAGCAGTAGCAGCACAAACAGCAGTGGGACCTCCATCAGCAACAGCAGAAATTGCTGTTACAACTGCTGCAAAATCAAGAATAGTCTACAGCTGCAGTTTCCTCACCTCCCCCTCCACCATTTGCTTGCTTTGATGAGGCAAACAAGAGTTGAGCTGACTATTTATATCATTTTATTCTTCACTGCAAGGCAAGTAACTGACCCAGAACACCAGTTTATGCTCTTACTGCCTTCTTGTAATAAACTCTAGGAATTGGTGTAGGAACTAAATCCACTCTTGGACTCCAGTAGTTGAGCTTCCCTGATGTTTGTGGTTTGCTGATGGAGTACTACAGTCACCAAACTCATGTGGTTGCAGCTAAGCTTGAATTTAACAATTTTTTTGGGCAGTGTAAGTAAATGTATTATTATGGCATAGAATAGTAAGGGTTGAAAATTAGAAAATTAGGTTAAAACTCATTCATCTTGCAACAGACAAGGTGCGGTCATCCTGGGGCAGAGATAGGACTAGAAAATAAGCAATATGTTGCAAGTGGGTCAGGCCTCGCCACTTAACAACACCCTACTGAGAGAGAGAGGATGAGCTCAGCAGAAAATAGTACAAGACAGAAAAGTAACGGAAACATGACATGCATATTTGTAGCTCGTAAGAGATATCGAAAGAAACTGTACCTATTTCATAAGAACCAGTATCAGCAGTTAAGAGCTCGTTAAGTAAATATAGCAGAATAAGGACACTTAGGTTCATTACAGATTGAGCATCCCAGCTCCCTTTAAATGCTTGAGCTCTCAAGGAGTTGATAATTGGGATTGACACTATTCACAGTACCAGCACTCGATTCCATGATTCTGATACTGTAGCAAGTCTATGTCCTAGATATCCCAGAACAGTCTACGAACCAGCCGAAAATGTACTTGAAATGACAGTCTTTGTTTGGTGAACTTCATACTGTTCACTGTCTACCGTTGATAATGAAGAAGCTGACTGTCTTCCGACAACACCACATCGTGGAGTGCTGACAGCACTGAACTTCAGCAAAGAAACCTGCCGCAGGACCTCGTGTGGTCCATGTTTCTGCTCAGCATTTAAGCACCCCTGGGTGCTGAAACCTACCTGGCCCCAAGGAAGAGATCGATTGATAACACGACTTCCGAAAACACCATATCACAGATGGGTCATCAAGCTCAACATAGAATTCGGAGCGGGACGAGCACGCTCCAGCAGCTAGTTCAAGATCATTCGTGCTGGACCATAGCCGTGCTAGCAGTATGCTTTGGCACAAGGTCACTCATTCTTTGCCTGGGCCTGCAGACAACGAGCTGACTGAGTAGCAGTCAGTGGGAATCCAACACACAGCTGAATGAGGCATCGGCTACAAGTCTAGTGTGGAACAAGATGATTGTAAACATGGTTAATAAATAACTGAACTTTGACAATGTTTTACTAGCAGCAGAGATGCTTCACAGGCACCTAACTACTATCCTGGCTTCATGCAGAGCTGTCTCCACTCAGCCTCTCTGTAGTAGCAACATGGACTACCGTTTTGCAGGGCTTAGCGTGCAGGTGTGATTTTTCCTGTAAACAATGTATGTGGACTCATTAATCTGTGACCTCTTTCTCGTTAAATAAAAAGTTTGTGCAAAGGCTTTAGCCTCATCTAACCTTTTTTGCAAACTATGCTTAAACTTGACAAAAGTCGCAAAGTAACTGCATCAGTGTGAACATTGTTAATGGTGAAACTTCCTGGCAGATTAAAACTGTGTGCCCGACCGAGACTCGAACTCGGGATCTTTGCCTTTCGCGGGCAAGTGCTCTACCATCTGAGCACTTGCCCGCGAAAGGCAAAGATCCCGAGTTCGAGTCTCGGTCGGGCACACAGTTTTAATCTGCCAGGAAGTTTCATATCAGCGCACACTCCGCTGCAGAGTGAAAATCTCATTCTGGATTGTTAATGGTATTGGTCACTGTTATGCTCTACAATTAACTGATGACTTCCTGTTGTTGTCATCATCCAATTCACAAAGCACCTGTTCATTAGGTTCTTCACCAACATGGGATTCAGTTTTTACAGAATAGTTAGTGATCCACCACCTTAATTGTTTGTAAGATATGCAAATATGGAAGCATTTTGTTTGCCTTCAGTGTGCCTCAAAGCGAGTGGAAGCGCATACAACAGTTTCCTTCCCATCATTGTCAAAGGGTCCAATTAAAGTTCATGCCATTAAATTGTGTCCAGATCGTGCCCTGTGAGGTCAAAGACATCACTTCCCTCTCTATGACGTCATATGTTCTGACTGCCTGAAATCGCAACATCTGCAGTTGTCTTTCTGGGCCATTGTGAGACAACAACCATGGCCATCAGCATTATGCACGCTTTCTTGTTGATGTCCATAGCAGCTACAGATGGGATGCAGAGACATCTTTTGCAGCTGGTAATTAATGGAGCCATGGTGGATTTCCAGGTGGACACAGGCATGGCTCTGTGTCTGATTAATGTAGACACGTACTGGCACATTGGCTTCCCACAGCTGCATTACCCTCAGCACTGGGTGGTGACATACAGTGGCCAGTCATTCCCATCACAGGCTCAGATCATCATCCAAGTGTAAAATAGCTCGGTACCTGACCCTGTTAGTAGTTAACTCCTTGGTGCCATCTAACATTCATGGCTTAGACAGTTTTGTGCTTTTTTATTTCCAAATTCAAGCCAAAGTGAAACTTACAATCAATTTAAAACAGAACTAGATAGATTTAAAAGTATGGAAGCAATATCTCCAGTATCATCTAGCCTGTCATTAAAGCCCATTGGCAGTTAAGAAACTGAATCGATTACTTAGAACTGTTGTTATTTTAAGTCTACCATTAATGCTTAGGCAAATGTCAATCTGTATCCAATTCTAAGGCTGGGGAACAGTTGGCAAAATTGGCGGGGAGCATTATTTTTCAAAGATAGATCTCACTGATACCTACTCTCAGTTGCGTGTAGATGATCAGACAAAAACATTCTTAGTAATTAATAAACAGTTTGACCCATATTGTCATAACAGGCTGCCATTTTGGGTCTTAGTGCTCCTGTTATGTAGCACTCCTATGATATTTCAGAGATAACTTAGAACAACTCATTGAAGGTATCTTCAACTATTTTTACTATTTAGATGACTTGCTAATTACCAAGGCCACATGGGAGCAACAACTGTGTGACCTACAAATGTTATTTCAGTGTCCATTCAGGTTGGAATATCAACAATATTCCAACCCGAAGTTTCCATTATTTGATTGTGTCTTGTTAAAAATGAGAGTCAGACCATTCACAAAAAATCAGTCAGTGACAATGTTAAGAAATTTTTTTTACCATTTCTTCTGTAGCTGTATGTATTGTTTTGATTGATTAAGTTACTAGAGTCATCTGCAAAAAGAACTAATTCTGCATGTTGTATATTATGGGGTAGCTAAGAATGAGCCTTGGGGGCTCCATATGAGCTTTGCTTCTCCAGCCACAGGAATCTCCCTTATTACAGTGGTTGAATTATTAAGTACAATTTTCTGCATTCTTTTGATTAGATATAACACTATCCATTGATTGGCTATACTATCAATTCGATATAACCTCACTTCATGTAAGAGGATATTGTGGTTCACACAGTCAGCTGCCTTAAGTAAGTCACATAAAGTATTTAGTTCATTCAGAATCCCCTTATAACTCCTGCAAAGTAGCAGATTGACGTTTGTGTTGATGTATGTATGAAGATGGACTACAGTACTGTCTTCTACCACCGTACAGTGTTGCTGCTTCGCGTAAGTGGTGCATTGCAGCAACACTTGCTCCAGCTTGCGAGTATGCTGTTGGATGTAGATAAGACTACATGGAATCATCCAAGCATGGGCAAAAATAGTGGACAGTGAGGTTTCTCTGTAGGGGTTTCTCCAGAGACTTCCACAAGAAGTTGGTACCCATACACTGGGTAAGCAGCACCAAGTTGCAAATCTGTGTTTCATATGGTATCAGAGTTCAGAGACAGCAGAGGCAACACTTGCAGCAACACTTGCTCCAGCTTGCGAGTATGCTGTTGGATGTAGATAAGACTACATGGAATCATCCAAGCATGGGCAAAAATAGTGGACAGTGAGGTTTCTCTGTAGGGGTTTCTCCAGAGACTTCCACAAGAAGTTGGTACCCATACACTGGGTAAGCAGCACCAAGTTGCAAATCTGTGTTTCATATGGTATCAGAGTTCAGAGACAGCAGAGGCTGTTCTGAATATCCCAAAAGTATTGAGTGTCCAGCAACTACACAGAAATCAAACAATGGTCAGCATGTCAATTATCTGATAAGGGAGCATAGGCACATCACATTTCATAAGCTGGAGAAGGCAACAGGTCTGTAATGGTAAACCCTCCACACCATTATCCATGAGGATTTGAAGATTAAGAAGATATGTGCACAATGGGTACCCCATTCCCTCTCTATTGTACAGAAACAGAAATGTGTGGAGATACGTCAACAGTTAGTGCAACAGTTCAGTGCAGATCCAGTGGAGTTCTTTGAGCATCTGGTCGCCATCGATGAGTCATGGTTCTTCCATGAGGCTTCAGAAATGAAACACCAGTCTGTGCTGTGAAGACATACTGGGAGCCCTTGTCCAAAGAAGTCACGGCTGGGACTTTTTTTCACACAGGAACAAATGGTGACTGTGTACTGGTATCAGGAACGGATACTGCTGGAGGATTGGATCCCCCCCTTTATGACCATCAACAGTGATTGGAATTGCAGTTCACTGCACCATCTCTGCTGCCACAGAAAGTGGGGCCACATTGTTTGTCTCCAACATGACAATGCTTGGCCAAATGCCAGTCAACAGATCATTGCCACAGTGGCTGAACTTGGGCTTACAGTGCTGCCACATCCTCCATATTTACTGGATCTGGCTCCTGGTGACTATGCACTATTCAAAGCAATGAAGAGGTCATGCAGGGTAAAAAGTTCACTACCAATGACAAACTTTATGCAGTTGTCCATCAGAGGTGCCAGGATACCCCCAAAGAATGGTTTGCTATGCAAATACAAAAGCTGCCAGAACAGTGGTGAAAGTGCATAGACATAGGTGGGGAATACCTGTGATATAATCCGTATTATTTTGTTCAGTAAATGGTTACTGTAAACACAAAAAATTGTTATGCCAATCAGTGCTATTTTTTATTTACTGGTGGTAAGATTTTGTGAGTGAACATGAAATTCCTAGGAATTCTTCATAAATATCTTCAGTTCCTTCATCTCCACTGTTTGTTGCTGGGAAGTAAACTTGCATTATGCATACAACTACTGCAGAAACTTTTAGTTTTACCATCAGAAGTTGATCATTAACATGGTAGCTATTAATCATAGTGTTATTCCATTTTTTTCTTAAAACAAATCTCACGCCACTTGATCCTGGTTTTTCTTTGCCAGCAAAAATAACTTTGTAATCTTTTGATAAGTTGCATTTCTGTTTAGTTTCTGATGCACGTAGCACATGTAGTTCAGCATGATTATGATTTCTTTCAGTCCTTGTAGATTCCCAGCTTAATGTTCTTTTATTCCATGTTGTAATTTACAAATTTGTGCTTTTGCAAAGATTTTGCTATATAATGACCTGAGTAGTGTTGCTGTGATTCCTTTTTCTGCTGGCTTCTAGGATGTGATTCCCATGATCAGTGGTATGAATTATTTAGATTTTTCTGTCCGGTCTGGCTTCATAGCGTGATATATCCTTAAGGATCTTTAATGTGGTAGTTTCTCCTTGACTTCTGCATTCATCTGTCATTGATTTTCAGTGAGATTCATTCACTCACCTTCAGTGTCAATTTCTCAACCCCAGGACACATGGTGGTCTTGAGGAAAGAGTCAGTTTATACAAGCAGTCATTTGGTCCATGTAAGTTGACCATCTACAGTGTTCACTGTGCCACTATGATGAGGATTTAAGTTTGGAGTTATTCATAGGAATAGGATCTAGTGGCATATCTACACTGAAGTGCCAAAGAAATTGGTATAGGCATGTGTACTCAAATACAGAGATATGTAAACAGGAAAAATAGAGCACTGCAGTTGGCAATGCCTATATAAGACAAATGTCTGGAGCAGTTGTTAGATCGGTCACTGCAGCTACAATTGCAGGTTATCAAGATTTAATTGAGTTTGAACATGCTGTTATAGTCAGCGCACAAGCGATGGGACACAGCATCTCTGAGGCAGCAATAAAGTGGGGATTTTCTCATATGACCATCTCACAAGTGTGCTGTGAATATCATGAATCCGGTAAAACATAAAATCTTTGACATCGCTGTGGCTGGAGAAAGATCCTGCAAGAACAGGACCAATGATGACTGAAGAGAATCATTCAGCGTGACAGATGTGCAACCCTTCCACAAATTGCTGCAGATTTCAATGGTGGGCCAGGGTGTATATGACCTGGGACAACCGGGAGATCTTGGAAAAACTCGGGAATTTTTTCATCCGGGAGAAAACCGGGAAAAACATGGGAATTTTTTAGAATTCCAGGAATTTTTCATTATTTTAGTTTTCAGTTAAATTTTTGTAATTTTGACTGGTAAGAACCGATACTCTAACAAAGGATATTACTGTATCCCGCTATTGCAGAATAATACTACGGCATTAAAACATGAACGAGAGAAAAAAACGAAAATAAAGCTTAAGTTTCAAATGAAATGCGCCATATACGACAACAAAACACAGTGCTCATACAAATGTCTGCCAGCAGCAAAGTGTGTCAAAGGCTTTAGGAAGACTATTCAATGCTCCGTAACAACAAATTGCCTCCGATGAGCGTGAAGTCACAACTGCTTACATTAGATTCATTTAAGCAGTTATGAGCGTGGTCATGCATACGCACAGTTGAGTCGCGTATGAGTAATACCTTCTCCCACTGCTGGCTACAGAAATGTGGCTGTTGGCTGGGTAAGCAGCAGTAGCAGCAACCAGCCACATGGGGAACCAGGAAAAATTTTACTGGCACTCCCACGCTGCTAGATTCACAGGTGTGTTGCACTCCCGGATCTGGGAGAGGCAAACCGGGGTAACTGAACCGGGCGGAAAGTTCGGTGGGAGGTGGCAAAGTCATTTTCTTGAGGAAAAAAACCTTGTTTCACAAAGCACCTAGCATCCAGTGCACATCGGTCTATCGATTATTCATCTAATTTTTAAACGCTCCCCCACCGGTTTTTGGACATTTTTGAACACCTTCTAAGTTGATTTGTAAATGAATTACAAGTTGATTTTTTAATGCGTGCACAGTGTACGTGATTTCTCTGCCAGGGGAATGCTCATCGCATCTAGAGATGAACTTTCCTGCAGACAAAACGTAATGGGGCTATAAAGGTGAACCGGAGAATGCCAACTGCTGCTTGTTGTTGTGGTTGATTTGGTTTGAAAATGTTTAGCATTGTTATAATTACTAGCGAAATCCATACATTCAGACTACCAGAGTGGAAATAAACGATTAACAGGAATAACAGGCAAGGAAGATTATGTATTATCTTCTTGGTGTATCCAAGAAAGTGAAATTCTGACAGAAAATTTTTGGCCAGATCGCAACATTAGACAGAACCAGTTGTAGTCTCCAGCTAGCAGCTGCTTGAGTCCTGTTCTGGGAGTTGCGCGGAAAACGCATTGTACGACCACGCCTAACTGGAGAATAATCGCTGGATAATTAAATCGGTGATTGTGGCAGGGTTAGTAAAGTTAACCAGAGAATGAATTTTGACAGTGGTAGGAATAGTTACAGAATTACTGATAAGATTGTTTATTAGAATGAGGGAGGAGAAGAAAAGGGGGCATCACACAAATTATGGAAGAATATTATGATTCCAAATTTATACAAAAATTTCGTTCTACTACTTTTCGGTCTAGTGCATAAGAAACTATTTCCTAACATGAAGCTTTTTGACTGTAGTAGACCAAACAGGTATTTCATATTGGTACTTCGTGAATTATATTATCATACTATAAAAATTATCATTATTGTCAAAACAGTCTAGCTTATTTGGCGTGTGTTACAATTGCTGCAATATTAGAAAGGCCTATTTTGTTTTATCCAGCACACAGTGACAAAATAGACGTAATCAGACCGAGGAACCACACCAGTATTGGGTACTATTTGTATTAACAGCTTTTTCAGTATTAGACGACGACATTTCGATTTTTCGTGTAGCTAAACGTTTGACGAACTTTGATAAGGTAATAGTTCTTTCACAGAAAGGAAAGCTGTTGCAAGTTTAGGGAGAAAAATCGCTAGGACCTAAAGATTGAAGAAATGTGTACTGTCTTACCTGTCTCTTGTCTTTACTGGTTTTAGGTATCCTATATTTAATTTTATGTCACACAGAAAAGCAAGTTATTAGCTAATAGGCAATAGAGAGTCCAGATTTTCTGAAGCGTTCTTGTTCCCATCCAGTATTAATTGTCATTCCTTTTTTTGAAGAAAAAGAGGGGCAGGATGTCATACTGGCCGACTGGGAGCAGGAGAGGCACTACAGGACATTTTAATTTCCACTGTCCTGAAATAGTTTTATGGCATCCAATACAAAAGATACACGTTTGAGTTCCACAGAGCGAAATACAGTGACGTGTGGTGTAAGAATGTTGTTTGAAGATGCGCAGCACTGCACTTTGGCACACTTATGACTAAATAACGTGTCTTACATTTCCTCGCTAATTATTGTTTTATGTATCAGACTATTCAGAAAGACGTGCACTACAAAATGAACTTATTTTTGAAAAGTCTTTTCTTTTTTTTATTTTTGATGTTCTGATGCGCAGAGCAGTCTGACTTATAGTGGAAAAGGGGGGGGGGTTAGTCTCCAAGTGACCCGTGTTTACATTTAGTGTTTTTCTGTTTCCTCTTCGTTTATTGCTCTCACGTCCAATGAAAACAATGCAGATTTCTGTAACTGGGCGCTATCAAGTGAATTAAAATACATTCACATAATTACAGAAGGCTAAAATATGTTACTAGTTTCAGATTTTATTTTATTTCCACCTTTCTGACAGTCAAGCTTTAATCGCCTTGCAGAACAATAAAGTTAATTTTGTCAGTTTGCTAAAGAAATTTGGCTTTTATTAGGGTTTCCTGCTGAGGCAGTAAATTTATTTGAAACGAAGTGTTTAATTCCACACTATTGGCTAGTTTCAGCTGTTTGCTGCATTTAAAGTGCACTTTTCATCTTCTAGCACGTATAGCATCATTCCATAATAAAGAACCAAACATGAGATAATACAGTACTGGCAATCCAAGAAAATTTACGTCCCAAAAACCACACCGGAAAGCTTAATATCAGATTGTAGCCTACATCGTTGGAAATATGGAAATAAGAATGTGCGCTTTAAGGCGAACTATGCATTTTAGTATGGTTCACGAAATTCCGACGCTCTTGGTGTCTCCTCTGATGTCTTGTTTCTTTTATGATATAATGTAAGAAAGGTCTTTTTAATGTTTCATACGCTCGAACATAGGGCTTCCTACGTCACTGTAGCTCCGTAAGCGCAGTGACGCCTCTTATGTGGCGCTCTTAGGCAACTGCTGAAATGAATCTATTCCTAACAGGTCGTGGGAAATATTGCGAATTGTGGTTCGAAAAGTGTTATTTTCAAAGTAAATTTCCTTTTACGCAAGATGAACTATGTGCGAGAATGTATGATGAATTTCTTAAATCACAGAGTGTTTGCTCTTTTTTTTAAATCAACTCTTTGATGACGAGCCATTTAGAAGAATTTCAAGCCCAGAAGATAAGAGATATATGTCGGTATTAAAAGTTTTACTGGCGTATTTGTGTGATGTATCTTAAAGTGTAACATGCGTTAAACAGATCAACATTATATATGAAAACATAGTTTCTCTTGTAGCTTTTAATCTTAGAGGCAAATGTTATATGCAAAAGCTTTTATTTTCTTGTAGCAACACTACGTATATTAACTTAAACAATTATCTTTTCCTGTGGTGGAATTCGAATATATACTTCCGTAATACGAAAGTATGCAGCGTACGTGTTGCTGCGCGTCAAAAGATGTTTCCACAGCCTGTTTTTTCCCCTGAGTTTCTTTTCCTAAAGTGCCAAGAAATTCTACGCTGCTGTATAAAACCATATCCATTGAAAAGGTTGATAAGTATAACAGTTCAGACGGAAAGTATACTGTTACTTAACACGGAAAAAGTGCATTTTCACCCGGGAGAAAATGTATATTTAACTGGGAGATCCGGGAAAAATCTGGGAATCTTTTTCCTTGTCCACGTATACACCCTGTTTGCCATCAACAAGTATCAGTGTGTGAACCATTCAGCGAAACATCATTGATATGGGTTTTGAAGCTGAAGACCCACTCATGTACTCTTGATAACTGCATGACACAAAGCTTTACACCTCACCTGGGCCCATTGGCACTGACATTGGACTGTTGATGACTGGAAACATGTTGCCTGGTCAGATTATTCTCATTTCAAATTGTATCAAATTGATGGACGTGTACAGGTATGGAGACAACCTCATGAATCCATGGATCCTGCATGTCAGCAGGGACTGTTCAAGCTGGTGGAGGCTCTGCAGTGGTGTGAGGCATGTGCAGTTGGAGTGATATGGGACCCCTGATACGTCTAGATATGACTCTGACAGATGACACATACGTAAGCATCCTATCTGATAACCTGCAGCCATTCATGTCCATTACGCATTCCAATGAACTTGGGCAATTCCAGTAGGACAATGCGACACTCTACCCATCTAGAATTGCTACAGAGTAGCTCCAGGAGCACTCTTATGAGTTTAACTCTTCCACTGGCCACCAAACTCCCCAGACACGAACATTATTGAGCATATCTGGGGTGCCTTGTGTGGTGTCACAAGACTTAGGCCTGTCCCACCCCTCATTAAATCGACCAAGACTTATATGAATAATTGTAAGAACAGTTATTATTATTATCTAATGAAATACAGTGGGAAGAAAGTTCACAGTTGCCATGTGCAGTGTTATATGGCTTTATGCTTAATTACAGACTTACTATTTTAGCAGTTGATTTGTGTTCACCACGTAACGCCTGCTGTTTACGTCCTTCTTCGTTGCTGAGCGATGTATCACTTTTTGTTCTGACGCCGCAACTCTTCCTTTCCTATATCTTTACTACTTTTTATCTATATAAATGAAGAACTATTGGTTTTGCTGTTTAACAACTTTTTAATAACTGTGGAAGTATTACAGGCATACGTTTTACATGAACCTTTCAAGACTCCTTCGATCTGTTTACAAAGAGAAATCAAAATATCTCTTCCTTTGACGTTGTCCAACAACCACCTAGGAAGCTTGACGCCCTTGCGGCCCAGGCTCTTCCATGGCTCACGGTAGTTTTCAGCATTCATTTTATTCCTTGCCCACTTGCCACTACGTCGAACTTACGTGGTGATCGTTGGGCAACATCTTGCATATTATCTGCAACATAAATAAACTTTCTTCCCACAGTATTTCTGAAAACCCAAAACCAACTTAAAGAACTTAATAATAATAACTGTTCTTAGAATTATTCGTATAAGTCTTGATCGATTTAATGAGGGGTGGGACACCACACTTGCAACGCACTGTTCAGAAGATATCTCCACCCCCTTGTACTCTTACAGATTTATGGACAGCCCTACAGGATTCATGGAGTGAGTTCCCTCCAGCACTACTTCAGACATTAGTGAGTCCATGCCGTGTTGTGTTGCGGCACTTCTGCGTGCTCATGTATCTGCTACACGATATTAGGCAGGTGTACCAGTTTATTTGACTCTTCAGTGTACATCTACATCTACATCCATATTCCACAAGCCACCATGCAGTGCGTGGCAGAGGGTATCCTGCACCACTAATAGTCATTTCCTGTCCTGTTCCACTCCCAAATAGAGCAAGAGAAAAACACTGTCTAAATGTCTTTGTATGAGCCCTAATTTCTTGTATCTTATTTTCGTAGCCCACACACAGAATGGCAGTCAGCTTCAAATGCTGGTTCTCTAGCTTTTCTTAGAAGTGTTTCTTGAAAAGAACATTGCCACCCCTCCAGGGATTCCCTTTTGTGTTCTTGAAGCATCTCTGTAGTACTTACGTGTTGCTCAAACCTACCGGTAACAAACTTAGCAGACCACCTCAGAATTGCTTCAATGTCTTCCTTTAATCTGACCTGGTGCTGACCCCAGACACTTAGCAGGACTTAGGAATAGGTTGCACTAGTGTCGTATGTGCAATCTCCGTTGCAGATTTCCCACACTTTCCCAAAATTCTCCTAATAAGCCGAAGTCAACTATTGGCCTTCCCCACCACAATCCCCTCTTGCTTGTTCCATTTTATTTGGCTTTGCAGCATTACATCCAGATACTTTAATGATGTGACTGTGTCAAGCAGGGCACTACTGATGCTGTATCCAAGAGGTTTGTTTTTCATACTCATCTACATTAACTTACATTTTCATACATTTAGAGTTAGCTTGCCACACCAACTAGAAATGTTGTCTAAGTTTCTTGTGTACTTCTACAGTGACATAGTTTTGCCAACTTCCCATATCCCATACACCCCAGCATCACCAGTAAACAACTGCAGATTGCTACCAATCCTGTCTGTCAAATCATTTATTTATATAGAAAATATCAGTTCTATCACACTTCCATGGGGCACTCCTGTAAGATACCCTTGTCTCTGTGGAACACTTGCCAGTGAGGACAGTATACTGGAGTCTATTATTTAAAAAGTCTCCAATCCACTCACATACCTGGGAACCTATTCTATACACTCATACCTTTGTTAACAGCCTGCAGGAGGGCACCATGTCAAATGCATTTTGGAAATCTAGAAATACCAAATTTGCCTGGTGCTCTTCATCCGTGGTTCGCTGCTCTTCATCAGTGGTTTGCAGTATAAATGGAAAGCTGAGTTTTGCATGAATGATGCTTTCTAAAACTGCACTAGTTTGTGGACATAAGCCTTTTGGTCGGTGGCAAATTTATTATATTCAAACTCAGAATATGTTCAAGAATTCTGAAGTAAACTGTTGTTCAGGATATTGGTCTGTAATTTTGGCAGTCTGTTCTTTTACCCTTCTTTTTTCCAGTTGAGAGATTCATGATAAATACAACATTTCCTATTTCCTCTGTTGATGATGATGATGTTTGGTTTGTGGTGCACTCAACTCTGCAGTCATCAACACCCATACAAAGTCCCAATCTTTAAACAGTCCAGTCTAGCCACTTTCACAAATGACAATGAAATGATGAGGAAAATATAAACTCTCCGTCCCCGAGCATAGAAAATTCCCAACCCAGCTGAGAATCGAGACCGGGACCCCGTCATCCATTTCCATTGTTCCTTATGTAACTTATAATAGAAATTTTTAGAATAAGATGCCTCGTCCAAGATATTTTCAGGCTCATGTTTCCATTTTTTGTTTATATGTAAAGTGATGGTGACATTCCAGGAGTATATCTGAACTGATATCTTTTCATTTTGATCTGCAGGGCATATAATGTGGCTGGTATGCATTATAGTTCCTCTTCTGTCACTGTCCCTTGTTGGAAAACCGACTGATCCTCAAGTGATGCACAGAGCCACTGGGAAAAATGAATGTGTTTTCAATACCCAGGTAAAGAATGACAAATACTTATGAAATTCCTGTTTTTGGATAGGTTTTCCATCAAATCACTATGTTGAAAATTCATAACTTCTCGTTACATTGTCGTATTTGTAAATTTAGCTAGCAATGTTATTGTCTTTTCTTGTGTTAAATTTCATTTTGTAAATGATATATCGCAAAGAGATTATGGCGCACCAAGGCAAAGTAGAGGCTGCCTCTAAATGTTCCTAAGGACTTGCTCGTGTGGTCTTCATTTCCATTCTTCTTATTTATAATGTCACTTACATCCTTTTGCTTGTGCCACATCTTGCTTTTTAACATTAAATTCAGTAATTTACTGTAGAAAAGAGTTATGTGTTATAAAATGTATAGCAGTGAAAACTGTAATAAGAAACAACAAATTGAAGAAATAAGAAACCAGTTGCCTAAAAACATAGGATAATCAGTGGAACCATACTAACACATTAACTGAAACGTATACATACACTGACAGTGCAGGCAAAGAAAATTAAGAAAATAAAGCAAGAAAAAGCAACAAAAAATACCAAGATATAAAACAAAGAACAAACCAAGTAGACAACATACACTGCCGGGTCAAAAAAAGTGAAGTATCCAGAATACATGGTTGGGTGTCAGTGTATTCCATGAGATATTCTCAAAGGTATCTATAAAATTTGTAACAAATTGTTTCTTGTGGTCATGTCAAGAGCCCATTACATGCCAGTGAGAAATTGAAAACGTTTTGATGGACAAAGATGAGTTAATAAAAGGACTGAAAAATGATCTTGACACCTTAAAAAAGAAATGCAATGCTTTGAGTGAAAAATGTGCGAATTTAGAGAAGAAACTGCCTCGTAAAGATTGTTGTCATTTGAGCAATTCAAATGTAAATTGTGACAAATGGTGCTAACCTAGAAATAGTGTCTCATTAAATGTTGTTTGAAACAAAACTAAAAGTGTGAACATATTAAGCATCATGAATAAATTTGCTGCTCTTGGGACCAAAGAAAAAATGCAGTGAAATGAACAATGATAAAAGAGTTTTTACCTCCACCAGAAGTGAACAATAGATTGATAACAACAAATAAACAGTACAATTGCTGATCATACAAATGTTTCTATGAAAAATGACCCAAACATACATACAAAAAGTGTAAATAAAAATGAGCTATGCGCTGAGGAGGGGGGGGGGATTGATGTATATGGAGCCAACCACGCAAAAGGACTTGGCAATGACAAGTATGATTAAGCCAGGTGCCGATTTCAAAGAAGTGACAAGAAATATTGTAACAGGTTACTATGTAAGATGTTCAGTAATGTCAAATTAATAGGTGTCAGCTCCCTTGATAGAGCCTATTTCACCAGATGTACTTCACTTGAATAGTACAGGAAAGTGCATGTTAGGAAAGTCAATAAGTGAAGCAATTGAAAGTAAATCCCAAAAGACAGTCAGTAAGATGGGCTGTTATGAACCATATGTAGAACCTGCTACTGAACCAACAGCAGCAACTACTTCAGCAGGTTGCAACAGAACCACAGATATAGCCACATCAGCAGCTAAGAGGAAAGATAGTGCTGGCACTAGTTCATCTGCCAGAAACAGAGATATGAGTAAATGGAATGAAAATTTTTTATGAACTGTCATGCCCCAGCCAGTGACACAAAAACTGTAAATACGGAAGCATTACGGTCTTCACCCTTACAACAAATGTGCAGACAACCAACCTCTCCACGACCAACTTGATAGGCCAGATTATCTCTCTGTACTCACGCAGG
Organism: Schistocerca gregaria; assembly: GCF_023897955.1. NCBI lineage: Eukaryota > Metazoa > Arthropoda > Insecta > Orthoptera > Acrididae > Schistocerca > Schistocerca gregaria. Next base: position 671,614,869 of record NC_064921.1, on the reverse strand, counting down.
ATAAATAACAATCAAAATAGTGTTCAGAGACATAGTTCAGATGTTACAGAAACTGGAAAAAAAGGAAAAAAGAAAAATTTAGAAACAGATATAAACGTTTCTACTGTAAGAATTCTGCGTGAAAATGTACAGTGCACATCTAGTAAATTAAAGGAGATAAAAGTACTATCAGGGTGGTTTGAATAGTTCTCAGAACAGAATGGAAAAATAGTACTTCCATCATTGAATTTTGTTTTATTTTTCAATGTAGTCTTCTTGTAGATTAATGCACTTGGTCCATCGATGTTCCAGCGCCTTAATCCCATCTTGAAAATGAGTTTCCTCCAGGCCTGCAAAATGGTTATCAACTCTGCCTATCAATTCTTCATTTGAAGTGAATCTTTGTCCACCAAGAAAAATTTTCAGGTTTGGGGAGAGGTGGAAGTCTGATAGAGCCATATCAGTTGAATAAGGCAGGTGTGGCAGCAATTCATACCTTAGTTCAAGTAATTTTGCCATGACGACAGTACATGTGTGCAGGCACTCATTTTCGTGATGGACAATGAATTTCTTCCTTTCTAAACCTGGCCTATTTTCACTTATCTTTTGTTTCAATTTGTCCAGGAGGTTAGTATAGTATTCTCCAGTAATTGTTTGCCCAGTGGGGAGATAATCCACAAACAGAATCCCCTTCACATCCCAGAACACTGAAGCCATGGCTTTCCCACTGAAGGAATTGTCTTTGGTTTCTTTGGTGGTGAAGAATCAGCATGTTTCCACTACTTTTACTCTTGTTTTCTCTCTGGGCTATAGTAGTGCACCCGTGTTTTGTCTGTGGTCCAAACCAGCATAAAAATCATGTTTGTTTCTCCTAAAATGGGCCAAACATTGTTCCAATATGTCCATTCTCACACATTTTTGATCCAGTGTCAAGAGTCATGGCACCCATCTTGCAGATATTTTTTTGATTTCTAATTCTTCAGTTAAAATCTGACATACCCCTTTAAGATGACATCTGGCAGGCATAAGCAATTTCTCGCTCTTTCAGTCGGCAATCCTCCATGACCATTTTGTGCACTTTTGCAATGATTTCCCGAGTAGTGACATGTCTTGGCCGACCACTGCGTGGATCATCATCTAAGCTTTCCCAACCAAAATTAAATTAATGTGTCCACTTGGCAGCAGTTGAATATGAAGGAGCAGAGTCCCCCCAGTGTGTTCTGGAAAACAGCACGAATGTCCTTTGCTTTCATACCTTTCATTCCTTGCTCAAATCTTGATTTTTTTCCACCTTCGCAAATCATTATACAGGAACAACAACAAAGCCACATCACTGTCACAGCTCTCTTCCAAGAGCACTGACATGGCATGTGTTTACAGACAACAGTCCAATGTATACCATGTGAACAACTTGTTGCGATAGTGCTGACCTCTCGTGGCAATTCTGAGAACTTTTCAAACCACCCTCATAGTAGCAGCACAACTGCCACAAACATTTACCATGGCAGAACTTGGGATAAAAGAAAATGAAATTAGTGTTTACAACATAAATACTATGAAAAAGTGAGTTACTTCTGCAGCTGTCAACATGAAGGTAGAGGAGTTTAGTATATGCACACAGTGAAATGAGGAATCCTGTTCATGGACAGTGGACAACTGTTCAGATATACTATTTGAATTGGCAACACTACAGACAACATTCAAAGGGGAAGAGTGTTTGATATTAGGGATATACAGATCACCGAACAGTCAGGTAAATGGTTTTCTAAAACAGCTAGCAGTTCTGTTAGATGAGACTGTTAGGCAGTTCACATACGTAATAACAGCAGACGATCTAAATATTAACACATTGAAAGAAAGCTGTTGTACTAAGAATTTCAGTGATCTAATCAACACTTATGATGTATGTCTGGTAGTAAATAGTCCCACAAGGTACAGTAAAGATACAGAGACATAAATAGATCATGTAGATACCAATAAATCACAGTATAGGTCATAAACACAGCCACTGTTGACCACTATGAGGTATTAATAGAGGTATCAGATAAGAGAACGAAATCAGATAAAGTCTTTAAAGAGTTGCAACAAACAACTTACGGAGGCTACAAAGATTAATGCAATCTACAGACTGGAGTGATTTGGACCAAACAGCAAACATAAATAAGGGCTGGGAATCATTTTCCAAAACATTATCCTGTTAAATAGATCTTGCATGCCCATCAGTATATATGGATATAAGTGGTAAGTGCAATAAAAATGGGATCACAGTAAAAACAAAGAGGGAAGAGCTAGAAACTATGTATGAACAATCCCAAATAAATCCAATGTAAGCAAATTGTGATGCTCATATGGACAAGAAGAGATCATATAAGAAATTGATAAAAGAAACCAAATCAGATTATTTCGTAAACAAAATTACAGCTTCTAATAATATCACAAAGACCCTGCGGCCATACAGGAAGAAAGAGATGGAAAGTGTAGACATGAAAAACAGTGGGAAAATAACTAAAAAGAAAAATAGGAAGGAAATCAGGGACCCTAAAGTAGTCAGTAGTATTTTAAATCAACATTATGTTGAGGTTGTGGAGAGTTAGTTAGTTAGTTTTCATGTTCCATGGATCATTTTGCATGATAAATCGTCATGATGTGGAATGATTCATTTTACATTGATATTGCATATTAATTTGTACATTTATTTGTACTCTGAACATCACCATATAATTTTTACCCCTGAAATGAAAACAAGATATACAGATTGAGTTAGCAATTGCTACCCGCATCTTTTACTCATTACGAATATAGAAATTCTTCTGTGGGATAGAAGGAGTAGTCAAGGAGAGAAACTGTTTCAATTTATTTTCAAATTTTACCTTTCTGTCTGTTAGACATTTTATATCACTGGGAAAGTGGTCAAAATTTTTTGTTGCAGCGTTGTGCACCCCCTTTTTGTGCTAAAGACACCCTTAATGTTGAGTAATGAATGCCATTTTTTCTTCTAGTATTGTAATTATGTACCTCATTGTTCCTTTTGAACTGCAGTGGATTACTTACAGTAACCTTCGTGAGTGAATAAATATACTATGAAGCAGTAGTCAGAATGCCCAACTCCTTAAACAGATGTCTACAAGACGATTGCGGGTGAGCACCACATATTATTCTTACAGCACATTTTTGGGCAGTGAAGACCTTCTTTCTTATAGATGTGAAATTAATAAAGCAAAACTCTCCTGACACAGAATGTATGCAAAGCGCTCCTCGTGTGGCAAAATGTTTATTTCTTCTCCCAGTAAATGAACCTGAATTAGTAAAAGCAATACACCAATTAAAAACAAAAATTACTGGGGGGCTGGACGGTATATCTACTAGACTAATTAAATGCTGCGAAGCCTCAGACTTTTCTCATTAACTTAGACATGGAAGAAGGAATATTCCTGACATTTTTAAAAAAGAATAAAGTAATCCCAAAGGAGGCAGCAAGGAAGATCCAAGAAATTACCAAAATTAGTAGGTGGAAATGCTGTCATGTATGCAGATGTCGCTTCAGTCGTTATAAGTTTCTTTCAACAGATGGCATACAAAAGCAAGCTTCTCTAAATATGGAAAGTGGAAACAATTATTTCATAGGAAATTCTTTTTATAAACTAAATAAAATCACATATATGCAGATACATGCAAACAAAACACCTAACTTGAACAGTATTACTGTCAAGCTAGGAGACTTGGATGTAAAAGACACAGAAACACATAAATTTCTGGGCATGACAGTGGATGGGTACTTGACATGAGAGAAACATGTAAACAATATTTGTCACAAAGTGAGTTCAAGTATATTTCTAATGAGAAAAATTTCAAGGACAATAAACACACATACACTGCGAACGATGTACTGTGGACTAGTTCATTCACAAATTTCATATGGTATCCTTGTATACAGAAATTCTGCAAATGTGAACACACAAAGAGTACTAAAGCTACAGAAGAAGGCTGTAAGATGCATAACAAAACTATGTTCTGCAGAAATAAATTCAGGGAACTACGCATATTAACAGTACTGAAACAAATATTTGTACACACAGATATCCATAATTATAACAAAAAATAAATAAAAATGATTATCATAGTGTAAGAAATAGGCTCAAATTAACTGATAAAGTAACTAAAAACAGGATGCGTTGTATACAATAGTTTGCCAAACTATATAAAGATAATAGATAATAGGTCTGCTTTCAGAAGTAAACTAAAATGTCACTTGAGTAAAACTTATCCATTCAGTGTTCAAGAATACCTTGAAACTAAAAACTGATGCAAGGCTTCATTTGTGACTGTGCAAATATGTAAAAAACTTTCAGAAAGCATAAAGTGACTTTAATCTTTGGCATATTGATGTTTTTCACATGCTTGTATTTTAGAGGCTATTTTACTGATGTATGCAGGTAGTTATGTATTTTTGAAATTTGAAATTTTTCAAACTTCATGTGAACTTGTCAAATACCATTGTACAGAATGGTCCATAGACATAAATAAAAAAAATTTAAAAAAAAATTCATACACATACACATCATCCAGGGGTGTATAAATAATTAGAGTTGCAGTTCCCTGAGACAGGTGGAATAGGCCACTGGAGTGCATTTTTGTTTCGTGTTTAGTGTTGTTTCATGTTTAGTGTTGCTCATGTTTAATGTTGTTACTTGGCCTGATAGGATATAAGGGGTGTGAACACTACCAGGCATTGAGTGATCGACATGAAGGACGTGTAGATGCAACATATTCTTGTGAGTCGGCATTGCCAGTACCAGGCAGAGTTTTAATGGTGTCTACAGTGGGTCGTATCTGGCCTGCTGGTTGAACTGTGCAATATCTAGATGTGTGGGGCATACAGATGTGATATTGGCCCAACATGGCTGCCTGGGAACAAGAGAGGTGGCGCACTCACTGTAAAGACTCTGGTCAACCAGATCTGACAACCACAATGGAGTATCACCATATTGTACACAAAGTGCACTGTAACCCGTTTCGCATATGTACCAACCATCTGAGAACAACTATTGGACACTCGGCAATATTGTGTACCATACCGCACCATTGGGCAGAGAGTAGCAGCAGCTGGACTAGGAAATTGATGTCCCATGTCTACACTGCCACTACCACCACAACGTGAGCAACTGTATCTGGAGTGCTGCTGTGATTGAAAGCACGGACTGCTTATGATTGGAGTCACATTGTGCTCAGGATGAGTCACAGTTCTGCACTACCATTGTCAGTGAGTATTGCAATGACCTATGGAGAGGTCCCATTTATCAACAGTTTCGCAGAGGCGGGGTAGTGCTTTTCTTGACATCAGAGTGGGGAGAGCCTTTGGGTAGGTCTTCAGGTCACAGCCAGTAGTGACTGAGGGAATGCTGTCAGCACAATGGTGCATTGCAGATGTCTTGGATCCTCATTTTTACCACCTCTCATGTGACAATATCTTGGTGCTATTTTAAAAGACATTGCTCATCCACACATGGCACATGGCTCTATAAACTGCCTGTGCGATTTTGAGCTATTCCCATTGCCAGCAAGATCCTCAGATCTGTCTCCAATAGAATGTGTGTGACCAGATTGAACATCAACTTCATCCCAGTGCCAGTGTCCAGGATCAGGTACAGCAGTTGTGGAGAGGATACTATGAATGGAGAGGATGCTATGAATGGCTTTATGACAACCTTTCCAACCGAATCTGCCTCTGCATCCAGGCCACTGCTAAGTGGGCTTATACTGCCAAGTTCTTCATAAATTTGACACAATTTTGTAAACACTGAATAACATCACAAAATCTTTTAACTAGTGGAACTTTATTTCATTTTCTTCTCCCCTTCTGGTTGCTTCACTTTTTCTGTATTAATAAAAAATGTTAGATATATCTAGCTTACAAAAGCAAATAATTCGACACCAAAATGCATTCAAAAATCATGATCAGGGCAGTCAAATACTACCTATCAAGTATCTGTTCATTCTGCTGTGAGAATTGCAATGTAATGCACACAGGAATTGACTAGAATGATGTTGACACCAGGTATAAGGAACACATAAGAGAAATAAACAGAACCCATGTGGATAGCCACATATGTTAGTACTCCACTTTTGGGATTCAGAGGGACGTACCAGCATGGGATTGAATCCACCCGATGGATTACTGACAAGGGCCGGTGTGTCAACCACCCCAGACGTGGTTTTTAAGTGTTTTTCAGTGTCTGACAAGCTGAATAACTGGGTGATACTCACATCCTGCCTCAGTTACACATTTAGAAAAGTTTGCACACTTTCACATAGAATACACAGATAGTCAGGTGTGCACAAATACTATTGGGGGTGGTGGGGGGTGACAGGAAAGGGTATCAGGTCTACCTCTATACTGCTATGGTAAATACGAAAATTAACAAGTCAACCCTGTGGAGATACGAGAAAAGGACAGGGGAATGAAAAAGATGAAGATAGGAGAAATGCATAAGAGAATGAAAGTACAATTCAGACTCTTGACACTGCCTTACTTAACAGAACCAAAGAGTAAGAACAGAAAGTAAAGGTATGAAAATAATTAATATCAGTAACAGGAGTATTTACCAACAGCATCAATTGCAGCAGTTACGGTATAATGTTTGTACATCACACTTAGTTTATTTTTTTACTTATATCTGTCTTAAAGTAAGTAGCAATTATTTTTTACTGTGCTTGATACACTGTAATTCCCCTACTTGTTTTTTTCTTTGCAAGACATAGTTTCACATGTAACTATCACCATTAGATACTGCTGAAAGTTGTAGCTTTTCCCGGATCTTGATGGAGTTGAATACTGTCCACAAAGTAACTGGTGCTGTGCTAGCATCTGTGAAATTGCTTCATACCACTGCTGTGAATGAGTCGTTGGTGATGTGGCAAGGTTGTTTCCTGTTGCACTAAATGTCTTATAAATCTTGCCAGCTTCTCCTACTTCTGATGTTATTTACAGAGAACCACCTGATTACGCACTGCAGAGTGACAGGTTGTTTCCCTGTCTTGAGCTAAATTGTTGAAAACGTTATATGTGTCAAATGGCCAAAAAGTGTGTTTCTACTGAATGTAAGAGGTATTATCATCTGCTAATAATGAGACAGAGCCAGTGTGAATTGGCTCAAGCAGACATAACGGTGAACATCAAATGAATTCAGGAATCATAGCAGGTCAATTTATGTCTTTATACCAAAGTGTAACAGAAGCACTCAGGAAATTAGAGTGAGAATGTTTGGAAGGAATGTGGAGATGTTTGTATGAAACTTATTCATGTGAGTTTATCGGACCAGTGACAATGAAGACTGTATAACAGTTCTGGTACCTCCATAATATACTGTGGGTTGTATAAGGATAATGAGAGAGAAATTACAGCATGTACTGCACTCAGTATGCAGTTATACATCTGTTTGCTGGATATACAGGGGAGTAAAACTTTCAGAGAAAATGGGAAAGGGCAAAATCATCACTTTGAGGTAAGGAAACCTAGTCCAGAAACAAAAGAGTCAAAGCTAACAAGTGAAAATGAGAAAATTACAAAATTTATTTTGGTCTGCTGTGATGGTAAAAATTGTAGTTCACAGTTTTTAATTTCCAGCACAACCTACAAATGATGTTATACCCATAACAGTTGAGTGTTTCCAAAGGAAAATTGCCTTAAAAGAAGCTTTAAAATTATGGAACAGAATTGCTGCCCAGTACTTACCTTAAAGAGAAATATGAATATACTGCTGATTGATGCATATAAAAATGCATCCTCTATCTTAACTTTTGGAACTAACAGTTACTTCCTCAGGGAACAGAGAGGGTTAAATAGGAGGAGGTTAAAAAGGAGGGACAGGTCATCCTGGCCCCAGGGTAAGAGAGATCACCTGTTGCAAGGAGGAGGGGAAACAAATGTTGGCCAGAATATTTGCTGCTTTTGAGTGACTTATTGATTCAGCAAAACTGATGTCTGGTGATGGCATATGCATTGCCTTTCTAATTAAGTGTAATGGAACTGCTTTTGATGGACCATTTTTTGTCCTCATGGTTTCATCAACTATCGGGAAAAATATATAAAGGGTGACTGAAGGATTTCCATTTGAGGTTGTTGCTGCAGTGTATATGCAATGTAGCAAGACTCTGTTGCATGTATCTAAAGCACCAACATGAAGGCAAGGGGTTAGTGGGACATTCATGTCTTTCAGACTTGCGTGCGGTAAATGCGGCAATGTGAACTACAGTGTCATTATTACTAAATGTATCCAAACAGGACCTACATGCTGTTCTTTTCTTGGCTGCTGAAGAGCAAACACCAGTAAATATTCATTGGAGAATGAAGAATGTGTATGTGGCAGCATGTCCATCACAAATCACCATTGTGGGGTGCAGCTGCTTCATGATAATCCATGTCCTCATATAGCAAATGTTAACACCCAGGAGTTACGCCAATTCAAGTGGGAGACATTTGAGCACCTGGCTGTAGTCCTGATGTCTCCTCATGCAATTATCATGCCTTTGGGCCCTTAAAAGGGGCCGTGAAGGGTGACAATTCTTGTCAGACAAGGATGTACAGCAGGCAGTTTTGGACTTCTTCAGTGATTGCCTCAGTGCTGATGGGAATTTTGCGTGATTGACTCACCAATTCTGGACTGTACGGCCTTTGAATGGAAGCTTTTTGGGGGCCCTTGTAGTAGCTAATGATTTGAATCTTGTTGTGTCTGTCTTGTTGCTGTTGTCATCTGGGACTCAAGTATCATTTGGCTTACTGATTTCATTCACTTCATGTCTTATAATGCTCCAAATTGCCCTTGCCCTTTTTATAATACTAAGAAGACTTGTAACATCTTAACATCAGAAACTTTGTGAAACAAGAGAGTCATAATCAGTACAAAAAAAATATTCTTTGAAGCTCTACCAGGAATTTTATTGAAATGATTGCCAATATAAAACACTGTGCAGTAAAATTTGGAATGGCAAATGTATAACTAAGTAAAGTTTTTAAATTTATATTCAATTCTGGAAAGCATAACTCACTTATCAGCCTAGTTTTTGTAGGTGATTTAATAACCAGACAACTATTTCCACTTGTTCTGCTTTAATTTAATCCCATTTCACTAGAAAAAATACAATTTTACACAACAATGTCAAACCCTTAACATGACAATAACTGCACTCAGCTGTGATTAGGACAGCACTCAGTTAAGTTAGTGCTGATGGCCCCTATAAATGTACTCCAACAAGCAGCATTTTACAAAGTATTGTTAAGACAACTGCATAATCAGAATTACAATTAAAAGTTGTACATCTTTAATAATTTTCATAAAGAATTTGCTAGTGTACAATATGGTTACAAGCCTTATATAAGCAGAATTTATACAGAAATACGTATGTTTTATATTGTTGTTGTTGTTGTGGTCTTCAGTCCTGAGACTAGTTTGATACAGCTCTCCATGCTACTCTATCCTGCGCAAGCTTCTTCATCTCCCAGTACCTACTGCAACCTACATCCTTCTGAATCTGCTTAGTGTATTCATCTCTTGGTCTCCCTCTACGATTTTTACCCTCCAAGCTACCCTCCAATACTAAATTGGTGATCCCTCGATGCCTCAGAACATGTCCTACCAACCGATCCCTTCTTCTGGTCAATTTATCCCACAAACTTCTCTTCTCCCCAATCCTATTCAATACTTCCTCATTAGTTATGTGATCTACCCATCTAATCTTCAGCATTCTTCTGTAGCACCACATTTCGAAAGCTTCTATTCTCTTTTTGTCCAAACTATTTATCGTCCACGTTTCACTTCCATACATGGCTACACTCCATACAAATACTTTCAGAAATGACTTCCTGACACTTAAATCTATACTCGATGTTAACAAATCTCTCTTCTTCAGAAACTCTTTCCTTGCCGTTGCCAGTCTACATTTTGTATCCTCTCTACTTCGTCCATCATCAGTTATTTTGCTCCCCAAATACCAAAACTCCTTTACTACTTTAAGTGTCTTGTTTCATAATCTAATTCTCTCAGCATCACCCGACTTAATTTGACTACATTCCATTATCCTTGTTTTGCTTTTGTTGATGTTCATCTTATATCCTCCTTTCAAAACACTGTCCATTCCGTTCAACTGCTCTTCCAAGTCCTTTGCTGTCTCTGACAGAATTACAATGTCATCAGCGAACCTCAAAGTTTTTATTTCTTCTCCATGGATTTTAATACCTACTTCGAATTTTTCTTTTGTTTCCTTTACTGCTTGCTCAATATACAGATTGAATAACATCGGGGACAGGCTACAACCCTGTCTCACTCCCTTCCCAACCGCTGCTTCCCTTTCATGCCCTTCGAATCTTATAACTGCCATCTGCTTTCTGTAAAAATTGTAAACAGCCTTTCGCTCCCTGTATATTACCCCTGCCACCTTTAGAATTTGAAAGGGTGTATTCCAGTCAACATTGTCAAAAGCTTTCTCTAAGTCTACAAATGCTAGAAATGTAGTTTTGCCTTTCCTTAATTTATTTTCTAAGATAAGTACTAGGGTGAGTATTGCCTCACATGTTTCAGCATTTCTACGGAATCCAACCTGATCTTCCCAGAGGTTGGTTTCTTTTTTCCATTCGTCTGTAAAGAATTCGTCTTAGTATTTTGCAGCTGTGGCTTATTAAACTGATTGTTCAGTAATTTTCACATCTGTCAACACCTGCTTTCTTTGGGATTGGAATTATTATATTCTTCTTGAAGTCTGAGGGTAGTTCGCCTGTCTGATACATCTTGCTCGCCAGATGGTAGAGTTTTGTCAGGACTGGCTCTCCCAAATCCGTCAGTAGTTCCAATGGAATGTTGCCTACTCCGGGGTCCTTGTTTCGACTCAGGTCTTTCAGTGCTCTGTCAAACTCTTCACGCAGTATCATATCTCCCATTTCATCTTCATCTACATCCTTTCCATTTCCATAATATTGTTCTCAAGCTCATCGCCCTTGTATAGACCCTCTATATACTCCTTCCACCTTTCTGCTATCCCTTCTTTGCTTAGAACTGGGTTTCCGTCTGAGCTCTTGATGTTCATACAAGTGGTTCTCTTATCTCCAAAGGTCTCTTTAATTTTCCTGTAGGCAGTATCTATCTCACCCGTAGTGAGATAAGCCTCTACATCCTTACATTTGTCCCCTAGCCATCCCTGCTTAGCCATTTTGACTTCGTGTCTATCTCATTTTTGAGACGTTTGTATTCCTTTCTGCCCGCTTCTTTTACTGCATTTTTGTATTTTCTCCTTTCATCAATTAAATTCAATATTTCTTCTGTTACCCAAGGATTTCTACTAGCCCTCGTCTTTTTATGTACTTGATCCTCTGCTGCCTTCAGTACTTCATCCCTCAAAGCTACACATTCTTCTTCTACTGTATTTCTTTCCCCCATTCCTGTCAATTGTTCCCTTATGCTCTCCCTGAAACTCTGTACAACCTCTGGTTCTTTCAATATATCTAGGTCCCATCTCCTTAAATTCCCACCTTTTTGAAGTTTCTTCGGTTTTAATGTATAGTTCACAACCAATATATTGTGGTCAGAGTCCACATCTGCCCCTGGAAACATCTTACAATTTAAAACTTGGTTCCTAAATCTCTGTCTTACCGTTATATAGTCTATCTGATACCTTTTAGTATCTCCAGGGTTCTTCCGTGTATACAACCTTCTTTCATGATTCTTAAACCAAGTGGTAGCTACGATTAAGTTGTGCTCTGTGCAAAATGTGTAGCTTTGAGGGATGAAGTATTTCTTAGCCCCAATCCATATTCACCTGCTACGTTTCCTTCTCTCCCTTTTCCTACACTCGAATTCCAGTCACCCATGACTATTAAATTTTCGTCTCCCATCACTATCTGAATATTTTCTTTTATTTCATCATACATTTCTTCAATTTCTTCGTCATCTGCAGAGCTAGTTGGCATATAAACTTGTACTACTGTAGTAGGTGTGGGCTTCGTATCTATCTTGGCCACAATAATGCGTTCACTATGCTGTTTGTAGTAGCTTACACGCATTCCTATTTTCCTATTCATTATTAAACCTACTCCTGCATTACCCCTATTTGATTTTGTGTTTATAACCCTGTATTCACCTGACCAGAAGTCTTGTTCCTCCTGCCACCGAACTTCATTAATTCCCACTATATCTAACCTTAACCTATCCATTTCCCTTTTCAAATTTTCTAACCTACCTGCTCGATTAAGGGATCTGACATTCCACACTCCGATCCGTAGTACACCAGTTTTCTTTCTCCTGATAACGACATCCTCTTGAGTAGTCACCGCCTGGAGATCCAAATGGGAGACTATTTTACCTTCAGAATATTTTACCCAAGAGGACGCCATCATCATTTAATCATACAGTAAAGCTGCATGCCCTCGGGAAAAATTATGGCCGTAGTTTCCCCTTGCTTTCAGCCGTTTTCAGTACCAGCACAGCGAGGCCGTTTTGGTTATTGTTACTAGGCCAGATCAGCCAATCATCCAGACTGTTGCCCTTGCAACTACTGAAAAGGCTGCTGCCCCTCTTCAGGAACCACACGTTTGTTTGGCCTCTCAACAGATACCCCTCCGTTGTGGTTGTACCTACGGTATGGCTATCTGTATCCCCACCAATGGCAATTCCATGGTTGATGGGGGGGGAGGGGGGGGGGGGTTTATATTGAAAATTAGAAAAATACATTTCATAAACAATTAAGACAGAAAAAAGTTAATTTAAATTTTACTTAGTCGAGGTTGATTTACATTTTAATTACTCCATGAGTCTTGTTACTAATATTATTCCTGCATATTTGACACAAAGTTTACAAATTAATTAGCTCAAATATTCAGTCAAAATTCCTTAAATATTTTTAAGCTAATTTCAAGTTGTTACAATATCCTCTGATATGTTCTACAAAGTAGTTTTAAATAAGATGATAACAACTTTGATGTCTGTGACTATGAAGGCTTTCCCGGCGTAATAATTGATAATATTCTTCTCGGGTATGTAGCCGGATCATAACGTCTTCATGACACAATATTTCCGCGGTCCAACTGGCCGCCATCTTCAGGTGAGAGTGCTGGTGCACGATCTCACTGGAACTGACTTCCCAGCGCAAGCGGCAGCCCCTATATAGGCCGCAGAAGACCCACAATGCATGCGCGAGAAGGTGCCGTAACTGCCCTCTAGCGCAGTAGACATACCCCGCCGCCAGTGATGGAAACAGGCAAAATCGAGATATTGCTGTCAAAAATTTAAAAAAATAAAAATAAAAAAAATTAAAATTTATTCCGACGATAGAACCACAGACCGTTGTTTTTTAATGTCAGATAACACTGGGTCCCAAGTCTTACTTAAAAGATAACCCTTGTCTCTATTAATAAGATTGTCAGATAACCGAATCTCTATGGATTCTTTTAAAACACAGTCACAATAGCGAGATCCAGGGGCAACCATTTGTGTCTCGTCATATAGTATTCTGTGTCCCTCGGTGAGACAGTGTTCCGTCTCCACGGAGTAACATCTCCTCTCTCGAAAGGGCAGCCGTCCGGTCCATTAGAGAAGACGAAGATCTGATAGTTCTACCAGCGGAGAAAGGCAACGCAACTGTTCTTCTGTCACGTGATGACTATCTAGGAAAGATGAATCTCTTACTTGAAGACTCAGCATACAGAACATTGTAGGATGATCCAACTGAACGGATAAAACGGAAGACGCTTTCACTGTTGAAGAAGAGTTCTTTACCTGATGACGTTCTCAAAAAACTTTGTCCTGGTGCTGCCGTGCCACTGAGATTATACGTTCTACCCAAGATTCATAAGAAAGGGGTCCCGCTCCGTCCGATCGTGAGTAATTTGGGTGCTCCTACCTACAATCTAGCCAAGTATTTAGCATCTGTTCTTGGCCCTCACGTCGGTAAATGCAAACATCACATTTCCAATTCTATGGTGTTTATTCAGAGATTGAAGTCCTTGTCTCTTAGTTCCTGGGATTTGCTTGTGAGCTTTGATGTCGTGTCGCTTTTTACCCGGGTTCCTCTGGAAGAATCCTTGCAATTAATTGGTGAGAAACTGGATGAGGAAACAACCAGGCTTTGTCACCACGTGTTAACGTCAACGTACTTTTTATTCAATGACAAATATTTTGAACAGACTGACGGAGTGGCTATGGGGATCCCTTTGTCCCCAATAGTTGCCAATCTTTTTATGGAAGATTTTGAGGACATGGCGCTGAAGACGGCGTCCTTCAAACCAAACTGTTTTTGGAGGTACGTTGACGATACGTTTATGGTGTGGCCTCATGGGAGAGAAGCTATGAACCGCCTCCTAGATCACTTCAATTCCCTGCATCCTAGCATCAAATTTACCATGGAGGTGGAAAGTGATGGAAAACTTCCGTTTCTGGATGTTCTGGTGTACAGAAAGGATGATGGGACACTGGGACACAGCGTTTATCGAAAGCCTACGCACACGGACCATTACTTACATGCTTCTAGCTGTCATCCATCGTTCCAGCGTACTGGGGTCCTGCGGACGTTGGCGGGAAGAGCTTCTGCCATTTCAGATGGAGAAAGCTTGACACAAGAATTGGACCATCTTAAGATTGTGTTCAAGCAGAATGGCTATACAGATAAACAGATCCGTAGTGCTTTCCAGTTTGGACCTTCGCCTGAACCACCAGAAGATACCTGCCAATCGGTAGCTTTTCTGCCTTTTGCTGGGAGCATTTCCTCGAAGATTGGAAGGATTCTGAAAAGATATCACATCAAAAGTATTTTTCGTCTGCCAGCCAAGATTAGAGCGCTCCTTGGCTCTATTAAGGATGACTTGGGTTTGAGGAAGCCCGGTGTGTACAAGATCCCTTGCCACTGTGGAAAGGCTTATATTGGTCAGACAATCCGGACCATTCAGGACCGATGTGTTGAGCATCAGCAGCACACACGGCTGCTTCAACCTGAGAAATCTGCAGTGGCGGAACACTGTCTCACCGAGGGACACAGAATACTATATGACGAGACACAAATGGTTGCCCCTGCATCTCGCTATTGGGACTGTGTTTTAAAAGAATCCATAGAGATTCGGTTATCTGACAATCTTATTAACAGAGACAAGGGTTATCTTTTAAGTAAGACTTGGGACCCCAGTGTTATCTGACATTAAAAAACAACGGTCTGTGGTTCTATCATCGGAATAAATTTAAATTTTTTTTTATTTTAATTTTTTTTTAATTTTTGACAGCGATATCTCGATTTCGCCTGTTTCCATCACTGGCGGCAGGGTATGTCTACTGCGCTATAGGGCAGTTACGGCACCTTCTCTCGCACGCGTTGTGGGTCTTCTGCGGCCTATATAGGGGCCGCCGCTTGCGCTGGTAAGTCAGTTCCAGCGAGATCGTGCACCAGCACTGTCACCTGAAGACAGCGGCCAGTTGGACTGCGGAAATATTGTGTCATGAAGACGTTATGATCCGGCTGCATACCTGAGAAGAATATTATCAACTTTGATGTCTGATTGCATAGTATCTGGTGTAACAACTTTTGCTCACTGCTAAAACACTGAAACTTGCATATGACTAAAGTTTACAGTGAATATAAAAAAATACACAAATTGTGATATTTGGGTCGAGTTCTTCATTTAAGTTAGGGGATCACATTTGAAACTAATCTGTGTCATTACAAATGCTTATAGTATATTTTTAAGTCTTGTATAGAATTACTCCTCTCCACTGTAATTGTCCTTGATCTCTTTTAAAGGAAAACTGGAGTCATTATGTTGTAAGAAAAATGAAAAATCCAGGATTGTTGTACGAATACATTAATGAAAGAATTAAAATTCTTTGGTTATTTTCTTCCTATTTTTCATCATATAAATTCTCCCTTATTAATGTAACTGAGTCAGCATTGCAGTTCTGTGAGGGTTTACTTTTCATTTTGTTGTTAAATTCACTGATGGCGATCTTTTAATGCCACCATTTGACTGTCATGGTCAGATGAACTATTTGTGATTAAAAATAAAGTATCAGTAACTGTTGCACTCAGTCTTTCTGTACTAGGTGAGAATGTTACTGTGGGCAGTCAAACCAAAGCTGAGCACCAGTATGTACCCTCAATCAGAACTATTGAAACGACTATATTGAAATATCTACATTCTTTGCAATAAGTCTTCATTTCTTACTTGATCAATCAGTCTGATCTTTGACAGTTTTCTGTATCACTAAACTTTCAGTGGTTTTTAATCATTTCATTTCTATCTTCCCCATTATTCATGTTTTGTACCTGTGCAGAGCTTTACCTTCATCTTTTTATGTTAAGAGCTTTTTCTCATTTTAGAAAGCTCTTTTATCATGTGCAATCCTTGTTACCATTTCTTTCTTGTATCTTTCTTCTTCATATACTGTACGTTACAGATATCAAAAGTTGTCCACCTTGTGAAGGGTCTCTTATCCAAGTTTAACATGTAGCCATTCAGCACAGCCGAATGTATCACACACATCATTGTCTAGCTTTCTGTTTTCTATTGGCTAGCATGTGTTCCACTTCATCAAGCACCTGACTCCATTCCTGTGCACTTAGGAAATTACTACTTATGTTGTCAGTGACCCATATCATGCATATTTTCTGTCTTTGACAAACTTTTTCTGCATTGAGTTACTCTTTTACTTCCTTCATTATGTCTCCAACAAAAAAAAATTAAAGACCCATTCCTTCCTGGATACTCAAGGCATGGCAAGTTTAATGGGATCTTCTTAAGTGTCTCTTATTTACATTTCTGCAAGTTGCCCACTTTGAACTACCAGGCTCTAGAAAATACATGTTGACAGTTGAAACCATTGTACTCTCAGGATTCATCACAAATGCTGAGAGCTGTTTTCTCTCAACATACATGCTCCTAAAAATTGTCACTTGTTGGAACTCAATTCTTTTGTATCTCACTGAGCAATGTGGCACATTCAAGGGGACAACCATTCAACTTCTCATCAGGCCATCCAGATTTAGCTTTTCATAGTTTCTCTAACTGTGAAGGCTCTCGTGAAGTTTTGTATTAACCCTGATTCTGTACAGTCACATTGA
This sequence comes from Schistocerca gregaria, assembly GCF_023897955.1. Lineage (NCBI taxonomy): Eukaryota > Metazoa > Arthropoda > Insecta > Orthoptera > Acrididae > Schistocerca > Schistocerca gregaria. The sequence goes on along the minus strand of NC_064921.1, from coordinate 671,597,805 downwards.
TTTGATGGTGTCTTTGAAATTAAACACTAATGTCAAAAGCATCAGCATTAACTGTAGTATACTACACTATTGGCCATTAAAATTGCTACACCGTGAAGATGATGTGCTACAGACGCAAAATTGAACCGACAGGAAGAAGATGCTGTGATATGCAAATGATTAGCATTTCAGAGCATTCTCACAAGGTTGGCGCTGGTGGCGGCATCTACAACGTGCTAACATGAGGAATGGCATGAGGAAAGATTCCAACCGATTTCTCATACACAAACAGGAGTTGACCAGCGTTGCTTGGTGGAATGTTGTTGTGATGCCACGTGTAAGGAGGAGAAATGTCTACCATCACGTTTCCGACTGATAAAGGTCGGATTGTAGCCTATCGCGATTGCGGTTTATCATATCGCGACATTGCTGCTCTCGTTGGTCGAGATCCAATGACTGTTAGCAGAATATGAAATTGGGGGGTTCAGGAGGGTAATACAGAACCCCATGCTGGATCCCAACGGCCTCGTATCACTAGCAGTAGAGATGACAGGCATCTTATCCATTTGGCTGTAATGGATTGTGCAGCAACGTCTCGATCCCTGAGTCAACAGATGGGGACGTTTGCAAGACAACAACCATCTGCACGAACAGTTCGATGACGTTTGCAGCAGCAGCAGACAGGAGCGCCTGCGATGGTGTACTCAACGACGAACCTGGGTGCACAAATGGCAAAAGGTCATTTTTTCGGATGAATCCAGGTTCTGTTTACAGCATCATGATGGTCGCATCCATGTTTGGCGACATCGCGGTGAACGCACATTGTAAGCGTGTATTCGTCATCGCCATACTGGCGTATCACCTGGTGTGATGGTATGGGGTGCCATTGATTACATGTCTCAGTCACCTCTTGTTCGCATTGATGGCACTTTGAACAGTGGACGTTACACTTCAGATGTGTTACAACCCGTGGTTCTACCCTTCATTCGAACCCTGCAAAACCCTACATTTCAGCAGGATAAAGCACGACTGCATGTTGCAGGTCCTGTACAGACCTTTCTGGATACAGAAAATGTTCGACTGCTGCCCTGGCAAGTACATTCTCCAGATCTCCCACCAATTGAAAACGTCTGGTCAATGATGGCCGAGCAACTGGCTTGTCACAATACGCCAGTCACTACTCTTGATGAACTGTGGTATCGTGTTGAAGCTACAGGGGCAGCTGTACCTGTACACTCCACCAAAGCTCTGTTTGACTCAATTCCCAGGCGTATCAAGGCTGTTATTACAGCCAGAGGTAGTTGTTCTGGGTATTGATTTCTCAGGCTCTGTGCACCCAAATTGCGTGAAAATGTAATGACATGTAAGTTCTAGTATAATATATTTGTCCAATGAATACCCCTTTATCATCTGTATTTCTTCTTGGTGTAGCAATTTTAATGGCCAGTATCTACATCTACATCCATACTCCGCAAGCCACCTGACGGTGTGTGGTGGAGGGTACCTTGAGTACCTCTACCGGTTCTCCCTTCTATTCCAGACTCGTATTGTTCATGGAAAGAAGGATTGTCGGTATGCTTCTGTGTGAGCTCTAATGTCTCTGATTTTATCCTCATGGTCTCTTCACGAGATATACGTAGGAGGGAGCAATATACTGCTTGACTCTTCAGTGAAGGTATGCTCTCGAAACTTTAACAAAAGCCCGTACCGAGCTACTGAGTATCTCTCCTGCAGTCTTCCACTGGAGTTTATCTGTCATCTCCGTAACGCTTTCGCGTTTTGTAGATTAGTAAGAAGAAAACTTCTGATATAAAGTCATATCTGTATACTCCTAATATTTGTGGGGAAGACACCTGTATTCAGAACAAGTGGTACAAAGGAACAATATTTATGATAAATAGCTGCTAATGATTGCTGATACTCATAAGGAACACATTCAATTTTATTTTCTTTGATGTTGACAATAAGTTTTAGATATTAATCTCTTACATTAAGGTATAAAAGATATTAATGATGAAGTAGTCTAAGTGTCAACTACAAACTAAATTCGTTGTGTTATGTATTGTACTTTAATTTTAGGTGTTACCAAGATGATTGTTGCTTTCTGGGACTATGATAACAAATTGTAGAATTAACCAGATACATACTGGCATCATCATTATGTCTGTACCTTTCAACTGCATGTGCTTTCCAGGAACAAAAAAAAAAAGCTTTATAATACATCTTTTAATGTGTTTACATTTTTAGTGGTTTGCAGACCCAACTAATTTTAAAAAGTAATGGTTAGAAGTTTGATAATTAAGGGTACATTGATTTGCATGCCTTGTCACTATGTTACAGGTGGCTATTTTCATACTGTGGTGCTATGGTGCCAAGTTTGCCCTTTCCTGTGTGGCAGTCCTGCTTGTCTATGTGACAGTGCTCAAGTCAGAATGTGATGTTGTGACGGCTTTGTCTGGTGAAAGCAATATGACTTGCACAGTTGTGTATCCTGTATTACAAGAAGAATGGGGTGGTTGGGATCAGCGCAGTCATGGCTTGCTCTTTGCCCAGCATGCTGCACTCTCTGCTGCTGTCCTCTTCTTTGGTATGATACTTCTGCCACAGCTTCATTGCATGATGCACTTAGAGACTGCTTCTCCTCATGACATCAGGATTGCCATTTGTTATGACTAATTAACTAATTATCATTTAAAAATGCATTTGATTTAAACTGTTTTATTGCCTGTAAAATTAAAATGTTCATTTACTGGTATTTAATTATAAATGTATTTTACCTAACTTAGTGACAAAATCCTAAAAAATAATCTTACCTCATTTACTTTTTTGAGGAATGATTTCATTTAGATGTGCAATACTGAGACAATAGTGTTTCTCCTTCTTCCATTTTTTCCTCTTCTCAGTGGCCGTTGGCTGCTTCCTTACTTTGGCTTTCAGACATTAATTGTTATAGGGTTTTTGTGTGTTTTAACTGTTATTGGGGTAGTTTCTCAATAGTGAAAGTAGTAAGTGTGTGTTGTTAGTTTAAAACACATAATATTAGTCTGGTTAATGTTTTTATCAATCAGTTTTCTTGAGAAAACACCTAGTCTTTTGGAAATATCTGTAGATCAAAATAAAAGACAAAAAACTCTTACATATAGAAGTACAGAGTAAATAAATATGTTACATTTGTCAAAACCTGTAGCTATCAGTGGTATATTTATGTGGAGTTTGCACCATTAAAAAAAAAAAAAACAATTGTTGGTGGCTATTACATTACTAGATCACAGGATGTTCATTTTTCAGGGAATGGGGAAAATCTAGGGGAAAAGGGAGAATACAAGACCTGCCTTGTAAGTTTTTTCAAAAACAATGTTTTGGAAAATTTGATTTATTGTCTCTCAAAGTATTCACCTTTAAAATACATAAGCTTTTACTTGCAGTTTCAACCAATTTAGAAATTTTTTTTTATACTTTTATGTTGTTACTTGTGAAACATGGGTTTGGAGGGTTTTGATAGCCTTTTGAGGTGGGATTTGTTGTACTTAATTGAAAAGAGAAGATGGCATTAGGTGATAAATCTGATGAATGTGAGCAATGAGGCGTTAATTCAATTTTTTTTTAAATAATTGACTGTTTGATGTGCTGTGTGACAGTTGGCACTGCCATTATGAAGATCGGTGTGATGCTTTTGGTTTTTTTCCTCCTGATTTTATTGATGCCTTGTAACAAACAAATTGTTTTTACCATTCAACATTAACTTTTCTTTGATCCTCTAAAGCAGGCCATGCCCTTGCTCAGGTGCCATAGTACTCAGCCTGGCTGCACACTTCCACCTCCACCATGCCACTGTCTGACTGGCAGTGGGGGGAAGAGGGAGAAACTGTGAATGTGCCCTGTTAAGATAGTAATGCAGGCACACTGCATACAACTTAGTTTCATATTTCTCAACAACATAGATGACAAGGGAAACTCATTTTCACTATTATTTGGCGTACTGAAAATGAAACATAAATTTTTATCTGGTATAAACTGTTGGCATACTGACATGTAGACAATTCCACAGATTTTCGTACTCAGTTTGCAGCATAATAGTGACTTATTTAGTTTCTCACTCACACACACACACGTTGATTGAAATGTGGTAGCACTTTTGCAACCTCATTATGGAGACATGGAAAGTCTACCTGAGGAAAACAATGTGAATGTCCTGACTAGTTGTAATGTAATAGAATTTGTCTCTAAAACGAGAATTATATTGCAGTCCAATTAGTTACATCTGCACATGCACAGGAATGCTTTCAAGTGAAATGGCAAATGGTCTCAGAAACAGATGTAATATTGGCTTTGCCCTCCAAATGTTTAGAAAAATATCCCTGTAAGTCTTCCAAGGTCACAATGACTTCTTGTTTCTCACCTTGCAATGTCTTACTGTGGGTAGTATGCAGTCAAGTGCTTCTAATTTCCGTTCCTGCACTTCTTTTACCTGTATAAATTTAACCCAAATGGTTTATAAATTGAAAAATCATCCCAGACATGCCCCTTGACTTAACCAACATACTTTGCACTAATATATAAAGTCTCCATATTCTTTGTTCAGTTCCAGTGAAAACTATTGCAACTGTCAGTGGAGTAATGCATGCGGCTTCAGAAATTTTACTGTTTGTGCCATCGATTTCATTAAGTACATCATACCTGCAAATTTAAAACAAAGTGCTTCTTGATGAAAGAAGAATGAATCCCATCTATCTTTCATTGTAATTTTTTGATCTTTCATTGTTAACTAAATCCTTAAATTTTTTCTGCGTGGTATTACAATGTTTCATAGCAAATTTGCAGTACCCCTCAATTATATGACTGTGTGATAGGTATTGAGAATTCTCATCCTTCTCTACTGTCATTTTTATTCATTTTTGAAGGCTTGTGAGAATAGATCACTAGACTGCCTCTTTTTGTGCTAACAGCCAGTGAACATATGAACATCCTGCGTAACACAAACAAATAGCGACGGGTAAAAAGCACTGCCACCACCATTCTGCCAAACTGAAGAGAGTTGTGCCAACCAAAAAGTGCCACACTGCAATATTAAATGAAATGTTGCCTTGTAGCAGGTACTTCCGAGAAGGACCGAGCAAAGCAAACTCACATGTGGTTTGGCATGCCTTGGCTGGCTCTGGTCTAAAGCAATGGTTGTGGCACAAGCAGTGTAATCGTAGAAACTATATATCATTGTATTGGACATGCTTAAAAAAAATGATCACTTTTGGAACACTCAAAAAGTTGATTCCTGCTTAGTCCAGTTTGTAAGAATATATCAAAGTTTCATCTCCTGTTATGAAGTTATATACAGATTTTGCAATTCATTGGTCCAATTTTTTAGTTTCTCCTTCACCAATCGACAAATGCCTGTTTATGAACTTTGGTCAAATTGTGTGGAATCGATGGGAAACGTATCTTGTTCACAGCTAGATGTTAGTGCCAAATGTAATATACTGCTGCCTTCAATGTGCCTTTATCTCACAGTAAATAACGTGCTGATCCTCTTGAGTCATGTTGCACAAACAATCAGTATTTTTTTGACCCAAAATATGATTTTGGTAGACATTCATGAAATTCAAGTCTGCTGGTAAAGTCGTGACAACCGTTTTTTGGGATCAGAAAGGGGTATTGTTGGTCAACTTTTTGCCCACTGGGACCACAATTAACAGTCACAGGATACTGTGAGACTCTGAAAAACCTCAAACGGTCAATTCAGAACCGGAGAAGAGGAATGTTGACCAAGGGCGTACACATTCTCCATGTCAACGCTCACCCATACCTCGCTCTGCAAACCATTGCTCTCCTGCAACAGTTTCAGTGGAACATTATCAGCCACTGACCCACCCTATAGTTCTGACTTGACACCCACTATCACCTGTTCCCTAGGTTAAAATAACATTTGGCTGGAAACCACAATTCAACTCTGACGATAAGGTGAAAGAAGAGGTTCATAACTTTCTGAACAGCATCGTGGCAAGTTGGTGTGACATGTGCATACAAAAACTGCCATAGTGTCTACAAAAATACGACAGAAATGCTCATTATGCCGAAAATAACTAAATGTTCAAGCTGTAAACCATTGCAGAAATAAACAGGTCTATGTACTTATAAAAAAAATAGGAGACCTTACTTTTGGGATTACCCTCATAGATTCAAACTACGGGGACTATCCATTGTATCATTTCCTATTGAAAACTGATTCCTTCTCTTTTGCTAACAGTATTTCATATAATAATCAGTCCCCAATCTTATAAATTGTTCCAACTTCATTTTTAATAACGATTTTTCTGGGTAGCTGCTACCAGACTTCCAAAAGTAAAAGTTGATAGAAGCTCTAGTTTTCAGAACCAGGAACTTTTTCATTGAGATAAAGATGGGAAAAGGTTAGAAGAAACTGAAATATTAAGCTATTGTCCAGAAGCTATTCAATACTTCAAGTGAAAGGGCACCTAAAAGAACAGGTTGAGTGGGAAGGGGGGGACAGCACACAGCATGTGTGAGATAAAATATGCCATACTATACTTTAACTAATTAATGGAAAATCTCATATAAAGATGTGAAACAATTACTAACAAAGAGATAGAGGGGCTGGCCAGTACTTACCTCAGCTCAGTACAGCCGATAGAAACACAAAAAACAACCGAAAATTTAAGTTCCTAGCTTTCGGAATAAATGTTCCTTCATCAGGGAGGAGAGAGGGGAAAGAAAGGGAAGAAGGGAAAGTGGATTTAGTTACTCACAACCCAGGTTATGAAGCAACAGGGAAAGGAAAACAGGGAAGGTAGCAAGGATGGAGGCATGGTTGTCAGAGCTCTGACAACCATGCCTCCATCCTTGCTACCTTCCCTGTTTTCCTTTCCCTGTTGTCAGAGCTCTGACAACCATGCCTCCATCCTTGCTACCTTCCCTGTTTTCCTTTCCCTGTTGCTTCATAACCTGGGTTGTGAGTAACTAAATCCACTTTCCCTTCTTCCCTTTCTTTCCCCTCTCTCCTCCCTGATGAAGGAACATTTATTCCGAAAGCTAGGAACTTAAATTTTCGGTTGTTTTTTGTGTTTCTATCGGCTGTACTGAGCTGAGGTAAGTACTGGCCAGCCCCTCTATCTCTTTGTCCATACTATACTTTATCTAACTTAAGTTTCTAGATGATATTCTTCCAAACTCAAACAGTTTATTGCCTCCAGCTATCTGTTGGTATTTCCTGGATGAAGGAACCTTTGGCTTCAAAATCCCATGTGTTCTGACAGCTTTAGTTCATGTGTGTCAACCTAGTGCAACTACTTAAGTAGAAAAATGTTCTGTGTTTATTTTTACCGAGAACCTTGTGGAGAGACTGTTCTTTACACCAGTTGCTGCAAGTCTACAAATGTAGATGGAATTGTGGAAGTCAATTTAGAGACTGTGATCAGTCTAATCATCATTACACCTTACACAAATGTAATTAATTTAGTAGTCATGCATGTGCATCGCCAACTTTCTTCATTCTTCCCTAAAATTTTTATACCTCAGTCTTTATTTTTTGAGTTTATGTTGATTCTACCTATTAACTTGACCATCTTTCCTCTGACACTGTGATAATTATTTTTCTATTCTTGGTGAAGTATAGCCTGTGGTAAACATTTGTGAGAAGTTCAAATTGTTTTCTGGACCACAACTCATAATGTCTTTCAGGAACAATGCACTTTCAATTGAGTTATTCAAGCATGCCTCACATTCAAACCATCTCAAAGAGTCTCAGTCTGTCATTAGTTCCTTCACATGGTTAATAAACTCAGTACAGACTCCCTTGCAGTATGGTGGACTATTGCTTCTGGTAGAGGGGGAGGGAGGGGGCATTGGTATTATTGAGATTACGTTTTCTACTATTTACAGGAATGTACTTAGTCTTAATTTACTTAAGACAATTTATGGATTTTGCACAACAGATGTCAAAATTTAAGGTACCAGTAGCTATAAACAATCATAACTCACTCTGTTCAGAGCCTTGTAATACAGCATACCAGAGTTTCAGCCCAGCAAGGCTCTGTAGCTGATTTTGTGCTATACTGTATAAATATAATGTACAAAAAAAATTGCAATAAGCTGACACATTTTCTTTACCTCTAAATAGTCTTTCCATGAACTTTAAGACATGAGGGAACAATATCTTTATGATCATTATTGACTGAACCCTTACAAATCAACACCCTTTCCTAAAGTTCGCTCAGAGAACCGGTCTTTACAGAGTTGTTCCACCTGATATGCAGGATACGAGACATGCATGAAGTACCCCCAGGCTTCAAGAATAATATAATGATCCCTATGCTAAAGAAGTAAGACATTGACAAGTATGTATACTGTTGAACCATCAGTTTAGTAAGTCATGGTTTCAAAATCTGAAGAAGAATGGGACAGCTGGTAGAAACAGAAATGGGGAAGATAAATGTGAGTTCTTAAAAGGTATGAGAACATGTGAGACAATTCTGACCTTATAAGTTATTTTGGAAGATACGTTGAAAAACAAAGATAAAACCACATTTATACCACTCTCTGAAGTTGTTGCAAATTTACAGTTGGAGGTGGAAATAGAGAAGTCAACATTATACTCTATGAATCCTCTAATTGCCATTCCAAATTTCCTAGTTTTGGTAACTGTGTACCCTATACTTGGCACAAGTGCATCCTCACCCTTATCAATTCTTCCCAGCTGTTTTTATGAGTCAGGAATAAAATACAGATAGTGGAAGATTATATGCAACCTCTACAGACTACAGTAATAAGTTGGAGGACATGAAACTGAGGCTGTAGCTGAGAAAAGAGTAAGACAGAATCTCACATATTCAGACAATACATAAGGCAAATAGTAAAGGGAAGTAAGAAGACATTTTGAAAACTAAGAAAACTCATACTGGAAGAAATAAAAGTTGTTTGCTGATGAAACCATAATTCTGTCGGATACAGCAAAGGACTTGGAAGTTCTGTTAAACAAAATAGCCAATGTCTTCAAAAGGGTTATAAAATGAATGTAATTAAACTAAAACAAATTAATAATCAATAATACTGGGAGAATTAGATTAGGAAATGGGACACACAGAGCAGTAGATGATTGATTTATGCTGTTTAAATTACAAAGTAAGGAAAATATAAAGTGCAGATTGGCAATGATTAAAAAAAAATTGTTCTGATGAAGACAAGTATGTTAAAATCAAACATAAATTTACATTTGGGAAAACCTTTCACTGAAATATTTGCATGGATAACAGCCTCGGATGGAAGCAAAACATGGATGTTAACAGTATATACAAGAATAAAATAGAAGCTGTATCAGGTAAACAGTGAAGACATATTGAACCACATCGGGGAGGGAGGGGGGGGGGGTGGAGAACTAAGCAACACAACTTGACTGAAATAAAGGATAGGTTGAAGGCTAATCATGATGTATCAAAGAATATTAACAAGGTAATGTTTGATTTGTAAAACATAAAAATTGTAGAGGGATCCAAGGCTTGAATACAGCAAGCAGATTAAGGTGGACATAGGTTGCAGTAGTTGTGCAGTGATGATGAGTGTTGCGCAAGAGAGACTGATGTGGAGAGTTGCGTGAAACCAGACTAAAACAACAACAATGGATTTATTCATCAGTTTCCTTTTCCAGTAAACCAACTTGAAACTTCTATGAAAAATTAAACCAGGAGAATAAAACTTTTACAGATTACTAACAGTGTAAAATATGATTTGTTTTATTTTCAGAACTTCACTAGATTATGTCCTGAGAAAGTTCTAATGAATGAAATATCTATGTACGGCAGGAATAACTGACAAATAGTTCCTGCAACTGACAGAGAAATTGCAATGAAATTTCACAACTTTGTTGATGGTGTTTCATTGTGCCCTTCTTCTCTGGTTACTCAGAAACATACCAAGTCTACATCTAATACCAGAAAGAATTGCTGTCTGCCATAAGGTTGCACTTCATCCTGTTGGAGTGTTATATCAAGATAGCATTGAAGAGAGACCAATACCTTTACTAGTAGAGTATCCTCAATGTGTAATATATCAGACAAGAATGTAGACAGAATGTGTTGAGAGCACAAAGTGTTACATTAGCTGTTGGTTTACTGTAGTCCTATGCTAGGAATGCCTGAGTTCTCGTTCACCACCAGATGTTCACTCAACCATAATGGCTTCTATGTTTTGAAGTGCAGTTCATTGGAAAAACGATCAATGATTTGTGCATCCAGTGCAACAGGAAGTGTTTTGGACCAGTATTCTTCCAGTTCTTGATGACAAGCACATATGCATCTCTAGAGCTTATTGTATTGAATACTCTTGTAATGATACTCTGACATGTAACTGTATTTCACTGCTGTTCCAACATTGTGGATGTCACTGACTGACCCATGATGGTTGCTTCACTAAATCACTTTAGGCAGATGATGGAATGGTCCCTTCAAAAAGGTTACAGCCCCTTTTTTGCCTAGCTGTTTGTACAGTATGAAAACAAGACTCCCTGTAGAGTACGCAATGGTTTTTTGTTCAAATTTTCTTAGCCAAATGAAGAGTGTAAAATGGCCAAATTAGGTACCAAACTGCCAGCTGCTGTAGCTATGTAAATAAACTGTCAGGAAGTTCATCTTAATGTATAGCTATTTTGTGCGTAACAAGTTCTGTTAGTGTGATGTTGTTATTGTTTTGTGGTCTTCAGTTCAGAGACTGGTTTGATGCAGCTCTCCATGCTACCCTATCCTGTGCAAGCTTCTTCATCTCCCAGTACCTACTGCAACCAACATCCTTCTGAATATGCTTAGTGTATTCATCTCTTGGTCTCCCTCTACAATTTTTACCCTCCACGCTGCCCTCCAATACTAAATTGGTGATCCCTTGATGTCTCAGAACATATCCTACCAACCGATCCCTTCTTCTAGTCAAGGTGTGCGACAGATTTCTCTTCTCTCTAATTATATTCAATACCTCCTCCTTAGTTATGTGATCTACCTATCCAATCTTCAGCATTCTTCTATAGCATCACATTTTGAAAGCTTCTGTTCTCTTCTTGTCCAAACTATTTATCCTCCACGTTTCACTTCCATACATGGCTACACTCCATACAAATCCTTTCAGAAACGACTTCCTGACACTTAAATCTGTACTCGATGTTAACAATTTTCTCTTCTTCAGAAATTCTTTCCTTGCCATTGTAGCAAAACTCATTTACTACTTTAAGCGTCTCATATCCTAATCTAATACCCTCAGCATCACCTGATTTAATTCGACTAAATTCCATTATCCTCGTTTTACTTTTGTTGATGTCCATCTTATATCCTCCTTTCAAGACACTGTCCATTACGTTCAGTGCTCTTGCAGGTCCTTTGCTATCTCTGACAGAATTACAATGTCATCAGCAAACCTCAAAGTTTTTATTTCTTCTCCATGGATTTTAATTCATACTCCGAATTTTTCTTTTGTTTCCTTTACTGCTTGCTCAATATACAGATTGAATAATACCGGGGATAGGCTACAAGACTGTCCCACTCCCTTCCCAACCACTGATTCCCTTTCATACCCCTCGATTCTTATAACTACTATGTGGTTTCTGTACAAATTGTAAATAGCATTTCGCTCCTCGTATTTTACCCCTGCCACCTACAGAATTTGAAAGAGAGTATTTCAGTCAATATTTTCAAAAGCTTTCTCTAAGTCTACATATGCTAGAAATGTAGGTTTGCCTTTCCTTAATCTATTTTCTAAGATAAGTTGTAGGGTCAGTATTGCCTCACGTGTTTCATCATTTCTACAGAATCCAAACTGGTCTTCCCCGAGGTTGGCTTCTTCCAGTTTTTCCATTCGTCTGTAAAGAATTCGTGTTCGTGGCTTATTAAACTGATAATTCAGTAATTTTCACATCTGTCAACACCTTCTTTCTTTGGGATTGGAATTATTATATTCTTCTTGAAGTCTGAGGGTATTTCGCCTGTCACATACATGTTGCTCACCAGATGGTAGAGTTTTGTCAGGGCTGGCTCTCCCAAGACTATCAGTAGTTCTAATGGAATGTTGTGTATTCCCGGGGCCTTGTTTCGGCTTAGGTCTTTCAGTGCTCTGTCAAACTCTTCACGCAGTATCATATTTCCCATTTCAACTTTATCTTCATCTACATCCTCGTCCATTTCCATAATATTGCCCTCAAGTACACCACCCTTGTACAGACCCTCTATATATTTCTTCCACGTTTCTGCTTTCTCTTCTTTGCTTAGAACTGGGTTGTCATCTGAGCTCTTGATATTCATACAATTGGTTCTCTTTTCTAGAAAAATCTCTTTAATTTTCATGTAGGCAGTATCTTTCTTGCCCCTAGTGAGATATGCCTCTACATCCTTGTATTTGTCTTCTAGCCATCCCTGCTTATCCATTTTGCACCTCCTGTCGATCTCATTTTTGAGACGTCTGTATTCCTTTCTGCCTGCTTCATTTACAGCTATTTTACATTTTCTCCTTTCATCAATTAAATTCAATATATCTTCTGTTACCCAAGGATTTCTAATAGCTCTTGTGTTTTTACCTACTTGATCCTCTGCTGCCTTCACTATTTTATCCCTCAAAGCTACCCATTCTTCTTCTTTCCCCCATTATTCTGAATCGTTCCCTAATGCTCTCCCTGAAACTCTCTACAACCTCTGGTTCTGTCAGTTTGTCCAGATCCCATCTCCTTAAATTCCCACCTTTTTGCAGTTTCTTCAGTTTTAGTCTACAGTTTGTAACCAATAGATTGTGGTCCGAGTCCACATCTGCTCCTGGAAATGTCTTACAATTAAAACCTGGTTCCTAAATCTCTGTCTTACCAATATATATTCTATCCGAAACCTCTGATTATCTCCAAGCCTCTTCCATGTATACTACCTTCTTTAGTGATTCTTGAACCAAGTATTAGCTATGATTAATTATGCTCTGTGCAGAATTCTACCAGACGGCTTTCTCTTTCATTTTTACCCCCCATTCCATATTGTTAGTGTGATATTTAACTGTTAAAAATGCTTCCTTTAAATAAAGTACTAAATCTAGGACATTTCAAGAACAGAAGGTGCTAGGAAGGCAAACAAGGTGTCAAAAAGTTTAGCTTTTCAAGATGTTGTTTTTTGCCCATAAAGGTACATTGGTGTGATATTTAACTGTCAGAATAATTTTGTTTGAATCAGGCACTAAATTCAGGACATTTCAAAAACATAAGACACTAGAAAACCAAATGAGATATCTGGAAGATTTTATTTTATGTTTGAAACAAATAAGACAACTCATAATAAACAGAAATGCAGTAGAGAAAGCAATATCAGCACCTTGAGCCACACATTATCAGAGATTAGAATATTTTGTATCTATCATAGATATTCTACTGTTACATCTGGCACTAGAATATCCAGTACTTGTACGTAGAATAGATAAACATTGTTTAGGAACTAAAAGTCTACATTCAGAAGTTTTTGCATGTATAAAACATCAAGACCATGTGAAAACAGGGCATTGGTCTTTGGTACAAAACAAAATAGAAACATTTATAGCGTGAGGCTCCAGGTGAGCAGTTCACAAACTATAAATCTATATGAGGTCTATTCAAAAAATCCCCAAACTTCATCCACAAAATTTTTCTACACTTACCTTTCACTATTGAAATACTCTCCTCCACAATTCATACATCACTCCCAATGCCATTTACACTTCAGACGCAGTCTTGTTATGCGTCTTGCTGGATCATGTGAAGGACTATCTGGTAATTTTCTTTTACCTTGTCTATCGTTGCAAATCGTCATCCTTTCAACCACAGTTTCAACTTTGGAAATAAAAAAAATTCTGTAGGGGCCAGGTTTGGAGAGTAACGAGGATGCGGCAGTTCATTGATTTCGTTTTCTGCGGAAGTCATGCACCAATAAGAAAGAATGTGCAGGTGTGTTATCGTGATGCGAGAGCCATGGATTGTCTTACCACATTTGAGGCCATTTCCTTCTCACATTTTCTCGCAGTTGACATGTCCCAATAGTACCATTGACTAACATTTTGCCCCTGTGGCACAGTGTCATGATGAACTAACCTTCAAAGTCAAAGAAAACTATAAGTGTGGCTTTCATACTTTTGGAGGACATTTGCTGACCCATTGTGAAGATTGAACTTTGGTCTCAACATCACAACCATAGACACACTTCTCATCACCAGCTATGATTCTCTTAAGGAACATCTCATTCTCATTTTTGCAATGTAAAAGCTCTTCACTGATTGTGAAGCAAAGGTCTTTCTGGTCTTGTTTAATCCATGGAAAGAATTTAGCAGCAACACAGTGCATTCCAAGATGCTGTGTCATGCTGTGTCAGGATTTCATGATCCAACAGAAATGTTGCGTTCTTCTGTGATCTCTCGGACAGTCAGTCTTCTATTGGCATGCACAATTTCGCTGATGTTCCTAACACAAGCATGTATTTAGATGTCAAAGAGCATCCTGAATGAGGGTCCTCTTTAACTTCTGTATGGCCTTTCTAAACCATATGAATCATTCATAACACTAAGAACGGGTTCAGCACTCATCACCGTAGGCTTCCTGCATTGTTTGGTGTGTTTGTGTAAACTCTGGCATCTCAAAATTTGCAAACCGTGCAACACAACATTCTGCTCAGTACAGCACTGAACAATAACTAACAGACATACAGCATTTAAACTTCCATCAGTTACACATTAAACACAGGCATGTGCAGGAATACCAACCGCATTTTGCTCCAGCACATCATTGGTGCAAAATTACAAATGTTCTGGTATTTTTTGAACAGACCTCGTACATACACATGTTGTATTGAGTAGCTCACATTTGGCATATCAGTTTTGTTGTAACAGTTTACCAATTAAACAATGGACTATACAGGATAGAATAATGACATTATGAAAAGGATAGATTGCCACTCACCAATATAGCAGAGATGTTGAATCGCAGATGTGCACAACAAAAGAATGTCAAACAAGTAAGCTTTCCCAAACACACACACACACACACACACACACACACACACACACACACAGCTACTGTCTCTGGCTTCTTAGCCTCAGCAGACAGAGACAGTGGTCATATGTGTGTGTGTGTGTGTGTGTGTGTGTGTGTGTGTGTTTAATTTGGATGAAAGATTTTTTTTTGCTGAAAACTTACTTGTGTGACAGTCTTTTTGTTGTACCTGTCTGTAAATCAGCATCTCCGCCATAAGGTGAGCAGCAATCTACCCGTTTCACAATACAGTCAAACCCCGACATGACAAATTTTGTGGGATCACTAAAATTAAATTTTTGTACCAGGGTTATTATTATGATGAGGTTTCGTAATCATGACTCAGAGCAAGGAGCCATGTGCCCGTGGCTGAGAAGTACATTACTGTAGCTCTCTTATAATGAAAAATAACATTAAAAGACAAATAATAAAACACATTTTGTTCACTTCATTTATTAATACTGTACCTATAGAATATCTTATTTTTGTGTACAGAAAAATTCACTCATTTTCAGTTGTTTCCTTTTTCTTAAAGATTCTCTTCTGAATATTGTCTTTATCTCCTTTACTGCAATCAGCTGCTGCACTGAAACACTGGGGATTGTAGATGCTAGTTGCTGAATGGTTTCCAACTGACCTATTAGCTGCATCAGAGGAGGGGAATTCGCACTTGCCACATCACTGTCATTATCAGACTCAACAATTAACTCCTCGATGATAGATTCATCAGTACATGCTTCAAATTGTCAATATTTTCCTCCTGTTACGAGTATATAATGACAAAGAAGAAGGAAAAACATATGCTGATTTACCAAAATCCTTATTAGCTAATTCAGAAATATGGTACGTTCGAAAAGCAATAATGTCTCTGTCAACAAAACTTTCAAGTCCTGGAACATTTGGTACTCCTGTACCACCACGAACAATGGCTACAGTTAACCATCCGTTACCATGACCAAATGAATCATTTATATCTAAACTAAAATTAAGTCTGCAACTGACGAAAACAGCAGGACCATCCAGCAGAGCTTGTGGAGCGACAGACTTAACTGGAATACGACTCTTCTTGTCTCCAGCTGTTGTAGCAAATTCGATGTTCTCGATGGTCTTGTAGACTGTTTGACAAGTATTCAAATACTGAAGCATCTGAGATTTTACAGTAACTGCTGAATAAATCTGCATATCACTTCGAATATCATCCTGCATTATTTCATCCACCACAACATTCTCAGCAACATCTTCACGTTAGGAAATTCTTACATTTTTCCACAATGTCACAATCACATTCGGCTGTACACTGTTCCAGGAACTAACAGTTATGTCACAAGCCTGCTTCACATTGAAACTGTAGGGATTGCTCATCTTTCTTTCAATGTTTGTGATCACGTGTTAAACAAAATGTGAGTGGTATTTTGTTGTAAAGTTCTTAATTATCCCCATATCTAGTGGCTGAAGAATCAAAGTACAGTTCGGGGGGAAGTAGCATAGTTAACGTTCTTCAATGCTGGCATGTTGTTACACACACTACGATTACCCACCAGCAATGCAGTTTTCGTGTTCTTCATTGAAATTTCTTTATCAAGCAAAAGCAGCCACTCAGTAAAAAGAGGATACGTCATCCGTGCTTTTCAGTTTGCCTTGTAAATGAGTGCAATAAAAGAAATCACATTTACAATACTATTGTAGCAAAACATTACAGCTGAAGCTTTACTGTACTGAATTAACTTATAAATTAAAGGAAGGTAAAAAAAAATGTGTGCACCATCTTACCTGGTAAACTTCTTACATTTTTGAAGCACCGTGGGTTTGCTGATTGTCCAATCACCTGTGGTGTCAATTTGTGTGTCCCTGACACATTGCTGCAGAGAAGAACAGTTAGGCATACCTTAGACTTCTTTCCTCCTTTACACTTTGCTTCTCTAAAGGCCATCATCTTCTCTGGCATCAGTTGACAAAACAATCCTATCTCATCTGCGTTGTACAAGTTTTCAGGACTTTATTTTTTCTATATTTTACACATGGTGTTTTTCTTCCAAAATTCTGCATCGGTTAAAGGTGCTGACTTTTCTTCTCCCGAAGTCACTTTAAAAATGATCCCATGCTTGTCCTTAGATCTTTGCAACCATCCGTTACTTGCCTTAAAATTAGAACCACCAAGCAACTTAGCGAAATCTAGGGCTTTCTGATATATCAACAGACCATTAATTGGTACATCCTGCGGACACATCTCATTAAACCACCCCAGCTTAGCACTGTCCATGTCATCAACAGCAACCATCTTCATCCTTTTTCTTGAAGGGTTACATTTGTCACCTACAAAACTTTCTTCAATTTCCTTTAGTTTTTTAAGAAATGTTGCTGTTGATTGTGCAAGTCCATACTTCCATGCCACATCTCCTTGTTTCATTCCATTATCAATGTCTTTGAAAACCTCTGTATTTGTCTCCAATTTTATTTGTTTCTGAGTTCCAGCCATTGTCCAAAACTTGGCGAAGTCCAAAGCATTTACATCAACTAAAAATATTCACAGATTTCAAAAATCACAGAGATGAGCTGTGTATGAGCCCAACAAAAGACTTCTGTCTGCTAGTGAAGCTCAACAATGAACAAGTTAAACACTCGTTCAAACGAAGGAGCTCTTTGACGTTTTCTGCTCAGCACAGCTAGCCCGCAGCTGTATGCTATTCTCTTTACCGCTAGAATAAATACAGTTATGTAGTACATAGTGAAGCTTCTGGAAATAAAGTACTGAAAGTATAACAACTAAACAATATCTACCACTACAGTGAGCTGCTTCGAAGTAGGAAATAGTAAATTCCTCAAAATTTGGTCTTTGTAATAACAGGGTGTTGCCAAATTTGCTTCATCATTGTAATGAGGAGTAATTAACATAGTACTTATGGGAAATCAGCTGGGGCCATATAAAATTGTTGCTGTACCTGGGTTTATCATTGTATTGGTAATCGTTATATGGGGGTTTGACTGTATTTTCAGTTCACCAGTTAATATAGACAGACATGCAGTAGAAAAAAGAAAGAGTGTTGGATAGTTTTGGAGTGCAATTATTATCCTCACAGGCTGTGGTAGATCAGTGTTTGGAAAAGAACATTCATAACACTATATTATTCATTGTCATGTGGTAAAGAATGATTCAGAGAGACATCTCCACCTACAAGCATGCTCTGTACCAAATAGGCCTTCCTCATTGGTTTAACATAGTGTTGTGAAAAAATACCTCTATGTTAATGACTTACCATTAAATATCGGCTCCATTAAATATTAGCTCTTCATAGGTTCTGTTCGCAGATGATACTTTTTAATTCAGAAAAATTTCCCAAATCTGTGTTCGATACCTTCATTTTTGTAGAAACTTGGTTTCAGCTAAATGGGTTTGCTCTAAACATAGCTAAGGCTCACATGATGCAATTCAAAACCAAACAGTTGAAATATGAGCAGATTTAGATTGTTCACAATAACCAAAATATAGAAAAAGATGACTCAGTCAAATTCTTGGTTTGAAGTCTGGATAAAAATTTGATCTGGCGAGCAAATGTTAAGTACCTAGCAAACAAACTGAGCAGCTTTGCATTTGCAGTGTGCAAATATTATCAAGTGAAACTGACATGAACACATGAAAAGTAGCATATACAAGCTACTTTGAATCAGTTGTTAGGTATGGCATTGTTTAATGGGCAACTCAACAAACATAGTGCTTATGTGCACTGTAAATCATAAAGAACTATGTCATACATTATTTATAAAACTTAAAATATCAACCTTGCCATCCCTGTTATCTTTTTTTTGCACCAACAGGAATTATTTGTTCATTCACGAGATACTAGAAACAAAGAAAA